>NW_020291811.1:0-600000 GCF_003184835.1 Aspergillus costaricaensis CBS 115574
ATCTAATCATTTCTAGTAGATATTAGTAACTAGTAATTTTATATTTTATTAATATAATATAAATAAATATATATAAATTTATATATATATATAAATAGAAATGGAATAAATAATACCCGATACATATATAGTAATTTATAACTAAAACTCCCCAGGTTGGATTTTTTTAATCTTAACTAGTAATTATCAGATCTTTTAATAAAATTTAATTAAAATTTTATATAATATAAGACCTCGCCAGGTGGTAAACCTGGCGACCTGGGGACCTATACACCCGAATTCTACTACATAGACCCTGGTGCTCCTTGTTAGCTGCCTAGGGCATCTATGAAAGCCCAGTACTCCGTACCTTTTACCCATACTACGCTACCACAGTGGTCAGTCACATAGTGCTGCCCTGAATTCACCTCGGAACCTGTCCGTCTGTCTCCAAGGTCACCAGCCACATCTCATATCTATGTTCAATGCTACCTCGATACCATTGCCGGCTTCTCTCTCCACCCAATACACAGCATAAAGTATAACACAAGCGCCTCTCCAACCATTGACCCACAAGCAAGTGTCCAGACAGTCTGACAGCATACTACAAACTCACTTACGATGGTGTGATAACGTACTTGTTGTCTGTCCCATGGACCTCAATGCACATATCCTATCCCAACAGAATATACGTACATCCAAGTGGATCCCCATTCTTCAGCAACCTACCTATTCCGTCCATTATCATCTACAATTATGATCATCACCGACCACTCTAGACTAACGCACAGACACATCTCCCCATGAATAACATAGCTAAATCACCCGATAACAGACGTCGATCTCACCAGTCCAGAGTCTGGACAGCATTTGACCTCTCCACTCTAGCCAACTAGCCAGGTTTCAGGTTTCAGAATCAAACCAGCAATGTTGATGATGATGAGCTAGCCTAACCCCGGGCCGTGCTATAGCTCCTAGTAGGTTTCTTCGGAGAATTACCCCATCTCTATTCTTCCCCGATAGACGTATACATTAGTACCTGCCAATGATCAATAGATATTGGGCTTGAAGCTATCCACAATAACCCAAAGGGGTATTAGCACACCCCGGTAATAGCCATCTCAACTGCCGAAGACAACTATATTTAGTAGTTGTTGCTAGCTAGCTAGCTAGCTACGTACAGCACAGACACAGCAAGCTCTCACTAACTGACTAGTAAGTAGTAAGTAACTAGATAGTAACAGTACCTGCCCAACAGCCCCATACTCTACCTCCGAAGTACCTAACTAACGACAGGAACAGCATCCCATCCGTATCACTATCAACATGATCCACAACAGTTACTATACTAGCACCCGGGCTAGCACCCGCTGATCCGGCCGGAAGCAAAAGTACCACCACCACTATCTTACTCACTACGTATACGTACATAGTACCCACCCTCTACCACCCACTACATATACAGACACTCACTTGCTGTCACTGTGGCATACACTACATACCCACTAAGTATAGATACCAGTCTCCACTATGTACCCTACTACCCAGACTTCGAGTCGAGGCCAGAGCCGGTGGAGTACCCGCAGTGGGGGCCATGATCCACAGGGTACAGTGACAGAGGAACCACGTAGCGTAGTGGGTTGGATTTAAACGGTGCGATACCTAGTAACTAACTAGCTAACTAAATGGGTAATAATTACCAGCCTCCTGGCTTAGTACATATGTTGTGGAAACAAGGTCTTTTGTTTGTGTTGTGGTGGGAGTTTCATGTGCAGTGCTATTTTCAAGATTCAGAAGAGTAGTGGTAGTATGCATCTGGGGCAAGGATTAGTGCAGAGTCTACTAGTAGGTCGAGCCAATAGGGTATATTGACTGGCATGACTCACTCACTCATTCACTCGCAATGTATGTTCATGTACGGTGTACCGGGGTATAAGAAATGCACGATGAGAAATAAACTTTGCGCGGGTGGATGTTAGAGGCTGGCTGGCTGGCTGCTAAGGGGAGGGGGAACAGGGATAGAGCCGCAGTGCCGAGGGAGGGTATAGTAAGTGGATAGTATAAGGAGAGGATAGTACGGAGTAACTTCTGTGGCTAACTGGCTACTGGCTAGGCACTAGGCAGACAAATGAGGCTGTCTATGCACATGCAGAGTAACGGGAGTTAAGAGTTGGTTGGCTACGTTGCAGAAGAGTGAGACTTGCAGAAAGACCACTTGGCAATAGTCAAATAAATTCCAGATTAAAATACAGCATCACTTATTGGACGCGTAAGCACGAATCATTGCAAAGACAAAGGAAATAGTGGGTGTAACTCGTTCGAGCCCCCGATGAAAAAGACCAAATGAGGGGAAGGGGATGATCCGGGTGGATCATCGGTCGGAGGACGGACTGCATGCAGGTGAGCTGCAGCCATCGGATGGTGGGTGTGCCCGTTGACCACTTGGAGTAGGAGTGAGTCAGAGCTGCAGTGTGCAGATTGAAGCCTGGTTGCTCAACAGTGAAGGAAATTCCTCCTTTGCTTTCGTTTCTTTTTTTTTTTTTGGTGGGTGATTTTTGTGTTTTCGCCTGTTTTTGTTCCTTTCGTTCGTTTCCTCTTCTTCACCCCAAACAGGATAGGATAGAATCAGACAGCAGGTCGGTAACAGAACAGTAAGCAAGGAATCCAGTTCCTCCAACAAGGATGTAGCCAATCTCTAGGCGGGGTATAAATATCCCCGAGGACCCATAGATAAGCTGGCTACTATCGGACATGGGTCTGGCTCGTGCCAGTGTCGCAGGCTGGTCTAGCCTTTGCTGCGACGGGGCCGGGTCGGTGATAATAATGGTGACTTGTCTGCACCGCAGAAATATCCACAATTGCGCATGCGTGAAACCTTAATGAATGCATCAGAAGCTCTGCTCATGTCCCTCAGCGGTAGTAGTCGCTCGGCCGGTAGATGCGCGAGGACCGGTTGACACGCGCAATGCGGTCAGCGGCGTCGGCCTCATACAGAGACCCACGGCTGGGAGAGCTCCGCGGAGAGGTGTAGACAATGACCCGGTGACGCCTCAGAGAGCGTGGCTCTCGCTCAATGATTGCAGTGCAGGCCACATCCTCCTGAGTGGCAGTCCGGCGGACAGGGGCTGGTTCATGGCTGATTATCGGCCGCTCGCGAGCGGTGACTTCCTCCTTGGTGTTCACACGCAGACCATTTTCGATTGCTAGGAGCAGCTGGCGAACAGCGACGCACTTCAGGGGCACCCTGACCAGGGTGGATCGGTTGCGCTCAAGGTCAACAACGGAGTAGATCTTTCCGTTCTTGCTGCGGAGGTATTCGGTCACGTCGCGGGCATACTGGGCACCACGCTTGCAGAGCGAGCGCTTCTCTTCGTACGCGGTCATCGGGTCTGCGCATCGAGTGCAGTGGTCGGCGTGGCCTTCGTAGGCAGAGATCACGTAGCTCTCATCGTCCTCGGGGTCGCGCACGAGCACGACGGGCTCGGAGGGCTGCTCGATGGGAGCAGGCATGGTTGCTGAACGACGGAGGGGCGTTCGAGTACAATAACGAGGTCTTTCAATTCGAAGAGTCTCCTGAATGGAGTAGTAGAAGGGGGGCCAGAAACGGAGAGACTTGGAGGGCGACAGCGTGACTGGCGGATGGATCACGAGGACTATAGCAGGGTAGTTTGAACTCGTTTAAGCTCGATGAAGTTGTGGATAGTAGAGATGTAGAAGTCTCTTCAAGTGGTGGATTATATATATGGATGGTTGAGAGAAGTGTGTAGTGAATAAGTGAATGAGAGGAGGTTAATTGGGGGGGTGGAGAGGGAAGTTATATAGTTGAGGAGGATGGAAGGCATCCATGATTGGCATACAGTGAATGTTAGCAGAGAGACAGTGGTCCCGGGAGCAGCCATGACGAATGGGTCACAGGCGGAGAGACTAAAAAAGTTTAGCAACATGGAAATATATTCTGAATTTCTTTTTTCGGAATTTAGCAAACAGTAAGAAACTGTGGTGGAGGGAATGGCAGCCTGCGGGTGACTGCTAAGGCTCAACGGGAGCCTGCCTCAGGACGACTTGGGACTAGTACGGGAGTACTAGTGTGTAGTGGTACTTAGTAGTAAGTAGTGGCACTAGACATGGGGAGTGTGGCTGGTGCAAAGCAGGCAGTGCTGATCCTCTTAACTTGTAGTTTGTTGTTGGTCCGGCGGCTGTTGCAACCCGTTCGCTCCTCACCCGCTTTCATGATTGGCCCTAACTTGGTCCCAAGCAACCCCCTCCTGTCAGACTAACCAGTCCCTGTGACTCCATTCGGGGACAGGATGGTCATGGCGAGTGGACACACTAGACACAATACAGTTAGCAATGACCAACTCAACCAGTCCAGGAGGGGAGTACTATACCTGTTTTAGGGTCGGGGAAGGGTCGAGTCATCGGGTTAAAGTTCGACGATGAAGTGCTCTTCAAGATGTGGCCAGCCCCAACTGTGGCTTGACTCCTCGTGTCTAGAAACTAAGCCGCACGCCAGTAGAAGCCACCTTTCCCTCCTCTCTGCTCTCTCAACACGAACTCCCCTAGTTCATGACACCATAATCCGCCCGTCTTTCAGGGACCGTCAGCATCCCCATCTCACCTCCGCCCATTGTTGGTCAGTATCCATCGTTGCGGTAGTCCGTTTCACGCGTTAACTCTCCCATGTCCATGCCAATGCTCATTAGCCATGCAGCCGCTCTCTCCTTTGACCCGCATTATCTGAGACGAGAGATGGTTCGGTTCCATTCTGTTGGTACCCTACAATATTGGCTTTCTCTCGATCGCTTCTATTCTATTTTTGCCTCGATCGCGACCGGCTAAGAATAGGTGTTTCGAACCTGTTTCCCCAGCGATCCAATACGAGCAGCCCCATGATCGCCAACTTCGTGATAAGGAGATGTCTGAGCCCCAGACTACCCCTTACGCTAGCAGCCATGAAATCATTGAGACCATGTGTCTCGATACCCTGCTGCGCCTCAGCCACAGGATGACTGGCCGAGAGCGTTCCTTTCTGCCACTCCGGCGCTACAGCCACAGTTCAACCCACGAGGTATCTGCGTGAGATCATGCATCCTGCAAGTGCTGATGGTTCTATGCCTTCCATCACTGATCGACCGTCCGATCGGTTCTATCTTTTCGTTTCGCTTGACGCGCGCGAGAGAAAATCGTCACCTCGTGTCCTATCGCGGTGACGCCAGTTTTTCGGAGGCTCGTTCTCGTTTCGGCTCTCCGTTCTTGCTGTACTACTGTCCACCAAGTCCCTCGCTTTCTGAGGCTACAGCAACCGTACCAGTCCCTTGGGACTGCCTTGTGAACGTCCGACCGATAATGGCGCAACGGGCATGACGAGCATGCGCATGGTGTCCACCCTGCGGCTTTTTTGCATCCCAGACCACGGTCCCTCAGCCTACTACGCTCCAGCGCGTCTATTCACTGGGTATGATTGTCAGTTGGGAAGGCCCGGGATAGCCAATGCTTACGGCGGATATATACAACGAGTGTTGGTGAAGCCCGGGATAGCTTGTCTCATGATGGGCGTAACCACCATGCTCAATATGGAAGTCTGCCTTACGATTGCCACTCATTAGGCGCCAACCTTTCCCATACCTTCTATTGACAACAGCGCAAAGAGGCTCAAACACACCATCTGATAGTAATCGTAGCACGAATTGTAGCTGTTGTCGCCCTCTTATACCGTGTACAGAATGTTTCCTTCACCGAACTAGCCCGGCTAGCTCAATCGGTAGAGCGTGAGACTCTTAATCTCAAGGCTGCGGGTTCGAGCCCCGCGTTGGGCTTCTCTTTTTGCATTTTGAAGATTCGCATGTGGTGGGCGATGCCACTGGAAAATTTTTGGTTCGGAAGCTTCGGTGGCTCCACTTGATCCACTTACCCAATCATCGTAGCTTCTCAGCCTTACACTGCAAACGGGAGTCGACTCGGAAATAGGTTATTGGGTATCCTTGCACTTTGACATGTGTGCGACTATATTACGTTTTTTCCATCATCGGTATTGATATCAAGTGGCTGGAATTGACGCTGTGTGGCGTAGCAGTCCCTTTCCTCCCCATAAGGCTGCATACCTAGTCCAGCGGCTGAATGCATACCCACATCACCCACAGCTAATCGACAAGCTTCTCAAGGATACACAGCCCCAACAATGACGACATCAGCCAGTGTCACAATGAATTGTCATAACAATGTCTCTGAAGGAATGACCATTTCTGGAGGTTGGACATACGTCACGCATTTCGGTGATCAAGCTGTATCCCGACTCAGTTACCTGCCAGCTCCGACTTACCAAATTGCGCAAGAGCTTGGGACCTATGCGTGTAACAAACCAGGACCAATGTCCCCGAATATCTAGAAGTCTCGACCATCCCGTGGTTATACAAGCTCACCCAGCGGCAAGGCTTGTAGTCTCAACGGGGACAATGCTACAGCCGTAATGACCATCCGCGAGTGTCCAAGCTTGGAAAGTCCAGAGATCGAGCTGCCGTGCAAGAGCAACACAGACACAGAATTCCTCACACTCGAGCACGCAGAGGCGAGTTACACCGATCGTATCAGAGGTGCACACATCCCAGCCCCAGACTCAGCATCAGTACCCGCTCCAACGTTGACCATCCCAGGGTGGAGGCTCAGACCTGTACCACGACCCAAGGCAGGCCACCGTCTATATCCTGGTCATTCAGACCGTCCCACCTAGCCAGCTACATTCATTGCTGGTCTGTGTCCCGGCTATGCCTTGTGAGTTGGTATCGAGGCATGCATCACAACTTATCCATAGCGCCATCCGAATTCCTTGTTACTATCCGGGTTAGGAGACGGCTGGTGAGAGACCAACATCTACATAGATCCTTGCAGTCAGCCTGATGTTACCCGTACTGCCGGGTGCAGCCTTTTACCGAGACGAGTATGTTGAACAAGTGTTTGCAATCGGTAGCCTGGATGAATGAGGCATATACGGGCTGCCAGCTCAGATATCCCGATCGTGTCCTTGAGCGCTCTTCAACAAAGCAGAGAATGATCCACCTTGGGACGCTGAGTTACATGCAAGTGGACTGCGTCGATACCCGTTTATCCACATCCCGTACCGCTTCCCGGCAGTTTCTCGAAGTCGTACTGCTCTATTGACTGGCATTTACCACGGCATCCCGGCGCCCAGAAAAACTGCCATTATAGCACAGGCATTTGATTAACTCACAACCGTCAGGGAGATATAACCAGGTGAATTGAGAGTACACATCCTCTGTCCAACCAACGTTACGATGAACGGACATATTATCCGCTCATACTCAGCATCCATACCAGTATAATGAATCAGAGACGAGCGAGAAGGGTAGCCTGTCGCCGGTGGATTCAGCTATCCAGCGAGAATTAAAGAGCCTCTTCTCGGAAAATCCGATGCCAAACGAGGGAAAGCGGGACGACCCATTGTGCACGGACGTGGCCCCTTTCCAGGGATGTTGCCGTGTTTCTCTGTTCGCGTGCCTCCATTCCAACTCGGATCATAATTGGCTTCATGATCGTTCAAAGTGGGGCCTGTTTAGCCCACTGAGTCGGCGAGTTGTAAGCTTAGATAACTGTGTCGTTGCAGAAAACATTACTGCTCAACAAAGATCGGTCATTGCTCAATGGCAGGACCCAAAATTATACAAAGTGCAAATACAAAAATGTTCGCAGTATAACAGCAGATGACTCTTCAATACCTCGAGTTACACACACACCAGAGGATAAAATCACACGTTCTGCTTACCTGCCCTGCCGCTCCTCCGCAGTGTGCTGTCCATCAGACTCATACTATATCTACTCCAATTTCCAACCCTCCACCTTCAGCATAACCCAGCAGTCGTCTAGTTAAACTACCATGAATCATGCCGACCGGAGTTATTTATACACGTGCAATTGACAGCAACTCCCCCGTTATCAGATAAAGCCAAACTCTGCAAATTGGCGAAACAACACACACTCCATCCCGCACTGTGGAGCCTGATCGGCACAGAAACATCCAAGCCCCGTGCCCGTTCGTATCTCTACCCAAAATCAGATGATCCCAATCAAACTAGAGCAAGCTAAGGGCCCCCCAGGAATCAGGATCACTTTTTGCAAACCCGAGGAGCTGAATAAGCGAGATGCGTCTGACAAGCAGGTCCGCGCGCATTCGACAAAATAATCAGCCTCGTCCCCTTACTTCCTCGAAGTTCTTCTCTCATCCTTTCCGCCCCGAGAATGCGCCTTGCCTCGGCCCTTTACCGTCCCCTACGCAGATCCAGTGCCAGTGCCAGTGCCAGTGCCATTCATTAAACCTACTACCACCATGTCTACCTCGGAAATCCAAGGCTACGCCATTCGCCGCAATAACTCCTGTCTCAGCGACGAAGTCGGATGCGGACGAACATGGGAAACCTGGCACGCTTGCTGCCCATCCGGGTCTAAATGTCCCGGAAAAGAGTACTCGATTCAAAACAATGTCTGCTGTCCGACTTGGACGGACTGCACTTCCGAGATCAAACCTGCCACCTGCGCCAATAGCTCCTGGAATATGTACGACTACGATGGATATTTCTGCTGCACTGAGGACGAGAGTGGCTTCAGACTCAAGGGGACAGACTGGGTGGGCTGCTTGAGCCCCGACTCGCCGGGCAATGCCAGTTACAGCGCCTTGCAGTTGATCGCAACAAGTGAGTTTATTTACCCTACAAGACAGATAGATAGATACCTTTAGATCCATTCCTAACATACGGAACCACTCCTCCTAGCCTCCTCATCCGTAACATCAGCCCCCACATCCACATCCGCCTCAACCACCACAGCATCAGCAGCAACAACCACAGCAGCAACATCCTCCGGATCAGGTTCAGGCACCAACACGGGCGCAATAGCCGGAGGCGTCGTTGGCGGTGTCGCCGGCGTCGCAGCAATAGCCGGCCTTCTTTTCTACTTCCTGCGACGGCGCAATAAGCAACGACCAGAGTCACAGACACAGATGCATCTCCAACCACAGGACCCTAGTCCTCAATACTCGGCATACGCCTACAGTCAGACCCAGCAACCATATTCCGCCCCAGCGAGCGAATTAGATGGCCAGTCTGCGCCTGTGGAATTACCGTCGAATAATGGTCCGAAAGCTGAGTTGGCGGGGTATCGGTGATGAATGAGCATTTCTAGGGATGGGAATTTTGCATATAGCGGACCTCGTAGAGGTACTGCTTAGTACTTTCTGTTAAATAATCTTTTTTATGTGTCGGGATAGGGTACCGCGGGTCGGCTACGAGGATGAAACTATGCAGATAATTTCATACATTGTTAATCTGCACATATTATGGACTATTGAAGATGAAATTCTTCTTGGTTATATGCATCTTCGAATTGAAGAGTTGGTCCGTCTCAGTTGGACCTTTTGTGAAGATGATATGTTTGAGTTAACATGTCTGTCTGTCTTTATTTCTGGACTGGACATTAAGGAGAAAATAACCACCAGATAAATCTTTATATTTCATCACTCTCTATATATCTATACCCTTCAATGTTAAATCGAGACTAAGTCAACAAGATACTACTAACCAACTGAGGAATATATAATATAATCCCATGTCACCCTTTCAACCTCCACAAGAACAAACATTTCATAATCTAGGAGAATGCTACTTTCGATCAACTAACCTCAGTCATCCATCCATATATATTCATTCATCAACACCCCCTAATAACATTATTTACTTAGTACATAAAAAAGACAGAGCAGAGTTATGAACATCCACACCTTCCCCCTCCCCTCCACGTCCCCATTCCATCCCATCCCACCCCATCCAACAACTTCTTCCCTCGGAAAAAAAAAGACATCCTAAGTAACAGGACACCAATCATAATTCCCATTAGAATTATTCCCCCACCAAGAGGGAAAATCATGCGCGACACCCGCAGCCCCAAACACCGCAAAAGACAAAATAAACACAATCGTCAAACTAGCGCCATCAAACGCACCCGTAATCAAATACGAGTAATCCTTAAAGATCCTCGGATGATAGTTCCTCAGATAGTACTGCACGAAGAGGCCTGAGAGGACCCAGCTGAAGAGTACGCATGTTTGCGATTGGTTGTAGGGGATGTAGCCTGCGTATTGGATGAATTGCGGCATGTTGACTTCCGAGACGTCGAAGTTGCGGATTTTGGGGACGAACTGTATACATTTTCAAATGGATGGGTTAGTTGGGGTGGCTGGTAAGATGGGGGTATTGGGGGAATGGACATACGTAGTAGAAGAGACGATGGGCGACGACAGCTGCGGCGCCGATGGCTAGACCGATGGGAACCATGGCGTAGGGAGTGCCGGAGCGGTAGAGGTAGGAGGCAAGAGCCCAGGAGGCGGCGTTGGTGTTGTAGGATTGCATGGTGGCGCCGCTCCAGGAGGAGTTGCCGTTGCCGTTGGAGAGGAGGGCTTTGTTGCCGGTCACGATGGAGATCATGATGGCGTAGTTGATGAAACCGCCCAGGATGGTGCCGTAGATTTGGGTGAGGAACATGACTCGTGGGGGGATTTTTACTATTGCAATGGGTTAGACTTTGTGCTAGGGATATGGGGGTTTGTGAGATGACTGCTTACGATATTCGCCCATCTTCAGGTCGTTGGATAGGTTCACTGCGTTGGAGATGACGTTGTGGGACCACGCTGCAAAGTACATGTTTCCGACGGGGCGCCCGGGGAGCATCAGTCCTGCTAACATCTTTGAGAGGTTGTTGGTCGCGATTCCGTTGCCGTAGCGAGAGTAGAGGATGGTACTCTGCCTTTGTTAGTGGGAGTGGGAGTGTTGGTTATGGGGTACTCACGAAAGGCGAGATGATGATGCCGACAATCAATGAGACAATGTAGGCCCAGGCGGGAAGGGTAATGTTCTCCTTGAGAACCACCACCAGTCCGAGAACAAAGCTGATGACAAGCACCGCAACGTACCACCACCACGGGGTTTCCGTGTAATGCTTGGCCATGTGCTCGTGGTGACGATCGTCATAGCGACCTTGTTTGGCGCTCTGGTAGGCCCGCTTGATATCGCCGCCCCAGAAGATGATACAGTGCATGATGAGGGCTCCGATCTAGAAGAGGTTAGCTGATTAGCTTGCACATATTCCTGGCGTACTTACAGCAGCGTTAGCCATGAACATAGCATATGCAAATGTTCCAGTTAGTCTGGGTATACCGTATGTAGCCAAGGCAGATTTGTCGAGCACGCCGTCAGGGAAGACGCTGGAGACTGGATACGAAGTACCATTCGCCATGAGAAGCTCCGTGGACATGAATGGAAGGGATCGGGCGTTCCAGCCGTTTCCGTAGTAAATGGCTACCATGATGATGAAGCAGAAGGCGATGCCAATGTCCTGGTGAAGCTGGAGCTTGAGAGGAAGAGAGGTTTGGAAGGAGGTGATCTGCGACAAGTCAGCCTTGAGAATTGTCGATAGACTAATGATCCGTACATATTGCCAGTCGAAGCTGAGAGAGAATAAACCCAGTCCTTCATTCGTAGTGGATCCACCGAAAACATTGGTGAGTACAGCGCCCTTTTTGCCGGTTGCTTTCTGGGAAGCTAGACACTAGAGCTATGTTAGTAACCCCCTACACACCAAAGGTGGAATGAACAACGTACCGGAATAGAAACGGAGTTAAGCCACGGGAATATGTATGCAGGAATAATCTCATACAACGACATGCCAGTAAAGGCATACCAGAAGTACCGGAGCGGCTTGGAGTTCTTGACTTGTTGCCAATGCAACCCTTGAAGGGTCTTGACAGTAGGAAGAGTACTCCAGTAGACCGCCTCAACATGCCAGACGGCAATAGGTCGCATAATGCCACAAAGACCATAACCGAACAGACCGATCGAAATGGTGCTGAAGATGACAGTGACGGCACTAAAGGGCATATTGTAGAAGAGGTTCTGCGCCGCAAACACCTGCGAGGATGCAGCGGCATTGGAAGCAGATGTGGCTGTGATAGCGCAAATAGCGTGCTCCTTCAGAGTCCACGGTCCAGGATTCACAAACTTTATCCACCTAATATGCCATGGAAGCTTTCCCTGACCACCCTTCTCCCTCCAACGAGCTTCAAACTTATCACCCCGGGGGAGGAACCTGGCCCAGGCATTGCCGACAAAGTAAGCGATCAGGACGATGAAAGTTCCTTGAATGGTGACGGCAGTAGGTTTAAACTGTGGACAGGTGTCAGCAGGGTGTCAACACATCTGCACGACAGGCTAAGGTGTCTTGTGCTACCATGTAGATTTGGTTCATGACCGCCTGGAAGCACGCCAGACCGGAGGCGAGAATGATACTCCGAAATGTCAATGCACTGTCGAAGTCATCCCTGAGTGGCAGCAGGTGAGCGGCAGCGTCTGCACCAGTGATGATAATGGCGTCTTCGCTCTCGCGATCCTCTTCGCCGCTCAGCTCATCACCGGTGATCTTGTGGTCTTCTTTGCCAGCGAGCACCGTGACAGCGGACTTCTCATCGACAGCATCTGGGTGGGGGATTGAGACGCCGTCACCCTCTCGGGCTGCACCGGTCGTGATTGCAGACATGTTGGCAGGGGGCTCACTTTTCCAGAGGCACGAGGAGGAGAGATCATTGCCACAAGGTGGTCCCTAGGGGTCTTTTTATAGTCTTACCCCGATAAGGGTGAATTGCCATTGGAGCCATACCACGAGTGAATTAATGATACCACAAACCACGGCGATTAGCCATCTTGCTGAAAAGGGACTGGGAGGCGGCCCTGCGACAGGGCTAGGGGAATCTGGTGAGAGGGTCGTTGGATGCACAACGCTCCGGCCTCTGCGCCGGTGGATTCGCTTCTTCTCGAACGCCTCCGAACCCTCCAATTGACGTTCGTTCCCCTCACCTAGCGAAGGACCGAGTTTAGATAACCGACCTGCTAGTCCACCCTCCTTCGGGTCACCATTGGTGCAGGAATGAACCGAAAGCATGTAATTCTACCGGGAAATCACCTGGCTCTCCGGGTTACATCCGAATGAACTGTAGCGCGTGTTGTAAAATCTTTGAAGGGCTGCTGGAGATGCCATCGCGTGTGCTGCTGACGCCATTCCGTAGCGGCAATTTCGCCCCAAGCAATATGTGGCACTTTTGATTTTCGAGGGGTGCAGGGGTATCCAGTACCTGGTACATCAATTACTCCCCTGATTTCCCTCACTCTAGTAGATTCATACATATATTGAGGGGGCCCGGTAGAACATTTGATAAGGCTTAGGGCGTGACAGGCGCATCCAGATACGCAGAGGGGATGATAGGCGGCCTCCCGTTCAGAGGAAGTTCGATGCTGGGCGCGATAAGAGAAAACAGAGAGCCAAGGGGGTCCGTTCAGGCGTCGGAACTCCTACGGAGCTCCTGCAGCACACCTCAGCTCGCCATCCATGCATTCAACGAAGTGGCACACCCCCGCGCTAGTGGCGACACCAGTGCGACCCAGGTCCCTGCTCTTCTCTCTCGCGGAGGATTGGTGCAATCCTTTGTCCTGTTCAATGAAATGGACGAAGGCACTCGAGCCAGGATTCATCGTGTGCTGGCCAATTTCAATCCCTGAAATAATCTGAAATTGGTCAGGTGTGCTGTATCAGACCACCAGTGACCCATTTGTCCATCAGGATAGGGTCTTGCGCCATTCAATAGTCCCCTCTCGAGGAGAATATCCATCCAGTGAGAAGCGATCCATTGAGCATCACACAGGGTTACTTCCGACCGAAACCTGGCCGTTCCGATGGAGACCCTAATTGCTGTGTCCCACGTGGTCGCTACTTCCTACAATGCTGCTTTTGTCAAAGATTTTCACTCCCCACCTTGGCTGTCCTCCTGCTGTCTGCCTGGCTGCTTCGGCTAATCCGACTTTGAGATAGAGCAAGCCAATCATGTTTCCCATACATAGAAATAGGCATAAGATGCCAAGCCAGATGGCACTGAGGGACGATCCTATCGATAGCCAATGCCTGCGGCAATCTGCCTGCCGATAAACACTTCCCCAACCGTTATCGCCAATACGAACAGAGTTCCAACCCGCACTTCTTGGCTGGATAAGAACCGATACCCTAAGCACCCCAGACAGCGGCGACTTATTTGCCAAGGTTTGTTATCGGTCCAATAAAAGTTATCACATGAAATAATAACATAACCTAAACCTATGCTTTCTCCCAGGCTCGGTATAGCTGCCGGAAATTGCATTCCCGTCCCAGCAATGCATGCGGCACGTCGCATTCAAGCATCTCCCCATCCTTGAGGAACACTACCCGATCGAACCGATCGATGTAAGCGAAGCGATGAACGACAGCAATAACGGTTTGATGGCGAAAATTCTGCTCGATGATTTCTTGCATAAGGGCTTCTGTCTCTCGGTCGACGCTACTAGTGGCCTCGTCGAGGATGAGAATGGGCCGCGGGACCACAAGCGCCCGGGCGAGCGCAAGCAATTGCCTTTCGCCCAGTGACCAGGTTGAGATGCTGGACATTTCCATATCTAGCCCCCCGTCGGTACTGATTCGATTCCAAAGACCCACCTTCTGGAGCCCAGAAGTGATGCGTTCATCCGTGGCCATTCCGAACGGATCCAGATTGAAGCGAACGGTGCCGGAGAGCAGAAACGGGTCTTGCGGGATAACGTTGATAGCAGAGTGAATAGCTTGTCTCTCGAGCTCCGATATGTCGCAGCCGCCGATCGATATTTTTCCGGATTGGATCTCGCTCATACGAAGAAGCGACATTATTATAGATGACTTCCCACTACCTGATGCTCCGCAGATGGCTACCTTTTCACCATGGCGAATGGTGAGCGACAGATTCTTCAGGACCGGCGGGCTGGCTTGGCTATGGGTATGGATTATTAGCTTTGTGTGGAGAGCAGGGAGACACCGGCGATTGGGCTGAAGGCAGATGTTGCGTGGCTAAAGAAATGGAAAGCTTACCTGTATCCTGCTGTTACATTCTCGAATGCGATTGTAAACTGAGAGTGACCCGATACTCCCAGAACTACGCTCCCCATGAGGTCATGGTTTGCCTCGCGAGGAGTGTCTTGCACAAATTGTTGAACTCGCGAAACTGCCCCGATGGTCGTTTCAAGACTAGTCCATGACCGGAGAGTGCTCGAGATGGTGCTGTTGAAGGTTAAGATCAAGCTAAGGGCAACACCGACCGCAGCACCGTTATATTGGTCGGCCAAAGAGGTTGTCATCGCAACAATAATCACTGCCAAAGCCGCAACAATCAGGCCCATAACAAGGGTCAGCCATTGCTGTATGCAGTACAGCATATAAAAAGGTCTTTGTGATTTATCGAGGAGCATGTGCATTTTCTCCTGGAACCAGGGATTCATGCCGTAAGCACGGAGAGTGGTGACCCCATGAACTGCTTCCGTGAAATGCGTATAAAGGGGCGCCTTGGCTTCCAGATCCAGTAGTCGCACCTGTCGAGAAGTGCGAAGGTAGTATCTCTGGAGGATGACGAGACTGACCAGAAGCGCTGGGACTGCAACTGCTAGATATTTGCTGACAATGCAAAGAATGACCAGTTTGACCACGCAGCTTGCCAGTCCTACGTTGGTTGGCGTTAGCTTCTGAAGCTCAGCCCTTCCCAAACCCGCTTTTCGATAGTTTGATAGAAGGCAAATGTGCAAAAGTGAGGGAAAGAGTATTACCCGTCAAGAACATAGATGCCACTAACGGTAGCATCATGTCAATCAATTCCATATCTTGACTGAATCTGTTTGTCAAAGCCCCTATTTCTGTGTCCTGGAAGAACCTGAACGGTGCACTATCACGGTTGATCAGCGGAAGCATGTAGAAATATGAGAAGAAACCTCAGGCGTACCTGAGCGTCGCAGAGAGAAGGTCTGTATGGAGATTCAACGCAGTATTGTTGATTAAATTTATAACTAAAAGCCTGTGAAGGTCATGGGCACAAGTTATTTACTCAGTAGTCGGCCGAATTCTAGTGAATAATAGAATTATACATACCACAATCCACCCACATTACCTACGAGTTGTATCACGAAGAGTACAGCATACACTCCTAAATACATACCCGCGTCTTTGTTGGGACTCCTTTCGTTGGCCTCCACCCACCACTGGATCCATAGAGCTAAGGAAGACCGGGAATCAGTTGGGGAGATAGAAAAATAGAACCATAGATAATTTTGGACGTACTTGTGAAGTCTCCACTGACTGCTTCCACAACAATGAAAGCCAGACAGGTCGCAAACGGAATGAAACCAGCACGCCTAAAATAGTATTTGTACACAGACCAAGTTCCTTCGCGTCGCAGAGGGCTCGGAGAGTCTGGAGCTGAAGGCTTCGCAGCGGTATTGCTCAGCTCATCACCATCTTGCGTCGCGGATGCCGTGTGGTCTGCAGTTCCGACGGTGCTCACTGGGGATTCGGTGCTTGCGGGCTTGCTGAGCTGCATCACATCGTCGAACGACCCAGTCTGCACAATTCTACATTCTTCAAGAACGACAATTTCGTCCGCATATTGAAATAAATGTTCTATCCAACAATCAACATATAACAATTTTTGCGTTCGAAAAGGCCAGCCCCGCAACATACCTGTATGAGTGGCCAGAAGGACTGTCATCCCAGGTCTGCGAAAGTATCCATTCGGACCAAAAAGACGCGTAGAAATAGTTCTGATGTTGTTCGAGTCAAGACCACTGAAGACATCATCTAGGATGACCAGCCTTCTCCTCGAGTAGATAGCACGGCACAATGCAACCCGCTGCTTTTGGCCGCCACTAAGTGAAAGGCCATCGGTTCCTGCAAGATAAAGATCACCACCCGGCATATCTGATAGGTCTTCTTTGAGGCCGCAAGCCCATATGGCAAACTCATACCATTTTGGATCAAACGGCGACCCGAATGTAATGTTCTGGCGCACTGTATCATTTATGATGAAGGGGACTTGGGAACAATACGCCATTTGATGATCTGCAACCCGCACATCCCCAGATTTGATCACTGTTTCACCCAATAGACTACAGAGCAAGGTGGACTTTCCGGAGCCTACTGGTCCAATAAGCAAGGTAACCCCCGATCCGACACTATGTCGTGAAGCTTATTTTCGCCAGCCTTTGCCCACCCAACATTAGCTCGCTCGAAAGAGACAGGCGTAGCACTGTACTCTGATTTTGGTTGAAATGATCGCAGCTCCACGTCCCAATCATTATCTGTGAGTGAGAGCACAGGGGATGATGCTGTATGCGTGACAAGCCCAGTGGGCTCTTTTTCGCAGTATTCTTCAATGCGAAGATAACACGACATGGCTTGACGCACAGAAGGCACAGCCTGGACAAAGGTGATGAGTGGACTGGTAACGAGGGAGATCAACGAAAGAGACGTAAAGGCCTGACTGGAAAGTAATGTCTTATCGTGCTTTGCCACCGCGATGATGGTGTAGGCAGCGAAGGTTGCGAAAGGAGCGAATTCAGTGGGCACGTTAACTGTGGAAGATCAGTTTCAGTAACATTAGTCGGAGACCCTCTTTCCGCACATATAACAATTTCCCAGATGAGCAGCTTCCGGAACCGCTCAGAGATTTTGAGCTCAATTTTTCGTAGCTCGGACGTGGTGCTCAATAGGACCCGAGAAAGTCCGAGCATCTTGATGGACTTGATGTCGCGTAGCATGCTGGACGTCGCTGTCACTCGGGTCTGGACGCGCTCAATCCATTCCTTTTGAGCCTGTCCTGATCGGGCACTGTCAGATCTCTTAAACTCGTAGTAAACACACAAAAACAACACATACTACGACGTAGAAAGATCATCATCGTAGTTTAATATAACTAAATATAATAAAAGCAAAATATAATTATATAAAAACAGATATAAATAAGTATCACAGCTGACTGGCCAGCTGCCTGTAAGTTACTATTCTATTTATTCTTCATCTAGACTCTGCTTCTAATGTATATATTCATTGTAAGATACATGGCCTTTCCTGTTAACTTAAACAGAATATATATAAATCTTTCTATCTAGTATTTTTTAATATTTATTTCCATAGCCCTGAGGCCTACATATTCCGGGCTTAAATTAAAATTAAATTTAAAATTAAATTTAATCTAACGTAACTCCCGGCCGCGCCGGCCACCCGCCTGCACTGGTCATCCACTTACAACATACCTATCTACTACACACCCAACGCAAGTAAGAATAAAGCTATTCAAATAATATTATTATTAGCAAGGTATATATATTATTACTTATTACAGAGGTTTAAACACTGATTTCTTCTGTAATTAATTATATAGTATTTACTGCAGCAGGAAGATGCCTGAGTAGGTAGTTAAGATACTATTTTTTTTTATCTAGATTTTCTTTAATTATTATAATTTAATTCTTACTTTCTGGATCAAGATATCTTTTTTAAAGATTATCTATTATTTTAATTACTTCTTCTTTTAAAGTTATTTTTTATATACAGTATGTAGATCCTGGTTTTTCTTTATTAAAATTACTGTATTATCTATTAATAACTTATAGCCTTTGATTAGAGTGGTTATACCTGACTGTTATACCTTAACCTAACCTTAACCGTAACCTGACAGTTAGGTTAAGATATAAGAATCTTTTTAATTGTACAGTTAAGGGTAGGTTATAATTAAGAGATTACTTTAATTAATTTTAACTACCGGTTAGAAAGATCAGGTATATTCAGAAGATTAATAATTATAAATTAATTAGTAATTTATACAGAGTCTTTACAAGAATAATATACTAGTAGTAATATATTTTTAATTATTATATTATTAAAATAAATATTAGATTAATTATTAATTAATAATAATCTAATTTTCTAATTAATAGCCAGCAGTCTAGTTACTCCCGTATTAAATTTTTACAGATAATATTAGAAATCTGAATATATTTAAATTAAATTACTAAAAAAAAATATATTAATTATTATTTAAATTATTTTTTATATTGTTCTGGTCGGTGGTTATAATAATAAAAAAATTATATAATTTAAGTATTTATTTATATCTAGATACATATAATATTATTAAATTAAGAAAAAATTAGATCTTTTCTTTTTAATAATATTTTATTTTTAGAATTATTATTAAGATTATTTATATTCTTATTTTTACTAATATAAAAGATTATTATTAATTTATTATCTTCTTGATTCTTGGCTGTAAATATAATAAAATTTAAAGAAAAATTATTAAGAATATTCTAATATTTCTTAGTAATAGTAAAATAATTAGTATATATCTAGAATATAAAAGTTTTAATAATTTTAGAATACAGGCAGCTCTGGTAATAGTAATAAATATTTTAAAAATTATTAAAAAAATATTTAATATTAATATTATTAATTATAATAATTAGAAAGTCTCTAGCCATACAGTAAAAAATAAAAAACTAATTATAATAAGATTTTTAATAGATAAAGATATTAGAATATCCAGTAATTTCTAGATAATTATTAATATATATATAATTTTTAATATAGTTAATTTATTATTCCAGTCTTTAATAATTTATATATCTTTAATATTAAGATAAATCTTGAGCTCTTTAAATATTGCTATAAAAAATAAAAATTTCTAATATTTTAAAATATTATAAAAGATTTTATCCAGACTTGAAAGTATATTAAAGACTAAAAATAATATATTAATAGTAAAATTCTATTAATAATAAAAATAAAAGATTTTTTTAAAGATAATTTAATATTTAAAATATTAATTAATATTATTATCTAGCCAGATACTCTTCCTGAATTTTTTAAATTTTAATATAAAATCTAGAATTATTATAATTATATAAATATAGTCTTCAGCCTGGTAGATTTAATAATAGTATTTATAAAATTTTTAATATATATTCTTTAAGCTCTAGAGGATTTTTTTTTAAAATATTTATTTCTATATCAGCTAATTAATAGACTAGTTAAGATAATTAAAAAGATTATTATAAATATTATAAATTTTATAAATTATAGACCTGCTGTTCTCTGATAGACAGAAAATAAAAAAAAAAATATAAAAGTTTAAATAGATATTTTAACTGCTTTTATTTTATTAAAGTAAAATAAAAATAATTAATATTATTATAATTCTAATACTAGATAAAGCTCTTAATAGTTAAATATAATTTAATTATATAATAAATTATAAGATAGATTAAATTTTATTAAATTTTATAGTTAAGAAAAAGATAGTATACTGAAATAAATTTTAATTATTAAATAAGCTGAAACTTCTCCTGGTATTAAGAATTTATATTTATAAAATATATAATTTTCTGAATTTATAATCAAGAATTAAAAGAATAGATAAGAGAAAATAAATAAATTATAAAAATTATCTACAAAAGTCTTTTATAAATAACTTTTAAAATATTTTATATAAGATTTTTATAGATAATTCTTAGAGAATCTTATAGAAGTCTTTTATAAAGGACTTTTATTATATATTTTTTTAATTATTTAGAAGATATCAGAAAAGATCTTTAATTTTTTATTATTAATTTTTTATATATATTTAACCGCTTTATTTACAGTCTTAATTTAGAGTTTTTAAAGAAAGATATTAATAAAAAACTAAATAATATAAGCTAGACAGGAAATATAATACTAACTTTAAATAATCTTTATAAGATTAGAATTTATTATAATATTATAAAAATAAATATTCTGGTTAAATTAAGTCTGGAGTTCTAATATAATAATATTAAATATAATAATATTAAATATAATAATATTAAATATAATATTATTATTATTAATATTATTAGTAGTCACCTTTAACAGCTAGTAAATAAGATAATATTTTTATAAAATCTTTAAGATAATCTCAGCCAGGTTCTTACCAGTATGAGATCTAGATATTAATTAGAAATTTAATAAAATCTTATAGTAGTTTATATTCTCTGTTAGAAAGTATTTAATTAAAATAAAAAATATTTTTTAATCTAGATTAATTTAATAATTAATTATAATTAATATATACCTGCTGTCTGGAAACTTTAATAATAATTAAATATATATCTTTTTTAACAGCTTTAAAAAATATTTTTTAATCTGTATCTAATAAAAAAAAATAGATATTTAAAAGAATACCAGAATAGTAAGATTAATTATTTATTTAAATTAAATATATTTAATAATATAAAATAGCAGGTAACAGATAATAAAAAAGTATAATACTTAATTAAAAAAATTTCTTTTATTATAGACAGTTAGAATCTAGAGATAATATAGTAGATATTAATAATAATAATCTACTAAAAAGTCCAGGAATTTTATATAAAGATAAGATTCTAGAATTAGTATTTATAAAAATATTATTAATATTTATATATTTATAATAATTCTTTATCCAGTATTTATTTAATAATATACTTAGAGATATACTAGAATATTTATTTTTTATAATTCTTATAAAAATAGTAGCTCATAAAACTAGTTCTAAAATTATTAATTATTAGATACTGTAGAATATATAAATATATAATATAAAAAATATAAAAAGTTTTATTAAAAAATAATATATTTTCTTAAAAGTAAGTTTATATTATTATTATTTTTTTTTAATTAAAATAAAAAAATAGTTTCTGGCCTTATATACAAGCCTGGTTAAAAGTAGTTATTTACTACTAGTTATAAAAAATAAGGATTTTTTCCGGGTAGACTGGATATAGAATAATTTTCTAATATCTTATAATATATTTAATATTAAGATTTAAAAAAGAAAAAATAATATAAACTGAAAAATTACTTTTTATCTAAATATTATTATAATTTATAAAGATCTGTAAGATAAAGAAAAAGAATTTAATAATATTTTTTAAAAATAGATTTAGTAATTATAACTAATTTATAATAGATTGTCTATTTATATAAATAATTATAAAAAATAAAAAATAAAGAAAATTTAATTAATATAGTATTATTTTACTCCTAAATATATATTAGTATAAATATAATAAATTATATTTATATATATTAAAGATATTTAATAATAATAAGTTTTTATTAGAAGCACTTTTTAATTTTATTTATAAAAGAGGTTTTATAGTATCTAATAATTATTATATAAAATATCTCTGATATAGTAAATAA
Source organism: Aspergillus costaricaensis CBS 115574 (assembly GCF_003184835.1). Lineage (NCBI taxonomy): Eukaryota > Fungi > Ascomycota > Eurotiomycetes > Eurotiales > Aspergillaceae > Aspergillus > Aspergillus costaricensis. The sequence goes on from NW_020291811.1 coordinate 22,111, forward strand.
TTAGATTTTATTAAGTAATATAAATAAGAGTTCTATAAAGATATTTTATAATTATAATAATAATATTATTAGTAGAGTGGGTATACCTGACTGTTATACCTGATCATTAACCTGACTGTTAACCAGCGGTTAGATTAAAATATAAAAATCTCTTTAACTATCCAGTTAAGATTAGATTACAGTTAAGAAATTACTTTAGCAGTTATTAATCTTCCTTAACCACAGGTCAGAAAGGTCAGGTATAACAGATAAATTAATAATTATAAATTAATTTATAATTTTTATATATTTCTTACAATACTATTACACCAAGAATAAGATTATATAAAATACTGTATTTATGAGATATTATAAGTAATATATTATTTATTAATTATATTTAATATTATTGGCTAGTAAAAATAATAAAATAAATTTTATATTAGACTTTTACAGAAAGTCCCAGCTTCCAAGAAAAAAAATATTATTATATTTATACCAGCTTTAGAATATTAGTAATATAATTATAATTATTATTTATTTTATTCTTTATATTATCTAGAGCAGTAGTCATGATAGTAAAAATATTATATAATTTAAATATCTATCTATATCTGAATACGTGTGATATTAATTAACTTAAATAAAAATAGATTTTCTAATAATTTATTTTTTATATTATTATTAAGATTATCTATATTCTTATTATTATTAATATATAGTATTATTATTAGCTTATTATTATTATTTTTATTAATTATAAATATCAGATCTGAAGTATAATTATCCAGAATACTCTAATATTCTTAACTTATAATAAAATAATTAATATATATCTAAAGTATAAATATCTTAATAATCTCTGGAAATAGACAGTTCCGGTAATAATAATAGATATCTTAAAAATTATTAAATAAATACTTAATACTAATATTATTAGTTATAACTATTAAAAAGTCTTTAATTATATAGTAAAAAATAAAAAACTAATTATAACATAATTTTTAATAAAAAAAATATCAGAATATCTTATTATTCCTGAAAGAATTTAATATATTATATTTATATTATATAGCTTATTTTAAGATCTAGAATATTATTTCTTATATATTTTTAATATTAAGATAGATTTTAAGTTCCTCGAAAATCTTTATATAAAATAAAAATTTCTGGTATTTTAAAATATTATAAAAAGTCTTGTCCAGGCCTGAGAATATATTAAAAATAATAAATAATATATTAATAATAAAATTCTGCTGGCAGTAAAAATTAAAAATATATTTAAAAATAATTTAATAATATTAATACTAGTTAATATTATCTTTTAACCAGATACTTATCTTAAATTTTTTAAGCTTTGATATAGGATTAAGAATAATTATAATTATATAAAAATAATTTTCAGATCTGTAAATATAATTATAATATTTTTAAAATTTTTTATATATTTTTTATAAATCCTGAAGAATCTTCAGTTTCCAGAATATCTATTTCTATATTAATTAATTAATAGATTAGTCAAGATAATTAAATAAATTATTATAAATATTATAAATCTTATAAATTATAAGCCCTCTATTCTCTGACAGATATAAAATAAAAAAATAAAATAAATATAGAAGTTTAAGAAAATATTCTAACTATTTCTATTCTATTAAGATAAGATATAAATAATTAATATTATTATTCTTCCAGTATTAAATAAAGCACTTAATTTTCTAATATAATTTAAAAATATAATAAATTATTAGATAAATTAAGTTTCATCAGGTCTTACAGTCAAGAAGAAAAGAATATATTAATTAAATCTTTAATTATTAAATAATCTTAAATTTTCACCAGTATTAAAGACTAGTATTTATAAATTATATTATTTTTTAAATTTATAACCAAAGATTAGAATTTATAATATAATTTTAAATTAATTAATCAGATCTCCAGGTATTTTTTATAAAATTTTAATATATAATATAATACAGAGAATTTCTATATAAGATTTTTATAAAAAATATCTAAAATTTCTTATTTAATTATTTTAAGATATTCTAATATATACCTTTTTAATTATCTGTAAAATTCTAGAAATAGCTTTAAATTACTTATTACTATTCTTTTAAATATAATTAATATTTTTATTAACAGTCTTAATACAGAATTTCTAAAGTAAAATATTAATAAAAAGCTGAATAATATAAGCAAAATATAAAATATAATACTAATTCTAGATAATTTTTATAAGATTAGAATTTATTAGAAGCTTATTAAAGCAGGAATTATTATTAAATTAATTCCAGAGATTAGAGATAATAATATAGAATATAATATTATTATTAACTGTATTATCAGTAGTTATTTTTAATAATTAATAAATTAATTAATATTTTTATAAAACTTCTATAACTAGTACAGCTAGATTCTTACCAGTATAAATCTTTAATATTAATTAAAATTCTAGCAGAATTTTATGATAATCCAGATCTTCTATTAAAAAATATCTAATTAAAATAAAAAAATCTTTTTAATTAAAATTAATCTAGTAGTTAACTGTAATAGATATTCAGTCTGTATCTAAAAATTTTAATAATAATTATATATATATTTTTATTAATAATTTTAAGAAATACTCTTTAATACTCTTCTAATTAAATATATAAGACTTTCAGAAGAGTGCTGAAGCAGTAAGATTAATTATTTATTAAAATTAAATATATTTAATAATATAAAATAATAAACAGTAGATAATAATAAATTATAAAATTTAATTAAGAAAATCTTAATTATTATAAATTATAAATTTCTAAAATCTTGATTAAAAATCAGCTTTTAAAATAATTAATAATAAGAAAATATTTAATATAAATATATTTGTACTAACCCTTCAGCCAGTATCTATTTAATTATTTATTTAAAAATAATTAATCTTAGATTTTTACAGTTTTTATAAATATAATAATTTATAAAACTAGTCCCGGAGTAGTTAACTCCTGGATATTATAATATATATAAATATAAGATATAATAAATATAAAAAATTTTATTTAAAAATAATATATTTTTTTTAAAGCTGTTCCACACTACTGCCTTTTTTTTATTTTAAAATTAAAATAATAATTTTCTAGCCTGTAAGTAAGCCTAATTAAAAGATATATTCTATTATTAATTATAAAAAATAAAGATTTTTTTCTAAAGGACTGAATATAAGATAATTTTATAATACTTTTTAATATTCTTAAAATTAAAATTAAAAAAAGATATAGCATGGAATAAAGTATTAATTATAATAAATAAATAATTAATTATTAAAAAAGTCTAAAATACAGAAGAAAAAAATTTAATAAAATCTTTTATAAAAAATAAATTTAATTAATTTATTATACTAAATATATTTATACAGATAGTATAGAAGAAAAGCAGGAAAAAGAAAAATTCTATATAAATTATATAATATATACTAATAAATATTAATTTATTATATAATATTTTATAATAATATATTATAACTATAATTCAGTTAACTATATTAGATTATTAATTATATAATATATTATATATTAACTTGCTTTTTTCTCTTATTTTAATCTTATATATATTTTATTTATTAAATCTTATTTATTATTTTTTTATTTTAATTTTATATATGCTTTACTCAGTAAATCTTATTTATTATTTTCTTACTTTAATTTTATATATATCTTATTTAATAGATCTTATTTATTATTCTCTTACTTTAATCTTATATATATCTCTTTTAATAAATTTTATTCATTACTCTCTATTTTCTAGAGTTTAATTATATTTTTCTTTTATTTTTATATAAATCTTTTTTTCTCTTTCTTTCCTTCCTCCTTTTTAATCTATTATTAATTTTTTATTTATTATTTCTTATACTCTTCTCTTATTCTTTATTTTCTTATTTTATTTATTATTTTTTATTATTTATATCTTATATTTTTTCTTAAATATTTAATTTTTTATTTATTATTTTTTCTCTGTCAGGCTTATTTTTAATATTTTAAATTATATTTTTAAAATATTTTATATTCACAGAACAGCCGAAATAGAGAACATTTTCTAGAATAATAGAATATCTAATTTTGTAAGATATTTATAGAAAATCTTTAATTAATAAATAACAGATTTAGATTTAGATAATATATTTAAAAATAAATTAAAAAAGCTAAATCTTAGAAAAGAAAAATTTAGTTTATAGTATATTCTGTTTCTAACTAATCTTAAAAAATAAAAAATCTAATTAGTCTTTAAGCTAGTTAAATTATTTTAAATTAAATTTTAGAATAATTATCTGTCTTATATTAATAGTTATAAAGATAATAAAAAAAAAATTAGATTTAGTTAAATCTAAGAATTATTATAGCTTAAAAAAAAAGATTAGTATAAATATTTCTAATCTATCAGCTGTAATAAAAATAAATAAAATATTAAAGATTATCTAGTCTGCTTTCTTTATTAAATAAAAAATAAGAATTTATTATCTAATTAAGATATTTTTTATAGAAGAAATATTTCTGATTTAAATATAGATTATATAATTTAGGCCTTAAAAGAAGTATTAATTAAAATATATATATTTAATTAAATTAATAAATTAATGGAAGGCACAGCTATCTTTAAAATTTAAAAAAATAAGAAATAGTTTTAATTAATATTTTTTAGAAAAGATTAATATAAGAATCCTCTTAGCAGTTAATTCTAGTAAATATAAAAATAATACTTATAAAGATAAGTACTGGACTAGTAAATATTTTAAAAAAAAGATTATCTAAAAAAAAGCTGAGAAAGAAATAGATAAAATTATTTAATAAATATTTAATAAAAATCTTAATAAGTTAGCTGTATTTCTTAATAATAATAATATTATAAATTTATAAGATATAACAGAAAATAGCTCTAATTATAACCAGACTAATAAATAGATTAAAATTTTTTTTTAATTTAATAATATATTTATACCAGAGTAAATAATAATACTTAGCTACAAGTCTGTAATCTATAATTCTATTAAAATATACTAAAAAATAATATATATTAATATAACTCTTTATCTAGTAATTTATAAAAATAAAAAGACTAAGAAATTCTTTAAAAATAATAAAGTAGTTAATACTGAGCTAGAAAATAAAATAATATAATTAAAGAAAAATATTAATAATTTTATTTTTAATAATAATATCTACAAGATCTTCAAAGACTTTGAGATTCTAGTAATTATAATTTTTATTAAGAAAATTCTTCTAGAAGTAATACTAAAAAATATTAATTATTTATATAAATAATAGAAATAGCTAGATAATAAAGATTTCTAAATAAATTATAGTCTAAAGAAACTTATTTAAATTAATATTAATAATATAACTAATTCCTGGGTATTAAACATAGTCTATAAATATATTCTGAAATTCTAGTAGAAACTAGTTATTTAAAAGCTCTAGTATATCTAGAGTAGCTAAATAATAAAAAATATAATTTTTATAAATTTTATAGAATTCAGAAAAATAATTAAGATTATTAATTTTATTTTAATAGTAAATAAATCTTACAGAAAATCCTGGTATTAAATAAATACAGCTAATATTTAATAAATTATCTAAGAGAAAAAAAAAAACTATAAGATAAAAAGAAAATCTCTAATAAATTAATATTAATTATTATATTTTTATATTTAATAAAATAATAATTATTTAAGCTCCATAATTTATCCAATAAATTAGATATATATATTTATTATAGTAATAATTAATTATAAAAAAATAACTTTTTTTATATCTATAATTATCTTACTAAGAATTATCTAATATTTATTAAAATTAATAATTAATACTCTGTGGTCCTGATAATATATAATATTTTAAAAAAAAAATATAGATTTTTAATTATATCTGACTAGTTTAAATTAAAGTATTTATAAAAATTTAAATTAATTAATCTTATGCCAGCCAACTTTCCCTATAAGTTTAATAAATATTTTAATTTAATTATTTATAATAAGACTTACTACTTAAGAAATAGTATATTAGGTATCTCTTTAATTATAAGATAATTTAAGAATAATTTTAATTTATTAATTACTATTACTTTTTTTTTTAATACTTATAACTCAGATTTTAATAATTATTTTTATTTATTATTATATAATAAATCTATCCCTGCTTACCTGACTGCTGAATAAATAATATTTAATTAAATATATTTATTATTTTTTAACTTTTTTCAGAAATATATTTTTTTATAAATTATTAATAATATAATTAGTATAACCCGCATGCAGGCTTTTCTGAAAAAATTAATAATATATTATATAATAACTTCAGCTATTTTTATTAATAATAATTATATTATTAGACAGAATATTCCTCCAGTTATTAAAAAGATTTTTAAAGTCTTATTTTCTAAGAAAAAACTAGAGATCTATAAAACTTATTAAAAAAAAAATAAAAAAATATTAATTTTAGATTACACAGATCCCTTAATACCTAAATTTTAATAAATTATATAAAATCTATATAAACTAGTACTGGAAAATTTTTAATTAAGATTTATTATATTATAAACTCTAGTAACTGTGAAGAATATAATAAAAAATATTAATATTATAAAAAAAAAAAGTTTAATTTTAATTTTTTTAATAAAGCTTAAGGAGCAAGAAATAATAATTAAAAATAATAAAATATAATAATTTTATTAATAATTTATAAAATTATTTAAAAATAATTTTAAATAAAATATAATAAGACTAGCCGGCATATTTAAAAAATTATTTAAAATATAGTTTATAATTAAAATTTTATATAACTAGATTCTTATATAGAAGAAAAAGATATTAATCTGGATTTTTTTTCTTAGAAAAAAGATTTATATATATATAATATTGAAATCCGCGGGATTCAACTATATAATATTATATAATAATTTAGATAATAAGAAATATTATAAATTAGTAATCAGCTTTAATAAAAAACATGATTTTAATATAATACTTATAATATTATATATAATAAATTCTACTGGATTAAATCTACAGAAATATTATAAAAATATTTATTTTTTCTTAATAGCTCTTACTTAAACTATAGTTAAGTAAATAATCAGCTAGATGAATAAAATAAGATAAATACAGATAATATAAGTTTTTAATTATTAAGTATTTAATTTTTTTTAAATTATATTAAATAACTAAGTAATCCAGAAGACTTTTCTAGAAATAATAATAAATATATTATCTTTACTATTCTTTTTACTAGAATTAGAAAAGAATTTTATCAAGACTAATTATTAAATTATTAAAAATAAATAATTACTATATTTTAAAAATATTAATAAAAAGCAGGAAAATAATATTAATAATCTAGAAAAAATCTTAGATATAATTATAACTTTATTAAAGAATATAAAATATAATCTAGAAAAAAAATATTAGTATAAAAATAAAAAATTAAAATATTAATAAATTTTATATAAGAAAAATATCTCTACCAGAGTCTTATTAATTAAAGAAATTCTAACTAATATTCTGAATAAAATTACTAGAAATAAGATTATCAAAGATAAGACTCTCTAGAATAAAAAAACAGATAAAAAAACTGCAGGTAAAAATAAAAAAACTGTTAAAAAAAAATATAAAAAATAAATATTAAGCTTTCCTAATAGCAATATATATTTAATTAAAAATAAATAAACTAGTATTTTATTATAAAGCTAGCTGTATAAATCTTTTATAAAAAATCTTTATTTTCTGTATATTAATATATGTTATTCTATTAAGATATTATAAGATATTTTTAATCTAGAAAAAGTAGAATATGAATAAGATAGTTTTTATATAAATAAAGAATATATATTAAAAAAATATATATTATTTCAGTATCTTGAATAATATATTAGATATAGATATTATTTTATAGATTAATTATTTAAAATTAGTAATAAAAATAAGTAGTAAATAATTATTTTATTTATTTTTTTATTTTCAGTACAGAACAGAAATTTATTACTTATAATATTAATATTATAAATAGTAATATTATCCTTAGAAATCAGCTAGTAAATATAAATACTTTTATTTAAATTCTAAATCTAAATAATATTAATATAATCTCTACTAATAAGCTCGCCCTGGTTAGAATAAATTATAATATTATTAATTAAAATTTTATATATATAATTATATTATAAACTATCTATATAAATATTCCAGACTTTAATTATATTATTTTCTAAACTAGTAACTATCCACTTTCCTTTACAGTAAAATATAATATTAATAATATTATTTATATAACTGTCAAAGATTATAACTAGATTAAAATTAATAGATTTAATATTATACAGCTTAATATTATTATAGCTAGCAGCTGCTAAATACTATTTATCAGAAATAATATATAAGTAATTAACTTAAGAATCAGGATATTATATAATATATAAATAAATTTTTAATAAGACTTTCCAGAAACTCAGCCAAATTAATAATAATAACTTAAAAAATATAAGTAATATAATATTAACTAATTTTTTTAAATTATATTAAAAATTATATTTCATAGTCAGAGCTGCCGGCGGCCAGAATAATATAAATCTAATATTTTAATTTATAAAAAAAAAATATTATTTAATAAGATAGATATTCAGAGTAAATTTAATCTATAATATTTACTTTAAAAACTCTTAACACTTATTAAGAGTATATTTTAATTATTATAAATCAGAAAATTATATAAAACTTATAATAAGTTAAATAAATCATTTATATAATATAAAAGATATTATATAAAATATATATTATCAGAACAGGATTATATATATATATATAATATAAATATTTTATATAGTAAGCAGAATTTAGATTAGAAAAATTAATTTTAACTGATACCAAAAATTATCTTAGATTTATTAAATTAATAATATATAGAAACAGTCCTCCTGCCTTTATTATATAAATTTAATAAATTATAAATATTAATTTTAATATACTTATAAACAAAGATATAGAAAGACAAGTTAAATAGAGATTAACTTGAGTATACTTTAATTGTATTAATATTTAAATAAATATAATAGACAGGTCTTAGTGCCAAGACTAGTTAAAATAATTAATTATTCTAATTTTAGCTGTACTGCAGTCAGATATAAGGATTCTCTTAACCTGACCATTAACCTGACGGTCAGGTATAAGAATTGCTGATAACCTGACCTGACCTGGCCATTGCCCACTCTAATTATTAGTAGAGTCTGTAAAAATTTTTTATAAATCTTAGTAGAATACTATCTAAATCTTTTAAATTATATTTATAATTAACAAGAAATACAGATTTTTAAATAAATTAAATAAATAGAGTAGCACGGAATATTATAATTAAATAATATAGATAATTTATAGTATTTAAACTTATTATAAATACTTAAAAGCTTTTTTAAGTTTATAAAAAAAGTAATAAATCTATTTATTAATATATAGAGTAATTTTCAGAAAGATTTACTAGTCTGGAAAAGTAGTTTAAAAGATATTAATAATTTATTAATAATATATAATTAAAATAGAGCTGTAAATATATATATTTATTATTATTTTATATTATAAAAATAATTTTTTTTTATAAATTTAATTATTACCACCACCCGAGATAATATTAGATTAAATAGATAAGAATAAAATAAAATATATTATTTTTTTTTCTGATAATTTTTAAAATTAAGAAAATTAGTCTTATATTAGTTATTAGCAAAGATATAAATAATCAGAATAAATAATTATTAATCTAAGTATATTTTATCTGTATTAAGATCTAAAAGAGTATAATAGATAGATTTTAATACTAAAAATAGTTAAGATAATTAATTATTCTATTTTTAGTTGTTCCGCGGTTAGATATAAGAAAATCTTATATCTAACTGTTAACCTAACAGCAGGTATAAATTTTTCCATTAACCTACCCTACCCTGGCCGTTAACCACTCTACCTTTGATAACTTAATTTATAAATATTTTTGTAGGTGAAGATGGACCTCTAGTATATTTATTAAAGATTTTTATAAGTATAGATTTATGCTTTTGTGTTAGGGGTTGCCCCTTGGTTCCAAGAGTACATCGCCTGTTGGACAAGAAGGAATAGCTGCCATTCAGAATAAGATCTTAGAAATCCTGAGATTTTATATATTATATTTAATCAGTAGATAGTAATAAGACTAGTTAACTAAATTCTCTAATAAAGACTTATTTTATAATATTATCTTTTTTTTCTAGTAAGATAATAATATAGAGACTGGTATACTTATAGACTAAAATATTTTAAATTTAAATTTTTAATTAATCTATTCTACTGCAGTCTTATATTTTATTTTAATTTTTAATCTTTTTATTTATATTCCTGTCTTTAATACTTAATTTCTAGATTTTATATTATTTTTATTTTTTTTACTTTTAGATATTTGATATTTTCTGGATACCTGATATTTATAAATCTTCTTTTTTTATATTCTGATTTTAGTTGCTTATTTAATATAATTTTTTTTATTATTTTAAATAAGAATTTTCTCTCTAATACAGACTGTGACGGGCTAAGAAGCCAGAAGGACTACATAAGGTACAGTAGTTGGTAGAAAAGTTGAATTTATTAGAGAAAGAACTATCTAATCTATAAATAGATTAATTCTTCTTATAGATAACTCTTCTAAAAGTTTTTTTTTATAACTCTGATAAACTTTTTTATTATTTTAGAGATTTTTATTTTTTTTATAAGTATTTTTAGATTAAGATCTAGAATTAGATAAATTAGATTATAAATATTTTAATTTTAAATAACTGACAGAGCTTAATTTTTTTTAATTATTATTTTTTTTACTATGACACAGCTAGGCTGATATAAATTTTTCTAGATAAAATAAATAAATAAAATTATATTAATATTTATAAATCTTAATATTATAAAGCTCAGTTACTAGCTCCTATATAAATTTAATATATCTCTTCTATTTAACTAAAAATATTTTTTTATAACTATATTTTCCTTAAAATATATTTTTCTTATTTATAATTTTTTTAATAATATATTTCTTAGTATTATCTCCTGTAATAATAATATCTAATTATTAATTAATTATTTTCTAAATAGATAAAGGGTCTGTAATAATAGATTAAAATAAATTAATATAAAATATTAAATAAATTCCAGATAATATATTTAATTTATATATATATATTCTAATTTATTCTAATACTGTGAACTTTGTATTCTACTAATCTAATTTTTTATTAAATTAATTAATTATAATATTTTTTAGATTTAACCAGATTTTATTATTTTCTTTATAGCAGAAAATAGGATTTTATTATTAATTAATATATTATTTCTATATTTTTTATATTATTATTATTATTAAACTAGTAATATCTCAGATCTCTTAAAATTTATTAAGAATAACTTCAGCCTGCTCTTAGGAATTTCTAGTTTAATAATATTTTAAAAAATTTATTTTAATATTTAAATTTAAAAATTTTATATAAAAATTATATTATAAAAAAAAAAGATTTATTTTTATTAATACAGAGTCCTAGTTATTTAAAATTAATTATATTAGAAATAGTAATTCTTACTAGTTAATTTATTATTAATTTATAAAATATTATAAAAAAATCTTAATAATTATAATTTAGTATTTTATTACTTTATTTATTTTAGAATAATAAATAATAAAAAATATTATTTAATACTCAGGGCCTTATACAGAATTATTTATAATTTATTTATAAATTAAAAGTTACAGTCTGAAACCATTAATTAAAGTATTTTATAATAATTATAAAATACTTAAATAAATATATTTATAAAATCTTTTATGTTTATATTCAGAATAATTTTAATAATAATATTTTTAATTAACTAATCAGTGATAATTATAATATTTTTATAATTTTAAGACTTTGGAAAGTCTACCAGAAAGTTAATAATAATATTTTATTAAAATTAATTAAAAATTAGTAGTAATTTTAAAAGATTTTATTTATAATTTTTTTAAATATAATTAATTTTACAGCTGTTATAGTTATAGTAAAATTAATAAATATTTTTATTTATATTTAATTAATAATAATAATAAATAATTATTTTATAAGTCTAGTTTTGTCTAGAATATCCAGTAATTATATTATTATAAATTTCTTAAATAATCTGAGTTTATAAGAACTCTAAATTAAAAATTTAGATTTATTTTTAGAAAAATAAATATTAGTTTATATCTAACTAGCATTTTATAATAAAGATTTTTAATTTTAATTATTTAAAGAATTTAGATCTATTTTCAGTTATTATTTTATAATATTTTTTTAGATTTTTATTAATTTATTTTATTTATTTTTATAAGTTATTTAGTATTAGTTCCTCAAGCTCTAGACTAGCAGGAATTTTTTTATTAAAGATTTTATTAATAAATATTATATAAACAAGCTTTTCTTTAAATATAAAATAAAATAACTAAATTTTTTAATTTATAATATACTTATCTTTCTCCTTAGGCATGTTCTGGAATCTTTAAAATAAAATATTTAATTAAATATTTATTATTCTTGAACAATAATTAATCATGAAATTAAAATAATTTAAAAATTAGATTTAATATATTTATTACTCTGTGAGCCGCTGTTAGATTATAAAATATTTTAAATTTTAATAATTATTAAAAATTTTAAAATAAAAAAATATAATAAATTCTAGCTTCTATTCCTGCAGGACTTAAATAATTATTAATAATTTTTTATTATAAATCTAGTAATTATACTCTGCGGATAGATTTTTCTTTAAAAAATATATTATTAAATAAAAAATTTTTAAATTATTTTATTAAAATAATATTTTTTCTATATACTATCCAGAGAAGTTAATTTTTATTAATATTTTTTATTTAAAATCTTAATACACGAGGACAGAAATAATAATAAAAATCTTTTTAAAAATTTTAAATATTTTTTAGATTTTTAGTGTCCAGTTAAACTTAATATTTTTTTTAATAAATTATATTAAAAGTTTTAAGTAAATCCTCCAGTCCTTAAAAAATTATTAATAAAAATTAATAAATTCTAAGAAAATCTTAATATTATGAATAATCTTTAGTATTTTCTAATTTTATATAATTTAGATCTTAATAAAATCTATATGAATCTTTTTTTTTATTTTAATAATAAATTTTAAATATTTTATAATAATTATCTTAAATTTATATTTATTAATATCTACTTAGAGACTTATATTCTATAAGTATTCTAGTATTTACTATATCTGGATATAATATATAATTAAATTTTTATCTATAAAAATAAAAATATTATTAATATAAATAAAATAAAATTTATTAAGAAATTCTTGTAAGATCCAGTTAATATATTATTAAAATATATTTAAATAATTAATAAGTCTAAATAAGATTATTAATTATTTAAATAATCTAAAATAAATATAAAATATAGTTTTTTATTTATTTTTTTTTTTAATTTAAATATAATAAAAGACCTGGATAACATCTAGTTTAATATAATAATAAATTTTTAAAATATATTAAAAAATTTCTTGAATAAGTAGTAAGAGATACTAGTTTTTTATTATTATTTAATTAAATATCTAATAATTTATATAGAAATATAAATTATTACTAGATTTTAAGATAAACAGTACGGGTATAATTATTAGAAAATTACTAATTTTTATAAATTTTTTTTTTAGAAGATTAATTAGAATCTTTTATAATACTAAGAGTTTTAATTAGTTTATTTTGTGGAAGCCGATCAAATAGTCAAATTTGGTGCTATCTAACGAGAATTTCTAGTATGAGGAAAGAAAGAAAGAAGCTCAGAGAGAATATATAATTATATAAAGATAAGCAAGTTATATAAGACAGATAAATAAAATAAATAAAATAAAAGTCATATAATTTTAAGATATTATTTATTATTATATTATTTCTTTATTTAGATCTAGCTGTTCTCAGCTAGAGATAAATTATTTTCTTTATAATTTAATATAAATTTATTAGTTTTTACAGCTACTAACTATTACAGAAGGTACTTGGGAAATCTGAAATAAATAAAATATTTTATATAATAATTTTAAAAATAAAAAAGAGTATTCTTGAAATTTCTTACTAGATATTAGATATAATTAATTATATTAGATATTAATTATTTAATTTTATACTGAAGATAACTGTATTATAAATAACTAATTAAAATATTTTTAATTTTTTATTTTATTTAATTATTAACTTTAATGGGTACAGCAGTGTCTTAAATCTATTTTAATAATAAGTTAAATATATTATATAAGTAGAGCTTCTCGGGGTAGAAAACAGGGTATATATATATATTTTTAAGAAAATAAATCTTATAAATATTACTAATTTTATTAATAATAGATACAGGATTATACTAGTTTTCTAATAATTTTTATAAGGGCTGGCTCTATCTCCAGTTATAAGTATTAATAAAAATTTTATTATTAATATTAAAATTAACAGGATAATAAGACTAGTTAGTTTATTATATTTACTAGCTCTATATTTTCTAGATTTTATTTTATATAAAAATCCAGATCTGTTTTATATAGTAAGTAAATTTATAGGCTTGGTCTCAGATAATAACATAAAATAATAGATCTGTTAAATAATATTCAGGATTTATATTTTTTTTTAATTATAAATAAAAATAATCTGGTAGATTTATAAGACAGAATTATAATAATAAAGTTAATAAATAGCAGTAGTTCTGACCAGTTATTCTAGAAATAATTAATAAATAAAATAAATTACTAGACTATATATTAATTAATAATTTTTGTTTATCCATTAATCTGTGGATAATATATTATTAAAAACTTTAATTTAATTTGTAGAATTTAATATAATTTATTCTAAAAATTAATTATAAATTAATCTTCTTAATTAAAAATAATAATATTAAAAGATTTTATCCAGATATAAATTTAATTAATAAATAAATAAATTATATTTTATGCAGAGATCTACTTTGTATAAAAAATAAATATTATATATTTATTAAAATAATTTATTATTATAAAAATAATATTAAATCTATAATAATCTTTCAGAAAGAAGTAGAAATCTATAAATATATATTATTATAGCTGATCAGAGATTAAAAAAAATTAAAATAATCTAAATAATAAATCTTAATATATATATTTTTTTTTTATAAATTAAATAATTATTTATATAATATCAGATATCTCTGTTCCAAGTACTCTAGAAGTATTATTATTTAATTAATATTATTATTTTTATTTATCTAAAATAAGCTAATAATAACTATCAGTAAATTTTATTCAGTAATTAAACTTATAAATTATTTTTATCAAGAATTATTAATTTATTTTAATATAAAAATAACTTATTTTATAAAAAATAATTAGTTTCTTACTAGCAGGCTTACTTCTAGAGATCTTTTAAAAAGAAATAAATATAATTTACTTTTAAAATATAATTTATAATATAGAGATTTTATTTTATAGAAATTACTAGTACTAGATTAAAAATTATACTAGATTCTAGAAACTCAGACTTTAATAATACTTAATAATAGTAATTACTAGCTATCTCTAAGTTAGTTTTTTTCTATATAAAATAATTAATTAGTATATTATTCTTTTTTAATCAGTATTTAATAATAAAATAATATTAAAATAATATTTCTGCTCAGTAGGTCTGCCAGATATTAAATTTTTTAATAATTATAAAATATTTTAGAATTTAATAATTTATAAAAATTATAAATTTCTTTAATTACTGCAGACCCTCCAGTTCTATTTTTTATTTTATAAGAATATATATAATAACTAGTATTTTCTTATTATAAATATTATAATTATACTCAGGTAGAGATATAGTTTTTAAATAATAAATTATAAAATATTATATATTTTTAATCTATTAATAAAAGACTTTTATAATTATTTTATCAGCTATATTAATTTTAATATATATAAATTTAAATAGATTATAATAAATTAATATAGAAGTTAATATTAAAGCCTGCTTCAGGGCCTAGAAAATTATCTTATAAAATTAATTTTAAATAAATAAAGTATTTTTCTAGATAAGTTAATTTATAAGCTTAATAATCTAATTATAATTTCTTATAAAATATTAATAAAAATTATAAAATTTAAGAAATAATTAAATTTTTTTAATAATAATCAGATATTATTATTTTATAATTATAGTAATTTTTACAGGATTAATCTAAATATTAATAATAGTAATAATAAATCCTAGAAATCTAGTTTTTATTATATAAAACTTATATTTATAGATTACTGCTTGAAGTTTAATTATTTAAAAGTATTTAAAAATCTAATAAATATAAAACTTATACTCTATCTTATTTTTATTAAAAATTAATATATTATTTATATATATTATAATAAACTTATCCAGGAAGTCTATAAGAATTTTATTAATAAAATACTAGAAGACTGCTGGTCTATTTATAAATTTAAATAATAATATTTAATATTTAAAGATTTTATAATAGATTTAGAAAATAATTAAGTCTTCAGATTTAGAATTTATATAAATATAGTAAAAGTCTTAATAAATATTAAATTTTATAAATATTTTTATATTCTAGAAACAGTCTATTATCTTATTAATTAAAAAAATAAGATAAGGATTCTTGTAGATCAGAATATTAAATTTCTAATAATTAATATATAAATATAGTTTTTCTCTAGACTTCTTTATTATTAGAATAAAAAAGATAAATAGAATTATACTAGATATAATAAATTTTTTTTTCAGATTTTTAATAATATAATTATAGACAGCTTTAAGTTTTTCTAGAATTATTTTATAAAGAAGAATTATTTCTAATAAATTATTTTCTTTTAATTAAATATAATAATTATAGGGTCAGGAAACAGGCAAAATATTTAATTTTTTTTTAAAAAAGATATTTATTAAATTATAATAATATTTAAAAAGAATCTGCTTTATCTTTTTTTTTTAATTAATTTAAATATTTTATTATTAAAATTTATTTTTTTTATAATAGCCTTCTTGATTATACTCAGGAATATAATAAATATTTTTAATTTAAAATTTTAAAAATATTTATAGAAAATAGCAGTTCTGATAAAAGTTATTTTAATTTTTTTAAAAATATTTTTTTTTTAGAGGCTCCGGGGGGTCTTAAAAATTTAATATTAAAAATTTTAATTTACTAGATTCTAGTATATCTTAGCTAAGATTTTCTATAAAATACTTTAATAAATATAAGATATTTTAGACTTTACTTCAGGGGAGAATATTTATAATAAAATATTAATTATTTTTTAGAAATTACAGTCTTGTCAGGTAGTATCTTATTAATAATTTTAATTAATTAAATATTATAATAAAATATTCTAGAAGATTTATTATAATAGTCTAGTCTTGATTTTATTCTATAAAAAAAATAATTAGATTATATTAATTTATTTTATTAATAATCTAATAAAATCTCTTATTTTATAAATTATATTTATTCTAGAATAATATTATAGCAGTCTAATTCAAGTATCAGAAATAATATATTATAGAACTAGTATTTATTGACTGTAAGTATAAGTTAGATAATATAAATTAAAAATATTATAATTTTATTATTAAAATTTATAATAATATAATTAATCTCAAGAAAAATAATATTAATTTAGAATTAATAAATTATCTGAATAGTAAAGACAGTATTTATATAAATATAAATATTAATTTTAATATTAATAAAAGTATATATAGATACTACTAGTCTATTATTTAATATTAAAATTTTAATAATAAAGTTTTTATTCTCTTAGTCTAGCAGATCTTGTAAATTTAATAAATTAATATTAATATTTATTTTATTTAGAAAAAAGATTTCTTCTAGATATTATTTTTTATTAAATTATTATTTTTTATTATTTTTAATAGTTTGACTTAACCTGTTTTCTTTTTTAAATAATTCTAGACTAAATATTTTTATTTTTAATAGATAAAGTAATATTTTTTAATTATTATATAAGTATATTTCTCCGGCTCTATATTAGTAATATAATTAATATTATAAAAAATTTTAGCCGGGGCAGAGAAAGTTATAATTATAATAATAATAATAATTAATATAAATAACTGGTAACTCAGGGCACTTATCTTATTATAATATTTTATTATATTATTAATTAAGTCTGATAATCAGGTATATTCTTTAATATATTATTTAAATATTATATTATTATTATTAAAATAAAATATTATTAGCTTCTGTAGCTTAAACAGAAGATATTAATAAAAATTTTTTTTTTAATAAATTTTAGTAATATCTGTCTCTATAATAAAATAATAAAATATAAATATAAAATTATAAAATTTATTATTAATTATTATTTTAAATTTTTAATACTATCAGCGCGCGTTATAAGACTTATTTAAATTAATATAAATAATTTTTAAATATTTAAGCATGTCGGTCGTATCTGTATAAAAATTTAAAATATTAGAATAAAATTAAGAAACTAGATATTTTCTAATATTATTTTTATAATAATTAATTATATAAGCTTATCAGATAACAGCTGTGCTTAGATAATTTATATTAATTTTCAGTTTTTATTATATTATAAAAAGCTAGTTTTTAAAGCTAATAATCTTATTATTATTAAATAGAAATAAATCAGGAATCTTTATTAATTTTTTAAATTTAAAAATCTCAGCCGCTCAGCTGCTCTGGTTATTAAATTAAAAAAACTAGATAATATATAAATTATATTTATATATTACTTTATTATAATTATTATTAAGCTTATTCTATTAATAAATAATTTTATATATTTTTATTTCTACTTCTTTTATAATATAGAGAATTATATTAAAGATTTTATCAGGATTCTTTATATACAGTTTATAGAACTAATTATAAATAATATTTTTTCTGTTATCAGACTCTTCTTTTAACAGGATTATTAAATATTATTAAGAATTTATAATACTTAATACTGATTTAATATAGCTTTCTTTAACTATTATAAATATTCTTATTAATTATTCTAATTCAGATTTTAATTAGATTATTTTATTTTAGCTGTGTTTAGTATTATTAAATATATATAAGAAATAATACTAGCTGCTAAGCTAGATAGCTAGTAATATATAATATTAATTTAAAGAATAAAAAATAAAATAATGCTAGAAATTATATAGAAGCTGATTAAATAATTAAATTTAATATTATCTAATAAGAATTTCTAGTATAAGGAAAGAAAGAAAGAAGCTCAGGAAGAATATATAATTATATAAAGATAAGTAAACTATGTAAGGCAGGCAAATAAAATAAATAAAACAAAAGTCATGTAATCCTGAGATATCACTCACCATCACATATTTAATAAAGAAAGCTCTAAGAGATCTTTTTTTTTTTTAATATTTTTAATTATTTTTATAGCATGGTTTATTCCCAGGTAATAAAATAATAGAATATTCATTATTATTTTATTAAAAATATTTAAATATTTATAATAAAAATTTAATAACTTATTTTCTATTTTTACAGGATTTTTTAACTAGTTAAATTTATAAAAAACTTTATTAATATCTGCTAGACTTATTATAAACAGCTTTATTAAATCTTTTTTTTTAATTTTTTTAAGTATATTATATATTGACAGAAATTATAAATAATACTAAGAAGTAATTTTATTTTTATTTATATTATATTTCTATTCCTGTACTCTGAATATAAAATATAAAATTCTTAATTTAAAATATTATATTCTAATACTTTATCTACAGAAATTCTAATATAATATTATATTTATATATATATAATAAAATATAAAAATATATATATTTCTACAGACTTTTATTTATATTTAATAATATTTTTATTAATTTAATTACACAGACTTCCTCCTTTTTAAATTCTTTAATATTTCAGGATTTAATAAAGATATACTCTAGTTTATTTTTATTTATAAAATTCTAGTTAATTATTTTATAAGATATACAGCTAGTATTAATCAAGATATTTATAAAATAAATTCTATTAACTAATCTTAATATAAAGAAGATATAGTAGCCTTTAAATTTTTAAATTTTTTATAATTATAATTAATTAATATATATTCTTCCAGGTGATAATCCAGGGAAATTATATTTTTTTTAAAATTAGAAGCTATTAAATAACCAGACTTTTTAATATTTAATTAGCTTTACTGGCTGAATTATTTTTAAATAAAATTTAATAAACTTTGTTCTTTAAGTCTTAAAGATACTGTAATAATAAATAAAGATATTTAATAATATAATATTTTAAGAATTTATAATATAAGCAGAATCCTGTCTCACAGTATTTAATTAATATTTTTTTAATATTTATTAAACTTATTAAGCAGATCCTGTACTTACTATTATAAATTCTTAATTTATAATATTATTTATAATTACTTTTTTAAAAATACTATTTATCTAGATATTTAAATATTCTAATTATTTTTCTGAAAATTAATTTATCTTTATAAATTTATTAATTATTTATTTAATTTATTAGTAAAAGTCTTCAAAATCTAATTTCTATTTAATACTTATTATTTATTAATAAATATTATTATTTAGAGCTTAATATAGAAGATTCTTTTTATTTAAATTTTTTTAATTATATTTTCTAGCCTTAATTAACAGGCTGTTAATTTTTATTAAAAAATTATTAATTATTTAATTTTTTTACTTAAGAATAGACAGCTTACTAATAATTTTTTTTTATTAAATTAAATTTTTATAAATTAATTTAAAATAATTAATTAAAACTATAATTAAAAAAAATAAAGTTTTATAATTAATCTTTATTTATAAATTAATCTTTATTTTAACTTTTTTATTTAAAAATATAAATATATACCAGGTCTGTTCAGCTAATATATTAATAAATTATTAATTAATCTTGATTTTTATTTATATATTATTAAGCTAATTCAGGAATTTATTTTTATTTTTTTTATTAAAGCTTATAAATATTAATAACTTTAGTTTCTTTATATTAACTAGATCTTAGACTGATACTAATATTAATATTAATATTAATATAAATAAGAATATTATAATAAATACTTAAGAAAATAGAAATCAGATATTAATAAATTACTTAATTTATTTAAGACTAGTTTTAATCTTATTATCTATTATCATATTCTATTAGAAGATAATATATTATATTTTTATATTTTAGATTATTAGTTTTTTAATATATTTAGTTAACTAGTTAATAATATTAGTTTAAATAGTATTTTTATAATAATTAGAGATATTTATTAATTTATTATAATTATTATATATTACTAGTCTATTATCTGATAGATATTTTAAAAGAAAATAAATTTAAAACTGTAATAGGCTAAGAAGCTAAAAAGATTATATAAAATATAATAATTAATAAAGAAATTAAATTTATTAAAAAAAAAATTATTTAATCTACAGACAGATTAGTTTTTCTTATAGATAATTTTTCTAGAAATTTTTCTTTATAACTCTAATAAACTTCTTTATTATTCTAGAAATTTCTATTTTTCTTATAGATGTCTCCAGGTCAAGGTCTAGAACCAGATAGGTTAGAACATAGATATTCCAATTCCAGATGGCTGACAGGGCCTAGCCCTTTTCACAGACTTACCTGATTAGTTTATTAATTAGATAATTAATTTAAATTTTTATGAAAGAAAATTCTTTTTTTTTTCTTTTTTTCTTTTTATTTATAAATAAAGATAGTCTATATCCTCAGCTGGATATTAGACTGGTCTAGATCAAAGATAAATATATATAAAAATATAAACTTATTATTTCTTATATCTAATAAGAATAAAAAGATTTACTTTTTTTATTTTTAATTTTATATTATTATTTTTTTTATTTTAATCTTATCTTACTTCTTATTCTAGCTATATTACTTATAGAACTATTTTACTTAGTTCTAATAAATAAAAGATATATTTTTAATATTTCTCTCAGAGCTGTAATCTCACTTTATTTTAAATCTAATAATAAAAAATAGATTTTTATTATTTTTTTTTATTTTTTTTATTTTTTCTCCAGATTATATTCACTCTTCCCTGTGTTTTTCTTTTATATAGAATATATAAAAGTAATTTTTCTTTTTTTTTTCTTCTTTTTTTTTTATATCTCTTTCTTTCTCTCCTCCTCCCTCTCCTGCCTCTGGCTTAGTTCTGTTGGCTCCTGTTCTTACTCTGGTCCTGCTTTGCCTGCTCCTGTTTGTCTTTCAGGGTATTAATGGCTGGCTGGATGGCTTTTCTTTTTTTTTTATTATTTTAATTTAATAAGACCTTCTCTGACCCTGATGGGGATATACTGGATTTAATTATAATTTCTTCTGGAAGTTCTCCCATATATAAATAATAGTAGTATCTTAGAGGGCTTTAACTAGTTTTTAAGTACTTTATATATAGTTTATTTATTTAACTTAATAGTAAAGTCTTTAATCTTATTTTTTTAGTTACCAGACCTTCTCTAAAATAATTTTTATTAAATATTCTTTTTTCTTATTAATATAGATAGCTGGAGGCTGCTAATTATTTCTCTATTAAAATAATAATTAATTTATAATTACTAAATATAGTAAGTTTATATAAAATATATTATAAATTTTAATAAATATATTTAAGTAGATAGAATAGGTGCCTAGTATCTTAATAATTTAATATTTAATATTTTTTTAATCTAGTTTCTTACTTAATTAATTAATATTAATATTCTTTAGATTTAGTTAGATTATATCTTCAGCCTGGTATATTAAAGCGGGTAATTATAATTAATTTACTTATTATTTTATTTTCTGCTGAGTATATATTAATAATATTTTAATCTAGTTATTAATTTTTTTAATAATATAAATAATATATTTTTTTACTTATATTAAATTTCAGGGGGTCTTATTATATAAAATAAAATAATTTTTAATAAAATTAAAAAAGAATAGCTTATATCCATAATTTAAAAAAAATAGAGATATATTAATAAATATTAGAGTTTAAATATTAATAATTAATTTAATAAATAGAAGAAGCTGGCTTCAGTTACTTTAATTATATTAAATATAAATTTAAAAATAAATTTTTATAATATTATTTACTTATTCAGTGGCTCTGTTTATTTAAAAATAATATATTATAAATAATTATCTTTTAATATCTATTAATAAATATAATTATTTCTAGATTTTATTTATGAATTATATTTTATAATCTAAGATAATTATTTATAATAAATTATATTAATATATATAATTATCTAAAATTATTTAAATTAAATTTTTAATTATTATTTCTTTTATAGCTACTAATATTATTTTTTTTATAAGTTAATCTATGATAATTAGAATATTTATATAATTATTATTTTTTAATAATCTAATAATAAAGTTTATGCTAATATCTTATTATAAATATTTAGAAATTAAAAGAAATTTTAATAATTTATATTTTTTTTTATATTAAATTTTTATTTTTCTGCAGGTATCACAGTTCTGTATAAATATTTATATATTTTATATTATATTAAATTAGAAATATTTCTGATTTATTATCAGATATATTTATTTTTAATCTAGATATTCAGTTACCAGTAAATTATAAGTTTTTTATATTAGTTTTATCTGTAAAGATTTATAATTAAAAATTTATTTTTATTTTTTAAAGATTAGATTTTCTTATAAGTTAATTATATATTCTAAGATTAAAACTTTTAGTTTTAGACTAGATAGAAATCTCTGGATATTTTTTTAAATTATTTATTTAATTTTTTAATATTAATTATTCTATTTTTTAATCTTTTTTTATAATAATATTATATTAATAGATATAAGAATTATCTCTAAGAATCTAGTCTGAATAATTCTACAGTATTTCTCTAGCTAGAAAAATTAGAAAATTTATATAATAATTTATTTATTTTAATAATTAAATATATTTTAATTCTTTTAGAAGAGTATATCAGCTCAGTTATTTTCTATATTTTTTTAATAAATAAAAAAGAAGTTAAACTTATTAAGAAAAAGACTTTATTAGATATATTTTTTTAATAATTTTCTTAGAGTATAGAAATACTCCAGGTTTTTATAATTTATAATTATTTTAAATTTAAAAATAAAATATAATTTAATATTCTAAATTTTTATATATCTGATAACAGTTAACAGTTTTTTATTATAAATCTTATAATTATATTCTATAAATATTAATTATTTTAAAAAATAAATATATAAATATAATTTCTTTTTTTTATTATATTAGAATAAGTATTCTCTCAGATTATAATTTAAAAAATTAATTTTAAGAATAGTTTATCTGTCAGAATTAAAAGAAGTAAATACTAGTTTTATATAAAATATTTTTTTAAATATAAAAAGCTTTCCTGATATTCCTGAATCTATTAAAATTATATATTTTTTTTAATAAGATTATAAAGAGACTTAAGTAATCCTAAGAAATTTAATATAAATTAATAATAGAAATTAATAAATCTAATAAATTTATATATTTCTTTAACTATCATGGGTGGCTCTTATTCTTAAATTATATAAATTTTTTTTAAATTTATATTTATTTTCTGTCCAGCTTTAATAATAAATCTAAAATATTTTATTTTTTTCTGTTTAAATTTATATTTATTAATATCTAAATATAATTTAGTATTCTGCAGCTTAATTAAGACTTTTTAAATTTATTTTTAATATTATTATAAGATTTTAGTTAAGAAAATAAATATATTATCTAGATAAATAAAATAGAATTTATCTAAGTATTCTTATAAAATTTAATTAATATATTTTTAAAAAGTGCTGGAAGTATTTATAAGTTTAAATAAAATAATTAATTATTTATAAAATCTATATTAGATATAAAAAGCTGTCATTTATTCTTATTCTTTAATAATATATATTTTATAAAATATTATAAAAATATTAAGTTTAGTAAACTACTGTACTTTCTTAATCTAGTTTAATATTTTATAAATTAAAAATAATAAATATTAGTTCTTTTTTATAATAATATTTAATTTATAATAATTAATACAGAAACAGAGGTCTTTTTCTGATTTCTGAATAAAAAATATAAAAGTTATAATTAATAAATTACTTATCTAGATAAATTTCTTATTTAATAATTTTATAAATTCTTTTCTAAATATAATAAATTTTTTTTAAAATATATTATATAAGAGCTTTTATAGAGACTAAAATATTTTTTTATTTTTTTTTAATTTAATAAAGTAGTTAATACCAGATCTATAATATAAAGATAAGATTTTTATATTTTTTAATTTAAATAAATTTAAAAATTACTAATATTATTCTAGCAGCTTGTTCTTTAGATTTAATTTAGATTTAATATATAAAACTTTTTTTATATTCTTCAGAAATATAATAAATATCTTTATTCTTAATTTTAGTATTTTTTTTTCTTAATTTATACTTAGAAGACAGCAGCTAAAATCTAAATAAAAATATAATTAAATTAAGATATTTATATTATTTTAATCTGGATCTAGATTATCTAAAAATAAATTTAATTTTAATTTAATTTAATTCTTTTATCATAGCACTCTAGTTAAGAGAAATTTAAGATAATATTATATTTTAAATTATAATTAAATATATATATATATAATCCTAATTCAGTATATATTCTAATATTTAAATATATTTAAATAATATAATTAATAATTTTCCTCCCTCTAATTCCAGATACTGGAATTAAAATAATAAAAATTAGATTTAGCTTATTCTTCTTTATATATTTTAAATTAATAATATTATAGATAAGATATCCAGTATTAATTATAATATAAATATTAACTATTTAATTGATAATAGTCACCAAAAGTAGTAGTTTAAAATTTATATATTTTTTTTTAAAAATTTTTTATTAAAAATAATTCTTTTTACTTAAAGATCTCTATCTGTAATTTTATATAAAAACTATTTTTTTTTCTAATTTTTATCTTATTTATTATCTATAATCTCTTTTATTAAATATTTCTCATGCTCTGTAGCGGCTGCTTAAATTAAAGATTAAAATATAAATTTTTAATAATAATTTTAAATTAAATATTTATTCTTTTTATACTAGAGACAGAGACCTGTTTTTTTTTTATTATAATTTTTTAATTAAAATTTACTTAATAAAATAAAAGTTATACTGGTTCAGGCTCTTAAATTAAATTATATATTTTTATTTTTTATTATTTATTATTAAGATAGTATATTTTTAATTTATAATATTTCTTATATTATTTATTAAAGTTATATAGAAATTATAAGCCTGTATATATAGCTAATAATTCTAATATTTTTTTTAAATATTATTTATTTTATATTATAACTATATTATTAAAATTAATTATAATATTTTTTATAAAAGAGACTCTTCTCCAGATTAATAATAATTTATAATAATATATAACTAATTAAATTTTTTAATATTATAATTTTAAAAATATTTTTTTATATTACACTACCTGCCTGGGTCAGGATAATATTAAAATTTTTTAAAAAATTTTTAAAATTTTTATTATTTTATTAAAGAGAGTATAGCTTCTTTAAAACTCTTATTTTTTAATTTTTATTTTTATAGACTTTATCTAGTTTTTTTATTATTTTTTTATAAGTAGCTATGCTGCTTATACTTTAATATTATAATAAAATTTTTTTTTCTATATTTTTCTTCAGTTACTTAAATATATAAGTTATCTGGAATATATTATCTAGATATATAATTAAATTTATAAAAAATTTAAATTATAAATATATTTTAAATTTAAGATAATTTTTCTTATCCTATCTATTAAAGAGTTTAATTTCTGGATATATAAGTCTTAGTTATAAAGTTATATATTAAAAAAAAATAATAATATTATAAAAAATATTATTTACAGCTTAAATATTAATAATATTTTATAATTTTATAATATATTAGTTCAGCTATTTATATTTATTTTATTAAGCTTGTTAGTAGTAATTTTACTAATTTATTATTTATTATTTAATTTTCTCTAGCTTATTAATAAGATCAGTAAGAAATTATAACTATATTATATTATTTATTATTCTTTTATTTTATTTTATTTTATTTTATTATATTTTATTAGTTATATAGTTAGATTCTATACTGTAGATTTATTTAAAAAGCTATTTTTAATATTAGAGATTACTCCTTGGTTCTAAGAATATATTATCTATTAGATAAAAAGAAATAGCTGCTGTTCAAAACAGGATCTTAGAAATCTTGAGATTTTATATATTATATTTAATCAGCAGGCGGTAATAAGGCTGGTTAGCCAAGTCCTCTAATAAGGGCTTGTCCTGTAACATTTTGAAATTATTATAAATTATAAAAGATCTGGAATACCGAACTAGTTATCTGACTGATTAAAGTAGTTGGTATTTATAATTAAATTTCTAGCTTTTTAAGAACTTGGTCAGGATCTAGAAAAATAAGACTAGTAGTTTTAAAATTACTAATTATATTATACTTGCTTAGAGTATTAGATTATATCTAAAAATAATATTTAAGAAAATTCAGTTTATTAATATAATTAAATCTAAGATATATCTTATTTTTAACTAGACAGCCATACATGTGTTTAAAAGAATTAAAATAACTGATATTAAGAGATTAAAGCAGGTAAGATAAATACGGAAGTATATAAATAGATATAATATTATTTTATATATAAAGATTATTAAATTTAAAAGTTAGATAATGTTACAGGACAAGCCTCTACTAGAGGACTCAGCTAACCAGCCTCATTGCTGCCTGCTGACTAAACATAATACACAAAATATCAGGAGCTCCGAGGCCCTGTTCTGAACAGCAGCTATTCCTTCTTGTCCAACAGGCGACGTACTCTTGGAACCAAGGGGCGACCCCTAACAGATAATTTTTATAATTATTTAAAATAAATAATTAAGATTAACTAGCAGAGTGTGCAATCAATAAAATAAAATATTTTTTAAATTATTATAAATTAATAAGATTAGTAATTTAATTATTATTACTAATTTTAATTTTTTAATCTGTAGATAGATTAGTATTTTAGAATTATATTTACAGATATATCTTATTTTTAAAAATTAAAGTTAGAAATAAAACTGATCCAGAGATTTAAATATATTTAATTAAGATTATTCATTCCTGATTTCCTGGTTATATAAATAATAGCTTATTTTTAATCTTATATCTGGTAATAATTTGTAGAGTTCTAATAATATCTATTATAAATTTTATTTTATTAAAATTATAGATATTATCTGGTTAGATTCCGTGTTGAAAAATTATTATTTAAATAAGATTAAATTATTCTTATATTATCTTAGAATTCTTGTACTTAGTCTGTTAATAATTATAATATTTTATAAATTTTTATTTTAATTAATTATATTATTTAATAAAGCAAGAGACTTAATTTTAACTAATATTTTAGGAATTAGAACTATCTCTTTTAGAAAATAGAATATTAATTATATCTTATACTTGAGAAGATCAGGGAAATACTTTATATTAATTTAATAATAAGATTTATTATATAAGATATTCTTCTTTATTAGAAGTCAATTTCTGAGTATTATTAGAAGTTTCTTGAATAAATAGAATACTATATAATTAATCTTATAAAGTAGAATATAGGATAGTAAAGAAGTATATAGTACTATAAATACTGTTAATTTAATATTTCTTTAGAATTTTAATAATAAGCAGAATCTTGCTCTCCTGCTTTACTGTATTTTTTAATATTTTAGATTATATTAGTAGCATGGTTGGTGGTTGAATAGCTTTAAATAAAGGAGAGGAGAGAGGGGGGAGGGTGTTTGTATGTAGGTTCAAATGTGTTGGGTGTGTAGTAGGTGGGTGGCCGGTGCGGGCGGGTGGCCGGCGCGGCCGGGAGTTACGTTAACTGAACTGCCTGAGTAAGCTTATTTATAATATAAATATAGTAATATTGTGAGAGCCGATCAAATATGTCTTATTTAGTGTATCTAGACTAGAATATCGAACATGAGATTGAGGAGGAAAAGAAGGAAGTATAGAAAAATATATATAAATAACGAAGATAAGTAAATAAAGTAAAATAAATAAAGTAAATAGAATTATATTATATAATCCAGTTATATATCTTTGAATACTGCTTATTATTATATTACTCTTTTTATTAGAACTGGCTGTTCTCAGCCAGCAGAATATTATCATTCTTATAATCTAATATAAACTTATCAGTCTCAGCTGCGGTGAGCCACTGCAGCAGTTTTTTAAAAGAATCAGAACAAGTGGGATTCTTTATATAATAATTTTACAATTAAAAAAAAGTATTCTTAAAATTCCCAGTAAAATATTATATCATAGAAATTAGAATATTGCTGAGAACTATGTAGGTATCCTGGGCAGGAATCATGGGTTTGGTCATGGTGGGTAAATATTGGAGTTAAGAATCAGAGGTTCGTGGTCGAGGGATAGGAGACGTGATTGTTGTTGATTACACTAAATTTAGGTGCATCTTGCACTGCTTTTACTTTAGTCAAAGTGAGATGCTTTTGTTGCCAAGCATTTTCTTCGGAGGAGTGGAGGTCCTTCGCCAGGAGATGTTCTTATCCAGGTAGCGTCGGAGGAAGAAACCTCCGCCTGCTTGCCAACTCAACTGAAACCGCGCAAACGGCCACAGAGTCCTTGGTTCAAGCTAAGCGGTGTTTCATAAAGCATTATCCAAGATGGGAATTATTTCCTGACCTCCGATTGGGATATGGAATTCCTTTCATCACAACGTCGTGCCTGGCCATGAGTGATTCCGCCCCTAACGAGCCCCCTTGATTTTTTTTATTGACCAGGGTTACATATTTGTGGGAGATCTGTAGAATGAACACGAGCCGACCTGACCCCCGGGCTAGAAGCTCGTGGTATTGGTATGGACAGACATCTCCTCATCATTGCTCACAGCGCCACCAAATCTCGCGCCCTGCTTATAGATAACGTTTAAGAGGAGCCAAACTTTGAATTGGCGTTGCGAACGTACGATGCCCGACGAAGTAAGTCACGATGGGGAACATGCATAGTGACGAACACTTGTACTCGAAGCGGATAGTCTCTTGAAAAAGATTTTAATGAAAAGGAGTTGGTTTGATGCCTATCTTTGGCTGCTGGAGGTGCCAATGCACAACTCCAGACTCTGGCCCCCTTATCAGTAAATGTAGAGACTGGTTCAACCGTTGAGTGACCTGGTGATACACTTGATCTGCAATGAGTGTAATGCAAGCCAGTATCTATCTCCAAATCATCCACGTGGCTCAAGAATGGGCGTATCAATGTTATATTGTGTGGGAATCTCGTCAGCTGCCTCTGGATATAGCTGATAGGTCCCAGTGTGTGCGGCTAGTTAAGCACACTTCCTAGAGGGGCAGCAGATTGCATGGGATTGCGATAGGGAGTCCAAGCATCCACAGTGTCAGATGCGGCTTCGTATGGGGGGCTAAACCGGGAGAAAAGCTTTCAAATATCACAGGGAGAAGTCTTAGGTGGGAAACAGACGACGTGCTGAAACATTAACAGACGGTGAATAAAAGGGTCTCTCTTGGCCAACATCGTAGGCGACGCGACGGCAGAGAAATTGACTCGCATCGGCGCTGCGACTGATGCAGGGAACCATGTCGTAGCAACAGCAACTATGTGCGGCGAATTCGATCCTCAATCCGTTAATAATCATTGGTACGAGCTCATTCCAGCCATTTTTGGGTGTACTTTGTTTTCGCGCAGTGGTGGTGTCGGTGTAGATGGGGGATCGGACGCGATGAAGATCTCCGGGCGCACAATGTGCAATGCAACGTGCAATAAAAAATGTGGGGTCTCAGGAAGAAAGCCCTCGTGAGGTCGCCCACGAGGCATCTACGAAGGATTGGCTACAGACGTTGTGATTGGCCAGTGGGTGCTGGGAATAGCTCCGAGTCCATTTTCTATATTACGGTATTTGACCATACGGCCGATTACGTGATAGATTACATAGATTCCTGTATATAGCAAAACTCGCAGCCGGATGGCCTCCCTGTCACAGGCGCTCGGCCGGAGATCCCCAAGGGACCTGCATCCCAGTAAGGCTTCAATCAATCAGTCGATCGATCGATTGATCGATCTCCGGGTGCGGGTCTCCACAGTCTACGCGTGTCAAAAACCCTGCGAACCATCATCCGATCGGTTATTGCCGATTGAACAAACCAGCCAATCAAAGACATAGTCGGGCTATCTTCATCCCTCAGCCCCTGATTCACCGCACGCAAACTCAGTACTAGCTAGCAGGACCGGAGGCTCAGTCCCCCGGAATGTGGAGCCTGACGAACATGTTCAATTTCATTGCCGATATATGAAGACAATGTCATCTAAATCTAGGGAAGATCCTCAGTGATCTTGATTAGAAGGCACGCGCTCTGTTGACACTAACCCTTAAACGTCATGCCCCCTACACCGCGAGGCTTTCGCTGGCCATTTCGACTCCCCCGCTTCGGCGCATCCTCGGTCGCAACATCAGCTTCACCCCAAGGAGCGTAGAACCTCTGCACTCGGCAATTTGGGTTTGAGCCAATTGGCCCCGAGACCGAACCTTTGTTTCGTAGTGGACACTTCACTGCACCTCGGCGGCGTATACGTCAATTGCTGGAGTCCTCTGCTCTATTTTCGTAATCTGTCAGCCTAGTTGGGATACATATCTTCATATTACGTGCTAGAGCTCCACGTGACAATGCGACCCAATCGGTGAGATGAGATCACTCGTTTAGCTACTAGCCTCCGGGCCCTATTCTGGCCTGAGCGAAGGCCGGTGTGCAAGCAGCTATCTTCCGATAACGTCTTAATCAAAGACTTTCTAGCCTGGACCAAGTCTCATAGCGGAGTCTCTTGCCCGATGCAAGTTGTGATATTTAACCTACAGCCTGGTTTTAGCCCTTAACTTGAGCGAAAGCTAACCACCTGGAGCAAAGGTCAGCTTTAGAGGTTCAATGGCTATGGTGCCCTTTGCATTGCCAGAAAATCTTGACTAGTGGGCTTGGGCTAGATAGCCAACCTCTCTCAAGTAAGGTTGCGCTCTGCCAATCCTCTAACTTACTGCTTCATCCACTATTCGCCGGAGACTTGTTCATGGTCCATGTACGTCCCATCATAGTGCTTCGCCTCCCGATCCTGCAATGAAACTACTTACATGCCACCTGTTCAACATGAGCAACAGAGCAGTTCTACTAGCAAACAGGTAAGGTTAAATTATTTGCTTTACAAAAAGCCCACCGGGCCTCTTTGACTAATGATCATCGCCTGGGAGTTCTATAGGAGAAACCGTATACAGTTTGATAAAAGGCCTTAACCCAGAAGCACATAAAATTCCTCTTAACTACAGGCTATCGATCTCCTTGTCTAATGTACGGGCTAGGAGCTCCTGCAGGCGCTCCGTATTTCCCTGTTGCTCGAGGCCATAACTCTCGGGATCCATTTCCAGGAATCCCATGATGGGTTCTCCGTCCTCAGCGACCGGGTTTGCATGCGTGGGAAGAGCTAGGCGTTCTAAGCTCTCGTTCAGTTGGTCCGCGTTGACCATGATGCCGCGCCGGTTCAAGGTCATGGAGTACTCGATCAGCTCTGCCCGGGCGACCTCCCACTCTTTCTTGACTCCAGTTAGCTTATACCATGAAATCGGGGCTGACACAACTGAGTTCGGACAAACCTTGTCCAGGAGGAAGGACAACTGCTCCGACCTCCTCTTTGAGCCCCCACCATACCCGTGCGTCAAAGTGCTGATCATAACCTTTTTCAACTCTCGGTAACAGAACATGGCGGAAAATAGCTCAGTCTCATCACTCAGCTGGTTGCGGATGGCCTGTGTTGTCAGATACCTCACTGAACGAAATTTGGCATTCTCCGCCATCTGAACTTTCACGTTCAGTGGCCCGAAGGAAGTAAACGCTTGTAGTTTCTTCATCTAGTTGCTGTTAGTGAGAGTTATGGAACAAATGTGAAGGTTTCTTGCCAAATAGTCAAGGTCATTATAGGCGGAGAGCTCGCCCCTGAGGCAGGGGCCCGCATAGCCCACGACCAACATCACAACTCCGGCCCAATTCTTTTGCTCAAAGCGTGCCAAGTACGTATACATGGCCTCGAGATCGGCGCCCTCTACACTTACCTGCTTTTTATCGGTTGGTAGTTTTAACTAACAGTATCATAAATAGTTATTAGTTCTCTCTCTCTCCGGACACAAAGCAGATTGACATACCTGCTGTTTCACCACGGTAACGTCCCTCCACAGAGGTTCAGTCTCGATGTACGTCCAAAGTTGCTCCATGAATTTACCGATATGGTCTGGGAGAGAAGTGATAGTAAACTTTGGTTGGATATTAGTCGATCCCTCGTCAACATGCCTCCATGGCCGTGGGTTAATCTCTGCTCTAAAGGCAGACTTTCCTAGTTCCTCTACCCAATCCCAATTTTTCAGGGCGTTGGATGAAGATCTGGGGTACGAGAAACTCTGATCCGTCCAATAGATCACATGTTGAAGTACTTTCTTCATAGGCTGCGCTATTAGTCGGTTCGTTCGAACAAAGTCACTCCTACATTTGTTAGCAGGCATTGGGAAGGTTTTAGCTGGAGCCCGCGTACCATCTGGGGCAGGTTAGGCCGGGGTTTTGTTGCATGTTGATGAAAACTTTATGATACTCGACATCGGAAAGTTTAGTCAAGAACCCGGGACGTCTGGTGTTCACTTGAGTTGAACCTGTAGTGAACGTGTCGCCTGCGAGGCGGGGCAGTGTCCACTGGTTGAACCATTTCTGGTTTAACGATAATAGGCCAGTCAGACTGCCATCCTCGTGGTCTGCCTTGGTCGGAAAGAATAGTCTCCTCAAGAAATCCGCTCTTGGACCCTTTTCCATCGCTGCCAGAACAGTTTCCCAGTCCGCAGATGTCACCTTTTTACCCTCGAAAATCCGATCGCCGAATGTCAGAACGAAATCGATTTCTCGCGCCCACAACTATACGAGAAAAACTATTAGTATCAGGCTAACTTGGAAAGACCATCCGTGACTTACTTTTTCCAGCTTCGTGCTGGCGATATCCTCCGCAGTTGTGAAATTAAAGTATTTCTCCCCATAAGGTGTCATAACGTAGCTGCGCCACAAATCTCTCCAAAAGGGTGCCGTAGTAATCGCAAGAACTCGGGGCCCTTGTGATCTGTTTAATCCATACGTACTTTGTAACCAAGGCCCGAAGTTTCCTGCTTTCAGCAATTGTTGCCGTTCGCTCTCCGTCTTTGCGGCTAGATCGTCCAATATGGATATAAGAACATAGCCATCGGAATCGCTCTTGTTCGGATCGTCACGGTTTCCCTTCAAGGTGGCCAAAAGATCGCTTTGCATCTTTTCTTGCTCGTAGATGTCGAACGCCCAATAATAAGCCTGGTTAGATGTTAGTCTTCTGACTCAAGTTTAGTTTCGTTATGCTTACCTGAGGAGAAGGATGGAGAAGAGGGCTGCCATCAGGCGTGAGTCCACCTTCGGTCGCAGCTTTCTCCTGCTCAGCCAAAAGTGTCGATAGTGCGGATCGCCTATGTTGCCCCGCAATCAGTGCAGGAAGTGGTAGACCTTCTGGCCACGTATCCAAGTGAACAAAATCATGTAACTGCCCGCCGTCAGCGTTGGTCGCTTGGCTTCGCGCCATATCAACAGTCTCTGGATCAGAATTTGGACCAGCATAGGCCGCGAGGAAGGTTTTGTAGTCATCTTGCTTCATGCAAGCTTTCATACGAGTTTCTCGAAAGAACCGACGGACGCCCAGCTTGAAGCTGGCAATTAGTTCGCCGACATGTCTCATGTCAAGTTCCCTGTTCGTGTACGTCTCAGTATCAAGGAACCTTACGTCAAAGGCTATAGTGCCCAGGTAGGCATCATGGACCGCTTTCTGATTAGCGTCATCTTTCAGCTCGGTGATTGTGGCAGCCTCATCTAACTCGAGTGTGTTGCGCCGACGCTTCGCCATCGTCTTTAACAGTAGATGTGCTTTTGGAGGAGCAAAAGAAGTAGTTTAGATGCTGGTACTACAGTATTGAAGAAAACGTAGGATGAGAAGCTGAGGTCAGGCTAGGTTGACAAGGTGAGAGAAAGAAAAATTGAAAGGTAGGATGAGGAGGTGAGGTCAAGCGACGCGGATTAGGTGAGAGAAAGTCTCAAGAACGCAAAACAACAGAGACCGAGATGGTGTTACTCCCAAGTAGTGAATTGCTTTCATTTGGTATGTGCTTTCCAGGGACTGTGTGGGACGCGTTGCGATATACCCGGCATGTGATAAAAAAAATGAAATACCGTTAGGGAGATAGCAAGCCTCCTACATTGCAAATCTTCATCTACGAACTACGGCCAAGACCCTGGGGACTGCAGATTCTGTTTCGATAAACCTAGCTAGAGTTAAGCCATCGGCATCATATAACAAGTTCACTAAAAAGCTCAGTAGCCATGATCGACATTCCACGAGCTGAGTGCATCTGCCATAGCCTTTTGGAAATATGACTTCTTAACCTCTCTCAAGTGAAATTTGCTAACCCGTTCTGAAATTGGTGTAGTGATTTCAACTGAATTATCGAGACACAGATCGTTATCATCATCCTCATCATCGTCTCCATCGGCTGGCTGCCAGCCTGCACCAGCGCACATTGCAGCCAGCCGATGGAGTGTCCACTGGAGGGCAAAGAGACCTTCATCAGGAAGCTGTAGTTTTTGGGGATCTGATGTTGTGATAATAATGGTATCCCCCGAGCAGATGACAGTATCTGAATCGTTATTGTAGAGTTTCAGATTAGGAGTGGCTACATCAACATGGTGCGCTCTTCCTCCCTTCTGGCTTGTTTCAGGCATCATTATTGGTGATATAGTAGAATTTCCTTCACTGTCATTGATCAGGAGCAAGGAATTGCCGGTAGCGGGAAGTCCCTTGCCACATAGCCAGTAAAAATGCAATTCCATGGACTTATGGTCTTCTGATACCCGGAATGGCATCAAACCAAACAGCGCTCTGTCCCAATATGTATGACAATTGGGACTCAGAGCTACTAGATTTCCTACTGACATGAGGATACTCTCCTTGCCTTCGAGCCATCTCTGGATTGTCTCTTGCGACCAAAACATCCTCAGCAAGGCTTTAAATTCGAGGAACTTGAGCTTCTTGGTAGGTGTAGTAGTGTCACAAACCGAAGCCGGTATTATATGGGCGGCTTGCAAGGGATCTGTCGCCTTGGAGATGATACAAACTCGATCCCGATCAAGGCACTGCACCTGAGTTAGAGTCAGAGCAAAGGGGATCACAGGGAAACAAGTACTAACAGCCTCACTCAAGTCTTTCCTGTTGATCACCTTCTTAATCTTACTTGATATACTGGGAGAGCTAGGAGGCTCCATCGCTTCATATTTGCGCTTCTTTGCGACGGGCTGGGTTGGGGAACTTTCTGTAGGCGTCGTAAATGGCGCTATACGAGATGCCGTAGGACTGTTTGCTAAGGAGCTTTCCATACTCCGTACTGGGGTGACTGCTCCTGTCCCTGGTTGTGACGCTGCGAACTTTCCTCCTATTCCAGACCCAGGTAGATCTATAATCCTAGGTGAGCCCATTTGCTCGTAAGCAAAGATACTATACATACACATTGTAAGAATTCTTGCGAAGCTCCCCCCGTTGTGTCGCAACAACGTAGACATCACATCACGATCAAATTCTCGGGAATACCATTGGAGTTCCGATATATCTGCGAGCCACATCCCAAACCAAATCGGTGTACTGATCTGTAGGGTTCCTTGGGGGATGTTCTCGGCTAGCTCGTATGATCTTATAGATTCTAGAATTCCCGTTAATAATTTCAGACGTTCAGGATCGTTGAAGCCCATGGAAGGCCCTGAAAATGAAGACATCTTTGGAAAATCTTCTGGAGAGATGATAGATAAATGCTCGAGATGAATAAGTGTTCGACGTGGAGATTAGTGGTTGGATGGGACTCAATATGCACAACTCTTGTGTCAATGATGTAGAGCAACAAAGTAGTTAGAACTGAAGGGAGTGTGGGAATGGTTCCTGACACGTGACCATGCCATTCCGGGATGTCAGATGATCCGCCGCTGCGCCCACGTATTCTGTACCGCAAAATCCACAAATTACCTTGCTTATCTGGCCGAATATAACCTGAGCGAGATTGGCCGGCGTGGATTCAGCCTGGATTTATGGACTGAGGTGAAAGGCCTTTAGATATACTCAACGTCCCTATGATTATGACATCTTCATGTAACTGGTGATAATCCACATCTAGCAAGTAGATCCTCCCCGCTAGTGTCGCTGGACCTTCATTTAGGCCTAGTGAATCTCTACTCAAAGTACTGTCTTCCGTCCGCTAGGATGTTCTAGCGAGGCCCGTCTTCTGATGTTTTGTTCATCTGCAGCCTAGCTTGAGTGAGAGAGTCTCCGAAGCCGCATGGCTCGCAAACATCATAATTGATGTGAGCCGAGGATTAACCTTGGAAGATGAAATTTGAGACTTTCACTTTACCTAATCATCACCTAAGCCTTCGCCACCTGTGCCTACACGCACCAAGCAACCATCATCCTGAGATCTAAAATGATCATATACATACATTAGAATCCATGACTGCCATTTCTATGGATACCTGATGTATTGTCTATATGTCGGCGCCCATTCATGGGGCATGGAATTTGAGTAGTTACTCACAACCTAAGTTTTGTAATCTTGTTACAATCCTTCCATTTGAAAGTCGGTTGAAGTTTCATGCACGATGTAGTCTGCGCACAGCAGCCAAATCTTTTCACCCGAAAGCCCAAATTGGAATCACTGTCCGGGGTGAAAGTTCAGCCCACGCCGATGCTAATCTCGCATAGCTTATATCGTCACGCGAGCTAGTTCCTTGGGGAAGGTCACCTCAAGGTCATATCTAAGCGCGGCCTAATCTTAACTCAACGCCATCTGACCTTGAACTGCCTAATAGACCTCACAGAATGCGGCACCGAATGAGCTGATTGTGAAACAAGACTCGACTTAGTCCATGCTGGGATATTTTCAGTGTACGCTGAGCTGCAACCTCATGGTGAATTTTTTTTTTCTCTTGAGATATGACATGCCTAAGGCTTTATCTAAAAATCTGTGTGAAGGCGGCGCATTGAATACAAAGCAATTATTTTCGGGATACCGTAACTGGGAGTTCCGTCGCCCACCGTTGAAGTGTATTATGTGTAATCATCTCGTAATGGCGAACATTCATCCAGTGGTCAACCAAAGCCAGGCATGACTCGAACTATTACTTCGTCCAGGTGACAGGTTACTGCTAAATATTGACAGATAAGCAGACCGTTGTCGGGCACAACGTCGAAGGATGTTTCTTCACACTTCTGTTACTCTCTATAAGGATGTCAACTAGCCTAGTATAGAAGCCACTGGTAGTCATGCTCCAACGGGCTTTGAGCGAATCTGGGCTGGGACAGCATCTTCCAAAGTGTCATTTAAAAAGAATACACAAGGTCCTGCATGACGTCAATCGCACAACCTTGTCACCGAGAGGCGAGAAAGCAGTGAAAAGTCTAAAAAACTTGACAATAACGATGGAAAAATACAAGGTACATAGCCGTAGGTCTCAGGCTGGAGTACAAGACCAAAACTACGTACAAGTTAATCTTGTATGATCAGCTCACACAATTGGGGGTTAACTAGAGGAGCAACGTCTATGTTTTCGGGAAGCACAGCATCTATACACGATATACCCCTGGGGGTAGTTGACAAATTAATGTCGGATTGTCTTGCGGAAATAAATTGTGGTACGTTGGAAACCGGCCGTTCGAGCGGCTTACTTCCAGTAGGAATGGCTACAGCTGCGCCCCGATGAGAACCGCCTTGTAGTCTGCTACGCCTAGTAAACAGGTATATCAACGGATATATGAGCCCTGAGTATGAGAAACCTGCGAGGTCAATAGAGCGTATTTCAGAGAGCCAGAGCAGCTGCTAGCGACACATTAGAGCTTAAAGTGCTGACACGGACACGTCCCACGGAAGCCTAGTTATAACTGACCCTGCAGCATTACATCTTCTCTTTGGGAATACGTCAAATACAAATAAGCAGCCCTCGTACATATTATTGAAGCCACTAGATAGCCTTGGTTTTACTCCGCTTAGGAAGGAACATGCTTTTCGCCGGAAGGTTATGTACCAAAGTCATGGCAGTGAAGGTGACGGAAAGCCCAACATTCAAAATACACAACCTGAACCAACTAGTCGTATTCGACTGCATCAAAGCCCTCGCTACATATGAGCCAATAATAGCCATTTGTACCTAGCAGCTGAATATCGAAGAACGATGGGGGGCTCCGGTCTAACATGACCGAGTAGCTAAATTGAAACAGCTTCGAAATCATGGAAGATCTTTAAAGACAGGCTCTGAACCAATGCCTTAACTCCTCCAGACACCTTTTCAGGTAAAGCAAAAACATATCCACGATCCATCGTTACATTGCCTTCGTCTGTTTCATAAAGCTCCAGTTTCAGTGCACCTGGTCTATACAACTCGAACACAATATGGCATAGAGCCATCCATGCAAGACTTTTTTATCAGGAGAGTCACATCAGCAAAACTTCGCTTTTTAGAAGTACATATAGACGGCCAGGGTACGGGATGAAAACTTACTGCTTCCCAAGGGCAATCCCTCGATCCTCTACCAACTGGAACCATATATTCAGTTATTCGCGGGTCGTGGTTCTCTTCAGTGTGGAACCAACGCTCGGGCTTGAATTTTTCTGGCTCGGGAAGCACTTCTGGATCCATGTGCATCCAGTAAGAAGACATCCCGACTGGGATCTATATCATTGTGAGCAGGTCCACCGTAAACTGAGGATCAGCGTAGTCTGTGCTTCGGGTACTAACCCCCTTTAGAATAGTCCATCCTTCTACAACAAAGTCATTTTCGGGAAAGACACGAGTCACCTATTTCATAATACCTGCAACAAGTCTGGAGACTGGATCAGCCATCCGGTGATATGACAACAACCACTCCCTGTGGCCTACTATACGTACCGTAAGCTTTATTTAACACAAGCATACAGATATGGAAGCTTTTCAAGCTCTGTACACATTACGTCAGGCGCTTGATCCTGGCTCAGAAAATTGCTGATCTCGCTCTGCAGGGCTTGCCGTTTCCTGTCATCTAGCGCAAGGTTCACAATAATCGTCTGCAGACAATTGGTAATAGAGTATATCCCGCCTTCCTGGATAAGCTAAATTTAGCGACATTCGAGTCAGCTTGACACTCAATACCTAAAAGCGCAGATGGGAAGACTGCAAAGCTGTCCACCCATATCATATATATCATTTCTAAATTGCCGCTTGATCGCCTCTGCCCGGTCAGATTTGTCGAAATCCGCAGTTTGGGCTGGACGCAGCACACCCTCGAAGCTCTGCTGGTATTGAGATTTCTTTTCATGCTTCTGTTAGCCGGATATAAAACAGCATTGTTGGAAAGGCTTCGATTATGATGCGTACCCCGTATTCATTCTTTGTCGATGCTTGTTTCTGAAGAAATCGTAAGATCCGCATTAATGAACTCCTGGCAGTATATAATAAGAGATGCGTCCCCGACATTTGAATAGAGGAATTGGGCTACATACCTTGCTGGCTTTGGGACCATACCCAGTAAGGGAACAGTAATTACACCCTGAAATTTGGCTTTGAACCTGAAGAGATAGGGAAATGTCAGCCAAGCACACTGCATCCAGAGATGGCCCTCGATAACTGACCAGGCAGCGTTGAACTCTAGATGTGAGAGATATTAAGTAGGTTCTTCGCACACTGTTGCTGAGACAAGGTCTGTTTGCCTTGACACTTAGTACCAGCTTTCATAATTATTAATTTCCAGAAGGCTGACCTACCCATAATCAGTAATAGTAGAGTGTAACTTAGATTAACCGGCTCCCAAGTATCCTTGAACTCGCCTAATCGTGAGGTGAAGCTCTTGATACACTTGACGACTTGCAGTTCGGCGGCGATCGTAGACGCTCTCGAAAAATATTTATCTATGGGCGCTCGTACTACCAAGCGGTGGACTTTATGTGTTTTAAGAAGCTCTATAAAATCTGTAGATAACAAGCAATGCGAATTAGATCATGTCCGTCTGTGCAGTAGGATCAGAACAAAGAGGAAAGACGACGGTAGTACTCGTAGGTCATCAAAGAAGAAGAAAAGGAAAAGCAAAGCAAAAGTATGCGAGGAAGAACAGACCTTCATAAGGAGTTCCTCGGTAAGACCCTGGGTACAAATCATTCTTCCGAGCTCCGCCCATGACAAACAAGTGTTTATGATACGACGGGTCCAAGATGTGAAGTTCGTCGGGAGATACTTGGATAATAGGGCCTATACATATCCATTATAAATAAGCATTTCATAAGGTTACTGCTTCCACTTGGGCTCTGGAGAGGTTCGAGCATGGACTTGGAAGCATACCGTAGCATTGGTGCATCTCGTGAATCTTCCGATAGAACTGGCCCGGCTTAACCCAGTCATGGTAGAACTCATACAAATATGTAGCCTTGGCCAGAGGCGAACCCGGGAATCGACTTAGCGGACTCAGCCAGAGACGATACGTTACAAGCATGGTGAAGTAGTATAGTAGACCACCAAGCTCGTCGTAAGGTAGACGGCAATGTCAACCCACGTAAGGTCGCTTAGAAGGATCATGATGCTTGCTGAAAGCAAGAAAAGTAATCGGTATAGCAGACTTCGGTCGTTTACCTCGTAAGACAAAAGTAATGAAGATTAGCCGATTCAATAATACTATCCTAATGCAACATATATGAGCACTCGAGCATTATAGATGTGCTTCTGCAGCTTATATACCATTGACGCCCTCTACAATCTGCCAACTGTGCTTTAGAAGCAGAGGTTTAAGGTTATGATGATGCAAGCCGGTGAACTTCTGCGATTTTATAACTCTATACTATCTAGTATATTTCAATCATGACGCTGTCATAGACGTCATAGAGATAGCATTTGGTATGGTAAACCTTCACTGTTGCATAGAGTTCTCAATGTAACACAAGCATTATATTATTAAGGTTTGTGGCTTACACCCAGTACCATAGATATTGATTGGAACTATTATGGCACAACTCGCTTATACTCCATCCTTAGTAGAACCGCTCTGCAAAGGTGAATGCCCTATAGCCAATACATTGTGCCAGAGTCGTAGCAGACGGTGTAATCTCAGGAAACGGTTACGCCTATTGTTTGCTTAAGTGCATGAATAGTGGAGTGAAGATTTCTAAATTATTCGAAGTATAAATATACAATAGATTGACTACCTCCTATGCTTTTCAGCATATTTGTTTTCGATCGTATCCATACCATAGCATCTAAAGCAAAAATGGCACCAGATACTCATTACCATGACAAACATGATGCTGCCTTCACAGAACAGCTGCATGGTACCTCAGGCAAAGCCGAAGGAATCTTAGCCATGCGGAAAGACTTTCGAACTCATCAGGTGGTGCTACGAGTACTTCAGGTACTTCGCAAAAAGCACCTGCAAGTGAC
Organism: Aspergillus costaricaensis CBS 115574; assembly: GCF_003184835.1. NCBI lineage: Eukaryota > Fungi > Ascomycota > Eurotiomycetes > Eurotiales > Aspergillaceae > Aspergillus > Aspergillus costaricensis. Next base: position 64,759 of record NW_020291811.1, read on the forward strand.
AGGTGCGGATGGTTTTCGAGCCGATTGGATAGTTTGAATGGAAAAGTGGGACTTTATATGACCTCATTCACCGCCCGCGATAGGATCTGGCAATTCCCCCACCCATCAAGTGGGTCGCGGCGGATGAACCTGAAGATCATTAGTCCTTATCTCTCCATGGGCCTATCCTTGATACGTCTTCTGGACAGCAGGTGGTCCGGGCAGCGTCTTTTCGAATAATGCAATGACAGCCACTTTCAGTCAACTCCTGGGCATAAACCCTCTCTGATTCTGGCACTACAACTGGGTAGTTCATCCTTTGCCTATTTTGTATTGCTCAAGCCCAGTCACCAGAAGAACTGCAAAATGGGGATATTTACTCGTGTTGACCAGCCACCTGAGGACGATGAGAATAAGTCCTATACGAACGAGACAGCTGAAGAGGAGGGACTATTGAGCGCGCCTCGACCAAGTACACGATTGCTCTCGAGAAGCTCTTGGCTTAAGGAGCACTCGATTAAAATCCACCTCTCCCTACTTTTCTTGAATGCCCTTATGCTCATCGCTTACACTTTTCCGTGGTCTAAGCCGACATACATCGCATATCCGGACATCGCAACCAGTCAGTACATCCCTCTATAACTCAGTTAGAATATTATCCAGCTCATAACCCATCAAGGTCCCTTGAAAAGTGCCGTAGAATATGAACCGCGGCGCTTAGAAACCCTGGCCATATACCGACATGACGGGTCACTGAACCCAACAAAACCAATGCCTATAACGGGCCGCCGCGACCGGAGCTAGAAGAAGCCTGGGATAAACTCATGAATAGTAGGTGGTATAATCAATTCTACACTTAACTTCCAAGAAAGCAACCACTGAGATATAAAGTAATAGATACCAATATCCGAGTCACTCAAGATCAATAAGGAGAGGATTTCGCCGCTCAGGACAGCATAGTTGAGCTGAGTGACGGCAGCGGATATTATGTGACTGTATCCGCGTATCATGGGCTTCACTGTGTCCAAAGGCTCCATCATTACATCTATGCCGACCACTATTACCCGGGACTTAGTGAGTTTGAGGCTTTCATGTTGCGACGACATACGGGTAAGTGGTGACAGAGAGTGCCTACTGAAGCCCACGATGAAAACACAATTTTGACTGGAAATTCAGAGCATTGCCTGGACTGGCTAAGACAGTACGTCTAGTGTCACCCAGACCTCTCACCCATTCCAAGTCATTGGATGACAGAGTAAGTTTATTCAGATCCCGATGGCACTTGAAACAAGTTAAAGCTAATGCACGATCCCCAGTGGCCCCTGTCCTGTTGCGCCAGACGACGGCCACTGTCAATGTGTTGTCTGGGAGAACATCGAGAAATGGATGGCTGAACATTCTTTTGATCCCCATGAGCCCGGAATACTGGTTCACCCAATATTCGGTATGTCGGATACATAATCAAACATTACTGGGTGCTAATACTAGATCAACAGGTAATCCATACACCGAGAATGGGACAAGTCATAACCTTGGAGTGGTAGAGCTGGGGAGTGGGGGTTTACTACACAAAGGGGGGCAGCACACCAAGAGGGGTGGCGAAGGCAACTAGTAGAGGGTGCACTAGGGTTGGAGCTACCTTAGCTTTAATTTTACGAGAGAATTAGCTCCGATAGTCCAGCGGTAAACTTTCTCAAATATCACCTCATTCTTCGACCACGTAATCCGGAGCTGGTAATAAAATCTGCATTTGATATTAGGGTACTTTTGGCAAGTTATGGGATTGGATAATCGCTGGTATCGGTTTGGGCCGGTCGATGCACTGATGGGTAAGTGTGAACGGCTTCCGCGCCATACAGATAAGGCGACAAGTGCTGCACAGCAAAGAAGCCAAAGCCATCGATGGAATTGTGAATCGGTTTTTGTCTCCCATTATCGTCTCACTCGTCTCCACATCCAGCACTACGAAGTCACAATACACTATAGTTGGCGTAGGTGCTGAGACTTTACCGGTATTTTACATTACGACGGATGTTTTCTATCAAGATGTTAGCTATCAAAGTCATGCATGTCCCCCTGGCTCGCATTATCGGATTCACACTATGAGCTCACACTTGCTGCCTACTCACAGACATGGGCTATTGAGCCACCCCTCTTGTCCCATCTACCCAGTTTCTCTTTCTTTCTCTCGACGCCTCTGAATTGCATATTTCTGCTGCGCTCAAACGAGTCGATCCGTCACAACCCCCTGTCCTCTCCCCTCCTCCATCGTATACCATTTCTACACCACGCACTGGTTTAGAATTAAGATCCACAAGATTCAGTAGAAAAAACATCATGGAATCACCTAGCACCCCCTTCCTGCCCAAAGAAGAGGAAGCTAAATCTTCAACAGAAGAAGGCTATACCTATCAAGAGCACACACTTAATTCCAAACCAACGCCCTGGCATCGACAACCCATATGTCTCACCACATTCCATGTGTTATTATACCTGCTTGCGACATGGGGATCTCTTTCACTCATCTCCTTTATCATACTTCCATTTCCATCGCCCCAAGCAACTATTCCCGACGTTTATCGCCCTGAGACCCTGCCTCCCGACCTACCCATCTGCGATTGCGGGTCTACAATCAAGGAGGCCGTTCATCGCAACTGTACATACGACTCCCTCGCCACAGCCTGGCTCCCACCCCACTGCCGTGACGCCGAGTTAACTGCCCGCTTCGATCGTTCCGGGCCCGGGCCCAATGGCGAATGGAGCTGCTACCTCGATGAATACGGCACTGTGCCCATCACCAACGATGAGATCGCACAATTGGCGGAAACAGGAGGCTCCTTCTGGTCAACACGGGAATGGCACATCGCGCATTGCGTCTTCTATTGGCAGAAGTATCGTCGGATGGGGAAGACCGGGGTGGTTATGGAGGAGAGGTTCGGGAGTTTGAGTCATGTGGAGCATTGCTCCAGACTTATCATGAGTCCGGTGCCGGCTTATTTCTTCTTTCTTTCGGTTCCCGTGGTGTTGAATTCGAGTGTTGAGGTTCAGCAGATGCCGTCGAGATTGTCTAGGCCTGCAAACAGCCATGTCATCTGCAATTCATACATCAAGGAGCTAGTCTACGTCTGTCGACATGAAATGGACGTAGGAAACATATCTATCCTATGATCCGTCAAGGGAGAGACACATCTTGCCGCCCAATGCAACGGCATCCATCCATCTTTATCGACCAACCCCAGATATGTGTCCTGGTAATCAGGATGCTGTTTGTGGCCCTCCAGGACCTCCTCCACCAGCTCCACGACCCCACTAATCACGGCGTAGTGCAATGCCGTGCGACCCATCGAGTCTCGAGCCACGAGGGCATTCTCACTGGGGCTTAATGCGTAGTAGTGCTCTAGCCCCCGATAACATACGAGATGAGCAGGAGTCCTCCCAACCGAGTCCTTGCAGTCGGCATCAGCTCCTTCCGCCAAGAGAAGCTTTATGACCTCCGGCGCGCTACTCAAACACGCCTTGTGCAAGGGCGATTGCAAGTTCCCGCCCCAATCGTTGACACGAGCCCCATTATGAATCAAATACCGAATAACCTCCAGGGTCTCCTCCAATCTGGAGCCATCGACTTTACGGCCGCAGGCCGCCTGCAACGGGGTCTCGCCACCCCCCGGGGCCGCAAAATTGACATCCGCCCCAGCCTTTGCCAGGATGCGCACCATATTCGGGCTCCCGTACCGACATGCAATATGGAGAACTGTGCCTTCTTCCACGACTTTATCCAGTTGTCCCTTCACAACTGACGCCAAATATTCGGTGACGGGCTCATTGTTGGCCCGTACGGCGACCCAGATCGCGCACTCCCCTTTCTTGTTGGCGTCTTCTGGATTGGCGCCGTAACGGATTAGATGCTTGACAGTGGCCACTTCCGTTTTCTGGTTGATAAAGTGCAGGACACCAATCCTCGAACTGCAGTTCCGGTCTACATTCGGTTGGTACTCCAGGATCAATGGTACGGCGGCTTCACAGTTATGCTTTACGGCCCATTCGAGTGGGGTACAGGATTGCCCGCACTCGCGGTTGATATCCACGCCGGCCTTCAACAGCAGGGCGACGATTTCGGTGTAGCCGTGGTAGATTGCTGTTGAAAACAGTTCCTCTCGTCCTCCTAGATACAGGTCCGGCTTAGGAGTGTTGGCCAGGAGGGCTCGGACCACCTCAACATGATTACCTTTGCACGCGAAGTACAGAGGATATCCACCTGAACAATGTATGTCCACGTCAGCCCCTCGTGCGAGAAGGAGTTGGGTGATTTCCAGGTGCCCAAGCCGTGTAGCAACGTGGAGAGGTGCCTCGTCATAAGCATGCTTCTTCAGGTTGACATCGGCTTCAGATTCCAGCAAGCAGCGGACGATTTCAATGTGGCCCAATTCCGTAGCAATAGATAGGGGCGTCACGCGGGTATGCAGGTCCAACTGGTCAACATCAGCTTTGAATTCGAGTAGGAGCTTCACCATCTCTAAGTTGCCCTTGTCCGTCGCGTGGTGGAGGGGTGAGGTATCCCATGTTTCACCGTCCAATTCGGGGCTTGGATTTGCCCCAGCCTCAAGCGCGAGTCTAGCAATTTCAAGCTGGTTGTATCGTACGGCATATCCGAGTGCCTTTGTGGCGTCAGATACTGGGAACCTCTCACGATCTGCCAGGATTATCTGCACGCACTCCTTGTGCCCTTCACGGACGGCAGCGAAGAGTGTTTTGGTTCCTTTTCTGCAGAGGCGGCAGAGCTCTCTCTTCAACTCGGACATGTTCATGTTGGCTAAGGTGGTCATCTGGCCAGGGGATCTCTTAGTGCGCAGGGGTATGTGCATGAAAGAGAATACTTGAAAGAAAAGCAAGTAATTCGTTATGCTAGCCACAACTGAGCAACACAAAGGTAATGTCTCCTTGATATAGGCAATGCTGACACCAACGGGAGAACTTCCGGTGCTGCATAGGTATGACGAAGACGACTCTGAGCACCGAAACTGAAATACTGGAATCTTCCACACAGATCCTTGTCCGACGAAATTCTGAGGTCATATAGGCCACCGTACAGCACAAATCTAAGATGATGAATATTCGACCACTGCATCTTGCGTAAACGTGATTTGAGCTACGTACTCTGAAGACAGAAGAAGTTGTGGGCTGGATGAATCTTCCACAAGTCCTGCTCATGAAGACGTGATAAGGGAAGTTGTGTGGAGTAGTTTATCTCCCTTACGATAAGCCCTGGGAAGGGAGAGAATCTTCAATGTTGGAACGATTCTGATTTTCCCAAACCCTCAAGTCCCCAAGCAGAATCCGGGTCAACTGTCGGCATTCGAGCATCATTTGAAAGAAAGTATCACATGTAACGATTTCAAATAGAGGTGATTTACCTCTTCCAATGCGATGAGGTATTCAAAATGTGTATCAGCTCAGAGATCGGGATCTTATTTCCGATAAATGCACATTGACCCCTGGTGAATGCATAAATCACAGAAGTGATTGAGCTCCCAGGGACAGGTATATAAATCTGGTGTCTGGCCTCGACCTTGACTGCAAGCTGGGCGTGTGTACGTTAGCCAAGCCTTCCATCAAGATTCCATTCCCAATTCTGAGTATTTCATTCGGCAAACCCTGAGTGGGTCCGTGATGGAATGGTTCAAAATGCTAGCGGTCAGCATTTAGCGCCACCGGGACTCAAAACGTCCTGTGGGGCCGGAGTTATGAAAGTTAATGTGCTAAAGTCCGATTTAAACCTCAACCTTGTAGCCACCGGCTGGAACTTCAGCAACTAAGATTCTGTTAGCGGTCAGCATTCAACGTGCACTCATCTTTCCGCGATCTACTGTCCTCGATCATCAAGTCATCATTTGATCATCCAATATGAGGGCCCGCGATGCTTCCCCGCAGTCAGCAAACCCACATGTCATCTATGTCGCTGAGAAACTCCCCGATGATGACTGGCACGGTGTATCGGATGTGAAAGAACGTAGGAGGCGCCAGAACCGGTTGAATCAGAGAGTACGCCGTAAGTCATTGTGGAGATACCAATTTCATGATTGGACCTGAGGACACTCGCTGATGTTCGACCAGGCTATAAGGCAAGACTCGCGCAAGCTCGTTCTATCCCTTCGAACGGACACTACCATCCAGTCACAGCGCTTCAAACGCCCTTGAATATAGAATCAACTGGCGAGCTCCAAAGTACACAACCTCATCCGCAACAAGATGTAGAACCCGAACTCACAACCCTCACCCGCTTCTATGGAGGCCATAATAGCAGCGAAGATAGCAAAGCAACAACAACCACCCGAAACACACCATCCATCCAAACCAAAATCGATGCACTATGTGCCAAGATGCCTAGCACAGACAAAGTGAACATTTTACTACAACAATTAGCCAAGTTCCACTCCAGTTACCAGTTGAACTGTCCGCAAGCAGACCATCTCCTCTCCCTCACGAGGATGAATGTCCATCGCGCCTTCGTCGCAAATATGGCTACTCTCGGCATTACATGGGAGTGGATGAAAGACGACTCGATATCTCCCTTCTCACTCGGGAGGCCTGGACATGACTTTCCTGCTATTCTTCCAGATAGTCTACGGCCCACGGAGCTTCAGCGTCTAAGTCCCCACCACACTTGGATTGATTTGTTTCCGTGTCCCATCATGAGAAATAATCTGATTCGGGTAGGTGATGACTGGGATGATGAGGAGTTGTGTACGGATATCATGGGGTTCTGGGATGGGACTTCCACTGGACCCTATGGGTTGATTATCTGGGGAGAGCCTTCTGACCCTAGAAGCTGGGAAATTACGGAAGGATTCTTGAAGAAATGGGGTTGGTTGGTACATGGATGTGTGGATTTGATGTGGTCGACGAATCATTGGCGAGCGAAGAGAGGAGAGAGGCCGTTGTTTTCGATGACCAAGGTGTATCGTCAACTGGGTCAGACTTAGTTGCGGAATTAGTCTAGGAGACAGTGAATGAGGAACAATGGATGAAAGAAAATGCATTTATTCATTCTTTTATTACCGTTCATGGCACCTGGTAGGCAGCGTACATGTATAGCTGTTCGTTAAGGTCCTGACTGCCACAAACTTATTCTAGGGTAATCATTATATATTGTAGAGAAGGACCTATCTCTATACAAAATGTAGACTCAATGAAAACAAAACTAGACGCATTACTTACTAGCTAGAACTTCAAAGACACCATACCGTAACTTCATCCAGCTATCACTCACTTAGCACTCGTCCTGACCAAATCTCCGAACCGAGACCCCGGCTGCGCCGCCAATTCCGCAGGGTTCCCAATCTCCACGATCTCCCCCGTATCCATCACAACCACCCGATCAAAATCCATGATCATGTCCAGCCTATGGCTCACAGCAATGATGGTATAATGTCTGAATTCCGTCTGGATGATATCCTGCATCACTCGCTCCGTCTCATGATCCACACTCGAGCTGACCTCATCCAGCAGCAGTATCCCATTGTCTGAGCCTTTCTTTGCCCGGACACGACGTCTCAGAAGTGCACGGCCAAGCGACAGAAGTTGGCGCTGGCCGGCACTGAATGTGCCTGCGCTCATGCCAGCATTCAAGCCTCCACGATCTTGAACAAAATTCCACAGCCCCACAGTGGTAAGGATGGATTTGCATTCTTCAGGTGTGGAAACGGAGGAGGGGTCTAGGTTTGCTTGTACAGTGGAACGGTCTGGTAGGAATACGGCTTCCTGGGGCACTGCTATGATACGCTGGCGTAGGGTAGGTCGGTTGATTCGGTGGAGCGGGATGTTGTCGATCGTTGCGTTCATGGCCCTTTCTGGGAGGGGGTCGAGAAGTTTGAGTAGGAGGGCAATAAGGCTGGACTTGCCGCTGCCGGTACGTCCGCAGATGGCAACTTTAGAGCCGGCGTTGATGGAAAGTTGAATGTTGCGAAGGGCGAGAGTGGACGTATCGTTGGATCCATTCTCAGCAGCGGGGTTACTCCTGATGAGCATTAGCTTTGCATGGTGGCGTTTGCATGGCAAGATAGCTCCTTTACCCGTAACTTGCGGATACGCCTTTCAGCTCGACTATGCCACTCTGGGGCCACTGTTCAGAAGGGATTATGTCCTCGCTGTCTGTATCCTCTGGCTTTACGGTTTCTTTGAAAGCCTTGAGTCTCGCGATCGCTCCAATGGACGTCTCTAATTTTGTGTAAAAGATGACAATACCGGAAATGTTATCGCCGAAGCTCATTAGAGAGACCAAAGAAGCTCCAGCGAAGGCGGAGTTTGAATGAAGCCGGACGGCCAATATCGTCAGCACCATTGCTATCACCATTACTACAAGGTTGAGAACAAGGTTCAACCACTCTTGGATCATAAGCAGAAGATAAGCAGGTTGCTGACTGCTATTGACTAAGCGAGCATTCTTCTCAACTTCGTTTGTAAGGAAGCCTGTACAGTCTTTAGTTAGCACGGCACTATATCATTAGAGGAATCAATTGTTGAAGCAGGCATGAGGCTGATACTATGTTGGCTATATTGCTGGGCATATATCCCATAGCTTACTCACCGAAGGCTCTGATAGTCGTGATGCCCTTGAGAGTATCAAGGAAATGCGTGCTATACGTTCCTGTCAGAACAATGAAGAACTCCCATGGTTGACAGATACTGGTACGAAATAATTAAACTCACTATAAGGGACTCTTAGCCTCAAGATCCAGGAGCCTCAGCTGTCTAGATGTCCGAAGATAAAACTTCTGAACCACATAGAGCAGGGCAGCAAGGAAAGGGTAACTGATGGCCAAGTACAAAGATGAAGTGAGCATGACACCTGCTTGTCCGATCGCTTCGAAAACCTGTGAGACCCGTGTCAGAATAAATGGAGACTTTCTCGCGGGGATTTCACAGTGTCCTGTCAGAAGGTAGACTGTAGACTTACACAAACGATGGTGTTGAGTGTGGCCTCGGGTAGCTCTGTGTCTATCAAATTCAGATCCTGCGAGAACAGATTTGTCACGATTCCGGTATCCGTATTGGTAAAAAATTGAAGTGGCGCCTGGATCAATGTTCGCAAGGCTTCCTGATGTAGACCAGCCCCAGCTCGTTTCACTGCAATAATTAGGAGCGCAAGCGCCGTGACAAGCAGGGATATCATGCAGCATATTTGGAACGTAGCATAGATGCTAGCGTAGTATGCGGAAGAATGCGCCGGCCGGTTTGAGCTAATATCATCGGACCAGTAGGTGAGCCCTGCATCACGAGAATGAGTCAGAAGCCCAATCCATATGGCGTTCTGTAACCATATGTATTGCACTTACAAACTGTTGCAAAGTTTATGAAGAACCCCCACAGAGCGGCGAAGATCACACTGCATGCGGCTACAAACAACCCCATCCTCTTAAAGTAATGCCTGTATACAGCTTTATCGCCTACCTGCCGCGATTGCTGCATATTGAATCCCAAAGACGAAGTGATAGATATCGTTCTATTTAGAATGTCGTTCTTAGAGCTCCGTACTGTCCTTTTCGATGGCACTTTCTCATCTGTCACATCGCTTTTGCGAGTTTCCGTTAATCCTAGACGCTGAACATATCCTTGCCTTGTTGCCAGCGTGGCATAACTACCTTGCTCAACGACAGAGCCGTTGTCAAGTGCTATTATATGATCCGCTGCAGGGAGATGTCTGATACTGTGGGTGCATAAGAGAATTGTCGAGCGTCGTCGTCGGAGCAGGCCATCCGGCCCAAATACTTTTCTGAATACTTCCTCCTCTGTGTCTGCATCCAAACCACTGAAGATATCATCCAATACCAAAAGCTCGGAATGCAGGTATAGAGCTCGTGCAAGAGAAACACGCTGTTTTTGGCCTCCGGATAGAGCGATCCCGTCAGATCCAATGTTAGTTTCGTCACCCTGAGGAAGCGTGGCAATATCGTGTTTCAGAGCTGTCGCGTCGATGACTTCTTCGTACCTCGTTTCATTGAAAGGAGAAAAGCCGACGATATTCTCCTTTATGGTCCCATTTGAGAGGAACGCAGTTTGATCGCAAAACCCAACATGAGTAGCCATAGTGCTTATGACCACATTGCCCTTGCTGAAAGGGATTTCTCCAAGCAGTGCTTTGCAAAGCGTAGATTTACCAGAGCCAACAGGTCCCACGACGATAGTGAGCGAGGCTGTAGGCAATTGGGTACTCACATCTCGCAAGACAAACTTGTCTGCCTCCCAACCAAACCAACCGTTCTTGATTTCCACATGGTGGAGACCATCTAAACCCCCATCGGATACGCTCTTATCATTTCCTCTCGCTTTCTCCGTCTCACTCGTTATGTTAGCGAAGACTTGGCGAAAATCATGATGAGTTTCACACTCCAGAAAGGCCTGTATGCGGCCCAAACAGGCTATTGCTGAGACAAGACCAGGAATAGATTGGAAAACTTGCGAAAATGGGCTGGTCAAGAGAGTAAGAAAGGACAGGCTCGTAAACACCCTGGTCGCATCGAGAGTTCGTGTCGTGAAGGCAAAGGTCAGTGGTGGACTCATCAGTTGTGGAATATAGGCAAGGAGGGCCGCAGTGATGGCTAGCTGGCGGAAGCGGGCACCCGCCGCTAATTCTTCGACGCGAAGCCTCTGCACGAAGTCACCAATGGCCGCAGATAGACCGGATATTTTCAAGTTCTTCATGCTGGAAATGACTGTAGCAGTGAGACCCACGCGTTTCTGAACTCCTGCCATCCAGGCTCTTTGCGAGTCTCCAGTAAAGTTGGTCAAAATAGCCAAACCAGAGAAGCAAACAATAACAACACCCATAGGTGCGACGAACACGACACCAAGTCTTGTATACAACATCCACCCAGCCAGACCAGCTTGGATGATGCTTGCCCAAATCTCGTGCAACGATCTCAAGCCCATCTTGATCCGCTCCATATCTGTACTCATCAGTGTTAAAACAGCATTGTCATCACCAGCTCCGATACGCGCTGTTGTTGCTTTCTTGTAGATCTCTGTGACAAGCATGGACGTCGCCATAGTACGCATCCGGTGATGGAAATACCTACACCAATGTATGAGTAGTCCATTTTAGTGTCAGCATGCTTTCCGGGTCATCATACCATGTGAATGCCCACGAAATGGCCAGCCCCGAATAAATCAACAGGCTAGCACCGATGAATCCATATCCAGTGTTCGCATTGAGTCGGGGTTGGGACAAATAGTTCGACAGCCTTTCAAGAAAAAGTGGTTGACAAAAGGTGAAAGCGAGATAAGCGAGGCGTGGAATAACGGGCAAAAGCAGGGGGGCTTTCAATGTCCGCACCAGTACTTTCACAAGGCCAAACTTATCGCCCTTGAGCTTTGAATAGTCCATGTTTCTAGAAAACTCCTCATTGAGCGACGTAGCATCAAAGGAGCTATCCAGGGGATAGAGATCCTCGGTCGCCAGGACTTTCCTATACCCCCTCAAGAACATTCTATTCAGCCAGAAAAAGACGCCAAGCGAGAAGATACCGCTTGTTTCTTCTGGACTGTGCTTCTTTTCGTCCCAATCTATCCATCGGGACTTTTCTTGAGCTTCCAGTAGTAGAATGCATACCTTGAGGGCTAGGGCAGCACTGAATATACTACTATAGCTGGTCTCGATTCTGTTGTCTGATGACAGGAACAAAGTCCTTGCTTGAGCCGCGTCCAGGAGGAAAGTAAGAAACAAGTAGCTGTTCAGTAGTGTCGAAGGCCTCGGACTTCTGCTATGATCCAAGACACTAAGCATTATCATGAACAGGGCCGATACAAGGTTGAGGATTGAAGAAGCGATGAACATTGTGGTCACCTGGAATGACCCAACCGCGACCAGGACGAGCAGGGACAGTTCAAGACCCACATAGGTCGTAATGGCACCCTGCGATAGTCAATCTCATGATAATCTTTGTTTCTACCTGTAGGGTATCGGGGAGGACCTACCAATTTTATTAGCTGGAATAAGGGAGCATTCACAACTACAGGCTTTCGAAATTGACATAACGTCCGCCATAGTGACGTGACAATGAATAATGCCGACGGTATGATGGAGAAGAATAGCTGCTCAAATTGTAGGTTGAAGTCGAAGCTATTTCGATTTAGCTGGAGTAAGTTTTCTTTTCCGGTGGTGAAAGGCATTTTGCGCAAAAAGAAAGCCCCTGCCCAGAGTGGTCTTTGCTAGGGGCTATAGGCACACAGCGTGTCAGTTCTGCGCTGTCAGGGTGCTAGCAACGTGTTTAGCTAAAAGAGTAGAATATGAGACTTAGGCTCAAAGCTACGGGTGATGCCCAAAGACACGAGGAAATGCCCAGATGAAGGCCTTCCTTCTTGCAATATGGTCCATGTTATATGGTTAGAGTTTAGACAGCAAGATAACGATTTGCGGCTCTGTGATCGAGGGCGTCCGAGTCAAGCACTAACGTCAGACACCTTCCGGGATAAGCTACCAGGCAGCCAGCCCCTTGTAACTTCTTGGTTGAACCCTAGCATGTTTATGGCGCTTTGTCTGACGTATTCACCGACAGGACGCCATGTTGTGACATGTTGGCGGCATCTTCCGCCATGCATTAGGCAGACATACTATACAATGATAAGGTCGAATGCTAAGGGTTGATAAGCAATCTAGGCCATGGCCTATTAATTTACATGGGTGGGGTCATAGATGCATTGTGCCAATACCACCAAAGAAACCTTATCAGGCATCGTCCACTTGCATTGTCCTCATCGTGTCAACCACTAAAAATGGCCAAGTGCATACAGACGGCTAACAGCACTCTGATTGGCCTCCACATATTAACTGCGCCCGATTAGCTAAGACAACACTGCGACTTCCTTGCTCAATTTCTTGCAATCGCCATGAGCCAAAAAATAAAGTCAGGAACATCTGGTCGGATTTAGCATCCTCCTACTGCAGCAGCTACAGGATAGGTTTCTTTTCGTCTGCTTGGTACTAGCCTTGGTCTCACCTGTTTATTATCTAGATATGATGCTCTACTGAATAATAAGGCCATCCAGTCAGCTCCAACAGTGCAGTACCCCTTTGTTGGAAAAGGTAATTGCTATACGAAAATGTGAATACCCTCATAGGACATGCAACAAAGAAAGGAAGAGACTCCCTTCGAAAACATAAATACATGCAGTTGACCATGGACAGTTGACCTCATCAACCTCGTTAACATGAATCTTTCTACAACCATGGATACACCTTGAGCTACGAATACAACATGTACCTCTTCGAAGTGACACAAGAAAAACATCAACAAGAAAAGCACCCACCATGGTTAACAGGCAAGACGTCTGGGCATACTTCTCCAACCCACCGGAAGACCAACGGCAGTATGTCGACAGGACTCTCTACAGAGCTATGCAGGGAATTCAAAACAATAATGTGTACTTGAAAGGTTCTGACTTCTATGGTGCATTACAATAAGCATCCGAAAAAACACGAATAACCTCCCCGAATTTGTACAGGAGCAACTCGTGTACAATAAAGAACGCACTCTCGACTATCTCATGTACCTAACCCTCTCAGGGTGGGTCGGGATTCTAGATTCCTCGTGTTAAAGGGAGTTATCTGGACTGAGAGCCCGAACCAGAGACACATACTGATGTTGGAGATGAGCTTTCTCCCAGTGAGCCCTTGACAGTCACTGATCACGCTTCTTGGACAACGGCGATAGAGCAGATGCAGCGGGTTTTAGGACTTGGTTGTCGCCATCCGACCGCTAAATACCGCGCCACGAGTGAATTTTACATCAGACGCGCTTAGGCATTTTGAGGAAATGATGGCAGGTTGATTGGACACAGTTATAATAGTCATACTGCAGTTAAATGGATTAGCAGAGTGACAAAGTAGGGTATTTCTATATTGTTATGTTCTGCTCAAAAATACTGCCAGGGTACAGGCACGTGAATGATAATGACCTTGAATGACAATCATCTTCCGATGCAAGATATCCTCCGTCCAGTCGTCTTTGTACGAGATGCCCGATTATATAAAATTAGGCTGTATTCTAGTCACTGAACAAGATGATGACAGCAGCGGTCTTTGGGTTAGATTAATTGGCCAACCAGGTTCGCTACTATTGACAATGATATGATATATTCATGTCGATCAAACCCCGGGAAATCAACGGAAAGGCCGGCATTACGGTGCAGGCTTCCATGGTTCTTGTATTCCCGATAGCCGAGCCCCTAAACTGGGGGGAGATAAGCATGAAGACAGAACCGCTGGGGGCGGGGTTCGATTGGAAACGGAGAACCAGCAGTGGCGCATTTAGCCGACGGGGTCCGAGAGCATCATCCTCCTACTATGTTAGTTGTATTCATCCGTCCCACTCCAATCACTCTGGCCACTTTACAATGACAATGGCTCACTAGGCCCCTCCTGACATGCTATCTTCGGCAATTGTGTCTATCTGATTATGGGGCCAAATTGCCTTTTGAGACAAAGCAACATCCCAACCCCGCCTGCACCCGGCCAATTCCTCGGTGAATGCTCGGAAGGGCTAGCAGTCTTCCATAAGAGGCGTCTGAAGGTTACCCAGAACTTCTATCCACAGACAATCCATCAATTCAATTAAAGCAAACTTCTATTCAACATGCAGCTTCGACACGCGGGTGAGTGTACTAATTGAGTCTCCCAATTCGTGCAATTACAGTCAATGAAGCTAATGATTGACGTCACAGCCTCCGAAACGGCCTTGAAGGACATACTCGAGGAAGCCCGTCCTGACTTGACGCCATTCGAGGACATCTATCGTGATATCCACAGCAATCCCGAATTGTCATTCTGTGAAGAACGCACTTCTGCCATTGCGGCCCAGCATTTGAAAGAACTCGGCTACGAGGTACATACACACATTGGCGGCTACGGCGTCGCAGGCGTTTTGAAAAATGGTGCTGGTCCGACAATCCTACTTCGAGCCGACATGGATGCACTCCCCGTACAGGAGAAGACAGGACTTCCTTACGCCAGCACGAAAGTCGCCAAAAACAAGGACGGAGTCGAGGTCCCCGTAATGCACGCCTGCGGTCATGATACCCACGTCGTCAGCCTGATGGCTAGTGCTTCTCTCCTACAATCCGCCAGAACGCATTGGACGGGGACTCTGATTTGCCTATTTCAGCCAGCAGAGGAGCTCCTATCAGGATCCAGGGCTATGATAGATGACGGTCTCTATGACAAAATACCCGCTCCGGATGTGGTTTTGGCAGCGCATGTGATGCCACTCAAGGCCGGCACAGTGAGCGTCCGTTCTGGTCGATTACTAACCGCTGCGGATTCATTCAATGTGCGCATCTTTGGAAAGGGAGGTCATGGTTCGGCGCCCGAGGCATGCATTGACCCCGTTGTTACCGGAGCGGCCATCATCTTGAAGCTGCAGACCATAGTAGGGCGCGAGGTGCCTCCGGGACAACTGGCGGTGGTCACCTGTGGCTACATCCAAGCTGGCATAGCGGCCAATGTCATCCCGGATACCCTAGATTTCAAGCTTGATGTGAGGACATGCGACGACTCGATTCGCGAACGCGTAATACGTGCGATCAAGCGCATCATCCGCGCCGAATGCGAGGCGGCCGGCTGCGAGAAGGAACCGCAAATCGACCATGTCATGTCGACCCCGGCCACTATCAACGACCACGCTACCGTGCGAGCCTTATGCAATACATTCGGCTCTTACTTTGGAAAGCGACTCATCGAGTCTGACCCGGCAGGTGCCAGCGAGGATTTCTCCTTACTCGCTAGAGCTGTGAACGCGCCGTACGTGATGTGGACCTATGGCGGGATCGATCCAGAGACATGGGATAATGCAGTCAAGAACGACGCGATAAAAGATCTCCCGAGTAATCACTCGCCATTCTTCGCCCCAGTGATCCAGCCCACCCTCCAAACCGCCGTGGATGCCATGTCTCTCGGCGCGCTGACATTTTTGAAGCGAAATTGAATCTGTCACATAGCACCCACCCTTCCTAGATGAAATCAAACACGACGCCATGAACTGAATGCCAAACAACCCACACCATCCATCCCCACACTATCCCCACCCCCCTCACGACCTCTCCACCACACGGACCACAACCTTCCCCCTTGCCCTTCCCCCGCGGAGTTTCTCAAACGCCTTCGGCGCATCCTCAAACCCAAACACACTATCCAACACCACCTTCACCTTCCCCTCGCCAATCAACTCCCCCACCTTGGTCAAATCCTTCTTGTTGCTCTTCCAGAAAATCGGCACATACTTCATCCTCCCCCCACCCAAAAACCCGGGCCGAATAAACCTCACCGCAAACGTAGGCATCCAATTCGCCCCAACCTGGGTAAACACACCCCCAGGGACCATGAACTTGTCACTCTCGCGATACAACTCCCACGGCTCCCCCACATGATCCACCACCAACCTAAACACCCTCCCCTTCGCCTTCACCACCTCTACCACATTCTCCACCGTATAATCAATCACCTCATCAGCCCCCAACCCCTTCACAAACTCCACATTCTTCCCCGAACACACAGCCGTCACCTCACACCCCAGCGCCTTCGCGATCTGCACCCCGTAGATCCCACACCCGCCCGACGCTCCCACAATCAACACCTTATCCCCTGCCCCCGGTGTCACATACGGCGCGATGGCCTGCCACGCCGTCTGCCCCGCTACTCCCACCGTCGCAGCGTGGTCAACCTCCACTCCCTCCGGGACTATCTGTACGTGCTCGGCTTCAGCGACAACGTATTCAGCCAGCGGACCGAATTGCGTTGGGAGGGGCAGCGTGCCGTAGACGAGTTTGCCCGGGGTGAGGGTGGAGGGGACGTTCGGGCCCGTGGAGACGATTTCGCCGGCGAAGTCGAGGCAGGGGCTGGCGGGTTTTCGGATCAGAAGGGTTGATATTACGGGCATGGCGGGGACTTTGTAGTCGGCAGGGTTTAGGGCGCAGGTGTGGACGCGGATGAGGAGTTGGGTGTTTTTGGGCGCTGGTGGGGTCGGGGCGCTGGGTGTGAGGGTGAGGTTTTGTTCCAGGGTTGGGTGCGTGGTGCTGTAGAGCCAGGCTTGCATTGTTTGGGGGTGGGTAGATGGGGATGCCATTTTGGGTGGTTGTTGATGATGATGGTGGTGGTGGTTGTTTGTTGTTGCTGTGGAGTGGTAATGGAGATGGAGATGGAGATGAAGCTGAAGCTGTCATGTTGCGTTGCATCGGCCGGATTGGGATTAGTGCGGTTGGATGGATGACTGGTTGCGAGCGATAAGATAAGACGTCCTTGACTAGCTTCACTCGATTATCCATTTCTATGCCCAACGGATCTGGTGTTTCTGTAGAGTGAAGTGATACTAGTCAAACTTATGTCATATTGTAACATCTTTTACAGGTCCAAAATTACCTTGTTTTGACAGGTTACCGTGAAAGGACAAGGAGTAACCGATATTCCTCCTGACCGTGTCACCGTAAGCCCACAGTTCTGGCACCATCATCTCATGATGCTCTAGACACAAAAGAAACTCTCTGTCTTCTCTCTCCAACCTCCACAGACCCAAATCATGAGCTTCACAATACATAAAGCATAAGCAATCCTCCTCCCGGTTCTCATACCAGAAATCCAAACCTCAGCCAAGCCAACCCAAACCACCCCCATCTCACCGCGCGTCCACACCTCACCCCCAGCAAATACGAGCACAGCCCAACGACGCAGGTACCCAAACCCAAAAGCAAGTCATGATATTCAGGGGCCTGTGGGCCCCCACATACACGGCTGATAAACCGCTACCCGTCAATCATGGCCATTTGGCCCCAGATTTCGGATCCTTCAGAAACGTCTAGACCCCATTGTGTCGCGTGGACGTGCAACCAACAACTTTCTTTTTTAACCTTGTTTGGGTTGTTGATGTTTGGTCTGTGCGATGGTGATACGAGGGGGGTGGGTGGTTTGGCCCCTGGGTTTCTGTCGGATGGGGTGGGTGAGGGGTGGTGTGATTTTTTGGTTTAGGGTGTGTGGTTTTTTTGATTGTTTTGGGAGATTATTGGGCTGTAGGCTACTAGTTTGTTATTTACAGCTACTGGTTACTTATGATGTGCGGATGTGTTTCATTTCTAGTAGAGTATTATCAAACGCTGGCAGATGTATTCTCTGAAGTGCTGCAGGTATGCCATTGATATTAAATAAGGCTCAGATCAAGCATGCATGTTTCGCCAATTAATGCCGCAGTTAGGGCAGTCGAAAAGCTCGTAGCCGTCGTTCTTGCTGTTAGGGACCCGCTCGAACTGCAATTCCACTTTGACCTCTTCAAATGCCTGGCCAATTGACCGTTCATTGTCTCCAATCGATCGGTCCATTATCTCGCGTTCACACGGCTTTGCTACCTGGAAGGTGACCTTTTCCAGATTTGGCAAACTTCCTCGCGCAATCCAATTGTAGAGTATAATCAAGGTACGCCAATCCGGAAGACTCCTCGGGGTGTATAGGAACAGCACTAAGCGCTTGAGACTGGGAGGAAGCTGACATTTTAGTTCAGAACTTTCCCACAGACATATCTTGCTGTTATTCTTCGGGTCGTATTCTCCGGTGCCTCTCAATGCATCAGATTCAACGGTGAGTTCTTCCAGGCACTCGAGGGCAGTGAAGTCTACCGGGGGATTATTAACAATCCCTGGATAGAAGTCAATGTCAAGACTCAGAAGTGAATCCGCTTGATTCTTGATCATGTCGACGTATATTTGCCGGTTCGGCATAAGATTTGTGGGCCTGTAACACCAAGGCGCCCCTTTATACGTCAAATGTTTCAAGGCACGCGGCAGCGACAACAACTCGCCCATCGCGGAGGGTGACACATCGCAGCCAAACATGTTTAGCCTTTCAAGTGGTGTCGATCGTGGTGCAGGTACATGATTCTTCAGGCTCTCAAGTTCGCCCCCGACTACGGTCAGGTCTTGGAGGTGCGGATGGATCAGCACGGCGCCCCTCAGACTAAAGTCCCAAGCTGGCTCATTGGGCGCAATGTCATCCATGATCATCACACCTGAGGAACGTTAGCATATGAGGTAAGAGGATAATAAAGGGTTTGGCAGACATTTTGTAAGCGAAGGAAGGATCTGCGAGCCCGGCACAGCAGATTGCGCGAAGAGAGTGTCCCATTTCTCGGCTTCGGCAATGACTCTCTCATATCCCCCAATAATTTCGTCGTCTTCTTCTCGGTCTGCGTCGAACTCGAGCCCCTTGACGATAAGCGTTCGCAGATTCACGAGACGCCCGATCGTCGGAGCAAGGGTTTCCGCATACAATGGATAGTACTCCTCTTCATCTTCGACATCGACGTAGTGATAGTGAATTAGAAGCTCTCTAACATACTCGGCACGGGAAGGTACACAGTCCAGCGCGTAGGTGAACTTTTCTCCGTCGTGGTTACGCAAGTACACCGACTGGTACAAGACGCGCTCGACGGGCGGTCGGAGACGTTGGCAGACCCGCGCGAGGCTGGCGAGAGAGCCACGCGAGGTCTGCGCCAAGATGGCTTCCAGAAGCTCTTGTGGTAAGTCAAAGATGTGCATGTGGATCAATTGATTCAGGTTGTCTTCGGGGTCTTGGAGAGATGAAGTTCGGTGGGAAGCCGACAAGGAAGGGGTAATTATTAAGAAGCGGGTTAGGCTGGGGGCGGTGGCTGATCCTACCAATTCGTGCCCTAACCTTTCCTGTTCGGATCCTTGCTGAGCCTCGCGGTTTGGCCCCAACATTGAAACATCATAGCCCCCAAACGTTCGGCATTGAAAGGGTCTTGAGCCATATACCGACAGATGAGGAAGAACGTGATGCCGCCAGCGTAGGATAAATACCTGCTTGGTCCCTTTCTGTAATTGCTGTCACCATCACACAACCAACTCTTATACAGTCATTTGAATTCTTTTTCACCATGGCTGGTTCAAAAGCTGTCGCTCTTTTATTCCTGTTGGTTAATCTAACCACAGCCTCTGTTATCCCACGTGGAGAGGCCTCGTCGTCGGCGGTTGCTGCCAGTGCGAGCGCGAGCGCTGAGGCTTCCTGCTGGCGATACACACTCCCTACCACTCTCACGGAGGACGATATCGAGCAGAATGAGGATGACACCACCTCATCGACCAGGCGGCGCGGTCTGAATTACTTTGATCGCCGAGATCATACCAAGACTGAAAAGCTCGGCACCTGCGACTTGGGGCAGACGATCTACAAGCCCAAATACTTTCGTTCAAAGAATATTCAAACTAGCCAAAACAAAGTTAGCGGTTATAGCTTCCTCGGGTACTTCATTCCCAAGCTAGACACCTGCGACGCCGCCGTCACGTTCACGACCATCGCCAATGCAGCTGACGTTTCGAAAACAACGGCTGGGTACTGGGATGATGTTGAGGCAAGTGCCCAACAAAAGTACCTCGATCTGGGAGCCCAGATCAACAAGAACAACCAGGAGATGCCACACATTAATGTGGATCATGTTTGTGAGTGGTCACTTTTTTAGAGTCTATGCATTCTCTAACTATTTCTAGACGAGCTCCAAATCCTTGATGCCTTCTTGACGGCTATGATTGACGAGTACAAGTTCTGCGACAGTTTCAAAGAATGGTTCCTTACGATCGACTCAACCTTCAAGAACAAGCAAGGAGTGAATAAGCCCCGGCTCCAGAAGCTCTACAGTTATGTAAGTATCTCTTCCCGGATTAATCACCACCATAATGTGATGCCGGTTGCTAATCAGTATGGTAGTTGCCTGGTGAGACGTATCCGGACCTGGTGGCCATGGACAGTCGTTTGAATTCGTACAAGGCACCTGTGAGTTTAATATGCACTACCCCGTTATCAGTCCACTCTACCCATTAACTAATAGCTGACCATCGGCTCAGATGTTCGGAAGTGAAGAGTTGAGCGGTATGGCTTCGGTCGACGGCACCGGAGACGCCCGCCAGGGCAGCGCGCTGAGCATTATGAACACTCTGGCAGTGGTTGTATCAATGCTCCGCGACAACAGCGTCGCCACCTACTTCAAGAACGCCAACACCCGCATGTATAAAGCTTTCCTTGGGATTGATGACCTCATGAGCCAACAGAAATCCTGCAACCAAGACCTCGACCTCCCGCAACCCAAGAACGGCTGGGCCAGTGCATATGAAAGCTGGATGGATAAGTTTCTGAGCACCCAGGCGGCGGCTGTCTCGACCCGCATCTCATCGGTTTCCGCACGAGTCACTAGCACCGAGGCTGCGGGGGCCAAGAACGTCTATGGCAAGGCGCTGGATGCGTTCAATGAGAAGTACCCTACTGCATCATGGAAATGGGACAACGGCAAGCTGCTGGACTGGAGTGCAACGGACGGCACTGCCTTTGCCAAGCGCGATGCCTCGTCAGCGGCTGTCTGCACGCCTACTGCTACGCCGTCCTCCTCGGCAGTCAAGTCCCACTCTGCTTCTAGCAAGGCCACGCCGAGCCAGACTGGAACTGCAAACACGGCCTCGGAGACAGGTAAGCCCTTCTTATCAAATAGGAAGAAATCTATCGCTCGATGCTGATATGTTCTAGCTTCGCACACGGTCAAGTCCACCGTGACATCGTCCTCGCAGAAGGCGACGATCACGCCTGCGACAAGCACTTCCACCAAAGCCGAGACCACAACCAAGAGCAAGCATGGCTCTGGATCTTCCGAGGCAGCACAGACTACCAAGTCTACCAGCAGCAAGCCGAAGGATACCGAGACCGCAACGACCAAGTCTAGCTCATCTTCGGCCAAGGATACCGCGACTATCACTAGCACCAAGACCACGTCGACGGCTACTCCTGACTCGAAGGATACGAGCACCAAGGATACCTCGACTAAGGACACTTCAACTAAGGATACCACAACCACGACTTCGACTTCCACAAAGACCAAGGAAACCACCACCTCCACCAAGACTTCCACCACGACCAAGAGTACGAAGACGGCTACTAAGACTACTACCAAGTCTTCGAAGGAGACTAAGGATTCTTCCTCTTCTTCCTCGTCTTGCAAGAAGAAGAAGTGCAAGAAGGGGTGAGTAGATTCTATCCAAACAGAAAAAAAAATTTCGGCTAATCAGCGGTATAGCAAATGCACCTGCGTGTCCTAAATAAGGAGAAGTACTACCTAGGGGTAGGAGATGCTGTGGGATGCTGATGGGGAGACATTCATGTATTTTAATCTTTAGAAGCTGGGATAATCTGTTTATTATCAAGGCCTTGTCTGTTTATATTATCCGTGAAGCTATACATCGGTAGAATTTGTAAGGTAGGATTATTTTTGAAGATCAAATGGTCTGCATAATAAGGGAGACGCTACATACCTCATTGAGGAAGCCTGGCTTTGAAGCCAGCACAGCCCCTACCGCCTGAAAATTGTGTACATTTTGGCCTGAAACCAATATGTACTACCTAAGGAAGAATCTTAATGCCTCGGGCACCAGGTACCTCAGATAGGATTTAATGATTCGTTTCTAGTCCAGGAGCTTTGATTTTATACGGGTAGTAATGCGACTATGTGATAAATCTACAAACATTCACTAAAGTAGAATTTAGCGCAATGTCCCCTCAGCGGCTCCCGGCCCAATGTACTAATCCTCCTCAGGCACACCAATCAGTCAATAGTTTCTCGGCTGGTTACTTTGACTTCAGTCCACAAACAAAGTTGCAACTTTCTAATGGTGTGCGCGCTGTTTGTAGGATATCATGAAGCAAAGCTAGTTCCGGTCTCAGATGCTTACAGCCCAGAGTGAAAGTTGGTGGAAGGTAATTGAAAGATTGGAAAGATTCATAAGACTTATGTTATGATTATACGAGCAAAATGTTTTCATTCCCCAAGCTGTGCTTTCAATAATATGGATCTCTCATCAGTCTCACCTCATGATTTGTACCCCAAATTTGCGGACAACCAATCCAGAAAGCCACAACGGAGAGCTCAAGGCTAGGAGGATAAGAATAAAAAGCGCATCCATGCTATCACTGGCTCCTGAAGATTCGCCAAGAATCTTCCTGCGTTGAACTTTTTGGTCTCGCTCTTCATCTTCCATCATACGCAGGATCCGATTGATCTGGTTTATTCTCGCCTGCCGCCGTTGACGGTATAGTTGCTCCAAGGCTTGAAGCTTTCGAGCTTTAGCCTCCATTAATCGGGCTTGCTCTTCCTGCATCCTTGCAAGTTTACGTCGCAAGGACGCCTCGAAAACGTTCCAATGGGCCGCTCGGCTTTCTTCTGTCGCCTTTTTCTTCTGTTTCTTCTTTTTCTGTTTCTTTCCTTTCTCTTTCTTTCCTTTCTCTTTCTTTTCTATCTCTTTCTTTTCTTTGTGTTTCTTCTTTTTCGGCATATTTGACGGCCCTGCTTCTGACCAAAGGATTCTCTGGCGCTGGTATAGTGGTGACTCACTGCCCAAAGCGATGGCTTCAGTATGACGGTTTGAAATTCCACTGAACTCAGTGTCGTCGGGATACCACGTAACCTGACATTAGTCAGAGCGTAAAACTAACCAGTTCATTGGATTCAATAGTAAGTATGATTTCCAATCAAATATACCTGTTGAATGTTATATCTCGATGCAACTTGACTGATAGCAGACTGAAACTCCCGCTCAAGCTCCTCCTTTGTTTTTCCCAAGGCCAACAATTTCTCATGATTCAACAAAAGATGGTGAGCCATCACGTTCCGAATTTGCTTTGACCTCAAGAGTAGGCTTCTGAAATGTCTTAAGGTCCGTTCGTCTAATACACACCGAAGCCTGCTGTTGGGCTGGAAGCAAGCACATTCAAGGGTATCGACAATTGCCGGGAGGTCCGCTGCCTGGTGACAGTAATATCCTCTTTCTTCGAGGCCATCCGGGCCAATTATTTCGAGGAGGATATAGCCCAGAAATTCCAACTCTTTGGTCCATTGAAGGACCTGTTTGTGAGATTCGAGGTATACATCAGGTTGCTGTTGCATGTTTAATATGTGGTGAGCTTGAGGGTTTCATTTTTGGTGAGAGGTTTCAATGCATTTAATTCATGAAGCGAGAGCAGTTGATGCAAATGCACTTAGTGTCGTCATGTTGAGATCATAAAGTAAGGTTCAACCGGATGGATGCGGATGTTTTGGCTGGGCTAAAGGAACACGAGGGTATCACCAGAAAAGATACGAGCAGAGGGGAAGGTGTTGCCGTAAGCTCATAGTGGCCATGCATTCTTCTCGAGGAAATCGGTGATAAGGTACAGAAAACAGTGGGGCATCAGGTCCTTCGAATACGACCTGCTGAGTCATTGAACCATGGCCCATTCCAGTTCCTCCAACGATAACCTTACTATATAACGATACCAGAACTCCAGTCAATTGACATCATATAGTATATTGAATAGTTTGAGACAGCCCGCTTTATGATGTGGTGCATCAAGTGTAGGCAATCCCAGGTTATACCAACATCCGTCTTCGATTCTGCCACATTGTCAATTCTTTCTTAGCACTTTAAAGCTGGATTTCGTGTTCCTGAAGACCTCCTTTTAGTTCATTTATCTTTCATTGAAGCTCATCCATCTTCTTCTTCAGAGACTGGGCACCTAGGTCCCTGTCCTGAGTCGTCTAGCCAACTTGTGTGATAAATCAACCACGAAATCACCGCCCTCTGCCATAACCCGATCCAAGCTCTCGGTTGGCAATCTAGTATAATGCAATGCAACGTACTGGGATAACAAATTTCGAGCAGGATTATGTTGCAAATTCGCACCCGGGGTCGAATCGTAGACAACACGGATAGCATCTGCGAGAGACGGAAACACAGCCTCTTCTTCTACATCCACGACAATAAGAACTTTTGTCAGACGTTGTAGTGCAAAAACCTCAAGCTCGCGGATACAATAACGATGTGCGAAACAATATACTTTCGCATGGACCAAAATTTCAGTGCCAAGCCTATCGTTAGGAGGATCCCGAAATCCTCGGTAGGTGCAAGCGTCCGCAGCAGTAAGGTAAGTATCTGCCGGTAGGCCAACCTCGAGACACTGACTCAATGGCGTTAGTGGCCGGCTAGGTGGTTTTGGACTACCAGGTGCGGACTCAGATATAACGAACTCTGTGTCAGTTAGATGGAACGGCTCAATCCTGGTACAATAAAACACCGATTTCAACTTTAGCGGGAGGCGCCCTACCTTTGCCGTCATTGTCGTCTTTGCAATCATCATCAGGCCAATAATTCAACTCAGGGACGTAGTAGTCCTGCGTATAAAGGTAGCTTAAGACGCATTCGACTGTCTGCTCATCAAAGTCGGACCAGTCGATTGGACTTTCATCTCCGTGCTGCCTCCACGGCCCTTCGATTCGCGCACTTAGTGCTGAGTTTTTGCACCATGACAAGGCCTCAGGGTGGACAAAATAGGAGCTCTTTGCACTCCCTACAATCACCTGGATCGGTCGTTCTCGGAAAATCCTTCGGCTATATTAGTAAAGGTTTATCATGACGAGGAGAGGTGTTTACCTTGCATATTGAGAGGTTTTAGGTCGTGGCTCCATTTTCGACCAAAAAGGAAACGTGGGTTCAGTTGACAGAATATAGAGGTTTTACATGAGTTTAGAGCCTGGTTTAGCCTGTCCTTCGATAGCATGAGGTGGCTTTATAGCACAGACGTTACCCCGCTTCAAAAGAAGCAAGGCTGCATACTTCTGTGCTTGCCGCCGACGAGGGTGAGGAGGGGTAAAACAGTTGGCAAGCCTAATTCTTATTTGAGGGCTTGTGTCATCTCTTTCGCAGCCTCATCTTTATGCCCAATTTTGTCGACCTCTTGATGTGGCCTAGGTTTATCCAAATAATTTGTATATTGCTTAGCATAGCCCCTACAAGAGAATTACCGCACGTACCTAACTAATAATGAATTTAAACCAGCCGAAGTTATTGGATTTCACTGTAAGACTTTCTTGGAGACAAGGCTACTAAGCTGCAAGACTGATACTTGACCAGGAATAATCTAACTGTATAATTTAATATATTAATATTATAAAATTAATTTATTCTTAGTTTTTCAGCCTTACAGCTGGAGCTGCGAGGCTTTAGCGCTCCCTGGTACTAGATGTGGGTTGACTGTTGTGTATATATTGTTCTTAGTATCTTCTGGCATTCAATAACCTCTTGTCAAAGTATTGGGAATGTTTCAACTCACTGCTACTCACCCTTTTCGCAGTCAAAATGCAAGATATCACCAAACCTAGTCGAGCTCTGCTTCGATCAACATACAATGATGAAGAAATTCCCAGCAATTCAGCATATTATCTCGCCGTCAACGGAGATTTGGCTCAGCGGTACCTCCGAATTATTGATATGTCATGGATGCATGCACGCCTTCCGAGGAACTCACGAGGGCAATCTTTACTTCCGCTTGCCGATACTGGACGCAATCAAGCTCCCCCACCTATAGCAAGCATCTCGGTGCCTAATACTTCCCAAACGTCGGGGCGTAGAATTCGGCGCGTTCGAAGGTATGATCCATACTCGAGAAACACAATCAAGCATGAAAGTCAGTGGTTGAGAATGCCCAAGGCAAGATAGCTCGGACACTCTGTTCGAGCAAAGTGCAACGGACCGCCCACCTGGTCCCCATAAAATCCGGAGAAAGGAATTGGGAGATTTCTTCAAGCTGATGTTCGAGAAAGACTTCCTCGTGATATTTATCTGTTGGGGCAGAAAAGAGCGCTGCCAGATTGTTCCGGTGGTGATCACTGACCCAACTGATGAGGTTACCGCGTGGCAAGCAGTTTCCCGGGAGTTTTACGCACAGAGAGGCGTTTGGGCGAAATATTTGCCATGGTTTTGTGTAAATAAGGTGGAAATTGTTGATGTATGTGGCTCCTAAACATCAAAATTGGGGCAATTATTCTGATTGCAATACCAAAGATTTCTATTGCAGGGCAGAAGCTGGCCAATGATCATCGATCGACAGGCATTGAATATGTTGGTATATATAACAGTGAAGATTCGGTTGCCAAAAGGAAGCATTTGGAGCAAGTCATCGCGGATTACAAGCCTCAGGATTGGCCTTGTCCATATAAAGCTTCCACTGGGGCCGTGTACTGTCATGATGACTGTGTAACGAGCTATGCGGATTATGCAGAATGCCCTGAGAGGACTAAATTCAGAGCGGAACGTGAGCTCTCGTTACTCAGTCTCCGGCCTATACTTACCCAGTGCTTCTTTCAAGCTAAGATTGCTGCACACAATCACCTCCTTAGCAGGGAGAGATTAATACATGGTCACCAGTATGGGTCTCCTTCGTTCGTCAATATCTATGAACGGGAAGTACTGATCCTCAATCAATAGAGATATCCAGAGAAAACTCAACGTTTGGCATTGTCCGGAGTTGGGTGAGATTCAATTTCGCGGCTTGATGATCGGCGACAATTGGGAAGGCAATTTGCGGCATATGGTGCTACTTATGAGAGTAATACTAATCTTGCTAAGCGTAGCCATTGCAAGGTTAGTTTTCGATGACTGGGCTATAGCATGGACCGTTGGTGCCTTCTTTGTAGCGTTGTTAAGCTTGTTGCAAAAGGGGAAGAGTTGATAGCTACTATGCAGTGGGAATTAACCACCGGTTACATTATATGATGATAAGATTATAAGCTTGAGTTGGTCTGTCTCCAGGGCTGTAACATATTCGGTTCTGGGAACATATCACTCTGTCAAAATAATGTAGTACTACTCAGGACTCTTTCATAGTAGCTTCATGGGGGCTGGTTGCTCTACTAGTACTATGCTAGTATAATATATATTTCTACTCAGCGCCACTGCCAGCGGGCTGTGTAGGGGAGAGAATGGCAAGACTGAGGCTGAGAGAGCGAGTCCACCGTGCAGTCTTGGCTTGCTGCAGCAACGCGTGGCTCTTTACTGCACATCCGTTGGCAAAAGAAACAAGTCATCGACAGGAAGTTGAGTGGCGGTGATTGATTGAATTGATTGGGGCTGCCAGGGACGGGGGTCCCATGACATCACCGCCGACCGGTCGGGATCTTTTGAAGAGAGTTTGGATAACCCTCTCCACTTCTCTTCTTCTACTTACTTTGACTATCAATGCAATGACGATGCAGTGCCCAATGACATGTGGCAATCGCTTCGTGTTCCTGTCCCTTTCCTCTCCTTTATCTTTCTCTTAATCTCGCTCTCTCTCCTCCCTCTTTCGCTGCATGCACGCTCGTTCCACCTCCCACCCCTTTCTTCCCCCCCTTCATTCTTTTTGACCCGCTCGCGTCCTCCACTTTAAATCTTCATCTTTTATCCTTCTTTACTATTATTGTCCCCTGCAATTCTCTTTCCGTCTCTTATACTTGGCTTTTCGAGCCATGTGTCCTGGTCGACTGCTCCCCCCTTTAGACTAGTACAATGCCACTCAACACCTTTGCCCTGAGTGTGGCCCTCACTCCGGCCGTCCTCCAGACCCTGATCTCGCATGTGGGTCGCCCTGCCGCTGTCACTTCACTGTTCTATCCCCATTTTGTTTGATCTCGGGTCATAGTTCATGGACCTTGACTCTGACATTGACCCTGATCCTCTACTTCCAGTATGTCCATCGCAAATCGCTTCGTCAGAAGCCCAACGTCCACGTCACCTACGATGAAGCCATCCGCATCCTGCGTGAATTCCTTGTCTATGCCTCCAAACATCCCGTCGAGGATCTCCAGGCCTTTACCTGCCAAAAGGTGCCCGCGCCCCATTGGGTGAAACTACAAACCGTGACTGTGTCGGAGGAATACCTCTCGTCAGCGGCCAAGGCCATCAACCAACAGTTGGGTCCCAAGGGCATCGCACGGGTTGGAGGAAGTGAGTGGTGGCAATGGCGTGGACCAGCCGAGGACCTCAAGGGAGAGTGGATCGAGATGAAGGATGATTACAATGAGCGGAAGCAGACCAGTCGTGATCATCCGAGTCAAAAGCGGATCATGCTGTATATCCACGGTGGGGCGTACTTCTTCGCTAGTCTGGATACCCATCGCTATCAGATGCAGCGGCACGCTAGGAAGCTTAAGGGTCGGGTTTTTGCACGGTAAGCTTATCGCCTATCTCTCATTTGTATGCAATGCTAATTTAATGTAGTGAGTTCCGATCTACTGGGATGCCACCCGTGGACCGTAAAAGCTAATTCCAAATTTCCAGCTAAATATCGTCTGGCGCCGCAATTTCCGTTCCCATGCAGTCTACAAGACTCGCTAGCCGCATACCTGTATCTGCTGGAGGATCATGATCCGAAAGAGATCATTTTCGCCGGCGACTCGGCTGGTGGAGGAATGGTGTTCTCGTAAGTAAATTGTAGCGGTGGAAGAGCAACGCTGACTCTGGTAGGATGCTTGTCATTTGTCGCGATCAAGGTCTGCCTTTGCCGGCGGGTGCTATCCTAATTTCCCCTTGGGTGGACCTCACGCATTCGTTCCCGAGCATTGTCGCGGACAACCCGGGCGACTACATTCCTCCCTATGGCTTCAGACATAAACCCTCCGCTGCATGGCCCCCGCCAAACGCGGACGAGCTGCGTGAACTCAAGAAAGGTCTCAAGAAACACTCAGCCAGCCAGAGTGAGGCTCTCAAGGCCATCCCGAATGACAGCGAGGCCGAAGAAACAGCAGCGAAGGGATATTCGAGCCGTAGGAACAGCGCGACGAACGCGGAACGTGCCTTTGACATCGAGCACGAGACTGTCAAGGTGGTACTTGATGGGGAGACAGTGGAGGTCAAGGACCAGATTCACATGTACACTACTAACGAGCTTCTGTCTCATCCTCTCGTCTCCCCTGTCTTCCAGCCATCATTGGGAGGTCTACCTCCGTTGCTGATTCAAAGCGGAGGTGGTGAAATGCTACGAGATGAACAGTTCTACATTGCACATAAGGCCGCCAACCCCACAGCATACCCGCCCAGTGACAAGTTCCTCGACGAGCATGATCCATCACGCGAGATTCTTCACAAATACCCCGGTACCCATGTGCAGCTACAGGTCTGGGACGACCTCTGCCACGTCGCTCCCACTCTCAGCTTTACACGACCCGCGAAGTATATGTACCGGGCGATCGCTCAATTTGGGGCCTGGGCTCTGGCATGTGCGCAGAAAGAGGAGGTGGAAATTGAAGATCAGCAGTCCGGGTCATCCAGCGAATCTGACAAACCAGGAGACGCTGCTAACGGTACCACCAACGACACTGCAGTTGCATCGATTGGACGGGCAGGTGATCCATTACCGGCCTTCAAAGACCGCATGATCCGTCAACGAGTCGACAAACGGGGGAATATCTACCCGCTTGATCCTCCGTCTCAGTGTCCCGTCCTCCAGATTCCCAGCTCCCAAGTCGGTACCTTCAACCCCAAACTTGTTCGTGGATGGCTGGCAGCCAAGGAGGAATGGGACGAGAAGTTTGCCAAAGACAAGCTCCGGGTTCAGCGACAGCGGATCAAGGAATTGGCGTACGGCCTTCAGACATTCAAGGACGAGTTGCCTCCGCCCAGTTCACTTGCTGCGAGACGCAACGCCCCTGGCGTCTTGCCCTCCAAGACCGGACGCAAGAGTTACCCCATGACGATGTGGAGCAGACTGGCGAGCAAGCAAGACGAGAGATCGATCGCAAAAGAACAGCAGAAAGGCTGCGAAGTCAAGCGAAAGAGTGTTGACGCCGGGCGCGCCGGAGCATCAATGGACGAGGCCAACAGGTCCAAAGCCGAGAGTTTACGGCCGTCCTCTCAACCGGCTACTCTTGCCTCGCAGCCTACGAACATCGTCATTGTTCCAACCCAATCAGAAAAAGACAGTGTAACCTCTCACAAGGCGTCAACTGACGGAGTTGATCAGCTGGGAACCTCTCCCCCGCAAGGTACAGCCCTGAGCAAATCCAGCAGCCGACTTATGTTACTCCCCGAATACGAAGGGAAAACGCTCCTCGACGAAAACGCCAGCACAAGGACGCTCTTCCGTGAAGCCGGCGCCATCCCTACCACATCAGATGGCGTATGGTCACGACTTCGCCAACGGCCACTATCTCATGCTGGGTCCGGCACCATCCGCAGCGAATTTACCTCCGAGCTCCCTGAAGATAGCAGCACGATCGGCGATGAGAAGTCCCTTGCGGTGACCACCACGAATGTGGACGAAGCCAGTACCCGCGCTGTACTGCGCGCCGGTGGTGTGGTGGGTCTGGTGAGCGAGGATGGCGACTCAGCTTATCGCTCGTTTGATGCGCTGTCGACCACCGATGCAGGTGATGCTGATTCAGTACCTGGTGGCGTGAATGGTGATACTGGAGGGGTGAATGGCAGTGCTGAGGTTGACAAACACGCGCGTCCGACTATGCCAGATCGCGAGTTCTTCAAGACGGCCGAGGAGTATGTGGCTTACTGAGTTGGCCGCCAGTGGGATTGTGCTGATGGTATATGCCGTTGAATTTTTGCGCCTTGTCTCGCGACATGGCGATGATGCGTTTCTGCATGAATCATGGCGAGTATATGCCACTGTTCTATCTATAGTTCTGATCTACTGTTTTATTGTTTTGGAATACCCCGTTGTCGAATACTACAAAGACATACACCATCTTAAATACCTGCATGACTGTACATACCGCAATCACATAACCATTAACCATAACACATTTTGGGTATAATCATACACACATACTATACATATAATCCTCACCCTCCCCCTCCCCAAAGATACAAACCTACCACTCAATCCCCACCTTCTTCGCCACCTGCTCCGCAACATCCAAAAACGCCCTCCTCCTCACCCCCTCCTTCCCTTCCTTCCCTTCCTCAGCAACCACACTCGGCATCCCCCGATCCGCATCCTCACAAACCCTCGCATCCAGCGGCACATCACCCAAGAACCCAACGCCCAGCCTCCTACACTCCGCCTCCACCCCCCAATCCGCCCCCTCATGCACATGCTTCCCCTGCGAGAAGATCTTCGTCTGCGTCCCACACTCCGGGCACGCAAAGAACGCCATATTCCTCACCATCCCCAGCACTGGCACATCCATGCGCTGGAACATGCCGATACCACGCACCGCGTCCCGTAGCGCAATATCCTGTGGCGTGGTCACAATCACTGCCCCATCGAGAATGATCTCCTGGTTGATGGTGAGTTGCACGTCGCCAGTGCCGGGGGGAAGGTCGAGGAAGAGCACGTCCAACGGACCCCAGGATACGGAGTGCAGGAGTTGATGCATTGCTTTTGTGACCATTAGGCCGCGCCACGAGATGGGGGTTGGGTCCATGGGGGGTCGTTCGGTCGGGTCGGTGGTAGGGGGTGCTTGGGTGCTGGGGAGGAGGTAGCCCATTGACATGGATTTGAGGCCGTAGTTGGTTAGGGGGAGGAGGCAGTTTTCTGTCATTCCAACCGAATTACTCATTAGTTGAGGATTCCCTGAGAATGAGAAGGTGTAGGTGGGATAACGCACTATCGTCTAATCTAGGCTCGCCGGATAGGTTCAACAGAGTAGGAATGGATGGGCCGAAGATGTCCGTGTCGAGGATGCCGGTGCGGATGCCGCGGCGGGCGAAGGCGAGAGCGAGGTTGACTATTGACAGTAATCTCATAAGTATCCAACTGGTTGTTGTGTGACTGGAATGAACAGGGTAGTATGAAAGCATACCTGCTATCGTCGACTTCCCCACCCCACCCTTCGCAGAAGACACAGCAATCACCTTCTTCACATCGCGGATCTTGCGCTTCTCGGGGAGCCCGCGACGACTTCGGAGAGATGGCGGCGTGCCGGAGCGAGGGAGGCCCTGAATACCTTGTTAGTACCAATTTCCCCAATATTCCGAAGGAGAGGAGAATACCAGGGGGTTCTCATGCTGCAAGCTCCGGAATGTGGAGAACAATCTCTTCCCCAACATGGTGAACGAGTGTGATCAATTGGAAGTATGTCACTAGTTGAAGCCCGTCTACTATGATTAGATGATGGAAGCTAATACTGCCAGAATAAACCTCACCGCCGGCAGAACCCACCCCATTCCACCTAACACATTCCCAATATGGTAGGTAATCCCGACACCGCATCCCGAAATCTCGGGCAGAAAAAAAAAGTTGCAGAGGGAAACTAAACTAGTCTGCGGTCTTGAATTTCTTCCGTTTGGGTGATTTACTTTACTTTTTACATTTAATTTTTTCCACACCACGGACGTGAACAGTCGCAGCCGCAGCCATGGCTCCGAAATCTCTGGCGGAACAGATGGCTGAGTTGGAGGATTTGACTCCGAGAGGTAATTTACTAATTCTAATCCTGTTGATGGTGATGTTGATGTTGTTGGGGGGAACTATGTTCTGACTCTGGTGATGTTTTTTCTAGACTACGACCCTGAGGATCTTGATCGCGGAAACCAGGATAGTGATGAGGAGGGTGCTGCTGGTGGTAAGGATGAGAATGCGGGGAGGGAGCATTATCAGGCTGTTGGGTAGGTTGTTCTTAATTTCTCGTTTTGTTTATGGGGCGTGTCTAACTATTGTATCATTGCAGAAAAGCGAAGCTTCGCAAGCAGGACCCCATCACCCTCGGAAAACAGTATGCTGGGTCGAAAGTGAGTCGCGCGGCGTTGGAGGCTGATAGTGATGATGATCCGTTTGCGGCGCGGTCGGGTGATGAGGATGAGGATGAAGATGATGACGAGGAGGACGATGACGAGGATGAAGACGAAGATGAAGATCTGGAACTGGGTAGCGACGAGGATGACGAGGACATCTCCGAGAGCGAGGAGGAGGAGCAGCGCCCGTCCAAGTCCGCAAAGAAGGGAAAGAAGCAGGTCGAGCTCGACGACATGGATACCGACGAGCCGGACGACCTTGAAGGCAGCGAGGGATCTTTCGACGAGGACGAGATGCCCTCCGACGAAGACGAGGAGGACGAAGATGACGACGAAGAAGAGGAAGAATCAGAATCAGAATCAGAATCCGACTCCGACTCCAAATCGCGCAAGCCCACCAACGACCGCGACGAACTCCGGCGCCTGATGGCAACCGACCAAAAGACCATCGCGGCGAGCATCTCCCAAGCCGCCAAAGCCGACGCCGCGAAAGGCAAAGCCGTGAAACAACAACGCGCGACCTTCGACGCCCTCCTCAACACTCGAATCAAGCTCCAAAAGGGTCTCACAGCCATCAACCAGCTCTCCCTCGCCGCCACCTCCCCCGACGCAGACTCCGAAGAAGCCATCACCTCCGCCGAATCCGCCGCTCTGGCACTCTGGTCCACGCTCGAAGACCTGCGCGTTGCGCTCGCCGACGCCCACAACACCAACGGTAGCACAGAGGAACCCAAGAAGCGCAAGCGCGTCGACACCGACACCCCCACCGCGACGCTCTGGACACGCATGACCGATCTCGAATCCGCCGCGACCACCCACCGCCGCACTATCCTCGACAAATGGTCCGCCAAAGTCCGCGGCTCGACCGCCACGACCGCCGCCAACACCCGCGGCAAGCTCATCAACCCATCCGGCTCGGGCGCGCAATCCATCACCGCCGTCCTGGACGCCCAGGTCGCGACCGAGACAGGCGACCATTCCCGCGCCGCTAAGCGCGCCCGTCAAGACACCATCACCACTACCACTGCTGCCGAAGGCGCAGCAGCCACCACCCCCATCTACGACGACACCGTCTTCTACCAATCCCTACTCCGCGATCTCGTCGAGCAGCGCATGGCCTCCTCCGACGCGATCACCAACGGCCTCGATACCCTGCACATACAACTGCCGACGCGCGGCGGAGCAGCTATCCACCCTGTGACGGGGATGCGGAAGGACAAGGTCAAGCGGGATGTGGATACGCGGGCGTCGAAGGGCCGCAAGATGCGGTTCGATGTTCATGAGAAGTTGCAGAATTTCATGGCGCCGGAGGATCGTGGTAGTTGGACGAAGCATGCGCGCGAGGAGTTCTTTGCGTCGTTGTTGGGCAAGACGGCCAGTGGGCTGTTGAGGGAGGAGAGTGGGGATGAAGAGAGTGGTGCGGAGGAGAGTGAGGAGGATAGAGAGGAGGGTGGATTGCGGTTGTTTAGGAGCTAAGTAGATACTGCTTACTTTGGGTGTATAGTATGGTTGCCTTTTTTCTTATATCTAAGAGTTGTTTAGTGGGGGGAAAAGTGTGGAGTGTATATAGCTTGGATTGATTACTATGTATGGTATGTGGGATTGGTACACAACAACACAACACAACACAACAACAAAAGTCACAGTTTGGTTCGACTTCCCCGACATTTGTCTGCCTTCTGTTCTTCTCCCTCTTGGGGATGGTCGTATCGGTCATAATTCATTAATCGTAATGCTTTGCTGCAGCGCAATAGGTAAGGTAGTGAGTATCCACACCCTCGGATATATTCTCATCCACGAACTCCCCTATCGAGCGCGCAGCGCAAAGCGCAAAGTAGTAGGTCGGCACGTATGCATCTCAATCCATCAACAGACAGACCAACACCCAGCACAGAGCGCAACCTTAAAATCAGCAATAAAATAAAAGCCGCAGTGGTTCAGTAGGTATCACCGCTGCGCTCCCCTCTTCGCAGGCGAATACCTCGGCAACCACCCGGCCGCCGACCCAGCAGACAGGGGTCTTTCCCACTCGAAGCTGGTCTGCCTCGGTAAGCCGAGCATTTTCTCCTGTACGGCGCGCTGGAGCTTCATTTTCCTTTCCTCTTCTTCCTGGGGGGAAAGGAAGTGCGGGAAGCCGTCGTAGTCGACGATGACGGCGCCGCTGACATCGTTGTAGCCTGGAAGGGAGGAGACGGGGATGGATCTGGTGGTTGTGTCGATCATGGTTGGATCGCTTTCTTTGTCTTGTGGTGGTGATTGTTGTTGTTGGTCTTGTTGGGAGTAAGTGTAGGTTGGGGGTGGTGAGGGTGGTGTTGATGTTGATTTGTCGGCGAGGTAGTACTCGGCTGGGGGGTTGATGTCTTCCCAGATGAAAGAGGCGGTTTTGTTTTCGGTGGGTGTTTCTGGTTCGGATAGTAGTGGTGAGTGGAGGAGTGGTTTGGATATTTCGGATGCGAATAGGTCTGGTTGTTGTTGTTGTTGTTGTGGTTGTGATGGTGAGTATGGTTGGTGGGAAGTAATAGTAGTAGTAGTGGTAGTATTGTTTGTGGTGGTGTTGAGTAGTAGAGGCTCCGAAAGACTAGTCGGAGTAGTACAAGGCTTATCCATTTTACCGGCAGAAGTGAAAAGGGACCGGAAGGATGAGAAGGGGTGGCAGCCTATTACTGGCCAGGAGGAGGTAGTTTTGTTGTCAGGCATTGATTCGATCAATGGCTAAGTAGTAGATAGATAGAGAGATGTTATTGTTGGCAGCAGCAGCGGCAGCAGCAACAGCAGCAGGAGAGAAGGAATGGCATTAGCACTCTGCAAGATGCGGGGGAAGTGACAGTCCATTGGGCCGGGAGAGCGGGAATAGAGTTTCTTTAGTAGTTTTAGCAGTGGCCAAAAAAGATGGGGAAAAGGGAGAAGAGGAGGAGGGGGTGTGGAAATGGGATGTGCAAATGACCTTCAGGGGTATTGGAGGGAACTAACTAGTCGCATTTTGCATCCAACAAGTGAATATGCGGAGCCGTGACTCGGAACCGAGGCGGGCAAATGGATGATCAATGACTTCACGTGCCTCCCCTGGCACCTCTGACTTCTGACTATTGATTTCGCCCCAGCCGATCAGGCGGAACTGGAAGGAGCTAGTGCTGGGGAAGGCGCTCCTGAATGATGAAAACGGAGGGGGATGCGATGCTCTCAATTCCGGCTTCCATGGTTGCATTTCCGCCTGGCTCCACGTCGAATACGCGTTGTTATCCACCCGGATTAGGGCTCTGCTTGGCTTGTTACGGTGGAAATGGACGTTTTCGGGCTCCCGATAATACTCCTCCGATCAACTACCATAAGTCTTCTGGAAATCCTGAAATCTGCCTCGAAGTTTCGGTCCAGGCTTCATGTTGCTTCTACCTGGACCCTATCGGAGCCGGCAATCTCCGTGGCGCGATAGTCTCTGCAGCATGCATGGAAATGGCGCCGCGTGATAGGTGAACCCATATGCAGGGTGTCCGGCGTGCACGATGTACCATTTAGGTTCGCGATTTCAAGATCCGTTGCCATTTGTGTCATGTCTACACCGCTACAATGAAGCCCGATTGTGAGGTGCCCGATAGGATTCAGATCAAGTCTCAAGGTTGGGGCTGGATTCGACTGGTCCGCGAAACTGCATCGACTGGTTGTCGCATGTGTTGGTGCAGTAGAATCATGCCCAATGTGACGTCTACAGCCCAGCAGTCGTGAGCGCCAGTTATATCTACGGCCATTATCTGCCAATCGGCATGCGTCACAGATCCCGGCGGTCATATCGTCTTTTTAAGCTTTTAGCCACTTGATCAGATGGTGCTAATCCACCGGTGCATATGCCCGGACGAATAAGAGCTGATAGAGAAAGCGAGAGTCCAGCACAGAGACACACTGCTAACGTTTCTGCATTGATTACCCTGGCAGGTATCCCAGCGTGGTTAGACTCATCACAGGGGCAATGCGGGCGACTGCTGCCTGGCCGAGATCCACAGTTGATTGGGCTCAGCACAAGGGCAATAGCTGGTGACGTGCTGGGACTGTCGGAGTCGACCTATCCCGAGATAGGTGGCACAGCGCATAGTGCCCAGTTTTGCCGAATGATACACCTGTCACTCTTTGAGTAACAACGCCTGGATCTCGGTATATGTTCGGGTCAGTTCAACTGTCCGTCTCTTCGTCGGCCCATTGCTCTCGTAAGGACTGGATCGATGCCGTCACATCCCATCCCGTTCTCGTCCACATCTCTCCCAGGAGAATTTCTGCAGCCTGCTGGTCCGCCTTTTGCCGAATGACCCAGCCCCCTAGTGCCACAGTTAGTCGACTAGAAGAAAAGTTTGCGCTCAGTCCATGCCACATGACTCGACTGCCATGTCACTTACACGCTACTAGGCTATGCCGTGCGGTGAAAAGCGTATTTTCCGCTTTGGGATTTGACTTGGCCAATCCCAGCACCATGAACAGGTGATAGCGTATCGTTTTCTGATTACAGTCAGGAGAAAGTATCATATTAGAATCACACTAACGTACCTCGGTGTTTCGCGAATTTCTGAAACTCTCGTAAGCAAGTGGAGGACTTGGGCAACAAGCAAAGGCAAGGACTATCTTGGCGATATGGTAGTACTGAGTCCCGACCACTAAGTTGGAGAATTGTTAGTCGCAATCGGGCGGATGTGGGAATACTCACCATGCACCGGTAGCAACATCCACATCTCTGGGAACCGACACGAGACATCCTTTCCACGAGGAAGCTCACGCAGGGGTTGGAAAGATGGCGGCTTTCTGGCATTCCAGTCTTCAACTTCCTGCGCAATGCTCTGTAGCGCAGTGTATTCTGGCGAAGACATTTGACTGAAAGCACACTTGAGGACTTTGGCTAACAGGAAGACCATCCGAGCGGCCCACGCAAAGTCATCATTTCTTAGAAAGATATCGGAATGGTGGAAGCTTTCCAGATTCGTTCGTAGGGGCTTCTGCGAGATCAGCGACACATGAATGTCCTCACGGAGACAGAGCCAGGCTGCCGCTTCACCCAATCCCCCGGAGGATCCAAAAGAGGAGACAGTATTCATGATACGCGTTGCTCCTGTCAGATGGAATTGGTTGTCATCATCTATATCAAGTCAGCGCCGTGAATGCTTCTGTGGCAACACGGCATCACATACACTCCATTTCCTCGTGTTGGCGAAGGATAGCAACAGTAGCAAGAACAACATCAGTCAGATCACCACCAGTTCCAGATAATGTGGGAATCAGCAGCTGTAGACAGTGGTTATGATATTGCAGCGCCTCCGCTTCGTTTCCCTTCCTTTGTCGCTCGACATGACGAGAGGAGAAAGCGAAGATCGCATATCGCAGAACGGGATCCTGCATTGCTCTCACAGGTACCTCTATCTCGAAGTGTCGATGAGGGTCGGTTATATCTGCCTTTGAGGGGTCAGCGGCAGAAACAGGAACTTGAAACACCAATCATCTACTCATACCCACAACGCCATATTTTCAACATAGTTCCGCATCAACTTCGCTTCTCTCTCGTTGAACGAGAGCCACTGTTCCTGCACCAAACCATCAGTCTGCAACTCCCTCCCCGTAACTCTGTCAGAATGCTGAAGAGCATTTCCCATCAACACTTCCAACTCAGATAGACGACCATCATGGCACAGAGTCTGCATCGGAGGGGTATCATCCGTCAAGGGCGACGTATACTGTGCGAGGCTATGGTACTTGACAACTCCGACTGGAGTTATAGGTGCATCATTGACTCCACGAGACTGCTCTGTTGGGTCATTATGCTCTGGCTCTTCCGCCTCATACAATCGTTTGATGATGATCGTTTCGTCAACGAACCTCACTTCAGAAGTTGAGAAGGTCAGCTTGACACCACCAACCGCCAAGAGATAAAGAATCACTAACGTGGACCCATCAAGTATGGCCACAGATCCCTTTCCGGGAAGAGAGTATCATCATCACCGAAGATGTCTAGTCCGTTCCGGAAGCGCACGTTTACTCCTCTGTCGCAGTCTATACCTGCTCGGAGGCAATGGCTGCAAGCTGGGGAGTTGGTGTCGCCTGTAGGATAGACGTGTCAGTTCAAGACGGTAGACCTATTTGTGGGGAGTACGAACACTTCAGATGACGAACTAAACAAGAAAAGAATCAGTCCATATACGAATCTCTTCCATCGCCTTCGGTGTAAGTGAGAGAGCGGAGGGCGGTCTAGGAACTTACTCCGACATCTTTGACTGGAGGGATGGGTTAGCGTAGCAATCTAGGAACGATGATAGGTGGTTGGATAATTACCAGCCAGCGATCAGACGATGTCGTGGTTTGCGTGATGGGGTCATGGGGGTTCAGGTGCCATTGAGAGCGTGAGAAATTGGATGAGGAAACACGGAAAGACTTGCCTTGTAGAGGTGAGCGCGGGCTAGTCTGGAATCGGTCGGGTCATCCCCCGCATCCCATATTAGATCCCCGCATTCGCTAAATGAAGGAATCCGAGCCACGGTCGGGCCTATCCGTCACGTTTTGGAAGGGCCATTCTTGGCATTCAATATAGATATAACAGGTCGATCCAGTACTTAAACGAACTTATTTAGGAATAATGAGTATATCATCTAGAGAAAGAAACCCTATATGCAATGACAAACGCTCATAAAACAATAATAGATGACTACCGACGCCAAAGCCCAAGATGAGACAACAGATGAAGTCTCAATAATATTCCGGCAGATTGCCAAAACTAGGGATGGCATCCCCGCACTTAAAGGCCGGGCTATAGGCCTTCTTCGGCATATAGCCGTTCTTCCACGCCGTCCGATAGCTCCACTGTGCTGCAGACTCCGTTGCCCAGGTCCAGTAGAACCACCCCATGGCGGTTTCAAAAGCCGACATCTGTGCTTCGGCGTAGGTTTGGAGGAACGTTTTGTATCCTTCCGAGTAGACGCCGGGGACAGCGTTCGCTTGCGTGCAGCTGCAGGTCCCCTCACTCGCTGTGGGACAGTATTGAGTCGAGTCGGTAAGAGAGAAGGTACCTTCCCAACGAGTACCGCGGCCGACGTTGTTAACGTATTGAGCACAGTCGGTGTCGGCTTGGGACCATTCACCGCATATGGTTGGGCCCCATCTAGATAAGGTCAGTAACTTGTGATGGTGGGATGGACTGGGGATGGATACGAACCCCGTGCTGGTAATATTGATCTGCTGGATCATCGAGTACCAGCTTTCGCAGATGAGCTCCACTCTTCTGGTGTGATTGAGGACGATCTCGCCCGTGTTGAAGACGGTGTATTGGTGGGTATCAAGCATCATATTGTTCGGTCGAGTTTTGAGCATCTTATCCCATTTCGCTAGGTTGAGGAAGCCGTCATGGGCGGTGATCCAAGCTTTAATACCATTCTTCTGCACCAAGTTGGTGGCTTCTACTGTCCAGTTAAGAACTTTCTCGACAGGCAGGGAAAGCATGAGCGGTTCGTTTACGAGGCCGTAAATCGTCACGACGTTCTTGTATCGGTCCTGTGCGAAGAACTGCGAGAGTTGGTCATGCATCTCGAGAGATCGTTGTCGGTTTAGTTCCCCGTCGGTGCCATTCAACCAGCCGATCGTACCTTGTCGACCGCTGTGGTTCCAGCCGTTTTGACTCCCTGGGATTCCGTGGGGATCGAGGTTGACTCGGAGGCCATATTTGCGGCAGTATTCAATAGCTCTGAGGAGGTAGCGCCATGCGATTTTTGGGACATACGGATCGCCATCGTATGTCTTGATGGCCCAATATGAAAACTGGATCCGAACGTGATCGAGACCGGCATCTCTGATGTCAGCAAAGTCTTGCTCGGTGATAAATGTGGCATAGTGCTTTTCGATGACTGAGGCAGCCGAGTCGCCGAGTTTCTTGGATAGCGTCCACTCGTCGATTATTCCTTCGCTTGAAGTGTAGGTATCGAAAAGCGAAGGGACAATGAAGGGCTCGATCGACAACCAGCCTCCAAGGTTGACACCGCGGATAGGTTGCGACCCGTACGGAAACTTCTCGTCCAGAGGTGGCACGTTTTCGTTCGCTTGGGCTGAGTCGTTCCACGTCGAGTTCAGACCCATAATAGACAAACCACCAACGGTGGCATTTGTAAAGGTCACATTGAAATCAGTGGTATCGTACCATGTAAATGGATCGAGGTACGTCCCTCTAGCATAGGCCTGTTATGGTCAGTATCTCTCCAAGCA
Source organism: Aspergillus costaricaensis CBS 115574 (assembly GCF_003184835.1). Lineage (NCBI taxonomy): Eukaryota > Fungi > Ascomycota > Eurotiomycetes > Eurotiales > Aspergillaceae > Aspergillus > Aspergillus costaricensis. The sequence continues at coordinate 106,516 of NW_020291811.1, forward strand.
TGGGAAAGTAGAGCAAACATACCGGAATGCTATCACGACTAATCCCTTTCAGATTAGAATTTGAAGTATTGTCGCCTCCATTCGTTCCATGAAGCCTTCTTGCCTCGATGATTCCCACTGGGATCGCTATAGCTGCCATGACTATTAATATTGCAAAGAAGATGAAGGTTTTGTGATATCGCTTCCAGAACGACGGCCTCGTAGAGGCAGAAGAACCTTTCGTGCTACCATCCCAGTCACCCTCTTTCTGGAGCAACGCCTCTGTAGGCGGCCCACCTCCACCACGATGTCGCATCTCGATACCGGGGCCTCCCTGTTCCAATTGCGCCCCAGACACTACCCTACCCTGCGTCTGTCCCGTCGGCGCTACCGCAGGAAACGGCCGAAGCATCATTGGCTCCTCACTCAGAACCGGAAGTTTCCTTTGCCTACCACCCTCCAAATTCTTTTGTGACATTGAGTCCGCACGCTCACTGCCCAGATGGCTCAAGCAATCCTCATCGCCATCCTGTGACCCAAGCAGCTTTGCCAGGGCATCCCCACTGACCAATCCCGCCGATGCACCTCCGTTCTTATGTTTGAAGAACGCCGCAAGCCTCTCTTTCCTCCTCTGCCGTCGCGTCTCTCGATCCAATCGCTTCTTTCCCTTTCCCTTACCCAGAGACCCGGATGGCAATGGAGGTCCATCATCACCAAGCGCCCCGCTCATTTGGTACTGATACTCTTTCGCTTGAGTAACATCCTCTTCCTTGGGAATGGCAGTCTCAAACCCCTCTCTCCATGCATCACCTTCGACCTGAGCGCGTAACGGAACCCAAGGCTCCCCAAACTTATCATCGTATTCACGGTCGTGGTCATCCTCATGGACATTGTCATCATCATCATCATCATCATCATCGTCATCGTGATATTCATCATGGGTCTCGTAACTATAGACATTTCGTGGTGCACGGGCGTAGTCTTCCTCAGCGGAGTCAAACAACGAATCGTTGTTATTATAATGTTCCCTCTGGTACACCGAGGGAGAGTAAACGGGATCGGCATCGTCCAGCTCGCTGCTGGGACTCAACCGGTCCCGACTGCGGGAGTGGCTCGGCATGCAGTGCAGCCGGGAACTTTATCGGAACGAATAAGAGGCGTAAAGGAATAAAGGAATGTGGGCGTCAGATAAAGTAAATTAATCAAATCCAATCGGCAGATCCGGGTGTGCCGGGGCGAGAACACAGTGTGGAATGTTGGGTTGCCCCGCCGGTCACAGTCTAGAACTGCCACCGTCCCACGCTGACGGAGTGCCCCTGAAGGAGAACAGTGGACGGAATGTACGGGAAATCGGGTGAGATGGGATACGATCTCCGGAGTATGGCTAATTAATTAGCTGAGCAGTCTCGGGGTAACCAAGACGGGATCGCCAGGAACCGGGAGCAATTGAATGAATGAAGAGAGAAAAAGGACATGTCAGCTCAAGGCGGCGGCGCGTCTGGCGATAAACAGAAATTCGCCCGATTTGAAACCCTTTTTGTATTGGATTTGCTGTTTTGGGTCTAGTGCGGAGTCGGTCGTTTTTGGGGTGTGGCTGGATTGGGACTAGTGCGGGCTATTCAGGGACTGGACCCTGGGGAGTTATCACCTGACTGGCTACGTTAATAGACCTTCTTTACACCAGGGGTGTTCTAGAAACAATATTATTCCCTTTTTATATATCTTGCTGCACATGTTTTGTTGTTACAATCCCTCTTTTCACCCAAGCACTTAGTACTTGGTATAACGCAGGTACGGCTTCAGCTCGCGCACCTCGCCAAACTTCTTCTTGGCATCCTCAGTCGACACCGAAGGAGGAACAATCACATCCTCGCCCACCTGCCAGTCAATGGGAGTGGCAATGCCCTTGCGGTCAGCAGTCTGCAGGGAGTCGATGACACGCAGGACCTCGGCCGAATTGCGGCCAGTGGAGGCAGGGTACGACATGGTGAGACGGATCTTCTTCTCGGGGTCGATGATGAAGACGGAGCGGATGGTGAACGGGATGCCCTTCTCAGCAATGTTGTCCAAGTCGCGCTGATCGACCATGTCATAAAGGAAGGCGACCTTGCGGTCGGCATCGGCGATGATAGGGAACTGAACGTTGGTGTTGGCAACCTCGTTGATGTCATCAATCCACTGGTCGTGGGAGCTGAGGTCATTGGCGCTCTAGATGTTCATTGACTGTTAGCGGCAGACCAGAAATTCTAATACCAGACCACTCACCAGACCGATCATCTTGACGCCTCTCTTCTCAAACTCATCCTTCATCTTGGCGAAAGCACCCAGCTCGGTGGTGCAGACGGGGGTGAAGTCGGCCGGGTGGGAGAAGAGAATGGCCCAGCTGTTGCCGATGAACTCGTGGAAGTCAATTTCGCCATGGGTGGTAAGGGCCTTGAAGTTGGGGGCTACGCTGATCAGTATGCATCCAAGTGGTGCAAGGTAGTTGAATAGGTAGACCTACCGGTCGATCCAAGACGCAGACGAGGCTGTTCCTGGGGAATGGTTGTGAGGAACCGGCGAGTGAGGGGCTGAACGCGGGGCTGCACGCGAGGAAGCTGCGTGAAAGACACCCGGGGAAGGGGGGTGGCTCTGGGCAGAGCGGTCAAGGCGCGGAAGCCAACACGGGGGAGAATTGATGCCATTGTGCTTGATCTGGAGCAATTGAGATGGGATGAAGAGAAAAGAAGCGTTCCGAGAGCTTCCACTGCTCCAACAAGCTGTTTGCGTGATTGCATCAGTGGGGGAACACTAACCGGATTCGGCTGCTCGCACGTGCTGATTCCTGAGGCAGACAAATATATGCCTGAGGATGCCAAGCGCTTAAAGATTTAGCCCTCTCTATCCTGTATGCTCACAGATCCACTCATCCTCTAGCAGCTCTTTAGCAGAGCTACGCTTGTTTAGATCTCATTGTAACGTCTTTCGCACCAAGCTTAAGGAACAGATCTTATCCATACCGTCAAAAGATGTTTCCCAATCCTCGAGTGGTATCCGACCTCCTAGCAGAAATTGGGCTAAAAAGTCACATATGAAAGTCATATAGTGAGCGACTGTCATAGTACGCAGCTAACATGGACATTAGCTTAGCATCATCCGAAAAGATTTCAAAAGAAGTAGATCCGCTCGGATTTGGGTGAACAGCCAAGTCAGAACGCGTGGACAGGAATTATTTAGATGGGCTTGTTTCCGAATGGTGTTTTGACTCCGAAGCCGAGAGCCGAGACCCAGATATATAACAACAATGAAGCAGTCAAGCAGTCCAGATACCACACTGAGCAGCCTCAATCTCTTTCTTGTATTCGAGAATTGATAGTCGGAACAAACCATCATTATCATGGAAAAGCTTGAATCGCCCAAAGCGGCCAACGCGCAGATCAATGGGCAGAATACGGCCTATACTACGCCGCCAAATGGTAGTCTCCAAGCATGGCTGCAAGTGACAGGCTCGTTCTTCCTCTTCTTCAACTCATGGTACTATTTTCATGCTACCACGCTATACTTCAAAGCACTCTTCTAATGACCACCTTCGCGAATAATAGGGGAATGGTCAACACATACGGTGCCTTCCAAGCCTACTATGAACTCGGCCTGCTTAAGGACCAGTCCAGCTCAGACATCTCCTGGATTGGTGCAATCCAAGCTTTTCTCCTCCTCGTATGAGGAGTCATTACCGGTCCCCTATACGACTCGGGATACTTTTACATTCTCATCCTCATCGGCTCCGCCCTCATCGTAGTCGGATTCATGACACTCAGCGCCTGCACCTCATACTGGCAAGTCCTCCTCGCTCAAGCGTTCTGTATCGGACTCGGGAACGGATGTCTCTACATCCCGTCTGTGGCCATAATTCCACAATACTTCTCCTCGCGGCGTCCAATTGCCACAGCCCTCGCCGCGTCGGGAAGCAGCCTAGGAGGCGTCCTCTATCCCATCATCTTCCGTGAACTCCAGCCTCGCATCGGCTTCGGTTGGGCTACACGAACCATCGGGTTTGTAGCTCTCGCAACGACTGCCTTTTCCCTGTCTGTTATGCGCGTGCGCCAAACCCCCAAGACCAGACGCGTCTTGACCGAATTCTCTGCCTTCAAACAGATTCCATACACCTTATTCTGTGCGGCCATGTTCTTCGGTTACATTGGCTTCTTCAACCCTATCTTCTACATCGAAGCTTACGCCATCCAAAAGCATGCTGTAGGCGAGCCCCTCGCTTTCTATCTTGTCTCAATCCTCAATGCTGCATCTGTTCCGGGGAGAATCGTTCCGGGGTTACTAGCCCCGAGACTCGGCCCGTTGAACATACTTCTGGGAAGTGCTATCATCAGCGGCGTGTTGTCGCTGTGCTGGATCGCTATCACGGACACCGGCGGCTTAATTGCATTTGCAGTCCTCTATGGACTTTTCTCCGGGGCTTTTGTTGCACTTCCCGCTGTGGCTTTGACCTCCCTCACTCCGAATCTTGAAACCTTGGGAACGAGAATGGGTATGTGTTCGGTGTTGTGTGGGTTGGGGTCCCTATGTGGTTCACCTGTTGCAGGTGCCATTCTGGATAATACGGGGTCGTATCTGGGTGTGCAACTATATTCAGGGCTTAGTATTGGAGCTACGGGTGTGCTGCTGCTGTTTGCAGGAATGTCGAAAAAGGACTGAGGGACCTCGTTAATGGGAAATATTGTACTCCAGTAATGCTGAATTCTTTGTCCTCTTTGGAAGGAGTATTCTTTTAGTTCACATTCAATCCATTCCAATGAGAGATGTAGAGGTATCAATATTGGTCTTCGCGCAATTTATAGTATACTATATAGCTTGCTAAACATGATTATAAAAACTATACTAGCCAACAACGATTCAATAGATTAGAGCACCAACAATACTGTAGTCATTGACTTCCCTCTCCCTGAAAATACCTGGCCTACCTAAATTATATACTCGGGATTACATACCAGCAATCCATAACACTGACATACAATCTCAAATGCAGAAATTCTATCTGTTGCTCATCGTAATTACCAAGGGCACAGTGGTCGTAATTCGACGTGGAAAGATCGGTTCCCATCCGACTTGATAGTATACTCGAAACTCAAGCTCGTAGCTCCGGCCCACCATACACGAATGAAAGGTGGGCACAAAAGGTCCGTCAGGGGAGAGACTGAACGACACCGGAACAAGGGCCTCATACTTCTTCTCAATCTGTGGATCCGTTTCTGTGAGGCATGGCGTAGCCTCCCATGTTGTATTGGACATGTCTTGGGCGGCGATTTGCAGAGTCTTCGTGTAAACGCTGGATTGGTGACTTAGGGTTTGATAAGAGATATCCGGGCTAGGAGACAGACCAAAAGATGTCGATGCACGTATGGAAATAGTCAAATTGTGTAAGCGAGGGTGAACTCCCGAGGCTGAATAGTACCGAAGTCGAAGGGGAATAGTAGCCTCTGTAGGTCGTTGTTGGTGAAGGTGCATGGCAAGCGGTCCTGCCTGCAGGATCTCACTGACGAGGCGGCCTTCTTTTCGCCGGAAGATGTTACGTACGATTTGGGCTTTCATTGGGGATTCATGCTTTTCCAGAGCCAGTTGAAAAGGCTTATCCGAGTTATTGATTGCAGGAGTGAAGGCCGGGGGTGGCCTCTCTGACGAAGGTGTGGGAATGATGTAGATCTCTCTAAAAGTGCTGAGCACCGGTTCCTGGTCTTGCTGACAAGCTTGGAGAGTTGCCTTGATGCAGTAGCGAATTTGTACCGCATTCGGTGTCAGAATATCGGTTTTGTTGTTTCTTGTGGCACATGGAGGTTTCCCCCCAAGAGAAGGAGGCAGCGCTGTATGCGCATATTGCACGAGTGGATCGGACACGACATGGCTGCATGATTCAGTGGGCAGAGCTGATGGGATGACAAATGTAAATGGAAAAGTCCCAGGAGAATCGACTCGCGTCTTCTGGCTGAGACGCAGAAAAGTCTGGGTGCTCTGAAGTTTGACTCCTACTTCATGCTGCATGGATACTGTGGTTGTTCCTGTATTAAGCAAAAGAATTAGCAGTGTCTCTCTAATAGCCGATGTAAGGACTTTACCTTCAAGCATGATCGCCAGATCGGAGTAGTGGTTATTTTTCTCTATATGAATACTGATCTCGCCTGAGATCATATCCCCATTGGAGAACACGCATAATGCATCATCTGAATTGCCATGTATATGTACCTGGAGTTTGGATCTTGCCATTGTCGTGAATAGATCGTTGGGGATATTGGAATGGCATGTCGGTGTCGAGTCGAATACATGGATATATGCTGTTTGGCCGTAAGGTACGGATATCGGAATCGGCTTTCGGCTGTACGAAATGATTAATAGGAACCCAGAGACGAATGAAGCACCACCCAATGACCAGCTTGATTACCAGGATCTTGAGGCCTTACGGAGAGGCTTATCGGAGCAGAGCCAATCGGGAATGATTATGGTCATCCCGAACGCCGAGTGGCTTTCCGGCACTAACGACTAGCATTATCTACTCCGCACACCGAAGCTGTGGAAGTTCTTTGATTTGTCTCGGTGCTATCTGGTAACCTTCGGTGCTATGCCTTCTCTGCGGCGGCGCAACGGTCGCAGGGCTGCCTGTGAGGCCTGTCGCAGACGGAAACTAGCTTGTGACCACAATCAGCCGACATGTCAACGATGCCAGAAGCATTCAATCGAATGCATCTACCTGTCACAGTCAAATAGCACGAGAAGCACGACCTCGGGAGAAACTCCGCAGTTACTTGTAGGATCAGGTGTTTCCTATCCTGAGGTGCATGCAACATCCGCAGAGAACCACGGGGTTGAGGACCGGAGCACGCCCCTTATCGAAAGCTCGAACGAATACCTGGGACCAACGAGCTTCACCTCGGTATTTGTGGAACATGGAGATTGCTTCGAGTTGGAGGATGCCAACAAATCTTCAGGAATACGACGAGACTTGGCTCCAGATCCCCAAGTTGACACACCACTTGTGCAGCTCGGCGCTCGTATTCTGAGCCATGTACCGGAGGAGCGCAACTGCTCCATGCTCTTCTCAAGCCACATCAATCCAAATGATGGCTGGGTCCGGCTGGCAGGGCATCATTCATCAGAAAGAATGTGGAATGCTTTCCGGCCGGCACTACGACGACGATCGGAAGAAGATATGCTGGGAACTGCTGCGATTCTCACCCGAAATAGCAAAACACCGCTACAAAATAAAGAGGATCCGCAGGCTTGGCTGGCCTCCTTTACAGGGGCACAGATGCGATGGGAAACTCTTGGCGTTTTGTATACCTACTGGGCTTGCGGAGCAATCTCCTCGTCGTCGGAGAGTCAAGCGGTTGCCGATTATTGTCAGGCACATTCATCTGTTACCAACGCCAAACAATTGATGGCGCACTTCAAACGCTGTGCATCGTTATGCATTGATCTGTGCAAACAGCTTGGCTCCATCAACCTTCTTTTTGTGTATCTGTTGTACAAGCATAATATTCTGGAGGGCATTCTGAGCGGGGACAAGAGTACGTGACATTACAGACTAAAGATGCCTCTGGTCTAACCAAAGTAAGGTTTCTCCCACTGGACACAGCATGGCGAGCTAGTCGCCGTGACCACTTCTCTCGGACTTCATCGCGAGCTTGCAACAGAGGCAGAAACTGTGAGTCTCCCATACGAACTGAAAAGGAGGCTCTATGCCGCTGTTTTCAACATTGACAAGGTCATTTCGACTTTCACTGGGCGACCCCCTCTCTTGAGTCAGGCATATTCATCTACCAGACTGCCACTAGATCTGAGTGACGATGGCCTATTATATAGCGATCTTCCGTCTGCCGCTGCGCAGTTAGACTCCTGCGGATGGAACAAAAACAACCAGATCTACTCTACAACAATCTTACGATCGCGCACGAGTTTTGCCCGTATCCGACATGAGGTCTTGGAGGTTTTAGAAAGTTCAATGGATAAACTGGCTGATGGATCCGTCAATAGAGCCATGTGCGTTATTCCAAGCCACGCACATACCTTCTAACATTGGTATTAGAGACTTGAAGCAACGTACCCATGATACATACATGCAACTTCCATCGGTGATTCAATTTTCGAAGTCTGAGCTCGGCAACACTAATGTTCCCGGATATGTCCTCTATGCACAGATCCTCACGCGCTTGGAATTTCTCATGAACCTATTTCTCTTAGAACGGCTGTTGAAGCGACACAATATCGTCACCGGGCAAGACCTTGTCGAAGTGAGTCATGAAATGCTGCACTTGACCTTAATCTTCTGGAGGAAAAAAGACCGATTTGTTGGTCTGTACGCTGACTTTGAGTGGCTGGTACGTAATTGGGTTCCCTGTATCCATGATACAACTCGAAACATTTATCTCATTTATTTTTGTGTCTATCACAACTACAAGACCATGTCGTACGCAATTCCAGCAAGCGGCATCCTCTGTCTGGAGCTCCTGCGACAAGCCACCCACCCGCAAAGCTATCAAATACGCCTTCCACGGTCACCAATAATTCAGAACCTTAGCCTTCTGGTGGTATGCCTGGACTGGATCGAGACTGAGGCTTCCTGCAAGAGCATGGTATGTTCCATACGGAGGATCCTGAGTCGGTCTCTAGACCGGATATTGGATCCCGATCCCCCTGGAGCTGAGCAGTTGCAGTCAGTGGCACCGTTCCTGGATGATGAGCTCCCGCAACATCCGCATTTAGAGCTGCTGAACACGTTTGACTGGGTTGATTGGGATGGAAGTATTGGTGACTAAGCTTAGGAAGAAGGAGGAAGGTTATTCAGACCCAAGCGGATCACAGTCCTAATGTGAAGAGCCGTATAACAAGTCCATTTGTCAGGCAAACGATATGATAAGCGCCAGTTTATAGTCGATGTCCCAACTAAACTCGTAAATTTCAAAACCGAGCGGATGGATTGGGCCAGATCTGAAAGTCTAGGTCAGAGGCTGTATGACGACCGCGAGGTAAGATCTTCATCTTATCGCACGACTTTGATTTGTACGAATGAGTCGGATTAAGAACGTTGTATGCTCATGTCTCCTTCAATTTACCCTTCGTTAGTCATAGCTCTAATATCCAAACACTACTATTGGACCCGATGTATCTGCCGTCGGTAGCTGTCATTACCTGGAAGGGTACCCTAAGATCTTCCTAGCTAATCGATTGTTAGTGCTTGTCATTCCTATCAGGAATTCTTTCCAGTTCTGGAAAATCGATAAGTATGACTCAGATTTGAGCTACTCCATTCAACCATCCATCTCGAAGATCTGCTACGGAGGCTCTTTCAAGCCCTAAAACTTCTTACCACGGTGACATTATTGATGACTATACTGAGGTACTCCGCAACTGAAGACACCGCTACTACGGTTTACTCTTCATCAATCATTCTTGTTTCTTTCGTTGTGCTGATTTCCTCACCGCAAATATTTCCAGCATTAAATTAGTGTGCTTCGCAAGCTATAGGCTAGGTCTTACCACACTGCGAGAAAATTGCTGACGTATCATATTGTTCCGAGTATACAAGTCACCAACACCTGCACGGGTTTACGATAGATATTTCAGCCCATACAAATCGACCTCATTTTCTACTGGATCAATCAATTGGCCACACCACCTCATTTGGATCACTCTCAGGCAGCTTAGAGTTGAAGACAGGTTTACTGAGAAAGGCTCTTACCCTAAGCTCAGATTCCACAGCTGAGGGACAGACATAGCATCTTGATCAGGGTTCCTGCATATCAAGCAGGACCGAAGGAAAAGCAACCCAGGGTTCAGATATACGTCGACTTGGCAGCTGATTGGATCAGATCCCCATGATCGGGTTGAACTATCCTATCTCAATATTTAAACAGCAGACATTCCTCACACGAGACTCACAAATCATTCCAAACTGATACAGACGCCAGGGCTATTTAAGCTGAAACCTCTGTCCCTTAACTCTTCCTTCTCCTCAACCTACATATATCCTTCTCGTAGCTTCTGCCTCTCTTCCTCCTTGACTTCAAGTACTCTACTCCGCCTCCTACCTCTCTCCTACGGTACCCTCTCATCCACAAATACTATCCACCAATCACTACCATCAACCAAGCACTACCCTCTACCAACAAACACACAACTACCCTTGACACCCCCAATCTCAATCAAACACCTACAACCAACTTAAGTACCACTCAATCTTCGCGTCACGTCCACATCACACTTTGGCCAATCAACCCTCACATCCTCCCAGAACGAACCTATAAACATGTGCACAAATTTACAAATTGCGTTCTCCTGCGGCTGTCAGAAGGAGATGGACTTTATTCAGTGTAAGGAACGCCAGGGAACGAATGTCAGGTGCAGCCCCTCCATAAAGGCGTTAGGAAAAACCTCGCCAAATTATTGCCGGCGCCACCTCGTACCTCCCGGTGCGCCGACGACCTACGTTGAGAACAAGGAAGTGCAGGAAGGCGACGAGATTATGGCTACTGAATAATGAGAAATGGTATGTATATGGCTTCCCCATTTGTATTGCTTGGCTATCATGATATGTGCTGACTTCAAGTGTGTTCTAGGAATCTCTATTGACTTGGTTTTGGTTCGTCCGTTGAGGTTTAATATTTCGGAAGGTTTGGGGAGTCCCAGGGCTATGTATAGTGCAAGGCTTTTAGTCTACTTTGGAAATTAGGAAAGAGCTATTGGAACGTTGATATGCTGCTCATTGTGATCTTTCCTCATCTAAGCATCGTATACGTATGCGCTGGAGGAACTATAGGGGAGGATAGCTTTCAGATTCCCCTCACCACCACCTTCATGATAAGTCAAACATCGTTTACGTGCTATCAATGGAATGGACTTAATTGAGCATTTAACTGAACTGGACCACGTGTCGTAGGACTATCCTCTCCTTCATTCTATCTTCTTCCTTTCCTCCTTCCTTTCCTCAAGGACCCAGACTCTGCTACATCCCCAACAGAAAGGATCAACATGAACCCCCAAAAATTACAAACTTCCACTTCTCAACATGATCCGCACGAAGATGAGATCATCGAGCTCACCACCTACCACCGCCGCGACTTCGACCTGGCAGTCATCCACATAAACCGCCGCGCCCACGAACCCGTCCGCAGCACTATAACCCAACCCCTCAAAGCACCCTCCACAAGCCTAGGCCAGCTAGATGTCCTACATCTAGAACTCATCCACGAAATCTGTCTCTACCTCGACATCGAATCCCTCATTCGATTCCGCCAAGTCAGCCGCCGCGCCCAACAAAGCGTCAGCACTAGCCGCTTCTACCGGGAGACAACAACACACGCACTCGACGCATTCTGCGCACTTTTGAGAACCAAAGTAGCAAACCAATTCACCCTTACCGAGCTGTTCACTGCGCTCTGTACGCGCGACTGTCTCCTCTGCGGCAGCTCATTCGGAGGCTTCCTCTTCCTCCCGACCCTCCTCCGCTGCTGCTTTTCATGTATCCAGAAGGATCGCCTGCCCCGGCTCGTGCCTTACGCTGATGCGAAATGGTTTATTTCGTCGAAGTGTAAGACAGCTTCGAAGACATATAGCTTACTCAAGTCTCTTCCGATTCTTCGGACCATCCCGGGAATCTACTCCATGCAGGAGGTATCGAGCAAGGGAAGGAGACAACTAGTGACTATGGACGATCTTATCCGGGTAGTTGGGTCTAAGCCTACTAGTGATGAAGAAGCTACTTGGACTGCAGCTAAATCATATTCCAACTTGCCATTCATGGCGACGACTACCTTACCTTATCTTGATCGGGCTAGTGGGCGCATCGAGCACGGTGTTTGCTGCACTGGGTGTCAGGTTTCCCTGGAAGAAGGTCTTACAAAGGGAATGCGCTTTGGGGCTGATGGCTTGGTCTTGCGTGATAGGGTTTATTCGCATGAGGGTTTGATAGAGCATTTTAGAGAGTGTCTGAAGGCGCAGGAGGTGTGGAAGTTGCGGAAAATGGGGACATCTGTTGCGAAGGTTTCGGAGTTTGTGCGCCGCAGAGGGTACTTTAAGGAGAGGGACGTCGTTATGTCGTTTGATCGGGCCAAGTGAAGGCGTAATTTATGGGTTATGGAAAATATCTTGCGCTGGTCTGTTGGGCCACTTAAATTACTACTTAAATACAGATAAGTACCGAATTAAATGATAATTACAACGACACCACGTCGCTTGCCGTTGCTTCCCCTTCTCTAGGCCGACTGTTCCGAACAGAGAACTTCGGTCTACTCCATCCCAGGCTAGCATATCAAATTGCGGAACAATCCAACTGGTGCCAGTCTGTCTAGTAAAGAGGCAGGCTGTATGCATTAAAGTCATACTGCCAGGTGTCAATCGAGGCCTGGTCGTACACACATTCCATGACCGTGCCATTGTTCTTCCACAAGGGCCGGAGGGGCCAGGCGCAGATCTGGGCATTGCTACCCTTCTCCTCGCCCGAGAGGTAAGTCGCGTTCAAGGTAACGGGCACCACTCCGTTCTCAACCCAGTCAATCATCACCGCCATGTTATCCTGGGGCCAGGGTCCCGGCTCATAGGCGTTGGTCGCGCAGTGGCTGGCGCCAGGGACCAGGTACAGGCGGTAGAAGCTAGCCATGGCGTCCGTGCTCTGGTTGTAGCTAAGATCCGGATACATGATCTTGCGGACGGACTCGTGGTAATGAACGGAGGATCCGGTCGGGATACTGGGGTCCGACTCGCCGTGGTAGTGGATGATCTTACCACCAGCCTCCTTAAAGGCGCTCAGATCGGGGTAGGTGGTCTGCAGGGAATCACCATAACGGCGCCAGCCCAGCTCCATCCAGTCGCGGAGGGTGTCGTAGGTGACGTTATCCAGGCTCGAGAGGTTATCAGCTTCGACCAGTTCCAGGAAACGGGCGACCCACTCGCCGCTGAGCGCGTCGATGTCGAGCTCATAGCTGTCGGTGTAGCTGTTGTACTGGGTCTCGGCGTCACTGAAGGCAGAGGTGATCTGGAACCAGATGTAGGCCCGCTTGCCATCTAGAGTGTGGAGACCCTTGAGCATCGTGGCGGCGGCCTCGGCGCCCTTAGCACTCACCGTGCCGTTCTGGGCTGGGGTGGTGTTGGAAACAGTCAGGCGCTTGGCTTGGGCGGATCGCTTCTTCAGATTCTCGCTGGTGGTCTCGGCGGCGCAGTAGTAAGGCTCCCCGATGGTGGAGTTGAGTTCAAAGTGCAGCTGGCAGAGGTCAGTCCGCGCGACGACGCCGTCCTTTCTACCGTCCAGCTCGTCACAGGCAGCTATCGTCAGGTTCATGATCTTCTCCAGTTCACAGGGCGGGGGATAGTAGCCGAGCGTCTGTTCAACCACGTTGGGGAAGAGGTGGTTGACCTGCTGCTGGCCGTAGCGGATCGCCGGCGCTCCGATAATAGCACCATCCCACTCCTCGGGGAACCGTTGCACCTGGCTCCAGCCCTCGCGGCCGCCTTCGGAGCAGCCCATGTAGTAGGAGTAGAGCTTGTTACTGCTCGCGGTAGTGTTGAAGAAATTCTTGGTGAAGGCCTTGCCGATAACGCTGAGTTCATGGTGAGACTGGTAGCCGAAGTTGTAGATCGCATCCCAGTTGATCGTGCCGTTAGCGCTGGGGAACACAGCGTCCAGGTCGGTTGTGAAGGCTCCGAACCCTCCATCTGTGATACCGGCGGCAGCACCGTAGAGGAGACCGGCAGGCATCAAGTCCCCCTCCAAGTTGATGGCGAAGCCACCACCGCCCGTGGACAGCCACCGATTCTGGTAGGCATCGGGGGCGGGCAGCCAGATGCCCAGCAGAATCGAGTCGTCACGGCCCGCGTGCGAGTAGGCAAAGGTTACGTTGCAATAGTCGAAGGTGCCATCCGGGTAGAAGGTCTGGTCGTTCACGGAGACGTTGTAGACGGGGCTGGCGGTCACTGAGCTGGTCTTGATCTCTAGTCCAGTAAAGGCATCCAGAGGCAGGGAGGACTGCACGTGCGAGACGGTGCAGACATCCGCAAGCGACATCGCCTGTGCGCTGGCAACAAGCCCGGCAGCAGCGATGCTGCCTGCCAGCTGAGTGGACTTCATGAAAATGAGAGAAATCGACTGCGAGTGAGTCTGTGTGATCTGTCTGTGTGATAACATCAATCATTGTAGCAAGCCGATGTTTATATACCTGTCTGAAGATATCCTCAGCATTGCACTGGCGAGTATAGAGGCTGGGCCTCATAGATTCTTTCTATCTCAATATCCGTGAGGGAGCATATCGTGCTCCTGTGATCTCGCAGTCCCGCCCAAGACTTCTCGCGGTCCCGCCGAGAACTACCTACGGTTTGGCAGGTTATATTGGTGCAGGAGAGAAACGGCCTCTCATGATTGGTCTAAGAGCCAGGTACAAGCTCACGCATGTGGTGCCACACGGTATATGTGGGTGTTCAGTAGTAGTAGTAGTAGAATCCATGTACCCGATATAGCCGGCTTTTACTAGGGCGTACGGCATTGATCCTGCATCTCGTAGGGGATGTTCAGGTCCACATGATGTCGAAGTACTCTGCAGGAGCGCGATTGGTTTTCTGGTATCAGATCAAACGAATCAATATTATCAGTTAACATGATCAAGAGCTAGCTTGACTTAAAAATCAATTATTGCTGTACGTGAAAGAGGCTTGAGAAAAGCAAGAGGGGATGAGGATTTCTATAGCCGTGGCTCCGGGCGTTCTACCATACTAGCTGGGGCTTCCAGCATTCCAGGATGATGGAAGGCGAGCTTAGACACGGATAGAAGTACGCTGGCTGCCGCTTTACCGTTGCGCGACTTGCTCAAACCTCAAGGTGAGCCTGATCACCCGTTCACTCCTGTGGGAACCTCAAGATAGGCTGACCGGAAATTCTTAACAGCGATTGGTTCTAAGGTCAGCCATTCTGGTCAGCCACTCAGAACACCGGCGCTTTGGCGGTCAGGTAGCATAGCCACAGACAATGCGAGCCATAGTTGCTGCCTAAAACGCCCCATCACGGTTCTAACCCTAACCTGATAATCCGAATTTGCGTTGCCTTTCAGCCCACACACTTTATGCCCGAAGACGCAGGGGTGCGAGAGGTTCTCGCCAACCTCGCCACCCCCAACAGTGAGAAATATCAACACTGTCACTCAATCCGGAAATCTCTCAACAAACGAAATCTGAAAACCAGACATGAGTATGTAGACGCTGACCGGAGATTACGGAGTCCATGACTTGTTGCGGTCAAAAAGAGGTCTCTTTTGTTTATGAGAATCTGCGGAAATGACAATATCCAAATACATGAATCGACTAAACTAAATACCGAAATAGGAGCTGCTTAATATTAATGCTCCAATCGCGATGTTGCAGGAATCCGGAAGGATCGCTGCATCTTGAGGGATCTGGGGTAGTTACCGGGGCTCCAGTCGACAGTACTAGGTTTCATTCACCAGCGCGGCAAGGGCATTGGAGGGTCATTGAGAAGCAAATCGTTATCGACTCCAGGCATCGCTATCTGAGGCCGAGAAGTAATGGAAGGTGGGTTCATATTCACCCTTGGCGAAGCGAGATAAGGAGCACCGTCAGCAACCCACATACTCGAGGAAATATCAGGATATCGGAAGGGTGGACTGTGATTAGACGAGGCGGGAGAGGAAGCTATTATTGGAGATGGGTGGATTGGAGGTACAATAGCTGTACTATCCAAAGACTGGGGAAGCCTAGCGCCCATACTAGTTGGTTTGGTTTGTTCTTCGTTTGACCCAGAAGTGGTGGACGAAAACGGCATGGAGGATGGCATTCTTTTCCGAGATTTGGTGGCGCGCCGAGGTTTAAGTACAGCACCGTGCTGTATGAGGTAATCCCTGATGTCTCCAGGGTCTTTTCCAATAGTTGCAAGTGGTGTCGCCCCAGAATCAGAAAGCGTGTTAACATCCGCACCCGCTTCAACAAGAGCCTTCACGACCTCGATCGATCTAGCCCAATGCTAAAATATTCAGGCCAGTTCTTAGTCTTTTATGCAATAAGACGGGCACCGTCTCGGATGTTAAAACTTACTAGCGGGGCCCACAAGAAAGGTGTTTGAATGGATGGGTTCATCCCCCGTCGAAGCAGACGTTGGACGTCATCGATATGACCACCAGCGGCAGCGATATAAAGACCATTGACGGAATTAACCGTGGTGTTCACATCGGCGCCGGCGTTGATCAGAAGCTGAGACACCGTTTCATGCTCTTCCGATATACAAATCTGAGTCCACACCGTTTGCCCGTCGCGGCGTCTGTTATTGACATTTGCTCCTCGGGCGATGAGAAATGAAACCATCGCTGGGTGATTATGAAGCACCGCTATCCCAAGGCATGTCTGTCCCTTGGAATCACGAGAATCTACATTGGGCTCATTGTCAAACAGGGCTGCTGCCGCATTGACGCAGCCTTTTGCCGATGCGATGAACCTCGCAGTACGGACGGTATCAGCATAGATATCCTGCGGTAGATTCCGTAGCTGTAGCTGAACTCGTTCAAAGTCATCCTTGTATGAGGAGTGCAGGATGTCGAATCCTAGAACCGGCAGTAGACGAGTTGTATGACGGGGATGTGATTGGAGATCCCAAGTATCCGTAATGATCCGCTCAGCAACCGAAGTATGTAGTTCAGCCAGATTTCTCCGGGAAGTAGAAACATTCATTTGGCCCCATAGAGAGAGGAAAGACCCACAGTCTTGCATGACTTCAGCAAGCAATTTAATTTCGGTCAGCTCTTCATTGTCTGTTATGTCACTTCCAAGTGATGCAGGGTGGCTCGACGATGGGGGCTCGCTTGGTCTCGCCGAAGTGTCTTGGGGCTGGCTTGAGGTCGAACCAGCAGGCGTTACGATGCTGTAGCCTTGAGGTGTTGCTGGACTTGCAGCTAGAGAATGTCACTATTTTTCGGATACCTATATCAGCTGGGTTTAGATGACTGACCTGCTGCGCGTGCTTGATCATAAGTCGACACCTGCCGCGGGATATTCTTCTGGATAGTTTTCTTATCGATCGCTTTTCCGTTCAAGAGGATCTGGGTCTTCTTCTTGGGGTTCGCATGACTGCGCTTTTCAATGCGATGGTTGGCCCAGATGTAGAAGTCGTGATTGTTGTTTTTACGTAGTTGCCATTTCTTGAAATAGCGTTTGTAGGTGTCCTTGCTATCCAACCGATCAATGTCAGGGGGTACGGCGGTGATGAAATGGGTCTGAGATAGAAGACATACCTCGCACGAATGCCAAAATTCCTTTCCATGGAGTCCATCAGCTCGTCGAGAGTTAGGTCCTCGTCGACGTAGAGCCTTTGGATGGTGTCTTTATGGTCAGACAGACTCATTTTCAGATTGCAAGAGGGATAGAAGGCTAGGATTGAAATTTAGGGTTGGATAGAAAACCCAATGGCTAACAATTTGATCAGAGAATCAGAGCCTTTTTATATTCCCGCCTGCCCCTGGTCAAGCCCCCTTGTGGTGGACTGCTGGTCAGGAACCGACAGCCTTAGCTTACTCGGGCTGTATACTTCACGGCATGCATCGAGGTGGGCCGCACTTCTAGTCTGCACCAATCATAGTTCTTCCTTGGGCAAATGCTCACTCAGCCACCACATGCTGTGTCCTGCCAATTGGCTCAAGCCAGAAGTGCGACTCCATTTTCGACGGATCTTGGTCCAGGGCTGATGGGACCTTCGTTTCCTCTGGATTTGAGATCAATACACGGTTTTCGCGGCTTCTGTAGAGTCTGTAGAATCCTTCATGATAAAAGGCGTCAACCCCAATGCATCTGTTTTTTTCCCATCTTCAACATCGAAACTGACGCTTCTAACAAGAATGTCCTTATCAGCGGAAGCAATTATAGGCCTACTCGCTTTATTGGTCGCCTGCGTTCCTGGGGTGTGTTGCATAATCCGACACTTCCGACACCAAAGACTGCCAAGTAAACATCTAACCCGCTCAACTCCCATCTTTATACAGCTAACTAACCCCCAGCTGTTGACTCCCTCTAGACCAGAACCGTCATGACAACCCCGAAACTCACCAAAGCAATCCTCCTACCCTCCGTCCCAGTGAATCTACTCCTCCGGCTCAATCGGTAACCAATCGATCATTCCATCGGCAATCGAACCGTACCTCTCAGCCGAATCTTGTCGAGCTTCTGCACACTTTTCTCTCCCAAAACCGCACCCCCAATCACGATCTAGAATCCGGGATCCTGTTATACGCCCGCGTAAGATGCCTTAACACAAACGCTTGATGGTTATTCGACTGACTGGGTTTCCAAATGACCCCAGACCACCTTCAACCCAGATCGGCTTGAACATATGGAGCCGTTGATGGGGACTAGTACCGCGACTGGCGGTGCCGAACATACAAACCAGCACGAGCAAGTCTAAAGTGCCTGGGAGAACGGACGCCAAACTCTTAACGCACCACAGTGATCATTACAACTATCGCACCCCTCATCAGCGGATACTCCGAGCTCCACTGTGGCCCTTCTTCCTACCACTGGTCAACAATGGGTCAATTGTCAAGCCTGACACATCTTTCTTGTCTAAACCTTTTACGAAGCTGTGGTGGCATATACTATTATCGGCGATGTGTATATATGTACTTGGCAGGGACAGTAATTCTAATATAGTATAGAACAGTTTCTCCAATACCAGCAGTCCAGATTCAGTCTGAGTTTCATAATTCAAATCGCGTATTCCTTTTTGGCTATGGTATCGGAACAATGAAGTCGATTGTGGCTCTGATGCAAATCCTGGTCTTCTCGCCGTCAAGACTACCACGACTGGAGATTCATAGAAATGGGACCTTGGGGGCCTTGGGGAACAGGGTGCCCTGGGGGATAGTTTGCCCATCAACACAGGGATATTTTAGAAGGCGTTAACCTCTTCGTTGTTAGCATAGAGTTAAGAGTCGCCGCGTTGATTAGGGCAAAAATCTCCACCGCATCGCTTCAAATTCGGGCTTCAGGGTCCTGACCCCGTAAGAACTACTTCTGTCACAGCGAATGATGTTCTTCCAAGGACTACAATGCTTAAGGCACTACTAGATTCAATGAATCACAAAAAAAATGAGGATCAAAAACATACAACAGAAGGGATTCGCTGGTGGTCACCCACCCAACTACTAACCTCCCGGCGTGTGGCTTAAGTACGGCTGAGCGGACGGGAAGCCCTGTTTTCCACACCCTGTGGTCGTATGTACCAGTTATCTCTATGACTAGAATCATATAGTGAATATTATTGGAGTCCATGTCGGGCTCCAGGGTCAATGTCGTGTTCGAGCTGACTTAATTGGCTGAGCAGGGGCGTTTACAGTAAAGAATTCGCAGCCGTAGCGATGGCTTGCGGGTTTGGTATTTTGAAACAGTTGGTTAGCGCTTACATATTACCTACTTAGAGGTTCACTTGAGTTGAACGAACTCTAAAGCGTATTTGAATTAAAGTCTGTACTAAAGACATCCGGTAAGTAAGGAGTAACCTGATACGTTTCACTGAGGTATCTTAAATCCTCCAGGAACCATAATTTGGAAGATTCCCGCCGGATCAACCTCGCGGCTGATGCGTTGCAACCGCTTAATGCTTTCAGTGCCATAACTAGCGATCGGATCCTGCCATTTCGCTGCATAATTCAGATAGATAAAAGGGTGATGTGCATTCAATGCACGCGCATCGGCTTCAATGCCTGAAAAAAGCGCTTTGGCGGCTTGCTCCACCCGGGTATCATCAGCCGCGTTATCCCAAGTGGCGCTCAGTAAGGTCACCATCAGTGATCGCTCGTGGCGTTCGGATGATGACAGCCCCATAGCATTATGACCGGGGGGTGCCCGTGCATAGATAGCCGGAGGTAGTGGCTCGAGGGAGATTGACCATACGATGCCTGGGACTTCTTGTACAGATGTCAGGCTGGTGTTCCACCTGAGGTAGGTTGCATTTAACATAGGAAGGGTCACGTCATGCGTTGCGACTACACTCAGTTGTCTTTTTGACTGTCATTAGCTCTATAAGATTAGATGAAGAAAGATCCTCTTACCGCTTCCCGCTCTGTGAAAACGAACCTTGCTCGATGGCCACCTCATGCATGGGTGCCACGCGCACTGTGCTGAACAACTGGGGGATGTCGAAGAGCGCTTTATACACAGGTGGCGGTGACAGCTTCCTGTCATCTTCTGGCTCCAGCTCCCCCGTATACACTACACTGTTCACGATAGCTGCCCCCTGGCCTCCAGCGAATCCAAAACTTGTGATCAACGAAGCATACTCGTCGTAGCTGCTTGGATCAGCTTTGGGGTCAGCCAGCTCAGCGAAGGCGCGTAATTGGGCGTCAATAGTCTCAGTGCTGTGGTAGATGGACCCTCCGTATATAGGGCCCTGCGGGAAAGTCCGCAGATTGAAACCTGTGACAACCCCAAAGTTGGTACCGCCCCCGCGTAGAGCTGCCAGCCACTCCGGATGTTGTGCCTCATCCAAATATACAATCGTCCCGTTAGCTAAGACAACCTCTGCACCGACCAAGCTGTCGCACGTCCACCCGTACCGCGGTGAGAAGTACGAGATGCCGCCTCCAAGCGTCAGTCCGCCAACCCCAACCTGTGCAGCGCGTCCTCCTGCCACCGAGAGGCCCAACGGATCGAGCAGTGCATAGACTTCGCCCCATGTGGCACCTGCTCCGACAAAGACGGTGTGCTGTGGCTCCTTCTCCTGTGCATCCTCATCTTCCTTATATTCGGTTGGAGCTTCCTGCACCTCAATGGTGTTGAGAGCGCGCATATCTATTGTGACGCCATGTTCGCTGTTAGACGCGCCTTCGAAGGAATAGTGACCGCCAGATCGAATCGCAAACTGGCAGCCTGCTTTCTGGTAATCAGGTACACCAGACGAGATTGCTAATATGCTGGTGATGACAATGGATACGTCATCGGCTGAGTCTGGAAAAACCACGCACGAAGGCTGAAGCTCGCTATTCTGCTGGGCAAAGTACGATCCCTGGGACGCTTCATAAGCAGCAGTGTCGGGAAAGGAAACTTTGTCCTGCCCTAACATTGTAGCCAGGGCAAGGCACTGTGCACACAGCGGGGTTAGTATTTCTTACTCTGCAGAGGCTATGATCGCACGTACACAAGCACCCGGGAAATCGCAAGCCGTAGTAACATTGCTGCCAACGAGCGGGACCTGCTCCATAATTAGGGACAAATGCAAACAGAAAGACGCTGTAGATTGATCGGTAGTCGAGAATAAAAGATGGAAGGGAATACACTATGGAAGGAGTCGCTGCAGGACTTTAATAGGCGGGGTGAGTGTCGTACGCGGTGGTCATGAGGCTAGAGACTTAGCGGCATTCACCCCTGCCACTTGTAGACAAGGATTACTTTTCCCAGAGGTAACTGGAGATTCCCGCTCTTCCAGCCTTGCCATGGCAATCTTTCTCATTGACCCGGATCAGGTTCTTTCCGGACAGCATAATAAGTGCGGTTGTATTTATTACCACCAGGCTTTCCTAGTTGTTCATACCTGAGTCGGATAGTGCTGATATGTAGAGTGGGTAATACAGAGGGGTCTACCTGGAGATAATAGAGACTATAGTGTATACCAGCTCGTTAGTCTAATCATGTTTGCGTTGAATGAATCATCAAATCATATCCTCCCTGGAGAACACATCGTTTGTGTGGCTTATTATGACACACACACACACACACACACACACACACACACACACACACACACACACTGCTTGGAAATCCAAGGGAGAACTGTAGAGTCTCAATGACAGGATTACGACATGAATCTTCGGCCGGAGTTGCCAATGATAACTTTAGCCTCATGGTAGACAGGGTCAGCATTGTGGTTAGAATCGCTCGGTCTTTATCCGTGAATTTTTTGAGATGACAACGATGCCCCTTTAGTCAGAGTTATCCATTTTTGCAATTCCAGTGCTACAGAACTATTCATTGTTCACGTAGCCCAAGTCGGACGAAGCAGACGAGAATTTATTCATTTGCGCCTAGCCAACATCACCACGTGGTAATACACCCCAAATCGGGGCTCCGGTCGGATTAGATTAGACGGACGGGACAAATTGTCGCCTCAGCAAAGTGAAATCGGTAGTTACATCAGACCGACCATCAAATAGTAACCGAAATGAGCGAGTCATTGTCAAGCCCGGTATCACTGTGAACTGGGAAATGAGTGTCACTCTCATCTCCCGTTTCTGTTTATGGCAGTGGGTCTGCCCCGCCGGTAGTGCCTTCTTTGATTGGTTGGGAAAAGCTTGTCTTTTATTGGTGCCTGATCTCCCGCCTGATGTAGCCTTGCTGCCTGGATGCTGCTTTCCTTCTTTCTATCAGCTGCGATTTCACTTAGATTCAATCAACGCTTCGAGAACAGATATGAGTGGCATATTCGACGATCTCAAATATTTGTTGATAGCACAAATCACCTACTTGGACTACAATCATGGTCCTGGTACGAACATCGGGTGCATTTCAAGCATGATCATGGCTGGGTTGTACTGTTGTTTTCTTCCATGAACCACGAATCTCATATCAAAACTCCCGACTGAAGGCCACTGCTACGATATATGTGAATAGTTATTTTCCAACAGCCTCTGACACTTCCCATTGACATCTCGTTGTCACCTGTCCAAGGCGGTAGTGAACTGCCCGTCGTTTGGCAAGGCGGACAGAACCCAGCCGCACCGCTCAACACGGCAAGAGGGGCGTCAGCAAACTGAGAGTCAGCCATAATAGCCCCCATCGAAGGATTGAAGCTGCTGCTTCGAATTGCATTCTGAAACAGACGAAACATGAAGCCCCCAAGCATAAGCAGTTTTGACAGCGGCCATATGCCAAGCAGATGCATACCAATCGTCCCCAGTCAGTACATAGGTCAACTCCCGGCCCCAAACGGCAACCTATCCACGAATTAATCTCCCTTCGCCGCAAGCGGCCCCCACCAGGCCATCTATCTCAGGGAAATGAAACCCTCGTATTTATTGGCCCCCCACCAGGAATCTCCCGAACCAGACACTCGCCTTTTCTCAGTAACCCGTGCCCTGCGCGGTGGACACTCTTGCCCGCTGATCACCGGATACAGTGGTTCTTAGCTACCGCTGCGATGGAGACAGTAAATGTCTTGAACCAATCAGAGCAAAGTCATGTCAGACTGTCTTAGACTCTGGTTAGATCTACAGGGTCTGGGCTTTGCCTTGTGATGTGTGAATTGTACAATTTGCTTAGGGGGGAGGCAAGAGACTCGTCATTGTGCTTGAAGAATTTCTGTCAACATTCACACTCAGTCTGTAAGTC
Source organism: Aspergillus costaricaensis CBS 115574 (assembly GCF_003184835.1). NCBI lineage: Eukaryota > Fungi > Ascomycota > Eurotiomycetes > Eurotiales > Aspergillaceae > Aspergillus > Aspergillus costaricensis. Next base: position 129,835 of record NW_020291811.1, read on the forward strand.
CTCAATAAAGGCACCGATAAACTACTGCAAGGAAGATTTCAGTAGTAACTGTGTAGGTTCTGTCTCCCATCAGGCAACCCAACCCAATTCAAACTTAGCTAAAAATAGACTCCACCCAATCCGGCCACGACTCTCAAAAGTCAAGACAAGACACCGCTCCAGACTAACTTATCTGACCCGACGCCCCCATTTCTCAATACAGACTGGCTGCTTAGATTGGCAGATCAGCAGCTTATCATTCTACCCTCAGTGTTGGTTGGATGTCCGGTCGATACTACAACAGGGTACAGCCGCAACGTGACTGCTGCTGTGTTACATGCGGATGTCACCGGCTGCCTGTCCTACCACTTATAACTGCTTTGACATACATTAGAAATGTTGAATTTAGGGAAATAGAAATCCTTTGTTTCTTTCGTGTTCACATTCCAATATCTAGCAAATACATCACAACTAGTGAATACCAAGACTTCCATCCGGACATGGTATTCATCAGCAGAAAAAGTAAAACTACACTATCCCCACTAGTCCGAGCCTGCTTTCCAGCCCCCAAACACAACCAACCTGCACAGCAAAACGCCCATCATTCTTTTACTTGAAAGAGAAAAAGCTTGCAACAGGGTTCTGGGCAACGCGGTGAACTCAACAATCACATCGACTCTGGAACCCTAAGTCAGAGCGGGAAGCCAATCGGCTGCCATCGCCCCATCTCAGCGGAGAGGGTCCGGAGGGTCCATCCGTGGCGTCTGTAGGTCCATCTGACTGGCCATGTTTAGTCGGGGACAGGGCTAATTCTCCTTTCTTAGAATGCAGCTGAACGCCTTTAAGACGGGCGTGGACCCTGCAGATTTCAGGTGTAACTCACCTAGTCATTCATTATTTCTTCATTCTTTCCATCAATACAGTACACTAGATTTCCGATATTGTTTTGTGCAGATTTCCTACTTGGTTTATTAACTACTACATTCATTCATTCATTCATTGGACGGCTATCCTGCGATGCATCAATAGACATTTACCACGATCACGACCAACCACTACCACAACCACAACTAAACTAAACAACATCATAATGTCCACCATGTTAACCCGACCTACGGCCATCCTCATCTTCTCCCTCGTCTTCCTAAACCTCTACCTCTTCCACCGACTCATCCGCCAACCCGTCGTACCACTCTCATCCACCATCGTACCAACCCCAAGTCCAGCGGCAGCAGAGATACAAGAAATACACCTACCACCACAACAACCACCCCCAATAACCACCACCACCGAAGACCCAACAACCCTATTCCCAACCACCACCCTCGCAACAATCACCACCCACACCACCACATCCACATCCACATCCACAACAACCCACCCTCCCAAAACCCACACGCACACCCACCCCCAACCAACCAGCCACTCCATCCCCCACAAACTGTGGCAAAAAACCGGCACAAAAGGCCTCACCACGCAAGCCGAATCCTGGATCTCAACCTGGACAACCCTAAACCCACACCTACGGCACGAAATCCTCACCGAAACATCCAGCCTCGCGTACGTGGAAACGAACTTCCGCCCCATCTGGCCCGAAATCGCCGACCTATACACCTCCCTCTCGGTGCCCATCCTCCGCGCCGACCTCCTGAGACTCCTAATCCTCTACATCGACGGCGGGATCTGGTCCGACCTGGACGTATCCTGCGAAGTGCCTATATCGCAATGGCCGATCCCGCCGACGGCGAACGTGGTCGTGGGGATCGAGTTCGACGGATGGCAGTTCGCGTCGTGGACGGTGATGTCTACACCCGGGAATGGACATATATATCATGCGATTGAGTATGTAGCGGGAAGGTTGGAGGGGCTTGCGAGGGAGAATAATGTCACTGTGGGCGAGGTGACGATGGAGATGATTCCGGATGTGGTGGATGTGACGGGGCCGCAGGCTATTACTGTTGCGTTATTGGAGACGATTAGTGAGGAGGTGGGACGCGGGGTGGGTAAGGAGGAGATTGAGGGGATTGGGGAAGGCGGGGTGTTGCTCGGGGATGTGCTTGTGTTGCCGCAGGCGAGCTTTGCGGCGTTGCAGGGCGGGATGCCGCAGGGGCAGGGGGAGTATTTTGTTAGTCATCATTATGCGGGGAGTTGGAAGAATGAGGTTGGTGGGGAGGAGGGGGTTAAAGAGGATGATGAGGAGGAGCAGGATGGGGAGGAGGAGGTGGTGATTGTTGTGGAGGACGGAGATGAAGGTGCGGATGGGGAGGGTGATGGGGGGAAGGAGGAAGGGAGTGAGTGATTAGGGTTGGTAGGAGTTAGGATGATGTATATAGTATTGTACGCTTTTTGTATATAGTTAGGGTATGGTATTCTATGCTGTGCATAATGAGTATTATTGTGTTGGACTGTAGATGGGTATGGATTGTGATATTGATGCATGCTGTTTAGCACAGCTAGTAGGGCAATGTTCATGTCTCACACGTGGCACTCCTTACTGTCACTTATGCAAGTCACCTGTTTGTCAAATGACTATGCAGTACATTCTAACACTATAAGAGGGTCTAAAATATACATGAAGAAGGGCATAAACTCGGCAGCTCACTCGTCTGCTGTTGCCAACATCATACCCAGGGTTATTATGGCTGATGTATCGGTCTCTATAGTAATCACATCTTCGATGATAGGAATCTCATGCTGATATAGCAGTGAAGGCGGAAATATTGTAAATACTCTTACAATGTAGTTCAAGGCTAGTCTTATAATATCCTCTGAAGATCTACAAATAGCTCATACATATGTCCAATTTTTATACGAAGTAAGAACCGCTGAACCCTAGTATACCAGTATAACAGTACTCATCTCGGGTCATATAATATACTATTACGGCCCCCAGTCAAGTCTTCCCAGCTAGCCATCCAATACCCCATCGTATGCCAATTGCTTGGACAAAATACCGAGACTATCTACATCTAAATTAAGCATATCACCCCTAAAACATATGAAAAGCAGATACATGGTATATAGTAATTCATCCACCCAACCGAATCACGGCATATACCCCTCCTACGAAATCCTCCCGCAGGCTACTAACAATCCATATCTCCTGACCACCAATGTCCGAAGTACATCGTCCGCGCCACGGCCCAGGCCCCATCATCAACGATATACATGGTAAAGATATTCCCGTATATGGACCTTTGTTGTATGCGGTTGAGCAGCCAGCAATGGACACAGCGCTGGTCGTGGCTTTACTGACTGTTTCGGTGGCTGACATTGCATCTTGCCTTGCGATTGAGGGTGGAGCGAAATATCTCTGGTAGAGATTTCGTTGTTGATGGGGCTCTTATATAAAGGGGGGATTGTCGGGCTAGTTAGCATGATCCTTTGGTCTTGGCTGATGGTTGGTGGATTGTAGATGATTGGTGTGTATGTCTCAGGTAGCATTGTAGGTGTGTGGAGGGATGGGATATGGTTACGCCGCTTTGAGATCAAGGAAGTTAAATGGCATGGGAGGAGTTGCTAAGCGAGAATAGGGTTTGACTTGGTGAAAGTGGTAGTGGTGGTGTTGGTATTGGGGTGAACTGAACTGTGCATGTCGCAATGTCACTGCCAATGTTCTGACCGGAGAACAGTGTAGAGCGTCTGCAAGCACCAGAGCACACTGACAGTCGGTGAACTAAAACGGGAGGATGGAATCGGGGCTCTTTCTATGCCATATGTACGAAATATCACAGATGGTAGTTGACTGGCCTGGAAAGTAGTTCATGCCTGAGGCATTAATTTCCCAACCAGGCAAGTCAATATCTTTTGCTATGGGATAGACTCACTCACCAATGGACCTAAGTCACGATGCTGTCTCAATAATATGTCTGGCAGGCTTAGACAGGGGTGTCTGACAATTTACAGCCTCAATTAGAGAAGTATATTACTGAAAACTTTGAATGACATCATCACCAATAGCCAATATATAAATGTCCAGTGCATAGTATTAACTGCTACGATCATGACAGGTCGAATCAATAACGTCTGCAGGTGCTCGGAGACTTGCACCCAATATGCGGATGATATAGAACCTAAAACTCAGGTCAGATCATATGTTCCGATGAAGGAGATGCCAGATATACTCCGTAGGCAGTAGGCAGTAGGCAGCCGAGGCAATGAAGGTACTAGATCGATCACACGCAACGAAGATCCAGTCTGCTAAACCCAAAGACAAACCTTCTTGCATCTTTGAATGCAGTACGCTTAGCATCGGGATCCTACTGTCAACTCTGCACACTAACATCGAGGCTAATATCCAGGCACATCGCCGATCACAATGCTCCATTCAGGTCTATAGGTATAATGAAAGGAGAAACGTCATTAGTTACAAGGGTAATTCCCGGTCCGGCCCCGTCTCCATGATGCCTGGTACATTCCACGTTGGGGCCGCGACTATTCACCGGGTATGCAAAACGCCACAGAGATATCAAATGGGGTGAAATCAACACAATCAAACAATTAGAGAAGAAAACGGTACATCTCGACCATCGTTGGTATGTCACAAGGATAGATGAATTAGAAATCGTCATATGCCACTCCCATCTGTACAACTCCGGAGCCAACACCATCAAGGAAATAGAAGTGCAAAGAAAGAACCTGATCTGCGCTGGATCCAGGGAAACCAATGACAAAACCAGTCCCATAAAGAAGAATTCGGGACGGTGAGAAACGACTGAGAATGATGGATATGCTGTCATACCAAGACGCCGTCAGATGTCGGCTTCGGCCTGCAACGCGGCTTCTCACGGTCAAGGCCGGTGCCAGCAAACAAAAACGAATGAACAAATCACTCTGGCATGGTTGGATTTTGCCTGATAATTATGGGTCTTCCCCAAAAGCAAGCTTTTGATCGGGGCTGCGTGTTGTCCGAGTCGAACCTCGGTGGCCCAGTCGTGTGCGATTCTCATGTCAACGCCCTGAATGAAAGGCGGCCAGATAGGCGACATGCTATCTCGTATTAGAAAGCGCGAGCTTCTCAACGGGCAAAGAATAAAAAATCTCTATCGAACTGTCCAACAGTGGTCAAGTCATAGCGATGCGTTCCTCCTCCGGGTATAATGCCAGCCCTTCAGCTGATAATCTGCCGGGCGCCTTCTTTACCCAGCACACCGGGCTCCTGGGGCTTGGGGCTCCTATCGCGCCCCTTCTTCCTGCTGAGGAAGGCGAGCATGCCGCTATTGGAGCCCTTCCCTTTGACTGACCCGGTATCGTAGCCTTCGGCAGGCAGGGTGGAGCTATGATCCGCAAGCTCGCTCCAGCTACCCGCTTCTTCCAACACCATCTGTACCCCTCCGCCCTTGCTTTGTTTCCGGGTCGCGCCCCGCGGGCGCACGGCAGTCGGTGGCAAGGGACGGTGGAAGGGCGGGGCCGGCGGCGGGGGTGGAGGAGGTAGCGAGGCTTGCGAGGTGGGGGTTTCGCTGAGAGGGGACGGGGTGTCAGGCTGAGTCAAGTGACTGACAGAGCCATCGTTTCGGAGAGGAGGCGAGTTTCTGGAGAGGTCGGGCTGTGAGACTTGTCGGGAATGCGTTGACGACTGCGTTTGGTGGATCGGCAGGCATTCTTCCGGGTTTCTAGCCAGGGTCAGCTAAAGCCACAAGGCAAGATAGGCAAGGAGAACTTACGTTGATGCTGCAATCGCATCCGCAGCGTTGCTGATGTTGGTTAGCACGGCATCCCCATCTCCGTTTGCTTGGAGACCAACGTACCCTACGTAGTTCACCTTGGTATAATCGAAGGGCTCGAACATCGTCTCAATGAGACGGTGCAGTTCGTCCTCGCGGATTTCCTTGGCCGTCGCATCCTCCCGCAACTCGGCTCTCGGTTTTTGCCGGCGAGCTCTGGCCTCAAGCGGCGCCTCCTCCAAGAGTAGTTCCTCCAAGTCATATGTGGCGTCAAAGTTGGTCTTGTCGCTGGACGGACGGAACACGGGCGGGATTTCCTTCGCCTCCAGGGCAACAAAGTCGAGGTCGGCGAAAAACATATGCGAGGTGAAGCTCTCAAAGCTGATCGCACCAATTCGCTTCGACCGATCTCTTTCCATAAACGCCGACATTGCTCGGAGGCAGGGAACGGAGACCGCGGGGTTGGTGACGTAGTACTTTGGTTGCGCCTTTTTGATGTTTTCGCTGAGCACGTCCTGGCTCCGACCTTCGAACGGGCGCTACAGGAGTCAGCAATGGACCAAACTGTCAAAAAATGAAGCGACATACCTTGTTGTAGATACACTCGTAGAATGTAACTCCAAGTGACCACCAATCAACTTCGCAATAGTATCCGCCTCCTTCATACACTTCCGGAGCGAGATACGCCAGTGTTCCCGATTTACTTGTGAGAGGTTTGCCGGGTCGAAAGTCAGAGGCGACGTTCTGTCCCGCGGAGGTCAGTTTCGAATGATCAGATCGCATGCGACCGGCAGACTTACAAAATCGGCCAAATGAACATGCCCCTCCGAGTCAAGCAGAATATTGTCCGGCTTGACGTCACGATGGATAATTCCCTGCGAGTGAATGTACCTCAGAGCGCAACCCAGCTCAGCTATCCAGAACCTCACTGCCTCCTCCGTGAAACATTTCCGCGAGATGTGAAAGCGGAGGTCACCGCCATTCATCAAATCCACCACAATGTAACTTCTCAATTATCAGTGACTGCGGACGGATGATGGGGATGTCGTGTTGGGAGAGCTATTGCAGGACGCACATATATTCAATGTCTTGGAAGCTGTATCTCAAGTTGCAAAGGAAGGCATGGTTGAGGTGCTCGAGCATCCGCCGTTCACGGATGATATTTCGTACGCTTTCCGACCGGACAACTATCCAAGAAACGAGCATCTAATGTCAGCGTGCATCGAGGCCCTCGATCGGCAGCCACATACCTTCTTCCTTCCGAATATATTTCAGCGCGAACGTCAACCCGGTGTCTTTCTTCTCCACGATGCGAACCTTGCCGAACGCACCCTTGCCAACCACCCGCAACAAACGAAACTGATTCAAGTTCACTGCGCCACTGTCAGCCCCTCCGCCGCCTATTATTGTCTGCCAACCCGATACGTACACTCATCGGTGGCGGCCACCTGTTTCCCTTGCGAGTTTCCCATTTAGACAGTTGTGTAACCACAGACGTTGGAGATCTTGTTCTCGGTCACCAATAGCAACATCCCACTGAAACCACAGTACTCTCGACGTTGGGAGATGGAATGCGAGGGGTGGGAGTCGAGAGAATTATCGCAGGGGCGATTCGAGAGAGGAGAGAAAGTGGTCGAGGGGGAGTAGGGGATGGGGGGGGGCGAATTGATTGAGGGAGGTCGTTAGAGAGAAGGATAGAAACTTTATAGGCGATGAAGATGAGGTATGAACATGCAGACCTAGACAGGATGAGACAGGTGTTAGTTAGGAAGAAATAATTTGCGGAAGAGTGCAGAGGTCTATTGAGACGGGGGGAACGTGGGCGGAGGGGCTCATTTTCCCGATTCGCAAAGGAGATAGATAGCAGACTTTTGGAGGAGTGAAACATACCCCAATGAAGAGCGATGATGGCAGGAAGTAAAAGGGAAGAAAGAGGTAGAGAGAGTTTTGGATGGAAGACAAGTACGAAAAGTCCCGACGAGGACAACCAAACGGAGGCCTGGTCGGGGGGGGGGGAAGCGAGAGAGAGAGAGCGCGAGAGCGTGAGAGGGAGAAGGGGGGCGGAAAAGAGCAAATAGAATATGGGATGGAATTCCGAGTAGTAAGTAGCAAGCAGCGGCAGCACAGCAGCAGCAGCAGCAGCAGCAGCAGTAGCCAAAAGGTAAGAGAGGAACGGGGGCAGCCCCTAAGACGGAGAAGATGATGAGTTAAGTTAGTTACTTTTCTGACCAGCAAGGCGGGCCGAAAGTAGTCGGTCGCCTGTACACTAAAACTACCGCGCAGAAAGTTCCCTTACTCGCCCAGTTGGCCCTGCTGACGAAACCAACCAGGATGGGGCCCAGGGACTGTGCAAATAAGGATGATGGTGATGGAGATTGAGGTCTGATGTTTTCTTCTTTTCTTTTTTTTCCCTTTAATTCTTGGGTTTTTTTTCTACTTACTTTTTTATTTTATTCTTTGTTCTTTTTGAGTTTGGTCTTGTTTTGCTTCTTCACGGTATTAACTTTCGTTCTGGAACCCAGCCAGAAGGAATACGACAATGCAGAAACCTCCAATGCAAACAGAAACAAGAGGAGGGAAAGGGGGAAAGAAAAATGTATGAAAGAGGAGAGAGAAAGCGAGACGAAGCGATAGAGGGAAGATGAGCTGTCCCCAATACGAGGCGTAATGGCCCAGGTGACTGGATTAAAATATGGGGTTCAACAAGAGGGGTTCTTGGGTCGGCACTGGGTAAGCGAAGTCGAAAGTCTGGAGAAATCCAAGATGAAGCGATGGATGGAAAACCTTCGTGGCTTGGAACCGGCTACACGGTAAGACACGGGTGTATATTTACAAGCTCTGACCAGTTTGAAAACTCTACAAAATAGACTTATCTTGAATAGCAAGAAGAGATGTGGAAGGGGATAATATGAAACAAAAAGAGAGAGAAATAGCGGCGGTGAGGAAATGGATTAGGGTATACGGAGTGGAGGATAATTAATACTACCAAATAATAGAAAAAGAAAATAATAGTTTATAAAAAAAAAAAGAAAAGAAAAAATAAGAACTACTCAAAAAAATTTACCCAAGTGAAGATACTTACTTACCACTCCTTCACTTAGTTAATAATGAGATGGAGTTATTCTGATGGAGACTACAGAAAAGGGGATGGTTTAAACCCAGGAGAAGTGCCGCTTGGGCCCACGAGGGAAAGGCGCGCCGGCAAGTGGAAAGAGAGATACGGAGTAGACTACGGAGTCGCAAGGGCGAAATGCGAATGGGAGACGAGACGGCCTGGATGGAGCAAGTCAAACAGAAAAGACTGGGCCTGCGGTGGAGAGCAGCAGCTTCACTAACTAAGTTAAAAGTGGTGGACGCCGTGGGTGACATTCGCGAGAAGGGATGATGCGCCGAAGAGGTCTGGAAAATCTGCACCTGCAGGCAAGCAGATGGACTGCTGTAAGCCTGTACTATCTATCTCCCCTGATGCAGCAATAGTTTGTGTGTTTGCCAGCCTTGTCGGTCGTACTTTTGTTTTTTTCTTCTTAATTTTTTTTTTTTTTTAAAAATTTTACCAACATACCAGAACTCTACTAAACCTGCACCAGGCAAGGAACATCCATCGAAGCACCTTGTTTCCTTCCCCACTGCTGCCGACCGAGAGTTTGCTTTTCCCTTAAATCCCCTGTGCGCCTCTTTGCTTCTTCCTTTGCTTGTTCTTTGTCTCTTCTCCGCCTCTTCCAAACTTTCTTCCCGTCAATACCATCTGTCTGGTATTTGGTCTTCTCTATCCTTTCCGCCTCGTGCTTCAACCCCCATCCCAATCTGAATGGCCCCTACCTGCCAACCGAGTGGCCCCAGAACTAGTATTCCTCTGACTACATAGTACATAGTACATCTGGCCTGGCCCATGTCAGACCTCCTTGAAACCCTTTTCTGAGGTTGTGCGTGGCTATAGCTCGTGGCCGCCACGTTTTTGATTGACCGACCGCGCGACCACTTGGCCAGTCATACCAATGGGAATGCGCTGCCCAGCCTTGGTGCTGATGAAGTGGCGGTTGGGGCCAGAATCACCACACACTTCCTGCACCATCCAAATTGCCCATACGGGTTTCGCCCGGGAGGGGTTCTATCTGGTCTGGACAGGCCTCTCAAGCCTCTCTCTGTCTTATCCTCTCGCCCGCCATAAGTCAGATATCCCCTATATTTCACACGAACTACGAATAATTCGCAGATCATCTGGGCTGGTTTGACTCTCACGCTAGTTGCATCTTCATCCCGGTCACCAACCTGGTCTGGCGTTTCAGGTCGCCGTGGCCTGGGCGCCTGCATCGATATGATCCCGGTCAACGTAAAAGCAACCAGGGTGCTGCACTCTATCTGCTTGTGCCACGCAGCCCACGCTGGCCAATCTACTCTCCCTTCTTCCCCCCATGCCTGCATTTAGGTTCTGCAGCAACTATAACGACTGCCACCATCACCTCGTATCCTTCGGGAAACAACTTGATGCATCAAAAAGCTTCACTTCCTCCCCAGGAGCAGGAGTCCCAATATACTGGCTTCCCAACCTGCTGATGCTTATTGATTAATCCCACCGCACGATCATCCACTTAGCGGGGCGGGTCCGACCCCCAAATCCTTTTTAGCCCAGAGATTTGGTGGACCCGGCCGCCCATCCCATCCAGCTTCGTCTCGCCAACGGTGCTGATCTTCTGGATCTAGACAATTTTGAGCTTAGACTTGGCTGCGTAGGCTCCCCGACACCAAACTTAGCTTTCCCCCTACTCCGTCTCGGCATGGTGCATCCTCGCCCGTCGTCCGCTTTCAGGATGCCACGGTCATATTCGGTATGTTCAAAGCTAGGACAGCTGCCGGATGTCTTCCCCGGTGCTATAGTTAGATTTGCTATGGCCCTAGCCAATGTTTCCTCGCACGCGCTCGATACGGGGTGCATGTGGATGCAAAAATAGGAGCAAAAAGATATGACAAGAGTGGGACTCGAACCCACGCCTCTTTCGAGACTGCAATTCATCCAGTTGAACTGGACAAGCTATTCACTTGAGTGCAGCGCCTTAGACCACTCGGCCATCTTGCCTTGATGACTAACTGTCCACTTTTGTGGCATATACTGCAAGGAAATAGAATCGAAGCAAATGGACCTGTCATATCTCGGAAGTCAAGATACAGTGTTGTTATCTCGACCTGTCAGTTCCGTGAGGTCTCTCAGTATTGATAATTTTCTCCACAATCAGCCTTAGTGGAAAGCGGCATCATTCTTCAGAGAAAAGCACGAGGTTATTTGTGTACGCGGGACTGGAATGTAACAGTCGCCCTGCTTTTGCCCGTGAAGATGAGTAGTTTCCCACCCACATTTCATCTACAACTGCACTGGATACACAACACCACTTTGACCTCTGCCTGCAGTGTAGTGTTAATCGATAGTCAAACTAATAAGACTGTCTTTTACTGCATGAGCTATTCATCCACTCAAGCGCTGTTGTGATGGATATGAAAATGTGTCTTTCTATGGTAGCCCACATAAAATAAAGTACATGCATGTATATTAGTTTGTCCAAAATCGACATAGCCATCCAACAACACCATCATAGGATCCAGGGAGACATAACAAAAATGATCAATATTTCGAACAGACAGGACCATCTGTAGACTTCATACTCCCGAAATTATCCTCCAAACCCATAGTACCAAACCAACATAGCATATTTCCATCCACAACTAACACCCCTCCACTCACCACCCCCAATAAAATACAAACAATGCGAAGCAAACCATATCAACAGGCAAGATGGCCGAGTGGTCTAAGGCGCTGCACTCAAGTGAAATATCTTGTCCAGCAATAGCTGGATAGCATTGCAGTCTCGAAAGAGGCGTGGGTTCGAGTCCCACTCTTGTCATAATCTTTTTTATTGATTCTCATTCACATCGATCACATGTCATTCATCCTCGCAACCAGCCCCACTCCAACCCTCTCTTGATCCGAACTTTCGGAAAAACAAGGTACTGAATAGGCAAGATGGCCGAGTGGTTTAAGGCGTCGCACTTAAGTCGTTGGAACTCTTCCTGGTTTGGTTTATTAGAACTGGACTGGTAATCGTTTGGCGGAAATGCGATCTCGTAAGAGGCGCGGGTTCGAACCCCGTTCTTGCCATTTCCTTTTTACCCTTCTCCCTTTCCCCCTTCCTTGGATGAAAGGGTGGGTTGACTGTTTACTTGTGATTTGTTCTTTTTTTTATATATATATATGCTCATTTGTTTCTTTTCCTCTTTCCCTTTTATTTTTTATCATTATCATTGTAACATGCCCAATCTACTGAAAAGGGCTAGGCCCTGTCAGCCATCTGGAATCAGAACATCTATGTTCTGATCTGTCTGGTTCTGGACCTTGACCTGGAGATACCTATAAAAAAAATAGAAATCTTTAAAATAAATAAAGAAATTTATTAGAGTTATAAAGAAAAACTCCCAGAAAAATTATCTATAAAAAAAACTAATCTATCTGTAAATTAAATAGTTCTTTTTCTAATAAATTTAATTTCTTTATTAATTATTATATTTTATATAATTCTTCTAGCTTCTTAGCCTGTTACAGTTTTAAATTTATTTTTTTTTAAAATATTTATTAGATAATAGACCAGTAATATATAATAATTATAATAAATTAATAAATATCTCTAGCTACTATGGAAGTGTTATTTAAATTAATATTATTAATTAATTAATTAAATATATTAAAAAACTAATAATTTAGAATATAGAAATATAATATATTATTTTCTAATAAAGTATAATAATAAATAATAAAATTAGAACTAGTCTTAAATAAATTAAGTAATTTATTAATATCTGATTTTTATTTTCTTAGATATTTATTATAGTACTTTTATTTATATTAATATCAGTATTAATATTAGTATTAGTTTAAGATCTAATTAATATAAAGAAACTAAAATTATTAATATTTATAAGTTTTAATAAAAAGAATAAAAGCAAGTTTCTGAATTAACTTAATAATATATAAATAAAGATTAGAATTAACTAATAATTTATTAATATATTAATTAAATAAATCTAGTATATATTTATATTTTTAAATAAAAAAATTAAAATAAAGATTAATTTATAAATAAAAATTAATTATAAAACCCTATCCTTCTCAGCTATAGTTTTAATTAATTATTTTAAATTAATCTATAAAAATCTAGCTTAATAAAAAAAAGTTATTAATAAGTTATCTATTCTTAAATAAAAAAATTAAATAATTAATAATCTTTTAGTAAAAGTTAACAGTCTGTTAATTAAGACTAAAAAATATAATTAAAAGAATTTAAATAAAAAAAATCTTTTATATTAAATCTTAAATAATAATATCTGCTAATAGATAATAAATATTAAATAAAAATTAGATTTTAAAGATTTTTATTAATAAGTTAAACAGATAGCTGACAAACTTATAAAAATAAATTAATTTTTAAAAAAATAATTAGAATACTTAAATATTTAAATAAATAATATTTTTAAAAAAATAATTATAAATAATATTATAAATTAGAAATTTATAATAATAAGTACAGGACCTGCTCAATAAGTTTAATAAATATTAAAAAAAATATTAGTTAAATATTATAAAACAGGATTCTACTTATATTATAAATTCTTAAAATATTATATTATTAAATATCTTTATCTGTTACTGTAGTATTTCTAAGATTTAAAAAATAAAATTTATTAAATTTTACTTAAAGATAATCCAGCTAGTAAAATTAATTAAATATTAAAAAATCTAGTTACTTAGTAATTTCTAATTTTAAAAAAAGTATAACTTCTCTGGATTATTATCTAGAAGAATATATATTAATTAATTATAATTATAAAAAATTTAAAAAAAAAATTTAAGAATTTAAAGGCTACCACACCTTTTTTATATTAGAATTAGTTAATGAAATTTATTTTATAAATATTTTAATTAATATTAATTATATATCTTATAGAATGATTAGCCAGAACTTTATAAATAAAAATAAATTAAAATATATTTTTATTAAATCCTAAAATATTAAAAGATTTAAGAGGGGAGAAGCCTGTGTAATTAAATTAATAAAAATATTATTAAATATAAATAAAAATTTATAAAAATATATATATCTTTATATTTTATTATATATATATAAATATAATATTATATTAAGACTCCTGTAGATAAAGTACTAGAATATAATATTTTAAATTAAGAATTCTATACTCTATATCCAGAGTATAAAGATAAAAATATAATATAAATAAAAATAAAATTATTTTTTAATATTATTTATAATCTCTGCCAACATGTGGTATACTTAAAAGAATTAAAAAAAAAAAAAAATTTAATAAAGCTATTTATAATAAGTCTAATAAATATTAATAAAGTTTTTTATAAATTTAACCAGTTAAAAAATTTTATAAAAGTAAAAAGCAAGCTATCAGGTCTTTATTATAAATACTTAAATATTTTTAATAAAATAATAATAAATATTTTATTATTTTATTATCCAGGGGTGGACTATGTTATAAAAATAATTAAAAATATTAAAAAAAAAAAAAGAAGATTCCTTGGGACTTTCTCTATTAAATAAATTAATTAAAATTCTTAATATTATAAAAAATCCTGATTAATCTTCTAAAAAAAAAATTTATAAAAATTAATAATTTTTTAGTAACTACACCCGTGCTGTTTATCTTAAAATCTAATAATAATTTATATTTTTATATAAATTATTAAGTATTTAATTAAATAATTATAAAAAACCAGTATTCTTTACTATTTATTTAAAAAATCCTTTAATATATTTCAAAGATCTGTTATTATATTAAATTAGATATTATTTAGATCTTTTACTATATTTAGATTAAAGAAGAAAATAAATAAAAAACTATATTTTATACTTATTTTAAATTATTTAAATAACTAGTAATTCTATTCAGACTTATTAATTATTTAAATATATTCTAGTAATATATTAACTAGATCTTATAAGAATTTCTTAATAAATTTTATTTTATTTATATTAATAATATTCTTATCTTTATAAATAAAAATCTAATTATATATTATATCTAGATATAATAAATACTGGAATACTTATAGAATATAAATCTTTAAATAAATATTAATAAGTATAAATTTAAGATAACTATTATAAAATACCTAAAATTTATTATTAAAATAAAAAAAGAAATCTATATAAATCTTGTTAAAATCCAGACTATATAAAATTAGAAAATATTAAAGATTATCTATAATATTAAGATTTTTTTAGAATTTACTAACTTTTATTAATAGTTTCTTAAGAACTGGAGAATTTATTTAAAATTCTTAATATAATTTATTAAAAAAAATATCAAGTTCAGCTGGACACCAGAAATCTAAAAAATATTTAAAATTTTTAAAAAAATTTTTACTACTGCTCCTGTTCTTGTATATTAAAATTTTAAATAAAAAATATTAATAAAAATTAATTTTTTTAAATAATATATAAAAGAGATATTATTTTAATAAAATAATCAAGAAATTCTTTATCTGATAATATATTTTTTAAAGAAAAATCTATCTATAAAATATAATTATTAGATCTATAATAAGAAGCTGCTGATAATTATTTAAATTTTATAAAAATAAAAACCAGAGTTTATTATATTTTTTTATTTTAAAATTCTTAGTAACTATCAGAATCTAGAATATTTTATAATTTAATAATAATTTATAAAATAATAAATATATTAGATCCAGTTCTTAAGCTATTTTAATTTCATGATTAATTATTATTTAAAAATAATAAATATTTAATTAAATATTTTATTTTAAAAATCCCAGGACATGTCCAAGAAGAAAAATAAGTATATTATAAATTAAAAAATCTAGTTATTTTATTTTATATCTGAAGAAGGACTTATCTATATAATATTTATTAATAAAAATTCTAAAAAAGAAATCTCTGTAAATCTAGAACCTGAAAAACTAATATTAGATAATCTATAAAAATAAATAGAATAAATTAATAAGAATTTAAAAAAATATTATAAAATAATAGCTGAAAACAGATCTAAGCTTTTTAAATAATTAAAATTAAAAGTTTCTATTATAAAATACTAATTAAATATAAATTAATACTTATTCTTTTAAAAGCAAGTCTGGATTTTTAATTTAGAGTTCTTATAAACTTAAATTATTTAAAAAATTTATAATAATATAATCACTGGGCACCCCGGACAGGACTAGATTTATAAAATAATTATTTATTATTATTACTAATTAAATATAAGTAAAAATATTTACTGGTTCTACTATAACTATAATAATTATAAAATTAATTATATCTAGAAAAATTATAAATAAGATTTTTTAAAATTACTATTAATCCCTAATTAATTTTAGTAAAATATTATTATTAACTTTCTAGTAGATCTCCTGGAGTCTTAAGATTATAAAAATATTATAATTATTATTAATTAATTAATTAAAAATATTATTATTGAAGCTGTTCTGAATATAAATATAAAAAACTTTATAAATATATTTATCTGAATATTTTATAATTATTATAAAATACTTTAATCAGTGGTTTTGGACTACAGCTCTCAGTTTATAAGTGAATTATGGACAACCCTGTGTGAGGCCCTGGGTATTTGAAAAGGACTAGGCCCTGTCAGCCATCTGGAATCAGAATATCTATATTCTAACCTGTCTGGTTCTAGACCTTGATCTGGAAATATTTATAAGAAAAATAGAAATCTCTAGAATAAATAAAAGAGTTTATTAGAATTATAAAAAAAAATTTCTAAAAAAATTATTTATAAGAAAGACTAACCTGTCTATAAATTAAATAATTCTTTTTTTAATAAATTTAATTTTTTTATTAATTATTATATTTTATATAGTTCTTCCAGCTTCTTAATCTGTTATAATTTTAAATTTATTCTTTTTTAAAATATTTATCAAATAATAGACCGGTAATATATAATAATTATAATAAATTAATAAATATCTTTAACTATTATAGAGATATTATTTAAGCTGATATTATTAATTAATTAATTAAATATATTAAAAAATTAATAATTCAGAATATAAAAATATAATATATTATTTTTTAATAAAATATAATAATAAATAACAAGATTAAAACCAGTCTTAAATAGATTAAATAATTTATTAATATTTAATTCTTATTTTTTTAAATATTTATTATAGTATTTTTATTTATATTAATATTAATATTAATATTAATACCAGTCTAAGATTTAATTAATATAAAAAAACTAAAGTTACCAATATCTATGAGCTTTAATAGAAAGAATAAAAATAAATTTTTAAATTAACTTAATAATATACAGATAAAAATCAGAATTAATTAATAATTTATTAATATACTAATTAAATAAATTTAATATATATTTATATTTTTAAACAGAGAAGCTAAAATAAAAATTAATTTATAAATAAAAATTAATTATAAAGCTCTATCCTTCTCAGCTATAATTTTAATTAATTATTTTAAATTAATTTATAAAAATTTAATTTAATAAGAAAAAGTTATCAGCAAGTTATCTATTCTTAAATAAGAAAATTAAATAATTAATAATTTTTTAATAAAAGTTAATAGTCTGCTAATTAAGACTGGAGAATATAATTAAAAAAATTTAAATAAAAAGAATTTTTTATATTAAATCTTAAATAATAATATCTACTAATAGATAATAGATATTAAATAAAAACTAAACTTTAAAAACTTTTATTAATAAGTTAAACGGGTAGCTGATAAATTTATAAAAATAAATTAATTTTTAAAAAAATAACTAGAATACTTAAATATCTAAATAAATAATATTTTTAAAAAAATAATTATAAATAATATTATAAATTAAAAATTTATAGCAGCAAATACAAGACCTGTTTAATAAGTTTAATAAATATTAAAAAAAATATTAATTAAATATTATAAAACAGAACTTTATTTATATTATAAATTCTTAGAATATTATATTATTAAATATTTTTATCTACTATTACAGTACTTCTAAAATTTAAAAGATAAAGTTTACTAAGCTCTACTTAAAAATAATTTAATTAATAAAATTAATTAAATATTAAAAAGTCCAGCTATTCAGCAGCTTCTAATTTTAAAAAAAATATAGTTTTTCTAGATTATTATTTAAGAAAATATATATTAATTAATTATAATTATAAAAAATTTAAAAAAAAAATTTAAGAATTTAAAGGCCACCACACCTTCTCTATATTAAAATTAATTAATAGAATTTATTTTATAAATATTTTAATTAATATTAATTATATATCTTACAGGATAATCAGCTAGAACTTTATAAATAAAAATAAATTAAAATATATTCTTATTAAATCTTAAAATATTAAAAAATTTAAAAGAGGGAAAGTCTGTATAATTAAATTAATAAAAATATTATTAAATATAAATAAAAACCTGTAAAAGTATATATATTTTTATATTTTATTATATATATATAAATATAATATTATATTAAAACTTCCATGGATAAAGTACTAAAATATAATATTTTAAATTAAAAATTTTATACTTTATATTTAGAGCACAAGAATAAAAATATAATATAAATAAGAATAAAATTATTTTTTAATATTATTTATAATTTTTACCAATATATAATATACTTAGAAGAATTAAAAAAAGAAAAAAAATTTAATAAAGCTATTTATAATAAGTCTAATAAATATTAATAAAGCTTTTTATAAATTTAACCAGTTAAAAAATTTTATAAAAATAAAAAATAAGCTATTAGACTTCTACTATAAATATTTAAATATTTTTAATAAAATAATAATAAATATTTTACTATTTTATTACCCGGGGGTAGACCATGCTATAAAAATAATTAAAAATATTAAAAAAAAAAAAAAAGGTCTCTTAGGGCCTCCTTTATTAAATAAATTAATTAAAATTTTTAATATTATAAAAAATCCTAATTAATCTTCTAAAAAAAAAATTTATAAAAATTAATAATTTTTTAACAGCTGTGCCTGTACTATTTATTTTAAAATCTAATAATAATCTATATTTTTATACAGATTATTAAATATTTAACTAGATAATTATAAAGAACTAGTATTTCTTACTATTTATTCAGAAAATCTTTTAATATATTTTAAAAATTTATTATTATATTAAATTAAATATTATTTAGATCTTCCACCGCATCCAGATCAAAGAAGAAAATAAATAGAAAATTATATTTTATATTTATTTTAAATTATTTAAATAACTAATAACTTTATTCAGGCTTGTTAATTATCTAAGTATATTTTAATAATATATTAATTAAATTTTATAAGAATTTCTTAACAAATTCTGCTTTATCTATATTAATAATATTTTTATTTTTATAAATAAAAGTCTGATTATATATTATATCTAGATATAATAAATATTAAAATATTTATAAAATATAAATCTTTAAATAAATATTAACAAGTACAAGTTTAAAATGATTATTATAAAATATCTAGAATTTATTATTAAAATAAAAAAAGAAATCTATATAAATTTTATTAAGATCCAGATTATATAAAACTAGAAGATATTAAAAATTATCTATAATATTAAAGTCTTTCTAGAATTTATTAATTTTTATTAATAATTTTTTAAGAACTAGAAAATCTACTTAGAATCCTTAATATAATTTATTAAAAAGAATATTAAATTTAACTAGATACCAGAGATTCAAAAAATATTTAAAATTTTTAAAAAGATTTTTACTACTATTCCTGTTCTCGCGTATTAAGATCCTAAATAAGAAATATTAATAAAAATTAATTTCTCTGGATAATATACAGGAGGAATATTATTTTAATAAAATAATTAAAAAATTTTTTATTTAATAATATACTTCTTAAAAAAAAATCTATCTATAGAATATAATTATTAAATCTATAATAAGAAATTATTAATAATTATCTAAATTCTATAAGAATAGAAACCAGAGCTTATTATATTTTTCTATTTTAAAATTTTCAGTAATTATTAAAATCTAGAATATTTTATAATTTAACAGCAGCTTATAGAGTGATAAATATATTAAATCTAATTTTTAAACTATTTTAATTTTATAATTAATTATTATTTAAAAATAATAAATATTTAATTAAATATTTTATTTTAAAGATTTCAGAACATGCCCAAGAAGGAAGATAAGTATATTATAAATTAAAAAATCTAATTATTTTATTCTATATCTAAAAAAGGGCTTATCTATATAATATTTATTAATAAAAATCTTAAAAAAAAATCTCTATAAGTCCAGAATCTAAAAAATTAATATTAGATAACTTATAAAAGCAAGTAGAATAGACTAATAAAAATCTAAAAAAATATTATAAAATAATAACTAAAAACAAGCCTGAGCTTTTTAAATAATTAAAATTAAAAATTTTTATTATAAAATATTAGCTGGACATAAATTAATATCTATTTTTTTAAAAGTAAATCTAGATTTTTAATTTAGAATTCTTATAAATTTAAATTATTTAAAAAATTTATAATAATATAATTACTGGGTACTCCAGACAGGACTAGATTTATAAAATAATTATTTATTATTACTACTGATTAAATATAAATAAAGATATCTGCTAATTCTGCTATAATTATAATAATTATAAAATTAATTATATTTAAAAAGACTATAAATAAGATCTCTTAAAATTATTACTAATTTCTAATTAATTTTAATAAAATATTATTATTAACTTCCTGGTAGACCTTCCAGAGTCTTAAGATTATAAAAATATTATAGTTATTATTAACTAGTTAATTAAAAATATTATTATTAAAGCTATCCCGAGCATGGATATAAAGAATTTTATAAATATATTTATTTAAATATTTTATAATTATTATAAAGTACTTTAATCAGTAATTTTAGACTACAGCTCTTAATTTATAAGTAAATTATAAATAACCCTATACAAGGCCCTGGATATTAAATAATATTTTTTTATTATTTATTATTCTGAAACAGATAGAGCAACAGAGCACTGAATTATAATTATTAAGATTTTTTTATAATACTTTATAAATTAATAATAAATTAATTAATAAAAATTATTACTTCTGATACAGCTAGTCCTAAATAATTAAGACTTTATATTAATAGAAATAAATTTCTTCTTCTTATAGTATAGCTTCTATATAAAGTTCTTAAACTTAAATATTAAAATAAATTTTTTAAAATATAATTAAATCAGAAATTTCCAAGAACAGGCTAAAGCTATTTTTAATAAATTTTAAAAAATCTAAAATATTATTAGCTTAATAATAATAATAATATAAGAAATATAAAAATAATATATTAATTAATAATAAAATCCTACTCTCTGCTATAAAGAAAATAATAAAATCTAGTTAAATTTAAAAAATATTATAACTAACTAATTTAGTAAGAAGTTAAACTAATAAAATATAAAGTTTATAATACTGGAATAAATTAAGATATATATATATAAATTAAATATATTATTTAAAATTTATCTAATATTTTATATTAATCTATTTTAATCTACTGTTACAGACTCTTTATCTATTTAAAAAATAATTAATTAATAATTAAATATTATTATTACAAAAGATAGTACTGAGAAATATATTATTAAAAAAATTATAAATAAAAAAAATATATCCCAAGAAAAATACAGCTATAAAAAAATATTTCTAGTTAAATAAAAAAAATATACTAAATCTATATAAGAACCAGTAACTGAGTTTTATAATATTAAGATTTATAAATACTAGTATAATTTTATTTATTTATTTTATTTAAAAAAATCTATATTAGCTCAGCTGTGTTATAATAAAAAAAATAATAATTAAAAAAAATTAGATTTTATTAATTATCTAGAATTAGAATATTTATATTCTGATTTATCTGGTTCTAGATCTTAATCTAAAAATATTTATAAAAAAAATAGAAATCTCTAGAATAAGTAAAAAAATTTATTAGAATTATAAAGAAAAACTCCTAGAAAAGTTATTTATAAGAAAAATTAATTTATCTATAGATTAGATAGTTCTTTTTCTAATAAATTCAATTTTTCTATTAATTACTATACCTTACGTAGTCCTCCCGGCTTCTTAGCCTGTCACAGCATTAAATGATGTCTTTCTACTGCTTATCATCCTGAAACAGATGGAGCGACAGAGTACTGAATTACAGTTATTAAAATCTTTTTATAATATTTTATAAACCAATAACAGATTAACTAGTAAGAATTATTATCTCTAGTATAACTAGCTCTAAATAACTAGAACTCTATATTAATAGAAGTAAACTTCTTCTTTTTATAATACAGCTTTTATATAAAATTCTTAGACTTAAGTATTAAAATAAATTTTCTAAAATATAACTAAGCTAGGAATCTTTAAGAGCAGACTGAAGCTATTCTCAGTAAATTCTAAGAAATCTAAGATATTATTAACTTAATAATAACAGCAGTATAAGAAATATAAAAATAATATATTAATTAACAGTAAAATCCTATTTTTTATTATAAAGAAAATAATAAGATCTAGTTAAATCTAAAAAATATTATAATTAATTAATTTAGTAAGAAGTTAGACCAGTAGAATATAAAATTTATAATATTAAAATAAATTAAAATATATATATATAAACTGAATATATTATCTAGAATTTATTTAATATTTTATATTAATTTATTTTAATCTACTGTTACAGATCCTCTATCTATTTAAAAAATAATTAATTAATAATTAAATATTATTATCACGGAAGACAGTACTAAGAAATATATTATTAAAAAAATTATAAATAAAAAAAATATGTTCCAAGAAAAATACAGCTATAAAAAAATATTTTTAATTAAATAAAAAAAATATATTAAATTTATATAAAAACCAGTAACTGAGCTTTATAATATTAAAATCTATAAATATTAATATAATCTTATTTATTTATTTTATTTAAAGAAATTTATATCAGCTTAGCTGTATTATAGTAAAAAGAATAATAATTAAAAAAAACTAGATTCTATTAATTATCTAGAATTAAAATATCTATATTTTAATTTATCTAGTTCTGGATCTTGATCCAGAGATATCTATAAAAAAAATAGAAATTTCTAAAGTAAGTAAAGAAGTTTACCAGAGTTATAAAGAAAAATTTTTAGAAGAATTATTTATAAGAAGAACTAATCTATCTGTAGATTAGATAATTTTTTCTTTAATAAATTCAATTTCTCTATTAATTACTATATCTTACATAGTCCTCCCGGCTTCTTAGCCCGTCACATCTACTACCCCCAAAGCCTCTAACGAGATGTCAATAAGATATTATCTATCGGCCATTCATCTATTTGTGATGAACTTCCCCATCACCTAGCATAGTAGGTGAACACCCAGAAAGTAATAGATGAATCTATATATATCGTCTCAATACCGCCTATTCCTATCCCTTTTCCCCAACTGGAGGTGGATCATCCGGATGGATTCAGTTTAAGGTAGTGGGGGATGTCATGCAGGGATCAATCGGGGTAAAATGGATAGGGGCCATAATGTGCAGTATTATTGATCTGTCATATTATCTTGGTTATCTATGTCTTTGCTTCTTAGTACTGATGTTTATAGTTAGGTCTGTGAGGTGTGCTTTAGTTCAGATTCATAATATGGGATGTATGGGTGGGGCGGGTGTCGATAATATATAAGTATTCAGTTGCTCCGCGGTTGGGGACTGCATGGCATTTCCACCACTAGGCTGAGAAATGATAGAAAATTATATAACCCCGATGTAGTATTGATATAGAGTGAAGCTTTGATATAAGGACTGATATACGTTAATGAGAAAAAGAATTGTAGGCCTTGTAGAGACCAAGGTAGGATGTTTGTTTATGACCCCTATATAGCTATAATATAACTAACCATAACTTATCATAACTGTAGATAACTTCGAGAATCTATTAGCTGTCTTTATTATACCCTCCTCACGCAGCCTCTGGAGCATTAATCCAAAGTTGATGTACTCGAATCAATACTACTATTATATTAATAGATGCTCATTGCATGCCCAAGAAGACAATCTCAAACATTTTATCCCCACAAACAAAACAATTACCTATTGACAATCGAATAATCAAACAACCAACTCCCCGCCCATAACCCGCACCGCACTTCCCCTCAACTCCACCGTCTCAATCTTCTTCTCACCACCAGTACTCTTCGTACTAACAGCAACGCTAATATCCGACCTCCTCCCCATCTCCACACCCTGCACAATATCGTACTCGACCTTCCCCTCACCAGCACTAGTCAAAGCCAAATAACTCGACAAACCACTGGCCGCACTGCCCGTCGCCGGGTCCTCAAAGTTCCTCAACAACATCCTCGACCGGATGACCTTCTTCCCTGTCGCCTCATCATGAACCCCAGGAACATAAAAGTACACCACGATAAGACCAGCTCCTTCCCACCCCTCATCAAGGTATCCGCCTTGCGAGACAGATTTGCAGGGGATCACTTCTCCGCTCACGGGGGCTTCCGTGGCAGCTAGGGCTTCCAAGCTGGGTAATTCAACCAAGACCTGGCTCATGCCTTTGACGATGGAGAAGACGGGGAAGCTAGCATTTTTCTCGCTAGAGAGGAAAGAAGTCAAAGAAGGATGCAATCTCAGCATCTCCGACAGCGGGAACCGCGATGAGTGGATGTGCACATTGTGTGCGATTTGAGCGGCCACTACGCCGCCATCTGATGAAGGCGACACACGGGAAATGGCGAATGGACCAGCTTTGGTGAGAAGAGTCGTGACATCTTTCTTGTCGGACTCTTCTGGAGAATGCTGCAGGAACCAGGAGACTGCGCCGATGGTGGGGTGGCCGGCGAAGGGGAGTTCTTCGTCTGTGGTGAAGATGTCGATTTTGCGGACAGAAGGGGTGGCGGGGTCAGTGGGGTGGATGAAGATGGTTTCAGAGAGGTTGAATTCACGCGCGATGGTTTGTTTTTGGGATTGTGTGATGGTGTTGTTGGTAGGGAGGAAGACCACGCCTAGCGGGTTGCCGGAGTAGGGGGTGGTGGTGAAGACGTCGAGGGTGAGGAAGCGGAGGGATTGAGACATTTTGATTGTTGATACTACTTATTCAATAGAGGTAGATGCGATTATTTTTAAGGCTTGAGAAATGGAAGGAATCATGGATGGTGCCGAAGTATAGATATAGCTAGGAGGAGAAAAGTGTATGAGTCATGACGTGAAGGGATTGGATCAGGCGATGGTGGGGAATCTCCACGCCCTCCGAATAGCACGCGGATATCCCAGGAACCATACTTCTCCAGCTCGGTTAGAAGTGATGGCTCCACTAGAGGCTGCAAAATGCCGGCACTTGTGGATGGGGTTTGATTTGACAGTTTGGATGCCAGAAAGTTCTTTCGGTGTGCGGCATGTTCTCCCCGGTGCTTTGCACGTGGAATGCTAACCACAACGTCGGTGATCGGGACCTTTAGTTTACTGGTGCGATGCATGTTATGCTTGGAATGCGGTAGCAGCTGATCGCATCTTAATTGTATCTTCAGTAGCGACCTGGATAGATCCGGTGTGAATCAGCAAGTTAAATTGCAACCCCTACTTCCATTAGGAATGCTGCAATGTGCCCCACGACGTTGTAGACAGGAATCTCTGATTGCCCAGTAAGCATCTAGACTCATGATCTAGTTTTCCCAAAGACTACCGCAGATTAGAGTCCCTTGCTTTTCGCAGGTCCAGCGAATTGCGTGACCACGTGTCTGTTGAACCATTGTTCGTCCTAAGCAAGGGGAAATCTGTGTGGATGGCATACGCTAAAGACCCGGCACCATCGATTGACCCGCCAGACGAGCTTATTCCAGTAGTCTGATCTTGCCAGATCAGCTGTAGAAGAGTGAAACCAGGCTAGTAACTGAATTTGGGATTGGCTGGCTGCCTACTCCAACATTGAACTTCTTAAGCATTGAGGGAAATGCATCATAGCAAAGGGCCATATAGCGCCGCCTAGCATAATCAGTGCCTAGGAATGCATAATTGCTTCTGTTGCGCCCGAGTAGCACAGGGGAACAACACAGAATCTAGTGCTCACATGGTTCGGGCAAGGGCAAATGTTGGCTAAGAAGGGATGGTGAAGTGATTTGCGGATTACCATGCCTATATTTCAACCAAACAATCGAGACTTTCCACAAAAAACAGTATCATATAGTAAGAGTTACTGATATTTGCTGAGATTCACGGGCTGTTCGGTAAGAAGAATGTGGAAGCGCAGTTAGTTTCCTGTCTAAGTAAGCGAGAGGTAGATTGACTATGTAAATGCTCTGACACCACGTAGGCAAGCTTGCCTGTCTAGGTAGTTCTTTAGTAAGATAACTATCTAGCTAGTTGGTTTCAGAAGCACAAACCTCATGCTTAGTTGCCTGTTGTGCATGAGTCAGCATCACAGCCCCATGCCGAGATAGCGTTGATGACGAAGTATCGTCGAAGAGGCATAAAGGCAGGCTGTGCAATAGTACACTGCTAAGGAAGACGTCAAAAGAAGAAAGATACACTTGTTTCATGTCTAGGTTTGCCACGAATACACGTAAGGAGGCGAGGGAGGATTCTGCATAACTCTGATAAGCTGAGCCACGGCTGTTGTCGAACCTGAGCGGGACCGACACGTTGTTCGATCGCATTTCTGATGTCATTCGCGACATGATCTATAGAAAATCTGGCCACTCTCCACAAAGTATGTTATCTCGAGACTTTCACATCAGATCCCAAACAAGTAGGCACTGGGATGATGTTGGTTGGACAGTCAAGACTCCACTTCATTTGCAGATAACGTAAGGGATGATATAAGTAGGTGCGGCTCGTATTGGTCGTCAAAGGCTCAAAAAGACGTTCACTGAAGCAGAGCCAAGTGTAACCAACAAGGCTTGTCCAATGCTTTGTGGTGACCAAGCAAGCCATGGGGATCGACGCGGCTCCTGGCCCATCTTATGTACATATACGAGAGGGAGTTTATGGTCTGACGGCCTGCAGTGGCTCAGTTGTATCAGAATGCCGCAGGGGATGATTCTACTTGCGGGCCAGAGAGGAATGTGTTTCGCGTGGGAGACAGTGCGATCTGTTTGTTGTGAGGGGAGTCTGATCGGCACCGTGATATCTAACTGGCTTGTCATATTCTGCAGGCTACACTGCTCGCTTAGCTCAGAATACGGCTCATGGCGTTGATCCCGTCTGGGTTACGTCCAGCAAAGTTAGTTTAGAGGGTGGGATGAACGTGAAGAATAGTGAGAGAAAGGGTTAGCCCCAAGAAGGGAGACGGGTGGGTTACCGGGAGAATCCTCCAGTAGCCCTGAACTGCTGGACACGAGGAAAGTATATCGAGATACTGTGATGCTAAACAGAAGTAGAAGGTGGCAAAGTGCTGATCGTTCGATCTGACACGCTCCCCCCACCCAACAGGCTCGGATTTCGTCCCATCGCTGTTGCGGGTAGGGATCATCAAGGCTCCACTTGGTTAGCAGGAGGTGGAAAATAGCCACGGATTCTGGCATTCCTTCGTCGGAGAGTGATAACCTCCGATGCCTCGGGATAGATTCCGCGTAATATAACATCGGCGTTAAATTCCGGAAAACGCCATCGTAGAAGCTTTGAAATGTCCGGAGTGATTCTTAATCTAGCAATTAGTCGAAGTGAATGGAGAAGTGTTATTTACCGTCTCCATAAGAGGGAGGTTCTAGGGATAGCGACCGACCACGCAGTACTATGGTGGTAGGAAAATCGATCGAGATCGCCCGGTCACACGTGGTCGCAACGCCACGAGCAAAACGATAAGATCATGGTCTGGTGGAGGAACCTAGTAGGTAACAGTTTCGCCAACCTCCAACCGGACTGGTAGGGCGACCACTCAGGCCGATCTTGCCTGTGCTTGGTCTGCCCACGCGAAGAACGTTGTAGATGACTACTAAATTAGGGTGGGACTGAACCACACCAGGAATTACTGACTGAGGGAGGGAGAAAGAGGGGAAGAAGGAAGGGGGTGGGGACTTGCAGCCGAGCAATAACCGAATCATATTTGTTGCGAGGGGAGGAAGGTATCTTGAGTTCGAATCTGACCACAACAGCGGGCAAAAAGGTTTAGAGTGTTTCAGCGGGATGCGGGAGCAAGAAGCACCGCGACCAGCACAAGGCCGATGGAAGCAGGATTGCGATGGGGGCCAGAATGGGTGCATATGCCCGGGTGGGCTTAGCATGCACCAGCCATGACCAGCGGGCTTGCTGACGTCCTGTGCGGAGATCCCTCCATCGTCGTTTCGTATTCCTTCTGATTCATCGCAACAGGAATTAGAAGGATCTGGCCTGCCTGGGAGGATTGCGTCGAATGCTGCAGCATGCTAGTACTTACTAACTTACTGTCCACAACCCCTGTCGTTCGTTTCCTTGCGTCTAGCGGATGACCGGATCCAGCTTATTATTATCTCTTGCCGCCGAACAATCAAGAGATACTTCTTCCATCGTCATCGCATTCCTTCAGACGTCGAAGATTCAACATCACCATCTATCTACAAAGAGGAACGAGAAACAACAAAAAAAAATAAAAAAGCGACAAACACAGACAGGCAAAGAAAGAAAGAGAGAGAAATACAGAGTCAGCTCTATCAGCGTGATGGAACAACGCAGTTCCCCGGCCAGATCGCTACCCCCGCGAAAAACCACCACGACTCCCCAACTCAGCTGCGAACTCTGCCGCAAGCGCAAGGTCAAGTGCGACAAGCTCACCCCCTGTACCAACTGTGCTGCCTCGGGAACGGTCTGTGTTCCCATCTATCGCACGCGACTGCCCCGAGGCCGACATGCTACTCGTCCGCGTCGAGTGTCATCGCCTCCGCCCACATCAGCTCCCGGGGACACTGATCGGATGATCCAGCCCACGGTCCCCGTCAATGAGGATCTCCAGGAACGGATACACCGATTAGAAGCTCTCATCCAGGGGATGAGCTCCCACACCCATACTCGAACTCCATCCGCAACTTCGCGGGAACAGGTGCGCTACACCCCTGCTCTTTCAGCCTCGCGGAATGCTGACCTCGGCAATGACCAGTCCGTCCAATTATCCGACACTTCCACATTCCAAACGGCTCCTAATCCTAATACTTCCCCCATCCTGAATAGTTCTATTGTTTCTAAGCGTCTCATGTTGCAACGGCCCGATCAGTTCTGGGCCGACTTGGTGGATGAAGTAGGTCTGCCAACCTGGACCAGGAAGGAAAGAATGCTGACGCGGACACATGCAGATTCACGGACTCCGCGATGTGGTCGAATCATCACTGGCCGGAGGACAAGAAGGCCCGATCCCTTCCTCCGACTCAGCCAAGGCCGAGCCACCCAATGATGACGGAATCCAGGTTCTTGGCCTCGGGGCTAGCAATCCTTCTGCAGCCCTACGGTCCATGAGTCCGCTGCATAATCCGGTGGTCGCTCGTCAGCTCTGTGAAGTGTACCTCCAACAAGTCGACCCCGTGATCAAGATCCTCCATCGCCCATCGCTGAACCGATGGATGGTTCAGGGTGAAACCTATCTGGCATACGCCGATGGTCACCCCTCGGTAGAAGCACTGGGTTCCGCCGTCTGCTACTCGGCTATTAGCAGCATGACGGAAAACCAGTGCTCAGTAATGTTTCATGCCAGCAAGGCAGATTTGTTGGCTGAGTCTCGTGTGGCTTGTGAGACGGCCATTGGCCGTGCGGGTTTGCTCACCAGCCGCGATATTACCGTTCTGCAAGCGTTTATTTTGTATCTGGTATGAATTGGACTTGACCAAAAAGAAGCGACATTAGACTGACTTTCTCTAGGTAGCTAGGAGATCGGAAGATCGCACCCCAGCTGTTTGGACTCTGATCGCTCTGGCTGTACGAATCGGAAAAGGCCTCGGTCTTTATTTAGATCCTGAGACAGAGACCTTTTTTGATCAGCAGATGCGGAGGCGTCTGTGGTTTACCATTTGCCTGATGGATTTGCAGGCCTCATTCGGTCAGGCATCCGAGCCACTTATCAGCGTCGACGAGTCGGCATCCACAGCTCTTCCTCACCACATTAATGACTCGGACTTTGATCCAAACACGGCTGCACCTTGTGACCCCAACCGGGAGGGTCTGACAGACACGACCTTTGCGCTGGTTACCTACCATGCACAGCGTACGGGTCGTCTTCTCAACTTTGCTCAACACGATCGCAAGGTCGACGGGGGCATATCAACTCCCGCATCCTCTACCTCCGGCACTTCAACATCCCGCACCCGCACATGCGACCCCAATTGGCCGCAGCAGCAAGCCCGGCACTTCGAACAAGAAGCACTGCGACTCCTCCATTTCTGCGATCCGGGCACCTCTGCGTACGCGTGGTTCACCTGGCACGGCACGCAGAGTCTAATCGCGACGGTACGACTGGCAGCCGCGCGACCGCTTCAGTGGCACGGACGAGCACCGCCGCCTCGCCGCGAGGGAAACACCGAACTGCTGCGTCTCTGCCTTCCCGTGCTGGAGAAAGCGCAGCTCATGCACACGGATCCTCGCGCCGAGGGCTTCCGCTGGTACGTGACAATTCCCTGGTACGCGCTGGCGATGGCTTTGGCGGAGTGCTATGTGAGCAGCGACACTGCCCTGGTGCGGTACGCCTGGCCACTGCTCGAGTCGTCGTACCTACAGCATGAGGCGACGCTGGGACGGTCTCTCGGCGGCCCGTTCGGGCAACTCATGCGGCGTATGAGAGAGAAACTGGCGGCACCAGCCGCACTCCCACCGAGCAGTCTCCCTAGCACCAACTGGAGCCCAGCCACTCCGCCAACCTTCCCGGGCGTGCCTCGGCCGCAGAGCAGTAATGATGATCGACATGTGTCCGGTTGCTCTTGGCCGGTGCCCACCGGATCCACCCCGCCCGCGGATCTGGGGTTGCCATCCCTCCTTCCGGTATCCACCTGGGAGGCGCTCTCGCCGCCGTCGTTGGACAACCCTTCTCTCTTCGGGGTACCTCCAACGACGACGGCAGTGGCGGACGGGATGGATCCGGGGGCGGATATGATGTGGGAGGAGCTGTTCTCGGGGATTCCGTTCAATGAGATCGCGGGGCCGGATATGTTCTTTTTCGATATGAACTGGGGGAGTTAATAGTGGCTGGTGGCTTTTGCTAGTAACGATGATATGATCGTAATCGAAGCGAGAATCTGAATCTAGAAATACTTGGCGATTCCTTTCGGACAAGACATGAACCTGTTTAGTAGTTCTGGGTGGAGGGGTTAAAACCCGCAAAAGACGATTAAAAGCCGATGCCAGTGCTTAACTACTCGTAGTTCTCCTAGTGTTAATAATGTAGTAAGCATATTGTTCAATTCTGAAACAAAACCATGTACTAGATGATCTTCTAAGCCTAACGCAGCAATAGATCCCCATGTATCTACCACCAATGTCCCGAAACACCCACCTCCCCCTCTATCTCTCCCCTCCCCTACCACATCCCCACCCTCAGCACTAAACCAGTAGCCACTACTCAAACCCCTCTAAGCATCAAAAATCGGCCTCTTAGCCCTAAAAACAAAAACACTCCCAACCACCCAAGTCTGCACCTCCCAAAAATTCTCCCTAAGGGCCTTCTCAAACTCAAACGCATTATCCTCCTCATTATGAAACACCCCATGATTCAAACACCCACGTCGAATAATCGCCGCAAACCAATTATCCTTCCTGACCCCCTTACCCAGCACATTCGCACCATGGACCACCCCGTCCTCCGTCATGTATTTCTTGATGTGCGTGAAGATCTTGCATTTGCTGGCCATGGGGACGGGCAAGCAGTGCAGGAGGTAGTACATTGAGACGGAGTCAAATTTTTGTTTCTCGTTGGTGGAGTAGGATTCTGGGAAGGGCGAGGGTTGCAGGATGTCGGTGACTATGCCGTGGGTTTGGGTGGAGGGGTGTTTGCAGCGCGCGAGGGCGACGTTGAGCGCGTGCGTTTCGTTGTCCACGATTGTGAGGGTCGTGGTGGATGGGATCTGCGCTTGGTTGAGGTAGTAGCCGGTGCCGGCGCCGATGTCTAGGTGGTTTTTGCCCACGTTGGATCGGAATAAGGGGATTAGGTAGGTGCTGATTCGGCAGCCCCAGGCGAGGGTGCTTACGATGCCGAGGACCCAGATGTCGTAGATGAAGAGGCGCCAGGGGGTGTAGATTTGTTCTTGGGGTTGGGGTTTGGATTGAGGTTTGGAGGTGGTGGTTGTGGTGGTGGTGGTTGAGGACATTTTGGATTGATTGATTGAAGTGATGAGTTATGCTTGTTGCTTCGAGTGTTTATGTTGTGATGATGGTGAGGTTGTTCGTGGCGGAGAGACATTTTATAGTTTATCCTCGAAGAGTATACAGTGTCAGATCGGACAGGACTTCGGAAAACGTCAAAGACGCAGTTGCATGCCACATGGACATGAAACAGATGCAGAAACAGGAATAGAGTTAGAATCCGACGTAATACTGAGCGGACAATTAAGAATTTACTCCGACCGGCTTTTGATAATGTCATGATCGGATTCCCATCGTGGGGGCCAAACACATCTAGTCAGACTATACACCGAGCGTATACTGTTCCGTCCGGCAGAGATTAAGAGCAATTGATAAAATAGAGCAAGTCATGAAGAGAAGAGCCATAACAACACATTGCCTATACTCTACTGATCGAAGACAATGACTCCTCCCATCCTCATCATCGGCGCCGGCCTCTCCGGCCTCACCGTCTCCCGCATTCTCACCAACGCCTCCATTCCCAACATCGTCTTCGAAGCCTCCACCCCCGACCGCACCCAAGGCTACGCTATCAGTCTCCGCGAATGGGGCTACACCTCCCTCCTAACAGCCCTGGGCGACCTGCCCCTCCGGAGTCTCACCCGGGGCGTCGCCCCGGACCGCATCCTCGGCGGAACCGGCTGGATCGACCAAGCCCTCCGGGACAACCATACCGGAAACCTGCTAGTCGCTCCAGACCCCGAAGCCAAGCAATGCATCGTGCGGGCGAACCGCAATGCCCTCCGCACCTGGATCGCCGATAGCGGCGACGAGGAAGTGGACATCCGCTACGGCCACCGTCTCCGCAGCGTGCAGGGCTCAATGGGCAACGTGATGGCCACTTTCGAGAATGGCGCGAAGTACCAAGGTTCACTGGTCATCGCAGCTGATGGCGTGCACTCTACCGTGCGCTCTCAGATCCTGCCCCATGTGAGCCCGGATATTGTGCCCGTGGTGGTGTATCATGGAGAATTGGAACTCCCCCGCAAGGAATTCGATAATCTGATCCGTCCGCACTCCGGACCATCGAATATTCTGGCTGGTGTGGGCGATGGGTTCAATACCCCCATTACTGTTTGTAATATCACCCCGACGCATGTCCATCTCGACTGGTCGTATTCGAGACCGAGTATAGCCGATAAGGATGCCGAGGATCCCCTCTATCGGCCACATGTCTCTGCCACGGAGGCTAAGCAGATTCCTCCGGCACTGCTGGAGGAAATTGCGTCTCGGGATCTGGCGAGGCCGTGGTCCCAGCTGCTTAATGCTGAGGCGTTGCCGACTCATCGGGTGTTTAACTGGGTGAGTCGCTGTGTGTCGGTGACAAGGGAGGATGTGAATGCTGCGCAGAAGCAGGGGGTGGTATTTATTGGGGACTCGTGGCATGCGATGCCGATCTTTGGGGGTGAAGGTGGTAATCATGCCCTGGTTGATGCGGTGGAGCTGGCGGAGGCCTTGACGGGTAAGGAAGGGGAGTTGGATGCTGCTGTGACGGGGTACTATGATCGTGCGTGGAGACGCTGTCAGGAGGCTGTGAGACGGTCTAGGCAGAGGTTCTTCCAGTTGCATCGGCCTATGAGGGAGTGGATGGAGATTGCGGAAAAGAAGAAGATGATGGCTGCTATGAAGGAAGTGGAGGCTCGATGATTAGCAGCTGTATCTGGTGTGCTAGGAGTTATGTCTGGATGTCGAGATAGTTCATTTAGTTCCCCACTAAATTTGGAGTTGATTGTATGCAGTGAATTGATAGCTTGTGGGATAACTCATATAGTGTTTGCTATGTTTACTACAATATAAGAATTGTCAATACTATGTTCGGTCGTCAATTATAATAGGAACAACTGTTCTAGTAACAATAATGGGTTTATGAATCTGATTTTCCAAGTCACGAACTGTGCTTGCGACATATTGGTTATGAAATGAGAGTAAGCCACGATTTAATTATCACGGAGCATTGGTCTAGCTATTCAAACTGAAGAACTGTATTCAGCACAACTGGTATGAACAAAAACAGCAACTAAATACAAACAGAGTTTTGGAATGAATCTACAACCTCACCGCAGCTGCAGCTGGCTGCCCAACTGCAAACCACCGTCTCTGACTCGGCTCTCCCTCAAACCCAACCTTCCGATCCTCCGCCAACTTCCACAGAACCTGACTCAAGAACGGCGTCAAAGCCTGCTCAACCTCATCCGGAATCCCTCCATACATAGAGTTAATAAGCTCCGGAAACGTTAGAGCGCCCGCACGACGCCCTCCCCCGGTCGCTGCCATCTTCGCCCGACTTCTCTCCAACGCGGCCAGTACCTGCCGCATCCTCGACTCTTTATGCTGAATATATTCCTTCATCTTAGCGGGAAGATCCTCGATGCGTGTACCATGCGCTGGATACCCGAGCGCGCAATTGAGGTCCGCCATGCGTGACAGGCTGGTCATATACGTGCCTAAATCTTCCACGACGGAGTATCCGTGTCCTAGCACATTGTCCCCCGTGAAGAGGGCATTCTCTTCCTCCAGCAGAAAGCACATGTGGTCAAAGGCGTGGCCGGGAGTAAAAACAGCGCGGATAGTTGCGCCCTCTACTTGGAACCTTTGGCCATCGTGGATGGCTTGTTGGCCGAGATCGGGGGTGTTTTTGTATACTCTAGAGGACAGTTCGGGGTTGTAGCTGATGAGGTTGGGGACTCCGCCGGTATGATCGCCGTGCCAATGAGTGAGCAGGACGTGGGAGATTTCTAGACCGTTGGATTCTAGTTGTTCTGTGAGAGCTTGAATCCAGCTTGCTTCACCCTGTTCGGCGTTAGAAGTATTCATAGCAGGAAGGTAGAGGTGGACTACCTGGCCGGTGTCAATGAGAATTCGGAATTTGCCCGTCCCCACGAGGTACGTGTTGGTCCCTTGCAGCTGCATGCGCCCGGGATTGCCTCCGAGAATGCGCATCACTCTCTCGGTGACTTGCTGGACTTCGGGAAGACGAGGCAGGTTGGCTTCCTGGCCGGACAGGTATTCCTGCCAGAAGGACTGAGCGAAGGGGATACGGAAGGCCATGTTGAGATACCAGCTCGTAGCGACTATTCACTCATCCCGTCAAATCCTGGATATGGTTGAACTGGGCCCATTTTGTTGTTCTATACTATCTTCAAGGCTTCTATTTGGTTCTGGAACGGAGTTTAATCGGACACACGTGGAGGCCATGCCATCCGAGCAAATCTGACATCAGCCCCATTTGTCCGTCCGATCCTGCCACTTTTCTTCAACATCCAATCCCACGAATACTATCATTCCTCTCAGAGTACCTGAAACAAAGTTTAAAATCCGACTTTTATCTGCCGAGGGATTCTGCAGGATTCAGAATCAAAACCCGAGCGATGTCACTACGCCGTCCGACAATGGCCCCATTCTGCATCGCGATGATGATGAGATGAAGATGCTGAATCGACTCAGCTTCATTGTCCGAAACGGACATGGAGAAATTCACGAGATTCGGTCGCAGATTCAGACTCATTTTGCTGAGACGACGAAGGGTATATAGAGAGCATTAAACCTCGCCGTTGCTGGAAATATCATCTCAGTCCAACACAGCACATCACAGCACAGCAAAGCAAAGCAATTACCTCTCTCCCCAAAACCACAAAACCCTCTCACTCAAACGAATCTAATTCAATTCAACCAATAAATCACCATGTCTGCCCCTACGAAGCTGGTCTTCTTCGGAAACGAATTCCCCAATGACGATCTCAAGACCCTCTTCCGCGGTCTGCACCGACACGGCAAGGACCGGCGCTTTCGCCAGCTGGCAACCTTCCTGGAGGAGTCCACTCGCGTGCTCCAGAATGAAGTTGCCCAGCTTCCCGAGCCACTGAAGAAGCTGGTGCCTCATTTCGAAAATCTGATGCCCCTAACCGAGGTCGACTTTCGTCAAGGCCCTCTGGGAGCTGCTATGGAAAGCGCCCTGCTGACCATTCTGGAATTGGGAATGTTTATTGGCCACTACGAGGCCGAGGAGCGTGTCTGGGACCTCTCCGCAGACCGAACCACCTTGGCTGGTCTTAGTATTGGCCTGCTCGCCGCCGCTGGTGTTGCATTGTCCACTCACTTGGCTGAGGTGGTCCAGAACGGTGCTGAATGTGTGCGGGTCTCCTTCCGCCTGGGCGTCTACGTCCACGATATCTCCCGCAAGTTGGAAGCTCCCCAGGCAGACGGCAGCTTGCTCAGCTGGGCCCATGTTGTCACCGGCGAGACAGCATCCGACCTGCAGGAGGAGCTGTCGCGATACAACACGGAGACGGGCACTCCCGAGCTGCTCAAGGTGTTCATCAGTGCTGCCGACAAGACCTCTGTCAGTGTCAGCGGCCCTCCCTCGCGCATCCGTGCCGCCTTCCGGGCCTCTCAGCGCCTGCGCTACTCTAAGTCTCTTGCCCTTCCTGTGTATGATGGTCTCTGCCATGCGGCCCATCTCTATGACGAGGAGACCATCCATCGTGTTCTTCACCCCAGTGGATCCGTCATCCCCACCTCTCGGCCGGTGCAGCTGGCACTACTCTCGTCGCGGTCTGGACAGCCCTTCGAGGCCACCACGGCCGCTGAGCTGTTCCGCGCCATCAGCACAGAGCTGCTGACTGGCACCATCTTTCTGGACAACATCACGGCCGGTATCCTCGACCGTACTGAGCGCTGTGCTGATGCCACACAGTGCCAGATTGAGACCTACCGCACTTCGCTGGTATTCAAGGGTCTGCTGAAAGCCCTGGAGGCATGCTTCCCTGACCGGACCATCAAGACCACCGATCTCATCCCCTGGGTATTCCAGGACTACGGTGCACGCCAGCCCAAGTCATACGCAGACTCGAAACTGGCCATTGTCGGCATGGCCTGCCGCATGCCTGGCGGCGCTAATGATCTCGACCTCTTCTGGGAGCTGCTTGCACAGGGTCGCGATACTCACACGACGGTGCCTGCGGATCGCTTTGACCTTGAAACGCACTACGACCCGACTGGCGAGACCGAGAACGCCACGCGCACTCCCTTTGGCAACTTCATCGACCAGCCCGGACTCTTCGATGCCGGATTCTTCAACATGTCCCCTCGGGAGGCTGAGCAGACCGACCCCATGCACCGTCTCGCCCTTGTCACCGCTTACGAAGCCCTGGAGATGGCAGGTGTTGTCTCTGGCCGCACGCCCTCGTCCAACCCTAAGCGCATTGCCACCTTCTATGGACAGGCCAGTGACGATTGGCGTGAGCTGAACGCGTCTCAGAACATCGGCACCTACGCCGTGCCTGGTGGTGAGCGTGCCTTTGCCAACGGTCGCATCAACTACTTCTTCAAGTTCGGCGGCCCATCTTTCAACCTGGACACAGCTTGCTCTAGCGGTTTGGCTGCCGTTCAGGCTGCATGTTCTGCTCTGTGGGCTGGTGAAGCCGATACTGTCCTGGCCGGCGGACTGAACATCATTACTGACCCCGATAACTACGCTGGTCTGGGCAACGGCCACTTCCTGTCACGCACCGGCCAGTGCAAGGTCTGGGATCAGTCTGCTGACGGCTACTGCCGTGCCGACGGTGTTGGCTCTGTTGTGATCAAGCGTCTCGAAGATGCGGAAGCAGACAATGATAATATTCTGGCTGTTGTGCTATCCGCTGCCACCAACCATTCGGCGGATGCTATCTCCATTACCCACCCCCATGCTGGCGCCCAGAAGGAGAACTATACCCAGGTGCTGCACCAAGCGGCTGTCAACCCGCTGGATGTGAGCTATGTTGAGCTGCACGGCACCGGTACCCAGGCAGGCGACGCTCAGGAGGCTGAATCGGTGTTAGATGTCTTCGCTCCCCGGAATCATCGTCGTCGGGCCGACCAGCCGCTGTACTTGGGCGCGGTAAAAAGTAACATCGGACATGGCGAGGCGGCCGCTGGTATTGCTTCCCTGCTCAAGGTACTGCTTATGTACCAGAAGAACGAGATTCCTGCTCACATCGGTATCCCCACTGTCATCAACCCGGCCATTCCCACGGATCTCGAGCAGCGCCAGGTCCATTTGCCTCGAAGCAAGACTGCCTGGCCCCGGGCTGCAGGCCAAATTCGCCGCGCCATTGTGAACTCATTCGGTGCGCACGGTGGTAACACAACCCTGGTATTGGAAGATGCCCCTGAGAAGCAGGTGACTGTGGCCCGTGAGGAGCGCTCGACGCACCCGGTAGTTATCTCCGCCAAGTCGAAGAAGTCCTTGGCTGCCAACTTGGAGACTCTCCTTGCCTACCTCGACGAGAAGCCGGAAACCGATCTTGGTGACCTATCATACACGACCTGTGCGCGGCGCATGCACCACAGCTGGCGCGTGGCCACTGCTGTCAGCGATATTCCCGCCCTGCAAAAGTTCCTGCGCAACGCCGTGAACAACGACGCCGTGTCTCAAATCCGGCCTATTCCCACCGAAGCTTCCCCTGTGGTGTTCACTTTCACCGGCCAGGGTGCATACTACGCTGGACTGGCACAGGGTCTTTTCCAGGCTCTGCCTTCCTTCCGCGCTGAAGTGCGCCAGCTTGACCACCTGTCCCAGCGACTGGGATTTCCCTCTATTGCGCCGGTCATCCTCGGTGAGGTGGAAGAGGGAACTGCTACGGCCCTGGTCACGCAGCTCAGCATTGTGATCGTGGAGATTGCCCTGGCTCGGCTCTGGCTGCTCCTCCTGGGAATTCCTGCTCCTCACGCCGTGATCGGCCACAGTCTGGGCGAATATGCCGCCCTGGCTGTCGCCGGCGTGCTCTCCACGGCGGATGCTCTCTACCTGGTTGGCCACCGAGCCCAGCTCATCGAGGAACATTGCACCCCCGGCAGCCACGCCATGCTCTCGGTGCGCGCTACCATCACTGACATTGAGCATCTGGTTGGAACCGGCCCTGATGCACCCACTTACGAGCTGTCCTGCCAGAACACACACCAGGACACCGTCATTGGCGGATCGATCCCAGACCTTAATGCCATCTGCGAGAAGCTCGAGCCTGAAGGCATCAAGTGTGTCAACGTCGATGTTCCCTTTGCCTTCCACACCGCGCAGATGGACGCCGTCCGGGAACGCCTCGCCAAGGCCGTCGCCGCCGTGCCCTTCAAGACCCCCAGCGTCCCCGTCCTCTCTCCCCTGTTGGGCAGCGTCGTTTTCGACGGCAAGTCCATCAACCCAGAGTACATCGTGCGGGCCACCCGCGAGCCCGTCCAGTTCGCGACTGCCATCGACGCCGCCCAGGAGCTCGGCATCGTCAACAACCAGACTCTCTGGGTCGACATCGGCCCGCACCCCATCTGCGCCAGCTTCGTGCGCAGCCTGGTGCCTGGCGCACGTATCGTCTCCTCCTGCCGCCGAAACGAGGACAACTTTGCCACCATGGCGAAGAGTCTCTGCACGCTGCACTTGGCTGGCCGCACTCCCTCTTGGGCCGAGTACTTCCGTCCCGACGAGCAGGCCTACTCTCTGCTCCGCTTGCCCAAGTACCGCTGGAACGAGGTCAACTACTGGATCCAGTACCTGGGAACCTGGACCCTGGACAAGGCGCATATCAAGAACGGCAGCAGCCAAAAGCGCGCTATCACCGATGTTCCGTCGGTCTCTTCTCTGCGCACCTCCCTGATCCACCAAGTCACCGAGGAATCTGTCGACAAGACCACTGCCACTTTCAAGGCCATCTCCGACATTCAGCACCCCGACTTCCTCGAAGCCGTGCACGGCCACACCATGAACAATTGCGGCGTCGCCACCTCCTCCATCTGGACAGACATGGCTATGACCGTCGGCGAGCACCTATACCGTCGCTTGGTTCCGGGCACTGACAACGTCCTCATGGACCTATGTGACTTCGAAGTCCAACACGCCCAAGTTGCCAACACCAACTCGAACACCCCGCAACCACTGGCCCTTGAAGCCCATCTCGACCTTCCCACCCGCCATATGTCCCTCGCCTGGTACGACGTCGATGCCACCACCAACCAGCGTGCCGCAGCCCCCTTCGCCACCGGCAGCATCAAGTACCCTGCTGACCCAACCGGCGCTGCCTGGTCCACAGAATGGTCTCGCATCACCCACCTCATCCAGGGCCGCATCGACGCCCTGCAGCACATGGCCGCGGAGAACAAAGCCAGCACACTTTCCAAGCCGCTCGCTTACGCCCTCTTCAAGAACGTTGTCGACTACGCCCCCCGCTACCGTGGAATGGACCGCGTCGTCATCCACGACCACGAGGCCTTCTCCGACATCACCCTTACCACCGACCGCCACGGCACCTGGCACACCCCTCCCCACTGGATCGACAGCGTCTCGCACCTGGCAGGCCTGGTAATGAACGGAAGTGACGCCTCCAACACTAGGGATTTCTTCTACGTCACCCCTGGCTGCGGTAGCTGCCGCATGACGGAGCCTTTGATCCCCGGAGGCAAGTACCGTAACTATGTCCGCATGTTCCCCATGCCGGACGAGGCCCACATGTATGCGGGTGACTTGTACATCCTCCGCGAGGAGAAGATCATCAGTGTCGTGGAACAGCTCAAGTTCCGTAGAGTGCCCCGCTTGTTGATGGATCGATTCTTCTCGCCGAACAAGAACGCCGCTGCACATGCTGCTCCTGCTCCTGCTCCTGCCGCTGCTCCGGTGGTGAAGAAGCAACCCCCCACTCCTACACCCACGGAGACTGTTACTTCCCAGCCGGCCAAGACAGAGCAGAAGCAAGTCCAGCTCCAGCTTCCTAATCTCACATCCGCTGCACCCTCGACAGCTAGCAGCTCATCCTCTCCCTCATCCAGCGGCGTCGCAACCCCCACAACTGAACAGGAGGCCCCCGTTGCCGATGCATCAGCAGTGACCGGTGTGGCCGGTAAGTGTCTGGAATTGATAGCCAACGAGACAGGCCTGGGTGTGACAGAGCTTACTGCGGACGCGACATTCGTGCAGCTGGGTGTGGATTCACTCATGTCGCTGGTGCTGTCGGAGAAGTTGAGGAGTGAGATGGGATTGGAGATTAAGAGTTCGTTGTTCTTGGAATGTCCTACTGTGGGGGACTTGACGGGATGGTTGGAGCAATACTGCTGATGTTTGGCCTTTTGTTGGTTTTGGCTGTTTGCTTCTTGTATTGTTGGACATTGTAACTAGAGGAGTAGAGAGTAATTGCATTGCTGTGACCTATCAATTCCGAGCACTTGATTAGAATATCAGAGTAAATGCAGGAACTAATTTCGAAAGGTTTCCGGCGGATAGGTATGAAGGGGGCTACGGGAAGGGGTTACTAGAGCATAAGAAGAATGATGTTAGACACCTTAAATTACGAGGACTCAGAATCTTTCAGTTGGAGTCCATACCCATGATTAGTAAACTAATATATCTTTGTTATATTGGGACTTGGCATTATTAATATGGTGGTAAAACCAGGGTCAACAGAAAGGGTATGTATGTCTCTCAAGTACTACTATAGTGGATGTATTTCCATGACGGTTCATGGAATATTCGGCGTTCGGGGCCATATTCTTTGCTTCAAACGGTGAAGCGCCTGCATAGCTAGCATCTTACCTAGGTCGGCTCGATTAAGTATAGAAATATGAAATGCAATGAAAAGAAAAGAATGGAATATCTAATGAGAGGCTTCTTTCTATGATGAGTAGATGTTCATGGGAAGGTGTAAGTAGCTAATAAGGAAAGTAGATTGGTATTCTTAGATTGGTATTCTTAGAACTGCTATTAATAGCTATGCCAGCTTATCCAACAAAAACATCTCTGACTTTTCATCTAAACACGACATAGAAGAGTAAAAAGAGAGAGGAGATCTAATACATAACCAATCCGAACCAGCAACAAACAAACCCAGCCCAATCTAATCCATGCACAAACAAACCAACAAAAACGACCAATCACACACTGAACACCAAAGAGAGAAATTTCAGCCAGAAGCATACTTCGACATCCCCCTCAACTTCGCGCCCCAAAACCAAAACACCCAAGGCGCCGGCACCCCAATCCCAATACTCAGAAACCCAAGCAAGCTATTGCCCCACCCGTACTGCAACTTGTTATACATATATGGCGCAAACAACGGAAAACTAAACCCCGCCAGACTCCTCAACACCACCGCAGCGGCCAACCCACTCGCCGCAAACCTCGTATAACTATCAATCACATACGTCTGCATACACTGCAGACACACAATGCTCCCAATACTGAACAACACGATGCCAATGTTAGGCATAATCCAATGGATATGTGCTTGCACACTCCACCCATACCAGAACAACCCGACGGGGATGAACAACGAGCCCACGAACATAGCAGGGATTCGGAACTCAGGAAGACCGGTGTTATTCCGCTTCGCCTTAAGCTGTTTGTAGATGCGGTCGCTAGCGCGCGCGTTGACCTGAGCACCAAGCACGAACCCAATGCCCAGGGAAATGTAGTTCAGACCGCCGATGCCGACGCTCTCGCCATAAACGTTCTCCCAGACTTGGGGGAAGGTTGAGAGGAGGAGGTAGAATAAGCCGAAGAGGTACGCCATGTACAGCGCAATGACCTGCACGATAGGCTGTGTGGTAAGCAGAATGAATGGTCTAACGAGGGCGCGTTGCAACGTCGATATCAGACTTGTGTTCTGGGTGTCCGCCTCAGTGTGGTATGCTTCGTCACCGGTCTTCTGGCGTAGGGTTCGGGCGCGTCGCTTTAGCAGCGTCGGCGCGTATGTCTCGGGCAGGAAGGCCAGCCCGATGAGTTGGATCACAGCGCCCGCGATACTCGTGGCCCAGAAGACCCACCTCCAGGTAGTTGTTTCAGCGATGAAGCCGCCCGCGATGGGGCCCACGACGGGGCCGAGGAGGGGGGCAAGGCTGTAGATGCCGACGGCTTTGCCGCGTTGGTCGGCATTCCAGCAGTCACTTTCATAATTTTAGTTGTCTGATTAAAGAAGGGGATTGGTATAAAGAAAGGAAGTGGAAGGGCATACCTGAGAACACCTCCGCCGATAGCCAACGGCGCACTTCCCGCAATGCCACTCATGAAGCGAAACGCGATCAACTGCCCCGAAGTCTGCGCAAACCCGCATCCCAGGTTCCAGGCCACGTAGCATAGGTTACTGCATTGTAGGACGTAGGCCCGACCGAAGAGTTCGGATAGCGGGCCGAAGCATAGCGGGCCGACAGCGTAGGCGAGAACAAAGACGGAAAGACTTAATTCGGATTCCACCTCTGAGGTGATGTTGAGTTCTTTCGCGATTTTGGTCAAGGCCGGGGAGATCATGGAAGAGGAGACGGGAG
Organism: Aspergillus costaricaensis CBS 115574; assembly: GCF_003184835.1. Taxonomy (NCBI): domain Eukaryota; kingdom Fungi; phylum Ascomycota; class Eurotiomycetes; order Eurotiales; family Aspergillaceae; genus Aspergillus; species Aspergillus costaricensis. The sequence goes on from NW_020291811.1 coordinate 173,112, forward strand.
AGATGAAGGTGAAGAGCGATACGGTGATGGTTACGGCCCATTTCTTGCTCATGCTCCAGTTCTTGGGGTTTTCGCGGTCGTCCATGGCCCATGTCACCTATAGTAGTATATCACTGTTAGTATGTGGATGATATGGTATGGGGAGCAGACTAACTAGGTGGGCATCTTGGTCTGGGAAGAGTCGTCTTGTGTCGTTGAGGGATACTTGGGATGGAGCGGCCTCCGACGGGACTGATTCTGTGGATGGTTGAGTGATGGTTAGTTAGGGTCTTGGCTGGTGTTGATGTTCCATAGGGCTGGCGTGGAGATGGATGGGTCCGCATCACGGAAGGGAGACATACCTCCTTCTTTGGCTGCCATCTTGCAGCAATTGATTTCAGTGAGGACAGCAAATTATTGAGAAGTGTCTGATTCTATTAGAATGGGATTGATATTTTACTAGACGAAAAGAACGAAGGGAACCCTTCTGAAGTGCAGACTCTTATACCTGATTCCTGTCGGCTTTTAAGACGGCTTAAAACCCGAGTAGCCTTATCCTTGAGGCAGCAAATTCCCGTTAGCGGCTACAAGCATAGGCATTGCCTCATTCGGGCTAGTGGCCAGCACGTGTTGGTGCAACGTGAACTAGTCCCATTCCAGACAGACGCGTGTTTGATTGCGGCTCATTGCTTAACCGTTTCCTTCCTTCATATCAACTAAGCCTTCTCAATATGACTCGCGTCCATCTTCACATCATCCCCATCCACCTCCACCATATCAATTCCCATCATCTCCCTCGAATATATAGTAACCTTCCACCAATGTTCCGGATCACCAAATAACCGATCCATCTCCTCCAGCGATCGACCCTTCGTCTCCGGAAAGACAAAATAAACCATAAGAGCAACACTAAACCCAATCACCGCATACACAATATAATACCTCCACCTGATCGTTGCAAACGCAATGGGCGTAATCTCTGCAATGACAAAATTAAACAACCAATGGGTCGCCGTTCCAATCGCCGCCAAATGAATCCTCAGCTCTTGGGGTGCGATCTCCGCCGCATACAAGAAATTAGCAGCCAGGAACCCAAGCGGGAAGAAAGACATGTAGAAGAAGAGAAAAAATGTCGCTGCGATACTAGCACCGTACGTGTACCGGTTATCAATTGCCCAGACTGTTCCAGTGAGTCCGGCCATGGATGTACCCATCCCCAACGCGGACATGATGAAGAGTGGTTTGCGGCCGAAGCGGTCAACGGAGAGGTAGGCCGAGAGAGCAGCGAAGATTTTCCATGTTAAGACGCCGGCGCTCAGGATAGCTGCTTTCTCTGCTTCGAGGCCAAGGGATTCTTGGAAGATGGTTTTTCCGTAGTAGGTTATCACGTTGGCACCAGTCATTTGAGCGCTGAAGTTGACGGCAACGGCGAGGAAGAGACGGTAGAACAGGCGTTGAGGTCCCCGATTGAAGAAGTTGACGAAACCGTATTCTGATGTAGATGATTCTCGGAGAGCGAGAGAGATGGTTTCGATTTCGGCGTCAATCGCTTCGTAGCTAACTATGTGCTTGTCGGCTAGTGCGTGCATGGCGGCGCGGGCTTCTGCCTTGCGGCCTTTGCTGATGAGCCAGCGGGGTGATTCAGGGAAGGACAGGGTAAATGCCAGGAGCAGCAGGGTGAAGACGATTGGTAGTGCCAGAGGGAGGCGCCAGGATACCTCACTCTCTTCTACAAACGAGAGCCCCACGTTCACCCAGCTAGCCATGGCAACTCCTGAGGCAATGAAAACGCCGATAACAACGACATTCTTCCCTCGACTCTTGGGCTTTGTGCACTCGCTCTGCCAAACTGGGACGACAGCGTTCACACCACCAATCCCGATCCCGGAAACTATACGTTCCACGACAAGTTGAGCTATATGGTAGGACGTAGCCTGTATGACTAGACCGATGGTAGCTACTGCAGCAACGATCATGAGGGATTTGCGTCGTCCGATGCGGTTCCCAAGCTGGGTGATCGAGAGGGCGCCGATGAGGCATCCGATCGTGTATATGGCGACGACGGTTCCTATGAAATAGATGGTTAGGAACATTGTTGGGAGGATGGATGTGTGAACATGCCCTGGATGGTTGCATTGTGGTTCTTGATGGAACCAGTGGTGTTACTCGTATCTATCGGTGGAAAATACTTGATGAATGATGGGTAATCGAGCACTCCACCTATATTGGATTGATTGTAGCCGTATAGGAGAAATGCAGGGGCAACTATAAGACATATACGGGCTCTAGCTAACGATGAGCCGGTGAGACTTGCGAAAGTCATATTGACGAGGAAGTGGTGGTAGACAAGATGGGTGCAATATATACTTTGATGAGACTGTGCACATGAACGAATAGCCTCTGATTATGAGATCCAGCGAGTCTCTCGATAGAAGAGAACAGTAAAATAAAAGGATCTAAAAGCAGTTCTTAAATAACACAGCGTATAGTATCTTACACACTCCCATAACATTCAACAAAGACACGTACTGTCAAGCATCATGCGGAATCAGACGCTACGAAGCTCAGAAACTTGGCTATACCCCGCAAAATTACCCCAGATTGCTCCATAAACATGCATTCAGAATGTACAAAGTAATACATAGCACATAACATGAGCATCGAATGTTGTGAGGATGAGCCTAAACGATTTGCCATGGCACCGAAATCTGAACCATGGGTGGAGGAAGTTTAGCCGTAACCTACTCCGACGGCAAATGCCCTGCTCGGGACAGACAACCGCCATGGTTAATCTTTCCTTCAAAGATCAAATTAAAGATAGATAAACGTAATACGTTGATCGCCAACAAAGCCATAAAACATGAGGCTCGGACAGAAAGCAGCGTGGACTCTTTTCCCTCGCAGCACCATCAGAACCATGTCGTCGGCTAAGCCCCGCATTCTCTTCTTCAATCCCGTGAGGCACGCAGTGCCGTTCTATGTGAAGCTCCAGGAGCATGCTCACACAGAGGTGGTGACAAGTAAAAGTCGGGAGGAGTTCTTCAAAGATGTCACAGAAAAATATAAAGACATCTTTGCCATTTATCGGACATCCGCTAGCGGTGCTGTAAGTACTACCCTCACCCATTGTACAGACTTCTGGTCTCAGTAAACTAATATGCTACTAAAGGTAGCCGGCAAGTTCGATGCCGAGCTAATCAACCGCCTCCCATCAAGCTGCAAATACATCTTCCACAATGGAGCAGGTACGCGAGTCATGTAACATCCTAGAAAAACCCCACTGACAAATGACTACAGGCTACGACCCCATCGACACCGAAGCCTGCGCCAAACGAGGCATCATCGTCACCAACGCCCCGGACCCAGTTACAGATGCAACCGCTGACCTAGCTATCCTCCTACTCCTGGGAGCTCTGCGAAATCTTAACCCGGCACTTCGCTCCCTTCACGCCGGGACCTTCAAACAAGGCGTAGGTTTCGGCCACGACCCTCAAGGAAAGACGCTAGGTATCCTCGGCATGGGCCGAATTGGCCGCGCTATCAAACAGCGCTGCGAGCCCTTTGGCATCAAGACCGTCTATCATAACCGTCGACCTTTGTCTGCTGACCTGTCTGCCGGGGCCGAGTACGTCTCGTTTGAGAAGTTGCTTACTGAGAGTGATATTATCAGTATCAACGTACCGTTGAATGCGGATACGAAGCATTTTATTGGTGAAGCGGAGATCGCGAAGATGAAGCGCGGCGTTGTGATTATCAATACGGCTCGTGGTGCTATTGTTGATGAGGCTGCTATGGCTGATGCCCTGGAGAGTGGGCATATTGGTGCTGTTGGCTTGGATGTGTATGAGAGGGAGCCGGAGATCAATGAAAGACTCGTGAAGAATGAACGTGCGCTTTTGGTGCCGCATATTGGGACACATACGTATGAAACGTTGGCGAAGATGGAGGAGTGGGCGATGGAGAATGCGAGACGGGCGATTGTGGGTGAGGTGTTGTTGTCCCCGGTTCCGGAGCATTGGGGGTTGGTGAATGGGAAGGCTTAGAACTGTGGATAACTTGATTTGTCTGTCAGACGTAACTTTGTGTTTGTGTTTACATTCGAAAGAATACAATTGTGCATTGAGTTGTTTGCATTAGCGGCTGTCCAAAGGTGATCTAATCATCTACCAGAATATATAGAGTAATTCTTCTGAAAATGCTTGCATCATGCAGACACATATAAATCATGATTCAGACATACATCACTCGATCATTGCATCGTCACGACCGACTCTGCTGGTCGAATCGCACGTTGTCAATTGTGCCAGCGTTATGTCCCATCTGGATTCCAAAGTTCTCCCCTGTGAAGATAACACAGTTATTGTAGGTAATCGTAGGCTGATTGGCCTTGACAACTGTTTCACTCGAAAGACCATCCTGGCTAGCATAAGTCTCTTTAAGGAGTGACAGACCAATCTTGACCTTGTCCATCCGTGAAGCTTCATTCTTATAGATCCCGCACTGCTTATTTTCCGCTGGGAATAATTCAGTCAAATCGTTGACCAGACCACCTATGTCTTGGATTAACCGCGAGAAATCCTTCATCTCGTAAATGGCCAGGGCCTCATTCTGGTTGACAATAAATTCACCCTCCTGCCCCCCAATGATATCATTGACTTGCTGATGAGACGATTCAGAGGTTCTGGCCAGCTCCTGACTGGGATCCATATTCGGAGATGCGGGATTCTTATTCCTGAAGCAGCCCGAAAGCTTATCCGCTTCCCTGATCAGCTCCAGTATTTCACCGAGGAGATCTTGCATTTCTGGAATGTCTTCACGAGCGAGATTTATTTCGTGAGCAGACCCCACATCGTTCAGATCAGTCAATCCCACAAACCTCCCCCACCGAGTTAGGCGCAACTTAACCACGTCAAGTTTCAGTAGACTCGTCCGGGCTTCCTTGCCAAAATTATTTCCAATCTGAAGTGGCTCCAAAAATCTCAGTGCTTGGCTGAATAACTTGGCCTGCTCGGACAATTGGTCCATGATTACTCGTTGCATACCAATCATCTCCCTCTGCATGTCCATCAGGTCGTCCTGTTTGGATGGGATTTCTTGAGTCTTCTCTTGAATGGTATCTGTAATCGACCGGATTGCTGCGGTTCTTTCGTCAATGCATCCAGCTCTGGCGATTAAGCGCTCTAAATTGCCGTTTATGCTTTCGACAGCTGTCTTAATCGCATCGACACTCTGCAAAGTCGACAGTCCAGTGGCTAGGCTCCTCTCGTTGAGGGTCGCCTCTTTTTCTTCGCTTGCTGCAGCCTGTTCGCCATTATCCCTCCTTAGCAGACCATCGAACCATTTCCCTGTTTCGCATAAGCTTATGTACGAAATGACATAGAAAGAGGGAACGTACTAATCCGTTTCTTCTTCATATACTTTTGCGTGCTGGCGCAAATGTCAAGTGTACAGGAGAAGACGCGCCTAATGCATCTCCGAGATTGAAGAAATTTCGGCATCTTCTCATGAAGAACAGACTACCGGTCGGGAATTCCACGGTTTGACGTGGAAGACTCATGAAGTGTGTTACAATCCATAGAAAAGATAACCAAGGTCTCTGCGCGCATACTTGGAAAACCAATAGCATAAGTCGCCTACCCGCCACAGGTCATCGATCGTGGTTGGCATTGGGCGACATCCCATGCATGTTTCAAGATCCAAGGGCGGCTTTCCCGTTATCCAATCTAGTGTCCCGTCGGCACACCATGCTTGCCAGCGCGTACAGAGTAACTCTACCCCGCTAGTGGTGGGGAACTAAGCCCTTAGTGGCTGCTTGGCTTTGGTTTGTACGCTGATTCCGAGACCTGAATCGTTCTGTCCTGACCACGCACATTGTGACAACTGACTTAGCCTTGTAGCTTCCAGACACGCCAGGTAGAAATTACCGAAGTAACAGCACTAATTCGTCCATCCCTTGCAGTAGCAGCAACGACCGCGGCGGTAAATAAGAGGCCCACGCAGGCCACTAATGTAGAATCTCGACGGCAACATAGTACAGTTACATGTCCATGCCATCTAAATTTAGATACGAAAATCGGCGAATGGATGACAGCACATATCCAAGATGTGCTTCACCCATATAGGATGGCTACGCCGCATACTATCCTCTTTTGCCTTTTTTTGTTTCCCCCCTCACCTCAGCGCAGTTACCTTCTCAGCTCTCAGCCACCAATAATAGAGCTCATTATGATCCTCCTAGTCATCAGTCACTCGGACGGTTGAGTACGTGTGTAGTGAAGCGGGGAAATCATATCCAGGGCTTAATATCATACTATTGTTCGTTGCGGCTAGACTTGGTGGTGCATTAGTGCCAAAATATAAGCGCCAATACAGTCCGATGCAGATCGTAATCTCGCCTTCTTACACCACGATTGGCTTGCTTATTTGCTGACCCCTCCTGAAACAGCATAAGTAGTTAACGCGTGAGTGTGTGCGTGCTAGGTGCGATACGACGGATTCGGAAACCTTGCGCAGGCAATCAATCCCCTTTACGTACTGCAAGCTTTTTCAAAGATCATTGATTGAACGGGAGAAGTAAACGATAAGAAAGACATTCGCAATTTGCATGCCCAAGTAGGGCCATACTATCTACTTGTCTGCAGACCCGAAAGAAAAGCCATGGATCGTTCCCACAACCTGTACGAGCTGGAAACCAGAGTTGTTGGACCCGGCGGACGTAGTATTGTAGATATTAGTACCCCCCTCTTGCGGCTTCGACAGAACGGCCAACCAGGTTTTTGAAGGATTTAAGGCTGTCTTGAATTCCTTATCATTTTCATACTTGAAGCAACTCATGCCGTGATGGTTATATTATATGCGAACAGTTCGATTCTGGGATTCGGGAAACGCAGCCACGGCTGGCTTAACGACCTTGATTTCCTGGCGACAGCGCGGACCAAGTTCACGACATATGGGTGTGGACTAGTGCGACCCGAAGCCATGATCTGAGTTATTGATTGAATCTGGCTCCGACCCGAGCAGAGCACTTTTATGGCAAAACCCATTTTCCAGGCTTTTGACAACAATTACACTGCGGGTGGAGCAGCAGCCGGGTAGCGAAAGAAGGCCATTACTGAGGAGCTTTGTGAAAGGCTTTGGAAAACCATGAAGACCCGAGGAAAATATAATTTTCTCAAATCTGACGTGGTTTCCCAATACCGGCAGAACATTTCAATTATCCCGCATTGTAATCCAAGCTCAGGAATCATGATCTAATCCTATGGGGTTGAAACTGAAGAACAATCAGCCAGACATGCTGCGTCGAGTTCCCCTAGTCCGCCGGCTATACTTGGACCTTGCGGGTGAACGTTCACCCACCGAGCTTACAGCATGTTTCATGATGTGTACTACCGGAGAATCGCCAGTAATAAGAACAGGATATCGTCTACTCCATTGCTAACGCAGGATCTCGGTCATTAAATCGATTCAATAAATCTGCCAATTTGATCCAAATACAACAACCATACAAATCATCAATATGGTGAAAATTGCACTTCTTGGCGCCGCGGGCCAGATAGGCACGCCCCTCAGTCTTCTATGCAAAACAGTATGATCGACAAACAATTTATAGGAATGAACATAATTCAGAATATGCTGGCTGACACTATTCAGAGTGATTTATTTGATGAGATTGCCTTGTACGATATTGTTCATGTCCCGGGCATTGCTACGGACTTGATGCACATCGACACCAAAGCCAAGGTTACTGGCTATCTTCCGGCTGATGATGGACTGAAAAAAGCCCTTACTGGCGCTGATGTCATCGTTGTCACAGCTGGTATTGCGCGTAAGCCGGGTATGACTAGAGATGGTGAGTGACGACTACTATTTACATTTATATATATATAATAACCAGTTACTGACGGGTGCCCGCGTCTAGATTTATTCAAGGTGAGACAACACATAGGGGCCCGAAGGGCCGCGTAGTGAGGATAATAGTATATTTAATAATATTTAATAATAATATATTACTATCATTTATTATTATTACCTGTAATTACTCATTCTTATTTACTATTATTATATAGTTTAGTAATAATTATATATAATAATAATCAGTTATTTATATATTATAGAAAGGTTATTTACTGTTATTTTTAGATAAATTTTATTTTAAATTAATAAATCTTATTTAAACTAGATAATTACATCCTACTATTATAAAGTTATATATTATTTAATAATACTTATTAAATTTTATTAATAAAATAAATAATTCTTTATTTAATATTTTATATATTAATAATATCTGTTATTCATAATCAGAAAAGATATTATAAAATTAAATAATATATATAAATTATAAATATTTTTGATCTACTGATTATATTATTTATATAATAATATATTTTTATAATTAAGAATCTTAAAAATTATATAAAATTATATTAAAAATAATAAAAAATTAAATTATAATAATTATATGAAATTAATATTTTATAGATAATATATTAAATCCAGTTTATTATTATTAGTTAATAATTGTTTAAAGTTATTATATATATTTATTATAAATATCTGTTTAATCTTATTTTATAATTTTAATAATAACTAACTCTCTGAAGAATAGTAGTAAGAGAATATTATTATTTAATTTAAATTATTAGATTTTTAATATTATATTAAAAAAAATAAAAAAATTTATAATTAAAAATAATACTTTATACTACAGCTGAGATATATTAATAAAAATCTATATTTAATAAAGCTTCCAGTAGTGATTATCTATAAATAATTATAAATAAAAAAATAATTAATATAATATTAATATAAAAAATTATTATAAAAGATTTTTATAATAATCTTATAAAATAACCAGAGATTCACCGGGAATAGAACTTAATATAATAATAATAAAATAAATTAAATTTATTATACTGAATAGATACTGAGATAAAATATTTTTTTTAATAAATAAAAAATAATATATTTAGTATATCCTGCTCAGAAAGAAAGTAATAATAAAATTTAATAAAATATATTATTAAAGCTTATATATTAGTATTGAATTTATTTATAAAAATATATTTCTGGATAAGATATAAATAAAATTTATATAATTTCTAAATTATTTAAAATAAAATTAAATAATTATTTTATTAAAAACCGGCGAGGCCTAGGCATATAAAATAATAAAATTAATTTAATTAAAAAAGATAAATTATAAGCTAAGATAATAAGATATAATTAATCTATTTTTTAAATATTTTTATAAGAAGTATTAATAATTAATTATATATATTTAAATAAATATTTATCTATACTTCAGCTTGCCTACTAAAATATTATAATTTATAAATAAATTATATTTAATAATAAATATATAAAAATAAAAACTAGTATAAATAACAAATATTTTAAAATATTTTATTTATTTATTATTCTTTGCTATTGTACCAAGATTATATAATAATTTTTTTATTATATATAAATAAATTAATAAATTAAATTTATTAAAAAAAAAGATTAGATTATATAAAATACTATAAATTCTAAAGATATATAACTAAGAATCAGTCAGTTCTGAAATAATAATTATTAAATACTAGAAAATATAATAGTTATAGAATACTTAAATATATATATTATCAGAAGATATTACTTAACTAATTAAAATAAATATAATAATAAATATAATCTTTATACAGGTATAGATTAGCTATTAAAAAAGTAAAAATAAATTTATAATAAAAAAAAAAGATAATATTAATAATTAAATTTATAATAAGAATCTTGCATGGAACTAGACTATAATTATATAATATTAAAAAATAATAAATAAAATAATAATTTTTTAATTAAATTTTAATAATGTCCAGGTCTTCAGATGTTTTAAAAAAGAAAATTAAAATTAATAAATAAATTAAATTATTTTTTATAAAGCTGTATTAAAATTAGTAATATTAAAAAATAAAAAAATCTTCTAGATATATTTTAGAAAATAATAATTAATTCTTTTTTAATTAAAATAGAATATATTATATAAATAGCTCAGAATAATATTAAAAATTAGAATAATTTATTTAATTAATAAAAGTATAAATTATATCTTTTTAATATTAAAATATTTTTATTATTTAAAAATAGTTACTTGATAATTACTTTTAATTTAATAATATTAATATTAAAAATAATACCAGCTGTAAAAGATTATATTATATTTTAAATTAATTTTTTTTTTCAGAGATAATAGCAAGTCTGATATTTTATATTAATATTATAATTAAATATACTGTTATTCTTAGCTTGCTGTAATATATTTCCAGTAAATATTATAATAAATATAATAATAATTACTTATTTATTATAGAGAATATTATAAAAGTCTTTTATAATAATTTTAAAATTAATATTAATATTAGCTAGAATATCCTGAAATAAGATATTATAAAGTTTTAATATTATAATAAAAAAATTAGCTAGATATTTTTATTTTTAATAAAACAGGCTAGCTGGTATCAGATAAATTTTTTTTAAAATTCTAAATATATTATAATAGACTTTAAAATTATTAATAAAAAAAAGAAAAAAAAAGACTTTACTTATAATTAATAAGATAATTATATAAAATAATTATATTTAAATATTTTAAGCTTAAATTCTGCTTAAAGTAAGTATATAAAAATATATAATTATATTTATCTAATATAGAGAATTAGAATATAATAAATAAAGATAATATTATTAAATAATATAATTAGAAAATCTACATAAACAAGCTGGAAACTGATATAATTATTAATTAATATAAAAAAATTTTTAAATACTGTATTCTCTACTAGTTAATATTTATTATTAATATAAGAATCTGTGAATTCAAAAAAATATTTATATTTATTTTAAATTTTAATAAACTGATATAATTTAAGAATAAACTAGATAATATAAATAACTTAATTATATATATATAAATAAGACTGAGTATTTTTATTAATAAATATTATTTTATTATATTAAAATAATATACTGAAGTGCTGCTATAACTAAAAAATAAATTAAATAAAATTATTTAAAAAAAAGATATCTCTAGAATTTAGACAGAAGATATACTAGCTGGATATAATAATAAAAAATAAGTTTTATATATAATAATATTATAATTTAATAGAATAATCAGAATATTTTATTATTTTAAAATATAATTTAGATAATTTTAAATTAAATAATAAAATAAAAAAGAAAAAATACAGCAGGCTATAAATATATTATATAAATATTTCTTATTCTAAAAAATTCTTTATAACTAGTAAAATTAAATTCTAGATCTTAAAATTAACTAAAATAAAATATATTTTTATTAATAATATAAATAGAAGATCTTGTACATATCTCTTTAAAGTATTTAATTTTCTAAAAATAAATCTGAATTTTTTAAGTAATATAGCTAAGATTAATATCTTATATAATATTATATAATTACTCTAGGAGATTAGAGTAATAAAAATTTATAATCTAAATATAATAATAAATTTAGAAAATTAATCTTAAGAATAATTAATACTAAATCTAGAATATTTTATAAAAAACTTCTATTAGTTATTCTTATTTTTATAAAAAGAAATTTTCTAAGAGAGTATAGTCAGAAGACCTTCTAGATTATTAAAAAAAAAAAAATATTTTTATAAATTATATTAAAAAGAAATATATTATTTCTAATAAAATCAGTATCACTATCTATACTAGTATTATTATTAATATTATTATTAAAACTAGCAATACTGTTAATATTTATATTAATATTATTATTAGAACTGGTAATACTGTTAATATCTATATTAGTATTATTATTAATATTACTGCTGGAACTAGTATTGCTGTTAATATCTATACTAGTATTATTATTATTATTATTATTAATATTTACCTTTATATTACTATCTAAATTAATATTAATAATATATCTGGTATAAGTATCAGGATTAATATAGAAATTATTTATATTAAAATTACTAACTACTACTGGTTTAATTATTATTAAAATTAATATTAATATATTTTAATTAAATAGACTCTGCTTGCATAAAAATATTATTTAAATATTTAATAAAAAAAAAATTTATATTATATTTTAATCTCTGGTAACCAGTCTTTTGAGAATAAGATATAATAAATATTATTAATTAATATAAATTAGTTAAATAAAATAAAATATAATTTAAGCTAAATAACAGAGGATAAAAAAAAATAAAAATTAATTTATAAAAAATATAGCTAGAAATAGAAGTTCTAGATAATTTTTATAAATTTTATAAATTATAATAAAAGCTTAATAATATTTAGAGTTATATTATTAATAAATAATATTTTCTAGAATTTAAATATATTTCTGTTATCAGAGATTTATATATATAATTATTATAATAACCAAAAATATTAATATTAAAGATATTAATTATAGAAAGATAGGTATTATATATATTAGTAATTTATAAATTAATATTATTATAAAGATTATTAAAAGTTTATTATATTTACACCTATTTAAGATAGATATATATATATTATAAATCATATAAATAAGAGAGTAGTAAATGGGATACTACTATTAAATAATACTAGTATTAATAATTAACTATAATAAATAATAGATATATATCTAAGATTACTACAGTACTACAGTAGTAGTACTAGTACTATATATTTAAATATTATTATTACTTAGTAATCAGTACTATTATAATTATAATATAATTTTAATTTCTATTACTAGTACTTAGTTATCAGTCTCTTAATATTAAAAGGGTTCTGTAAAAGTCTTTTATAAGATTTTATATATTTAATAATAAAAATTAATATTATAATTATTATAATATAACAGACAGAATTAATTATTAATTACTAGATTTATAATACTAATCATACAGCTTTTTATTATTTATTTAATAATATATATAATTTATATTATTTACAGCTTATTATTAGCTATCTTTATTTTATTATTTTTATTTATTATTTTTAATTTTTTTATAAATATTAGCTGTCTGAATAGCTTTATCTTAATATTATTATTATAATTATATTCTTATATTATTTACTATAGTTTACTATGGGACCTATAACAGGATCTATAATAGAATTTATTTATAATTATATAAAAATTATCTTTTCTTCTTTTTCTCTTTTTCTTTTTTATTATTTTATTTTTCTTTATTAAAACTCTTATTATTATATTTTTACTAAGTCTAACTCTTATATTATTATTTTAAATTATTTTTTATATTATTACTATGCCTGCTGTTATACTTATTATTATAATTATTATTATTATTATAATTATTCTTATCCCTGCCAGCCTGTTTTTTTATAAAAAAAAGCCTATTTTCTTTACTACAGAAAATTTTCTTAAACTTTTAGATTTCTTGATTAAAATTCTGGAGAAAATTATTATAATTCTAGAAATTATTAAAAAAATTACTAATATTATATTAAAAATTAAAAAAATATATAATAAGATAAAGAAGACAGAAAAAATAATTTAAAATTAATAAAAATTTTAAATAAATTTATATTTCTTTAAATATATAATTAATATATAATTAATATATAGCTAATATCTTATTATCAGTACTATAATAGATTATTTCAGGAAAATTATTATTAAGAATATAAAATAAAAAGAAATAAAAGAAAAGAATAATTTAATAATTATTTAAATAATAATATTTAGATATAATTTCTTATAAAAATATAAATTTTTATAATTATTAATCTTATAATAATCTAATATAATCTATTATTTAGTATATCTTGTAGATATTATAATCTATTTATTTAAATTTTAATCTAATATTTTTTTTTTATTTTATTTATATCTTCTAGTTCTTATCTAGTATTATTATTCTTATTCTTATTCTTATTCTTATTTTTATATTTATACTTATTATTAATATTATATTTATTTTTATTCTTATTTTTATTATTCTGCTGTTACCCCTGTCTACTAATATTAAATATAATTTTAATTATTTTATTTTTATTTTAAATAGCCAGTTCTGGTTCTTGTAAATAAAATCTAATTATATTTATTTTATTATTAAAATAATCTAATTTATCAAGTTCTTTTAAAAGAAAATATTTTTTTTTATATATTTTAGCAGGATTATTTTCTATAAATTTATTTATATTAATAATTAAATAGATATAGCACATTCTAATTACAGATATTAAATAATAGAAAAAATTTTTAATATTAAACTTATTTTAAAATTTATTATAATTATATAAATTATTAAAAATATATAAAATAAAATAATAATTCTATTTATTTAATAAAACAGTACTAGATATATTTATAAAATATTATTTATTAATACTTATAAAATAAATTAATATTATAAGCTGGATTATAATATCTGATATTAATTAATATTATTTATAAAAATCTTTTATTATTTTCTTTATTTATACTGTAATTAATCTTTATCTAAATTAAAATAATTATTAATAAATAATATTTACTAGACTCAAGAAAAGATATTAAATATTTAATTAAATTTAAATTAACTAGTTATAGCCTGGTAAACTAGAATAAAATTAATTAATTAATAAATTCTTTATATTTATTAAGAAGAAAAAATAAAAATTTAATTATTAAATTTTTTTAATACTAGATCTAAGAACTTGTTCTTTTATATTTTATAAAAATTATAAATATAAATTATTATATTCTTATATATTTTATAAGTAGTAAAAAAACCAGAAAATATCTGTTTAATTAATTATATTATTTTTTTATTATTTAGAATAATAATAAACTGCTGCTGTATATAAAAAATTATTTTTTTAAATATTTTATTATCTAATTTAGAAATTTTAATTTAATTAAATAAGTTAGTAAGAATAACTGACTTTAACTAAATTAATTTATTTTTTTATAAACTATTATAATTAATAAATAATTATTTTTATAAAGACTGCTGGTATGACTGAGAATTATTATTTTTATTAATTTAATTATTAAAATTAAACTTTTACTTATTAAAAAAATAAATAAATATTAAAATTTCCCGGGGACTTTGCAATAATAGTAATATAATAATAATATTTAATATTATTATAGTTATAGTAGTATATCCTGACTAGAATAAACTAGTTAAATTTTAATTTTAAAAAAATAAAAAATCTGGTTTATTTATTTTTTTCTTTATAATCTTATATAAAGAAATCTAGCTTTAAAAAAATTAAATTATATTATTCTTTATTCTAGCTGTCTTTAATATTTACTTAAAATATATTTTTAATTATAATATTTTTTTTAGAAATTATTATTATTAGCAGTATATAAATACTTAATATTTAAGAAATATTATTTATTTTATTATATCTGATATTAATAATATTTCTTATATAAATTTTAGTTAAGGAAAGAAGCAAGTCTATTAAAAATAAAACTAGTATTAAATTAATATTAATTAATATATTTTAAAATAATATTTTTAAAATTTATTCTAGATAATATCTATTATTTTTATCTATTAAATATTAGTAGAAATACAGAATAAATACTAGTATAATAATATTATAATATAAAAACTAGCTATTAAGTATTTTTATATAATAAAAATAAATAAAAGAAAATAAGAAAATATCTATAATTTAAATATTATTTTTTTATTATTAATAATATATTAATAAATAGATACTATTGGGATGCCTGGTATATAGATATATTTATATATAAAATATATCTTTTATTATAAATATATATCTGTGATTTTTCTGTACTGTTTTATATATTTTCTTAATAAATTTTTATATTATTATTAATCTATTCTCTAGCTAATTATATTATTTTTAATATTTATTAACTTTTTATATTTCTTAATTTATTTATTTTATAATTATTTATAAGTTATTTGTGGAAGCTTTTTACAGTATAATTATAATTTTATTTCTTATAGAAAGAATAACTGCTGTATTTCTAATAATCAGAATAAATATTATTATTATTATAAAAATAAAATAGATATAATTATATAAAAAAAAAATCTTTTATTAAATATAATATAATATAAGAATAAAGATAGTTAATATAATTTTTAAATTAAAGCTGTATTCTAAGTCCTGGTTTAATTATAATATTTTTAATCTTAATATCTGTATTTTTAATCTGGAATATAAGAAAATTAATATTAATAATTTTTTTTTTATATTTATTTTATTTTTAATAAGTATAAACAGCTGTTCTTTAAGATTCTTAAAGTTATTTATATTTATATTAATAAATATATTAATTTACTGATTTTATTATATTCAGCTTTTATTTACTAATATATTTATTTAAATATCTTGTGAAGATTACTAGTAAGAAAAATTTTTATTTTTATATTTATATATATTTCTTCCATATTATCTGTATTAATAAAATATTATTTTATACTAATACTGATTGTTTCTAGACCAGTATATATAATATTTTTAATAAATTTTAAAATATTATTATCTATATAAATATTGGCTAGATTATTCTATTTATCTATATCTATAATATTAATTATACTATTATTATTAAAATTCTCTGTTATTCTATATATAAATTTTCTAATTACTAAAAGATTATTGTTTTTAAGAACTGGAATTTTATTTTTATTTTATAAGAATTATATTTAATTTTACCTGGAGGGTAAGTTTAAACAAGATAATATTTATAATATATATTTTATATTAATATATTTTAATTAAAAATATATAATATAATATTAAAATAATTAATAATCTATAATTACTTTCATACTTATAATATATTTTATAAAAGTCTTTTATTAAATACTTTATATTATTATCAGTAGAATTAAGATAATTAATAATTAGAAATTATAAAGACTTCAGTCATCTTTTATAAAATTATATATAATCTTATATATTATTTATTCTATTATTAATTTAATATTTATAATATTATTTTTCTAAAATTTTTTATTTTTATTTAATACTACCAGTTCTTTATTTTATATAATTTATTCTTTAATTAAAAATTTTTTTTTTAAATCATTCAGCGTGAGGGCTAGTTTAATATATATTATTATAATAAGATTTAATAAGGCTTTCTATATGCTTTTCTTTATTAAATAAATATTAAAGATTTTAGACATATAATACTTATATATAAAAACTATATAAATTTAATTTATATATAATATTTAATTTATAGTCTGGTTCTTTATAACTTTTAAAATAATTAAAAAAAATAAATATAGATTATAATAGAGATTTTATAAATTTAAATTAATTAAATTTATTAAATAGTTCATGATTAATATCATATATTTATTAAAATTTTTAATAAATAATTTAATAATAATAGATTTTTTTTTAATTATTAATTTAATATAAATAACTACATGATCCAAGCCAGTCTTAGTAAATATAATAAAAATATATATTTTTTTTTAAAAAAATAAATTTAAATAAAAGATTTCTTCTTCTTGAGAAATACCTGGTTATAAATAATTAATAATATAATATATATTTTAAAAATACTTTATAAAAACTATTTTAGATCTTCTATATTAAGTTATAGTATATTATTATTATTATTATTAAATAAGATATTAGTAAAATAATACTTTCTTATTTATATATAGAAATCTTTTATAAAATTCTTTTTTATTATAATCTTTATTTTTAGATTTAAATATATATAAATTATTTACTTGTGCTGCCTGACAGTACTAAATAATTTTATAATAATAAAAATAAATAAATTATTTTTAATATTAATAAAATCTAATTATGATAAGCCCAGAATCAGTTTATAAAAATAATTTATATATTAATAGATATAATTTAGCTTTTTCTAATTAATAATAAAAATATTTCTGTAATTTATAATTTTATAAATTTAATATATTATAAACTTTTCTAGCTTAAAATTCAGATATAATATTTTTTTAAATATAGAAAAAATATCTATTTTAATTTTATTATTTAATTTAATTAGTAATACAGAGCCCTGTGTATACTAGATTATAAAATATTAAAATAATTTTTTTAACTAATATAAAATAATATTAATATCTTATACTTTTTTATTAAAAATATATTTTATTATAAATTTTTAATTATAAAATAATTAATTATTCTATATTTCTAAAGCAGTATTTATAATTTATTGTATATAATTACTAATAAATATTATTTTTATATTAAAATTTAAAAATAAGAAGAGTCTTATATATTCTAAAAAATTATATATATTATTATAAAAGAATATAGCTATTAATAGAATATAGAATCTGATATATAACTAAATATAAATAAATAAAATATCTAATTTTCTATTATATAATAAATAAATTTTATTAAATATAATAACTTTAAAGTATCCCCCTAGATTGTCTGGGAAATCTATAAATATATAAAAATTAATTAAATTATATAACTTTTTCTTATTAATATATTAAATTTTTACTGTTTAGGGGCTGTGGCGGGTCTTTTATATTTAATAAAAAATTATTATAATAATATATATATTTATTAACTTATCTTTAAAGATCTTATACTTTTTTATTAATTTATTTTTAATATAATTTCTAGCCTGGCAGTGTATATTACCATAATAAAATAATATTTAAAATTTTTTAATTATTAATATAATCTTATCCATCCACTGCTTAATAAAATAGAATAAAATAATAATAATTATAAAATAATTTTTTAAAAGATCTGATTTGTTTTTCTCAGCTGCAGTAAATTTATATTTAAATTTATTTAATTATTATATTATATCAGCTGCAAAAGCCTTCTATATATTTTTAAAAAAATATTTATATATAAAAGAAATATAATAATCTTTCAGATTTTTTTAATATTAATAATATCTGTAATGATTATTCTATACAGTAAACTAAATTATATAATCTTAGTAATATAATTAATATATATAAATTACTAAAATTTTAGTTTTTAATTATATAATATTTTTTTTATATAAAAATTTATTAGATTTTTAATATACAGGTTCCTGTAGGTCTTTTTATAATTATTAAATTAATATTCTTAGATATTTAATTACTTCTTATATATTAAGATTTTTTTATAATTTTTTAATATCAGTTATATAAGCAGATTATTTAAATCTATATTACTATTAAAAGATTATTATAAATTTTTTACAGCTTAGTATATACTTAATTTAAATATATAATTATTAAGTATTTTTAAAATATTTATCTCTTTCTTCATGTGCTTGGGTTTTCTTGATATAATTTTATTATTTTTATTAATTTTAATATTTTTAATAATTTTAGTATTTTTATTATTCTTAATACTTTTAATAATTATAATTATCTTCTTTATTTAAACTATAGTTTAAGACTTTAATAATTATAAAATAGTTTTTATGCAGGTATAAATTTAAAATAAATCTTTAAAATTAAATATTTTTAACTAGTATTTAAGAATTAGTTTTTATTAATTATTTAATAATTTATATTTCTAAACTAGAATTTATAATTATTATATCTTTAATAAACCTGAAGACTTATTATTAGTAGTAAATAATAATAATAAAAATTCTTTATCTGATAGAATTTTTTTTATATTTAATTTATTCTTAGTTTTAGAATTAATTTTTATTTTAATTACTTACTATACTCTAGTTTTATATATTTTAATAAATTATAATTTTATTATTTTAATTACTGGAGTCAGCTATAAAAGCTTTTTATAAAATATTTTTAAATTTTTATTTAATAAAATTATTCTGAAAATAGCTTTACTGCTATTTAATTTATTAATTTATAATAAATTATATATTTATATTAAAATATTCTTTAAAGTCTATATTATTATATTTATAATATTCTCGGAAAGATTTTTCTAATAAAATATTTTTTTTAATTTTTATATATTTTCTAATCTTATATTATATAAAAAATAAATAAAATATTTATTAAGATTTTATTCTGTTTTATTAATGTACTGATAACTATATTTAATAATATTTTATATTTTTTTTTTAATTATAAGTTCTTAAATCCGGACAAGTCTAGCTTTTTATTTTTAATTATTAATTAAATTTTTTATTATATAATTTCAAAGTTTAAGTTAATAAAGTTTAATTAAATTAAATAATAACTAGTCTCTCTAGTTATCTTTAAAATTAAATTTTAATAATTTCTATAATTTTTTTTTATTTTTTTTAACTAGTTTCTATATTATAATTATTTCTGTTATAATTATCTCTACTATATTATTATTTATTAAAAAAAATTTTATATTATTTTTATTATTTATTTTTTTTATATTAATACTGTCTTCTTACATCATCTATAAAAATCTTTTAATTTATTTCTAGTTTAATTTATTATTATTTTAGCTATTTTACTTTAATACAGAGAGAAAAAACAGAAATAAAAAAAATAAAAAAAAATAAAATAAAATAAATAAGAAAAGAAAAAAGAAAGAAAAAAAATAAAAAAGTAATATAAAAAAAAGAAAAAGTAAAAGAATAAAAAAAAAGAAAAATATAATATATATAAAAAGAAAATAAAATAACAGTAAATTAGTAGTAAAATAATAATAAATAACCTGTAAAAAATTCAGTCAGTATAAAAAAAAAATAATAATATAATTTTTTATAAATAAATTAAAGATAGAAAAATAATGGGCTTTTAATAGTAATAAATAATTATAAAATAAGCTTCAAACAGTTGATCTTTTGTTGTTTTCTTGAATATAGTTTTAAAGTAGTATATAAATACTAATATAATTATTATATATAGTATAACAGAATACTTATAATTTATTTTAGTTAGTAACCATTGGGAACTATTATATAACTGGCCATAACTCCCAGCAACTTCCACCAGCGGCCTACTATGCAACTACCCAACAGAACCAAAATATCATATGCTCTTTGGGATGTTCTCGCCAGAATAACCATTATCTAACTAAGTAAAATTAGACAAATGCTCACATCATCCGCTCAATCTTCACCGAAGTCGCAGCAACATGCCCCAAGGCATTCTGCTGCGTCGTCACCAACCCCGTCAACTCCACTGTCCCCGTCGCCGCCGAGACTCTCAAAAGAGCAGGTGTCTTCGACCCGACTCGCCTCTTTGGCGTCACTACTCTAGACGTCGTACGGGCATCTACTTTCGCCGCACATGCCACAAACACCGACCCCAAAGCCTACAAAGTCCCTGTCATCGGCGGCCACAGCGGAGCTACCATATTGCCGCTTTACAGTCAGGCCCAACCGCCAGTCACTCTTGATGAGGAAACTTTGGCGGCTGTTATTAACCGTATGTTTCCCACTATACAAGTATTCATTACCTTCGGGAGGCAGATGCTAATGTAATGGAATTGAAGGGGTGCAATTCGGCGGTGACGAGATCGTGAAGAGTAAGCAGGGAGCGGGAAGTGCTACTACATGCATGGCGTATGCGGGATTCCGCTTCGTCAAGGCTATTTTGGCAGCCATGGGTGGAGAAACAGTTACCGAGGAAGCCTATGTCTATCTTCCTGGTGTTCCTGGTGGTGAGGAGATTGCGGCTAAGCTTGGGGTGAATTATTTTGCTGTTAAGATTGAGATTGGAAAGACAGGGGCTTCGAAGGCGCTGTCCTTTGGTGAGGTTTCTGAGAATGAGAGGAAGCTTCTGGGAGTTGCTATCGAGGGGTTGAAGAAGGATATTGCTACGGGGTTGGCTTTGGAGTAGGAATAGATTTCCGTCTTGGGAGTCTACTTGATAGTAACCTATGGGATGTATGTATTTTGGGTTCCTTTTGTAGAGCTGGATACAGTGCCTTGAAACTATGGACTATGCTCCGTCTCATTAACTGCTCCTCAGTGTAAGAATATGGCATTGTTATGACAAGTGATGACGCATAAATAGGCTCACTTCACTATATACAAGCAACAGATAATAATAAGAAATGGTAGAGAATTTTCCAAAATAGGCACAAATCTTGAGATTGAACCGGTGGTCAAATAGAGCGCAATCCGGGAAGACCTTCATGGAGGTGGCCACATGCCATCGACATGTTCCGGCTTTCTGGGTATCGGGTATTCCTCAACGACCTTACCGCCTTCCCACCTGGCACTAACATCGAGCTTCTGGTTCAACGCAAAGAACGTGTCCCAATTCTTGCAGGTATGGTATGTATTGAAGTTTGGGTACGGGATGTCCAGGCCTTGCACCCAGTTGTAGGTCACCAAGGAGAGGTCATCGTTGCACATTAAGGTCTGACGAAGGATATCAACGCAGTGGTCTGGGAAAGCTGTTAGCTGTGTGCTGTACTCCGCAGCTCGAAAACGAAAGAGATTGATTGTAAGACCCACCTAAGTGAAAGAAGATACGCACATCTGTTTGATTCACGAAATGCTCATCTTTGTCTTTGTAGTAATCCATGTGGATACCTTTCCGCAGGAGATCCTAACAACAAAAAGCGACATGATCAGCTATATATCTCAACACGCACATAGTCACAATACTCACAACACAGTGTAATTGGTGAAGGACGTCAAAGGTCGCCATATACTCTTGGTCAGGGCCAGCGTTTTCGATCTGTACTGCAACATCGGGATGATTGTTCAATGCTGTCAGCTGCTGGCGACTGATGCCCATTGCACCTCCTACCAATGGCTGTTAGAAGATTGACAATGAAAGATTGTCTGGATTCTAACTTGTCAAGTCATGCCATTTGGCATCTACCTCCGGTCCCACACCCGCGTAATCCGAATGAGCGCTATAGAATTGTCGTTTCTCGTAAACGATTCCACTTTCAAAGCCTGGCACTGTACAAGACCTGTCAAATTCTGCGTAGAGAAGTCAAAGCAAAGGATGTACCTACACCAGTAATCTGTAGGCTTCTGAATAAAGCCTTCTTTGCGGGAATGGGACGTGGTTGTCCAGAGGTTGAAAACAAGCATCACAGTGTTCAACATCAGTAGGACGACACAGAAAAATCCGAATAGCAAGTGCTTTCGGCTCATAGGTGGACTGGAAGGGACCCCATGGTCCTCAAACGCCTTGCTAAGAAGCACTCGTCTGGCTTCGTCTTTGTCAAGACTGCTGCTCCCGCGGCAGTCACTGCCATCGTCAACTGGACAATATGCGGCATCCTTCATTTCTGAATTTCTTATTGTTTACAGAACGGCCTCGGAATGCCTCTGAGGAAGAATGGCTCGAGTGGCTCGCAATACTCTTTGACTCGGGTTATGTTTTCGGTCATATAAACCCTCCTGTTATCTCAAATAGCGAGGGGTTATGTCTTGATTGGATAAAGTGGTATTTGTAAGTTTTCATTAGGTCACCAGAAACATGCGTGGCGTCATATCGATAATCTTTTCCCGATTCTCTGAAGTGTAAGCGACATGAACACATAATATCGATTTATAGTCGCAGATCACAAGGCTAATCGTGGAAGGAGGGTTCACGAGCGCTACGGCGCACATAATAGATGTTGATACTAGCATCGTATCCTATTCGGTTTCGAACTTAGTCCGCGAGGCTACCTCTTCTACAATTTCTAGAGATTGATCATCAGTTGCCCTTCTGGCTTACCTGTACTCAATTTGAGATTCAAGCTTACTACTACGTCTAATCACTGTTTCGTGGCACTTGTTCGTGCTGATCATTGAGCTGTCACACACTGTATCTGCAGCCAGGACAAAGCAATATCGGGGATTATAAGAACTGTTTCCTTCACCGGCAGGTGTTAGGAACCGCATGAAAAAGTAATATACAAACTTACCATAACTGTCTCTTCACCCGCATGTCTTGGAAATAACAGGAAAAAGCAATATAGGAGCCTACAATGTCTGTTGCCTTCACCGATGGGCCTTGCAATTTGTAAAAAGACTTTACAGACGTAGTACAGCAGAGGCCGAGGCCAAGTTTCCATATGGTAACAACTACTCTATTCTCATTGTCGTTCAGAGTGTGCTTTTCCGATACAGAGGAAACATGTAGTACCTCACCCCAGAAAAAGCATAAAAGGCACCCAATCTTAGTCAGATATGGCACAATGCATAATAGTTAACTAGTTAACTAGCGCAATCCGTCAGCATCCGGCATCCGCTCAATTTCCTTCCTGAGATCAATATTGCACGGAGCTCCACCAGCTGCCTCACAATACACATGATATCGGAACATATCTGTCCATTTATCTGATTGTATAGATGCAATATATCATTTTTGGTGAAACGGTCAGTGCGTTGACACATGACAGTAAATCAAGTCTACGCATGGACATGATGGAGACAAGCATTGTTCTCAGACGATTCAAAAGAAAAAGCATATTTCAAATGGTGAGGGGCGTAAATGCCTCATAGAAATGGTCCACGATGTGAGACCAGACTACCATATACAATGTAGGCCCAGACCTGGAATTCGGGGTGCAATCTGGATATCTCAAGAACAACAACAAGCCTCACAAGCACAATAACAATCATCAAGCGCACTACCACCACCAATAAGAAAAAGTTGAACAAAATGCGTTCGTTTATCTGGCTGAGTGCACTTATCGGGCTTGCCATCGCGGCACCCGGAGCGTCTATTCCGGAGGAGAACGACAAGCGGGAATGGCTTGACGGCTACGGTCGTGGCGGCGGCGGCGGCGGCGATGGATATGGTGGAGGCGATGGCTACGGCAGAGTGAGTGACTCCTGGATTGTGAAAGAGAAAAGGATACTGACATTATACCAGGCTAAGCGAGAATGGCTCGACGGCTACGGTCGTGGCGGTGGCGGCGGCAGCGATGGATATGGTCGTGGTGGTGGCTATTGGAAGGTAAGGCCCCTAGCCTCTGGGGCAGTGAACATGCTAATGAAACTGTATAGGCGTAGCTATAGTGCATTGGCGGGTGACAAAGTCTGCAGGAAGCTGTACTTGATGTACGCTTCACTGTGCGGTTCATTTATCAAAGCCGGACTCTTTCACCATTTACGCTTTCGACGGATGTATCCTGTTGCCTGGCGCAGCATTCAACATGCAAGGTACTGTATCCGTGCGACTTCCGACAAGGCTTTGCCTTTTCTTGTCATTTATTCTTGAGCCTTAGTGCTTCCAAGGACACAAGTCATAACATTTTGATTCATAGCGAGGAGGTGCCTGTAAAAAGTCTCCTCAATGTTCCATTGTAGTGTGCATCTTTAGTAAGGTATTTTTCGAATACGCAAGTGCCATTTATCTCATATTGGATAGGGTAAATCCAGGATCAAGTTCTGGAATGATGGTAAACTAGATGAACACTACTAGAAAGTGACAGGGTTGATTTTGTGCAAAGGAAGATGATACAGATGATAAAAATGATAAATCTGGAAGTATTCAATTGAAGAATAATGATACTCCCCTGTTTAATGACTTAATATATCAGTACTGGACCGGCTTCCCAAGACAGGAAAAAATAATCACACACATTACCAACTGTTCATCTCGGCGAAGATGTCTCCCCCTCCATGCAATTGCCTCCCAGGTCCTGCTAAAGCCATGCGAGAAACATCTATTCGCTCATCCACCATAATGGCCGGCAACAGGGTATGGCTGTTTCCATCAGTCGTAAAGCATACCTTGGAAAGCCGCAACCTCTCCTGCTCACGCAGTATGGCCACAAAATCGTCCAGAATTTCAATAGTACCGCAGCTTTCTGCCATATGAAGTCCATCAATGACCCAGATAATTGATGGCGGTGCATGCACCAGGAGGCCCTCGATAATCCTCAATGCAGTGGAGGTAGATCCCATCGTTCCATCAAGAATTTCAAAATGCGCCAGGAGCTCTGGGGTACCGTGGAAGTCTGCGGGGAGCAGACGCGCAAGTTGTGCGATTATGGAGTACAAAAGCGCGATGACAGGGACTTCTTGGCTCGAGACATCCGTGTCGCAATTGTACCTTGGCTTACAGAAGAATGAGATACAGGGAATTTGTGCCCTTGTGCTCAAAGTGCACAGCTGCATGGCTGCCAGGGAGAGATTGGACCTATGATTAAATGACGGGACCCCCTCGAGCCAGATCATTTTCGACCGTGGGCTCCTGATCCAGTCCTGGATCTCACTCAATACTTCCTGTGGAAGTAGAGAAGATGGAATTCCTCGGAGTGTATTGGAAAGCTCTTCTCTCCCATCGTCAGTGTACTTCATCAGGGCTGTCGTGGCTTTCTGAATGTCGTAGCGCGTGCACGTCTCATCTGCGTCTTGGATGGCTTGTTAGGAAGGTAGAATAAAACAGATAAACGCAGCAATATTTACCAGAGTCCGACTCAGTCTTCAATGTCTCGACTTCAGTAGCTTGAACATTTGTCGGCGTAACATCTGTCAGGCTCCCCTGCTTCTCGTGTATCTTTAGCGACTGTGAATCTGGCTCACAGATTAGATCACAATTCTCGAGGCGGCTTAGGCAATTGTCCTACCGTGTTTGGTATTCCTCTCAACCTCTTGAAGCGTTTCAAGTGAGCATGCTCCCACGAGCTGACCCAAGTGATGAAACTTTGCCTGCGTCGCATCCCGGTCGTCATCTCGACTCTCACTTCCCACAACGTGAAGGTATAAGAATTTTCCAGAGACATCGATTGGCCGTGGGCTGACAATATCAAGCACTTGGCCCAGCTTGCTGCTGATACCCAGGACCTGCTTTTCTGCTAGATGTGCCGCCTCGTCACGGATCCGTGCAACCGCCGATTTCATGCGATCAACCAAGTCCTTGACTTCATGGTCATAAGAATTCCTATCAATGATCGTCCGATATCGATGGCGCGGTCGACTAAACCATGACATTGCGTTGCAGAGGAACTCAAAGACCATCACGTAGTAGTCCACGACGAGCGTCCTCATGTCTGCGCTGTCCCAGATATCCGTCTTTTTTTGGACGAGCCTCAAATCACTGCTAAGATCGACCAAGGCGGAAAAGAACCCCTCAGCAATTCGCTTATAATTGGCACATATCTAAGTACGCGCAGATGTTTTGAGCTCATAGCCAACTCGTGCTCTCCGGATGTGATCGCATACCTTGACGACTGACGAGATAACACCCGTGATCAGACTGATGTACTTGTCTCCGGTCGGGATGAACTTGAACAGAAAAGAATGGTCGTCCATCATCTCCAGAAAGTCGACAACATAACTTTTGACCTTTCCCAGTCCTTTACTTCTCTTAGCCTGCCAGTCCATCTGGGCGTCCTGGACGATATTTCTCAACGTGGCAATATTTGGTATCTCCGGGACTAGTTGATCAGAGCCCACTCTAGAATCTTCATGATGATGCTCCCGAAATCGCTGCCAAATCTCTACAATGCTCTTTCGACCATCTTCTAGCCGCCTCAAATCTGCGTCACTGGTGAATTAGTCAGTCTCGGCATAATGCTACTACTTGAAAAGGCATGCCTGGTTGCATGATGGGCCTTACTCTGTGGTATCACCGAATTTGAGCCATTTGCTCCATTGTTCCGCCTGCACCCGAGACTGTTTCTCGATCTCGTCCCGCTGTTTTATCGTGGTACTCAGGGCCTGGGTGAGCGGATTGTTGGGCGTCTCCTGCTCTGCCTTCATACTATATCGCCTAATCAGAAAGGATATCGGTGGTTGTTGCATTGCTTACTCGTCTACCTGGAGCCAATATATCCAAGTGTTGTCGAAATTTAGTTGTATGTGGCGTGTTATATATTGGAGACGGAATAGTGATGAAGTCGTCTAGTGGGGCGGAGAGGGCTTGGGTATTGGGCACTGAGAAATATCCCATGTCTTTACGCCCCCACTCAGCCTCTTCCGTGGCCGTTTGAGAGCCAGCAGACCAGTCGCCAAGGCCAAAAAAAACAGGGAAGCTTCGTATTGGCGTGAGTGGTATGGCCGCCGGACACGGGGTCTATAAGCGCTGAGCCTGAGAATGGAGCGCTAAGTGGAGTGCTAAGCCTCTCAGCCTCCACAAAATGGTGGAATCAGAAGATAAGCCATGCAGTAATCTTAAGCCAAATTTTATACGCTTAGTGGTATAAAGACGGACCGACATCGCGTCCTGAAGGCCCCAGAGTTGACTTTTCCAGGATCAATTATTAGAACTTGAATCTAGCGCCTTGTTTCAGGATTTGGCAAACATAACCATGAGCCACGGCGACGCAGGAGACATGAGTGCCATCACCTTGGGCACTACTTTGGTTTCAACTCCCCCTAACAACATAAGCATAAGTGTGAGTGCAGAATCAGACCCTGCCTCGTCAAATGTCGAGACACATATACCTACAGGAGCAGACCACTCCCCGAGTTCCGATTTAGAGGAGGATGCTGCAAAGGAAAAAGTGACCGAAACTGGTGGAGAGGGAGGTGTTTCCAGTGACCAAGCCAAGGACCAGTATGAGGATAATCAGGTGTCATGGGCAACCTTATATTGTCCGGAGAATGGGCGATCCCATGCGACCCTGCTAGATTTTGGATTTGGCGAATGCCCCAAGTGCGGCCAGAATTTGACGGTCATGTGGACGCAGCCCACATGGGTTCAGCGAGAGTTCAATAATCCACAAGAAGACAGCAAAGAACAGGATGACAACCAACCAGGACCACATTTGCCTATGAAGAGCGATGCAGAACAATTGGCTCCAGCGCCTGAGGTCCACGAGGACTCCACCACTGATCCTTCTTCCATTGTGACCTATTGCCTGGAATATCTAGACGCCGGGAGCAACATTATCACCACAGTGCCGTGGTCAGGTCCTTTTAACAGCTCAGTCATTCAAAAAAGCGTCGAGGTCAAGCAGCGCGTTATCTTCAATGTCACTACGGTTTTGGAGACGTCTGTGCCCCCGGACCCGCACAGATACTCACATGAAGTCGAAGGCCTTCTACACGATGGCATCATAACGAACCCGACCATCGAGGTTGGGGTCCGTTCGACTCGTATGACCATCTTCTCCAAAACTCTTCTCAATGCTCTGGCCCGTGCGGTAACTTACTACCCGGCTGAAAGACTGGGTGGGGAGTATCTCCAACTCAATGAGCCATTTTGCTTAGTCGGTCATCATCTTAAAGAGCTTGAAGCTTACCGAGCGACATATCGAGAAGATGATGTTGGCTCCCCACAGCCAGATGCCGCAGACCATGATCCTGCCATTCCTTTGTGCGAGAAGGAGACATTTGATCAGCTAGGCCTGCTGCTTGATTATGTAAAAGACTCGTTCTATAAAGATCGTCTCCCTGATGAACTAGCCCGACACACTCAGAACCGTTGCACATTCCGAATGCTGTGGTTACTCTTCAAGCCCGGAGAAACTGTGTATATGGAGTCTGGGGGTCAACTGTCAGCCTACGTGGTCCAATATCTGCAAGTTGATAAGACGTTGCTTTCATCCACTGGTCGCAAGTTTACTCATCCCTATATTGTCCAGCTGTGGAATCTTGACTTTAATGGAACATATGTCGGGAGGCGTTCCAAAACCGTGACTATCGCACACTTCGATGGCGAGCGACAAGTCACCTCGCTCAAGATATTTCCGTGCCACTTCATCGATAGACAGGACAATGGAAAGACTCGGAGGCACTTGGAGGATCTTGGGCGGAAATGGTATGAGCTTCTCCAGGGAAAGCAGGTGTTCTACTCGGGCGAGTTCCTGGGTCCATCTAAGCGACAGGTAAGCATGCGTTTATTACCCGTATGAGCTATACTGACATCTCGTGACAGTACCGAGGTCGCGTCTATGTCGACTCGGCTTCTTTTTTTGCACAGCACGAATACACAGCCCCAGACATTTGTGAAGTCGAGGACATGGGTGACGGACTAGCTAAATGCCTCTGCGAAGAGTGTCGTGGCTGGAAACCTCACCCGTTGCCTGGCTTCCGGTGGGCCGCTTATGATCTTTTGGACCCAAGAGTGGATATCGATCTTGAGCTTCCCGAGTCCCCCGAAGGTGCTCGTCATCGTTACTTACTCTGCAGCCGGGTACTTTATGGACTTGTGTTGAAATCCAGGACATGGGGTGGGTGCTACCATGTCGAATCTGCTTTCTCAATGACTCGCTAACGGGCGCAGAGGAATTGAACGTCTCGTACTGTAGGGAGCCGAAAGTGAACAAAAGGGCTATTGATAGCTTGGTTATGCCGGAAGCGAGGAAAGAGATGATCCGCGCGCTTGTGCAGAAATACACAGATTCTAGAAGCGACGAACACAATAGATCTTGGGGAGCCGATTTCATTGAGAACAAAGGCGAAGGGCAGATATTCCTCCTTCATGGCAGTCCGGGCGTGGGGAAAACCTTTGTAAGTTGTATCCTCTCCAGATATAACCTGAACCCTACTGACTGCCACAGACTGCTGGTAAGTCGTACACACGATCAAATGACAGCACGTCGCTATCATCACTGACCCAACCCAGAATGTATAGCCGAATACACCGGACGGGCACTACTATCGCTGACCGTTGGAGACATCGGTACGGACGAAGTAGTAATGGAGAGACAATTGTCCAAATGGTTCAGGCTAGCCGAACAATGGGGCGCAGTCATGCTCATCGATGAGGCGGATGTCTATCTCGAGAGGCGACAGATCACAGATCTTAAGCGCAATAGTCTGGTATCCGGTAAGATTGATACAGTAATACCCAGATAACTCCAACTCATACTTGACTCCACAAAAGTGTTTCTCCGATGCATCGAATACTATCGAGGAATCCTATTCCTGACGACTAACCGAGTCGGCCACTTCGACGATGCCTTCATCTCTCGAATCCACGTCGTCATTCGGTATGACAATCTGAGTGAAGAAAACCGGAGAACGATATGGGAACAATTCTTCGACAAGTTGACCGACGAGCGCCATGACTTTGTTGTGACTCGACGTGCAAAGTCCTATGTCTTGGAGGATGAAGTGATTAGCAAAATGCAATGGAATGGACGGGAAATTCGTAATGGTATGGTCTTTACCCATCCCGGCTCTTCGTACAAATAAAGAAACTGACATAGTTTTTCTTTCTAGCGTTTCAAACAGCCGTTGCCCTCGCCGAGTACCGTTTCTCTCAAAAGCAAGACAAGTCCAAAGACGACGGCCCGACATTGGATCAGCGAGACTTTGAGCAAGTGTGCAACATGACGAGGGACTTCAAGCAGTACTTGACCACTGTGCATGGTATTGATGAAGAGGATCGCGCGTTTCATGCTAAGGCTAGAGCCGGTAATATTCGCCGGGCTTGATGCTGTCGAAATCGTCTGCCCATAAAGGGAACCTGGAGTCTCGTACGAAGCCAAAACAATACAAACATGCCACATAGACTCATACCAACTAGGTCATTCACTCATTACCTCCCTTCCCATGACTCACCCCTTACCATATCATTCACCAATACTTAGGTCATCATTCTGCAACTTATTAGTCTACAATAGGGTACCCAATCAGCTCCCCCTATTCTCCGAGAAGTCGAAACAATCGCGAAAATCCACTTTACCTGACAGCCCAATCATTCGACGCGCTGGTGACGCGTGAACGTAATTATAGAATTAGATCATATCAGATTAGATTGTCTTCCAACCTGGTTGTCTACCGTAATGAATGATTATCTTATACTGATAGCCATATACGCTCTATCCAATAAATGAGGTCAACGTTTTAACGTTTATTTCATCTCGTGTTGTGCTTTTAGCTTGTTTCAGGTCTTCGAATATACTCCCAGTATCACTAATAGATTTGGGGTAGCGACCCCCCGAGGTAAGAAGCCATCATCATAAACTATTGTTAATCTGCCATACTATGGCACTGCATTACCTGCGATATTACTTCCTATCTCGCTAATATGCTCCAGTATCAAGAGAACCATTTTCAACTACCAGCGATAATGGAGTGCGTATCACTAAGTAACACTCGAGAATCACATTTGGGAAATAGTGGTCAGTGTTCTTGAAACTCTATATGAGTGTTTATTTTCCTCGTGCGGCCGAATTCCCCTCCCCAATCCCCAGATCTCGAACACTTTTTCCTCCTTGTATGCTCAAAATTAAAGTGCTCTAATGTCTACGGTTAGTATCAGCGACTCTTCAGAGCCGGTTGTCCGCCTTACAAGAACGAAATGAGGTAAAATGAAATGGTCTCTATAATAATGAAGGCGGGTTTTTATTTTTCATTTTTTTTCCCATATAATCGAGAGGATGCTTATGGTAAGTCAAATGATGGAAATGTATGCTGTATTAGAGAAGTAAAGGTCACTGAAAAACACGTTATAGAACAGTGGTAAAAGAAGCGCCCGAGCCGCCACATGCTCCTTCAACACCATAAAACAGACCTTATTCTCAGGTATAACCGAAGACTCCGACGTAGTCCCTGATGTATTCATAACTTTCAGCAAAGGAAAACAAGTATGACGTAAGTTTTCTTAATGTCAGCTGTAGAAAGCGCAGCTTGCGACGGGACTCTATCAATACATTACTGACTCGCCTGACCAAGGGCTTTCCTTGAACTGCCCTAATTTACTCTTCTCAGCTGGGAATACTAGCAACTCATTGAGTGGAGACATTTAAGGATAGCAGTGATTGCTGTGGACACGTTGCCTCAAACTCTATCCTGACAGATATCAACACCAGCTCACAAACAATTGTCAACCCAACATTGCTGAAAGAGAGGTCAATTCCGTATCCAAATCGGGGATCTTGGCAATTGTAGTGCCGTTTGCGGAGTCATTGAGGATAGATGCTTAGCCATTTGGGTGCATGCTTTTGGAAGGTAGGAGAGCATCTGTGAGGTGAAAGGTGCTAGATAGCAATATCTCGTGACAAACTTCTTGGGCATGAAGGTTCTTGTTGCGACGATAGCAGCAGCGAGCCCACCAGGGTCCAAAGGAGTGATCGAGCTTTTGCTAACCAATACAACGCCCCCATCATAAGGGATAGGGCCTAAGGTTGAGGGGTCTTTAACACGTACGAACATGGCCCGACAATGATTTGGTAGACTGAAGAAAGCGCTTTGGGCCGTTGTCGCTCAGGGATGTGGGCTGGATGGAATTGTTATGATCGACAGTATTTCGGCTTGTGACGGGGCAATACATACGGTAGATAAATAATAAACAACACTTACTCTGCAAGAAAGAGGTTTGGCATGTAGGTATCGAATTCTCGTACTTTGGGAAGTTGTCATCTGGTATCCCGAGCCCTAATAATGGTTTTCAAGCAAGAAAATGTGGGATAGAAGTAAGTTAGTATCGATACGCCTAACTGATTGATAGACAATGACCTATATTTTGTTATCTCTTCAAATCGGTACGCGAAAGCCATCTTCACGACCTGAGTAGAGTCAACAATCTAAAGTTCTCTATCCGAGTAGACGAGGATTATTTCTCATACAAAGGTAATAATACAAATTCATAGAACAGAATACATCCACATCAGACCAATCTCCGTTACATTCTTTATTTGCTCCCCTTAGCCTTTCGATAGCTGTGACCATCGTAAGTATAAGCATATTCGCCGACATCAAATCCCCACTTGCCCTTGCCATTGGAACCCGGTTTACAAATGGCATCATCCTTGTTAGGCTTTGCGTTGTTATTCCGGAGAGCCTTGCAGTAGGGACTGATCGATACTCAGAACAAGCATTTGTCAGAAGAAGGGCATAGAGACATAAGGTCACATCTTACCCGAGGGTCCCAGTCCACCCGGTAATTTGATACCAGCTATTTTGGCCTTTATGTGCCGGTTGGATTTGGTATTTTCTGTAGAAGCTGTTGATTGATCCGCCCTGAGAATGCTGGGACTTTTCAGTTACTGGGAAAAGGAGAGCCCTATATGGTGGTTAGTACGCGAAGTAGTCATCATCATCAGGGAGCTTACTGATAACCACCCTGAGTAGTTGATGTGTAAGGAAATTCCTCTGGAGATACATATAGACTGCCAGGGATCTTGACGTTGGCCGCTGTTGGGTTTCGGAATGGGCCAGTGCCATCGCTTCCTGGAAACTTCTTCTTTACACCCGCATCCTTTCGATTTTGATCACTCTCTGTTCCGTCGCGCTGGCTGGGTGGTTGAAGAGAATGTGTCTATCAGATAAATGTTCACTGCTGTATTGGTTCCGAGGGTTAGTGCCAGAGGCTCACAAGACTGGTTCCTTTCCCAGACATAAGATAGCATAGCAGTCACCATCAAAAGGTAAAGCGTTTTCTTCCTTAACCTCCATGGTTCCCGCAATGGGGTAGGCTTTACTTGAACCAGCAACAGGAGGGGCACGCCTATCTAAGTTGGTCGCAGAAGCAGCATCAGGGGCTAAAATTGGGGCTGCATGGGCAAAGTGTATGCTCCCTATGCAGAAGAAAGATGCAAGGAGATTGAAGACCCGCATGTTGAAAGAGATAGAAGGTGTATAAAATGAGCTAATCCTTGAGTAAACATTTGATTTAAAGCACCGATACGTCCCTTGGACATTGAGATGCTCCAGAGAGCTAGGAGAGAGCTCGCTTTTGTATTTGGCTTCTGATCTCTCCAGGTCTTACATCACAAATAGATTCAAGGACATGTCTGTGGCACCACACTGGGGCTGAAATTGCTGACTTTCCCTTGCAATTGTGAACGGAGAGCAGCATAGTATACTGAAAAGGATAAGCAAATTTAAAATCCAACATGGGGTATCAGGGACGTAAAAAGGCACAAGAGCCTTCATGAAACATGGTATCACTGTCATTAAGAAATTGGTGACAACTGAAGGGGAATAGGCTGACCAAGAGATTGCCAGATGTGACCCATCATTGAAAAGATGTGCTTAGAGAATAACTTCAAAATAGTAGCATCGGAGAAAAGTAGGCGGATGAAAGAATGGGTAGGTAGAAGGCAGTCATTGTCAGGGATCTCAGTCTGAGTATCCTAACAACCCGTGATTGCCAGATGGCTATATTGGCATCCATTCTGCTAGAAAAGGACTGAGTCGTTGGCAAAACCTGGGAAAGTGTTGGTTTCACGAGTAGTAAACCTCAAGGATCAGAAAACCGCATTTGCGAGAACCCAAAGCTACATCTGTCACCAAGGGCAAGTATTACTAAACTGGGGGCTAACATCCCCCAGAGTGCCATAGAAGCTTTTCATTGGGATATTACTGAAGTAGCATGCTTTTGCAAGGAACTTGTAATTGAAATTCGGTCGCACAGCATGTTGCAAGAGAGGCTAATACCCGTGATCTTTGCCTGCTTAGCACCATAGCAAACAAGGTAGACAGACCAATGTCTGCCTAGGCGTCTGTTAGATGCTCAAAGGAGACAAAACCGCATACGCCCGGTTTAGGCTTCTAGTTGCGGCAAGTCCGTAATAATTATAACAGTGCTAGACCGGAGCTTTCTTCTGAACCTGACCGACATGTATTTCCAGCTGTCAAACAAAGCAATTTCTGAGCCCGTCGCGGCTTGGATCCCCAGCTGATCTCCCCCTTTTTGACGCGTTGGCTTACGTGACACACACACATAAGGCTCTCTTCAAAGTTTCTGCACATCTAGCTTACATTGGCTGACTACGTTACTCATGACTGAACAACTAATTTACATGACAGCGGTTCGCCCCTGAATTGCAGCATCTGACAGGCATGTAGCCGAAGGGTTCAAAGCGGTGAGTGTTACGTGTCGCCTATCACCGCATATTCACCATATACGCGCCTTACCCAACCTGGCCATCCAGCGGTGATAGGAGTATTTAAGAACGTCTATCCCAGCTGTCTACTCCGTGTCTAAACCTAATGCCACTGAACAGGAGCTCCGCGCTGATCCGTTCCAAGATTGACAAAACCACTGGCTGTTAATCCACTCACAATGTCCGATATCATGACTCTGTTCACAGCAAACATGCCAGCAAGTGTACGAGAGATGACATTCTCCTCTACACGTCTGAGTAAGCTTAGCTAACCTCCTGGAATAGATCTTCAATCAGCTCTTCGATGAGAGTCAAACGGCTGACAATGCCTGTCCGTTTCTTACGCTTGTCCGTTATCCTGAGCAGAAAGAGGTGGACGAATGGGGAACGGAAGCGCCCATTCAAGACTTCAAAACAGGATTCCTAGGCAAAAATGACGACGAGCTCCGTCAGTACTTCCGTCGCTTCTTCTCGGAAAGACCACCATCTGAACAAGGGATGACTGTGGAGAACTGGATGGCAGTCCTAGACGACCAGTCGGCCGTGGACTCAACGATCGTGCTACACTATGGGATGAAAAAATCAGTGTGGGATGACCTACATGAACATGAGCCTGATAAGGAAGTCTTCGGAGAAGGGAAGCTTTGTGAGGACGGGTATATCTGGTGGAAGTGGAGGGTCCCGTTCAAACACTCATATAGTTTTTTCATTGCCGTCGAACACTGCGACTTTGAGATTCTGGAGCTGTTGTGTCGCCCTGAACATCGGAACTCCCAAGGGATTGTTGATTATGAGACTTGCTGGAAGATTATTTGCGGGGATATCCGTGATCCTTTGGGGAAGGTGGGAGGACAACGGGAGGCGTCGCCTGAAGCGTGATATTGAGTGCCACTATTGTTGGCCATAGAACTTCATGGCTGAAGGAGCTAAGGGGGAAGAACTGCAGCATGGTTAGGACTTTGTCATGCGAGAATTCAAGCTGGATTGATTTACATTCCTACGTATATTCTTCGACGCAATCACTTCCGTTACAGAACAATAATGGGATGATGGACGAGAACAGGACATAGTTCATTCACACTGTGGACAATGTCGCCTAGATGACGCACAGTGACCGGTGAAGCATAGTAAGCTATATTCAGTAGGCGGTATGAGCACAACTAAGTGATCAGTGATTATATTAGCTTCGCTAGGTTATTCAATTCACGGGGTATATTGATAGAGATCATATTTATATGCACTATCATGTACTCACATGCTATAACACAACTATGGGTTATGTGTCAAAAAGACTTCGGTTTACCTCTCCGATATCTATCCCCGAAGGGACTATTTCCAGAGACTCGCCATAGCAAACTGGGTGCGTAGTGGATGGCGGCCCTCCCAATTGGTACCATGACAAAGGACCAGAGCAGCAGAACGGAGGGCAGTATCGCCTAATGCACTACAACATGTCAGAAAATCCCGACATGGAACCGTGATCCATAATCTCCGGTTATTCGGCACTCGGCTTTTCTCCCTCTAGAATGAATGCGACTGTCCAGTGTTTGTATCTCGACCAGACGGCTTGCTAGGTTTAGTCCTGTCAGCTTGATGAAGAGGACAACCGACGACCATAGGGACATGGCCCTGACCAGCTCGTCGTAGATGCTCTGCGTGCTTTCTGTATCTTTCAAAGTGTTAGGCCTTTGTTTCTTCTACTTCAGGTCCGTTTGATTCGGAGCAAGAAATCACAGGCCACATCGTAGTTCGGCTCAATCTCTCCGTGAGTCGCCATGGCTGGCAGTCAACCACGCCTACAGACATGGATCTATTCTACTTTCTCCGCCACATTTCATCGTCTGGCGGCGAAGTGTCTTACACGGGAAATACCGGGGAGTGAGCTTCGGTGACAAAGGGCTTCCTGAAAGTAAGTCTACGAAAAGTCAATCCTCAGCACCCGCGCCATCGCCCTTGGTTGCCTTATCGTGATTATTACTCCACCGACGTTCTTCCAGTTATCCCTAATGAGGTGTACACTGTGGATGTGGAACTGTGGCCTACGAATGTCGTGTTGCAGAAGGGTGAGCGCCTCGTTTCAGATATCGGCGCTTCTGAACTGGCTGGTAGCGGTTTTATTCCAGCACAATGGTCCAAGTGACAGGTAAGCTAACGACAACACGTTCCATGGAATAAATGTAACACGTAAACTGAATAACAATCGAACAGGCCAGAAAGCGTTTTCAAGGGCAACAATCATGTGCACTTCGGACCCAACTATGAGAACCGGATCAGTCTTCCCGTAAATCCAAGCAGCGATTGATTCAGAGTACCTGTATCCAATCTAGAGATTCTAGTGGTAACAGTGACATTGTCAGATATTCTTGCTCTCAGGGGTCTCTCCTCTAGCGTACCTTCTCATATTATGAACCCTTGCATGACCAAGCTCAGTTGAACCAAGTCGATCTGCTCACTCCCGTGCCAACCACAGCCTAAATTACTAGCTGTCTGGCATGAGGACAGGGGTCAGTATATAAGCACTGCAAAGGAAGGGACAACCTGAGGAGATCGTTATCCTGAGTGGGATCTAAGTGCATCTCATCGCCTACCAGGAGCATTTGGCCCAAAATAAATTTATGATCTGTGAGATCCATGATTATCCAGTTCTTTCGACCCTCGGGTGAAATCCCGGAGATGTTCCAGTGTTTCATCTACGAAAATCCCGGCGATACCGACAGTTATGATACTGTTTGCCCAGGAAGCCCTAGTAAATCGGTATGTTAGTTGATTACGCAGGCTTGTGAGGCGGCATAGTGGGCTTTTCCTTTGGCGGGTCTGTGTATATAGGGCACCTGTTCCTCCTCCTTAATCTAAGCCATCTCTGAAAGGACACCGGCCGTCCACCTTCAGAAAACACATAAGTTCACCCGAGACTCACCGCATACCTCTTAAAAACCACCAACTCAAACAGGAATCCCGGCCGTCCATCATGCGGGGAATACTCCACCTAACTAAGCAAGGGCGGGCTAAATGCCGGAGAAGGAGCCGAGCTTCTTTTCTTTATCTTTCGCCCGACCTTCTCCAAAGCTGGGCGTTGTAGGCTTTCAGCAGGTAATGATAGATATGAAGTGGTCGCAATTGTTGCCCTTAGCTCTGCATCTGAGCTCCACAGCCACGGCCAGCATTTCTACTGAAAGTGAGTCAACCTGAACCATCCTAGGAAAAACGTTGCATATACATCCTTACTTAACATATAACAACCAAAATTAGGTATGGATAAATCACTTGAGCCATTCAAGTATAACACATTTCCCCTCGGTACAATTACCGCCACGGGCTGGCTGCATGATCAGCTGGAGCTCGAAGCAAATGGACTGGCCGGCCATCTCAACGACTTCTACCGCTTTGTGGCTGGATCAACATGGGCCGGGGGTGATTGGGAGTACAGCACGCTAGACGAGGCAGCGCCCTACTGGTTTAATTACGTTGTCCCCCTCGCCTGGACCATCGACGACGCGCGCCTGAAAGCTCAGGCGAAGCATTTTCTCGATTACGTGCTTGACAATCAAGCTGAAGATGGATGGCTGGGGCCCGAGAAAACTCACCAAACTCGAGGAATCTGGGCACGTAGTCTGCTCTTCTTTGGCTTAGTGGTGAGTGCATATGTCTGGTATGTGTACATGTGGTGCTCGGCTCTGACCCAGCGGTCCAGCAATACGCACAGGCAGATCCATCCGAGACGGACCGGATTGTAACAGCGATGCATAAGTTTACCATCCTGGCTCGTTCCATGCTCAAGGACAATTTCACCGGCCTCATCGAGAACACGACGCTTGGAGACGAGTTTGATCCCTACGGCTTTGGACTAGCCCGGACGCATGAGTTGCCCATGTCGTTGCAGTGGTTGTATGAGAACTATCCACGAAATAACTCAGAAGTAATCTGGGAGACTATAGAGCTTATGTTTGCCGGTGGTGTCGCGGGTGGGAAGGACTGGACAACCTTCTTCGTGGAGGGCATTTTCCCCACCTTGGGAACGCCGTATATCACGACCAGCTCATTCACCCATGGTGTCAATTTAGCGGAAGGTATGAAATTGAGCCCTAGGGCAGTGGAAGGCAGTGCTGACCGAGACAGGCTTACGGTATCCGACGGTGCTCTACCGAATGAATGGAAATCCTTCCCTGCTGGACCAGACCGCCTTAGCGGTAAACTTGCTCACCACCTACCAGTCGACACTTGCTGGGAGCATCACGGCCGATGAGCATCTGGGCGGACTCAGTCCCGAGCGAGGGTATGCGTGTCTTCGCCTCTCTTTGAATTTGCTATTTGGTACTGACATGAAACAGCTCGGAAACTTGCATCTCAGTTGAGATGATGTTTTCTATGGCCTATCTGTATCGGTTCTACGGCACGAACGCATACGCAGACCGAGCCGAGCGCGTCGCATTCAACTCCCTGCCTGCAGCGCTATCACCGAATTGTAAGTCTATGAGCACCTAGTACAAATACCCCAGCTAATACTTTCTCAGGGTGGTCACATCAATATGTCCAGCAGGTCAATCAGCCTTGGTCCCGCAACTTGAGTGCCGTCCCTTTCGCCAACGTGAACTCCTACGCCAACAGCTATGGCCTCGAGCCCAACTTTCCTTGCTGCACCGTAAACCATGGCCAGGGTTATCCCAAGTATGTGGCCGCTTCTTATGTCCTTGAGGGAGACAGCCATGTGATTCACGCACTACTGGGGCCCGAAACATTGAGCACGACCCTTGCTGCAGGCAACGTGACCATAGCATGCACAACCAACTACCCCTTCTCCGGCCGACTGGAATATGCAATCACAGCCACCACCGACCTATCATTCTCCGTCCGTATCCCTGACTGGGTGAACAAGACGAGCTCCCAGTACTCACTGGCGGGTGGATCGTCCAAACCCCTCTCCTCGGCCTCCAATAACCTGCAAACCTTCAACCTCACCAAAGGAACTACCCAGATAGCTGTGCAGCTAGAAATGGGCATCCAGGTCGCAAAGTCACCAGCCAACGGCACCGCAGCCATCTACTACGGCCCATTATTATATGCGCTAGACATAGACTACAACTCCACCTACCACAGCCCCCTCAACTACTCCGCCTTGGAGCCACTGCCAGCAGACCAGATCGTGGCGCAGACACATGACTATGTGCTCGACCCAACCTCTGCTTGGCGGTATGCTATCGACCCGACCTCGGTCACTGTTCAGCAGGTCTACGATCGTGATGGACAACTACAAAATCCCATCTGGGCGAAAAATGCCACCCCCGTTGCCTTGTTCGCCGATGCATGGCTGGTCCCCTGGGAGGAGGACTCGGGGACCGCTGCGGTGCCCCCTAAGTATCCAAATGTCACTGGGTCGCCGAGTAAGATCCGCTTGGTCCCTTACGGCGCGGCAAAGCTGCATATTGCCGACTTCCCTATTGCGGTTCAGCCGTCGTAGGGGCTTGCCTATGATGT
The DNA here is from genome assembly GCF_003184835.1 of Aspergillus costaricaensis CBS 115574. Taxonomy (NCBI): domain Eukaryota; kingdom Fungi; phylum Ascomycota; class Eurotiomycetes; order Eurotiales; family Aspergillaceae; genus Aspergillus; species Aspergillus costaricensis. The sequence goes on from NW_020291811.1 coordinate 214,110, forward strand.
TATGGAATATATAGCTTTTAAAATAGTTGAGGCTTTGGTGATCTCTTATTTAATTCATGACCACGACCCCAAAGACCTTCGCTATGTGGCTCTTAGAAGCTGTCTACAAGGTAGCATGTGTGGTAGGACTACCTGGTATTAATTGAAGTTACAACAGCACATTACGTATGCATGGGTTCTCGATTGTAAAGTCAAATCTATAAGAAATAGCAGGGATCTATTTTTCTGATCTTCACTATCTTTCTAGGAGGCCTCTGGGTTCACTTATGTATCACATGGCTATGCTCTGTGTCCGTATAATTTCCTTATGATTGGAGGTCGAAATTGAAGTAAATGCGTCTGACTGTATGCTCCGCCCCAATATATAGTATAGAGAGCTTTTGGTATTCTGAAGGCGAACAACAGGCTTTCATGGGTGGTAAATACCAGTAACTGTGGACATAGGGAACTTTAGCAAAATCTAAATCAGGCTGGTAAAACGAAGCCTCCCGAGGCTCGTGTTAGGAATAAAGGCATCGGCCTCACAACAGGAATAAAATCGCATCAAAAGTAGTATCTCAAAAGATATTGAGATAATATTCTCCCCAAATGTTACCGAGTGAGTGGCACTTCATTATTGCTGGTACCTTAGGTGCTGACGATGGCTTTTAAGCTCGGATGATTCCATGAAACAGCCTGGAAATGGAGTTATTCAAAATCCAGCAATAATACCCAAATAACACAAAAGAACCGAAAGCACACCCCAAATGCGACAGCCCTCGATGTAGACGCGGCTCACTCATCAGGTAACGCCCATATAGATAACAGTAATTTGGTCGCCCCAGACGGAATCGCTGAGTGCTCAGGTCGAACAGGACATACAGGGCGACAGCAAGTCATGATTATGGAGGAAATCCGAATAAAAGCTATTCCTAATTCAATGTGCCTTTTGGCCCAGTGATAATACGACATGGGCTTGTCTTCGACTAAAGCATTATGATCGGGAACTCGATTAAGCCAAATACTCGGGATTTTTCCCCTCTCGATCCGACGGCCGGATCACCCTTATGACCCGCTGGAACGCTGTCTTCTTCGTCATATCTAGTTATACCTAAACTTCTCCATGTCCACTGTCAATGTTCACGATGGATCAAAGTTGGAAAATAAGACATGGCGACCTTCCGGCATTACATCGGTCACGCTGATTATCAGGTTTAGCGCAAAAAAACACTTCCATGGTTTGGGCTGTGAGTATAATAAATGGCGTACCGATGCTTCTTATTGACCCTCCTTATCTACGTACTGTCTGAAGGAGAATATATCTGCCTGCTTCACCCCTTGCTCCGGTACCCGTTCTTAGTTACTGGTCAGAGTGCTACCCAATTATCCCCAGGGAGACACTGGATCAAAGAGAAAGAACAGCTTCTATATCTGACTGGCATCGAATAACTTGTACTTCGGTACGGCTGAGTTCATTACTGGTTGGGCTATGCGAAAATAATCTGGCCCACTTTGTGATTGGGTCATGTTTCCAGCTACGAAACGTGGATCCCTGGCCGCCGCATGCCATTAATTGATTGGACACCAGGATAATATCCTCAACATCGTCCTCAGACTTGGATTGCAAACATGTTCCAACCACCCCATGGCCTCCCTGTATGGGTCACTTAGACCAATGCCGACTTCTACCCATCTCAGGAGATTGGGGTACGCTGTCTGACGTCCTCAGTCGGGAGAGCAGCAATTTTGCATACGCAGCAGCAACTGCAGCAGCATATTTCTGCCAGGTTTTGTTCTTGTGAGAATCGGCATAGTCACAGATCCCCCGGATGACTAAACTGGGGAAGCTGTTTACGATCCCAGCGCCTTCCATCTCAAAGCACAGTACATTGTACTCACGGCCTAATTTATCACGCTTTTCGGCCGATCTGATGAGTTTGTTTCCAGATGCAATTAAGCCATAGTGTACTGTCGGACAAGCGGACGATCGTGGTGCTCGTCGGACCTCACACAATGGGTTGCACAGGCCACAGGATTCGTCACCGCCTCTATGGACGTACGAAGATGCGAACAATCTATCGTTGATGGCGCCGGGGTACTTATACTGAGGCTGGCTCTCCTCAATTTGCTGAATATATTCTTGGAGTGTAGTAGAACCCCCTGGGTCTGACTCCAGCTCACTTATCAGGCCCATCAGGTGAGCTGGAGGAGGACTCAGGCAAGCATTCAGCTCAGATGCTCCATATTCGAGGCATTTAATCATATCGTACGGCAGGACGCCGGGATATTTGCCGCTTGCCTTGCTGACAACAATGTCACCTAAGCGAATGTGATTCTTCTCGGAAGGCACACCAGCTCCTATACCAACCAGAAGGCAGAATCTCAAGGCTGGGAAACTGCGCTTCATATGGGTTGCAACAATTGCAGCAGGGTTCGTACCGTAGGTGCCTAAGGGGAGGCAAGCAGCAACAACGTTATGCTTCGCCATGCATCCCAGCGCGTAGTAGTTGTCATCGTTTTTGGAAATAGGCAGATTCTCATGCGTTTCGTCAAACAGTGCACGTACTGCCATGAGCTCAATGTGGAGGGCGCATATAATGCCCAACTTGTAGTCGTCCGCAAAGCGACTATTTCTGGTGTCAACCTCTTGCCTCTCCGCCAAGGAGAAGTTATTCCTTTCACCAGAGATCGTACACGTCTGTTTCAGGCACTCTTCCACATCCCGTTGAGAAAAATCAGGTGCTGAAACTTCACTGTTCTTGGATGCTGTTGAATCAATATTCGTCCCAAATCTACTATCTTCAGAACTAGAGTAGGTTTGGTAGTCATTGCTGATCAGATTCGATGTTCTTGCGGGAGGCCCAAAGTTGCCCCAGTACCATTGGTCCCTGCTGCTCTGGCCGAATATAACCGCACCTGTAGGTTCCGGGCGCACGGGAGCATGTCTGGGTAGATTGTGCCGCATGATTGAAGGGAGAAGAACTTGAACAAAATCAGAGTGCTTGGGGTTTTCAGGGTTAGGCTGGATGCCACATGAGCAATGACTGAACTTCTCGATGGTTACCGACCAGAATGTGTCGTGACAAAGTCGCATTGGTCGGGAATCATAGTCCCCATGCTGCTCCATTATCTTGTACAAGTCTGCAACTGCAGCACCAAGATACGATTTTCCATGTGGCAGTTTTGCCCATGAAGGGCAATATGCGTTAGCAGGCCGAATAATCTCACCGAAACCTCTGCCAAATAGGATGACCGCGTGTATGGAACGACTGAAGTCGACCCAGGACCGGCCCTCATCATCCAGGAATGCTCGCCGTGGATAGATGGGATCTCGCTCTAGAGCCAAATCGGTGAAATCCCAACCATCCAATGCTGACCTCGGCTGGTTATAAGTGCTACCATCTAGACCGATCGCTTTCACCTGGTAAGTGATGGCTCTTTCCAGGTAATCATATAAGTCCTCTATAAGATCTTTGAGAGTGTGGTTATCATCTCCCGGATAGACCGGCAGTCCAAGACGTGATTGACTCAAGAGCACATTAAAGGCCGAATCGGATCGGTGCGAAAGAGATGTTTTCGAAGTCCCGTCATTAGATAGACACAATAGGCTTGTGTCGCCGAGGTCGTCTTGCCTTAGAGATGCGTGAACAAGGTGAAGCAGGACAGTAGCTCCATTAACAAGCCAACCCCGCTTCTCTGTGATCTCCCAGAGAATTGTATATTTCTCCGAAATCCATCTTATCTTCTTAACGTATGAGTTGCGCGGGAGCCGGGCGTCCTTACGACCAATCACAAAAACTGAACTCGCAGTGATTCCATATGAGGCAGAGAGCGATGCATTACTCATAATACAGTCTCCTGAGGGACGAGGAAGCCTCGAGTTCTTGATGTGATAGCTAGCATCAGCTTCGCCTAAGATTGCCAGTCAGCATGGGCAGCCGTATCATAGATGATAACGTTGTCGACCTACCCGCATATATCCGCGCAGCCGGACACCACCCCAAGAAATGTCGCGCTTTCTCCAGTTGTTGAATTTTGAGCTCGAGAAGGGGTAGCTGCTCACTCTCAAGATAAGATATATGCTCCCCATCCTTCTGGTACAGAAGATGCCAAGTGACTGCATTTTGGCCGCATTTGGCAGGGACCAGCATAATCGAAAAGCCCTTCAGAACAAGTCTCCCATCAAAGATCGTGATCTTGCGCGTTCCTGTGAGTGCTGCCATCATTCCCAGGGAAATTTCAAGGCCTTTAGGATGCTCTTCCAACCTCCGTCGTATCGGGAACCCTTCTACGACAACTGGTGTGCCGAACAATTTATGCCAGCAATCACCAATCCCAACCTCCGGGCGGTCTGGTTCAGCACACACTTCAACGCCAATATCAAATAGATATCTGGCCGTCATGCACTCCTTACCCCTCTGGTGGTCAACCCTCACGAAACGGACGAAGGGCTTGTTGTAGGCGACGGTGCCTGGACTGAATGGAGACGACCGTAGCGCGGATGCAAGCCATGCAATCTGCTCGCCAATCTCTGCAAGAATGGGGGCGGTGCCTCGCGCATCGACCCAGATATCAAAAGTTGATGGCTGGCTTATGGATGGACGGCTTGAAAAGGCGAGTTTAGTGCCATCAGGTAAGATATCTGGCTGATATATGAGTCCCAGAGCAAGATTCTATTGCACCGCACTTACCGGAGGCCTTCTTCTCTTTAGACACAAGGGCTTTCATCAGTTTCATCACACTAGATCCTGTTGACGGCCAAGCTTGACGTAAGTACTCTGCGCAAGTCATTGCCTGCGCCGACATGGCAGAGCCGGTCAACGTTATGACATTTCCGATCGCCTCCTGTGGACTGTCTTCATATTGTTCGTCTAACAAGAACTTGAGAGGATCCCACCGGATCTTGAAGCTGACATCGAAAATCTTTGCCGTCTTTTGTCTGCTGGTGTGTGGTGACCCTGGTAGCGATACCAGTATCGTTTTTCGAATTTCTCCCATTATGTCTGGCTCAGAGGGACCGAAAAGGCACTCTCGACGAATATTGTTCAATAGTGAAGTGTATGCAGGTGTCCTTCTGATAATTGCCCTATACAACTCGGGCCCAGGCATCTGATCCGCTCCAGCTTCGTGGTCCTCCACAGATTGCATAACATCCTGCTCTCTTTGATCGATGCTTACCGCTTCAAGTGGTGCTGAATCAGGCTCCAGATTGACATCTCTTTCATCCCAGAAAATCATGATATCATCCAGAGTCATTGCTGCCAGGTCACGGTAAGCTTGCTCCTCCGAGTAAGTGGTCCAGCGCTCCCGAAATGTGGAAGCTATATCCCTAACCAAGTATTAGCGAGGGTGTCCTACCTAGCATGCGGTCTAGTCTATTTTACCATCGGTGCCCGTGGATAAAATCTATCACATCCGTGTAGGCATGGATGGACGGGACCTTACTTAAAGAAAGGGCAAACGTTTCCATGAGGTGTGGAAGTACTTTATAAATGTGCTCAACCACATCACTGTCCAGCTTATAAGGCCAAACGGCGTGTATTACTTCATTCGCAAAGTCGTCCCAGTAATCTTGTGGTATTCGGGAGACAGCAGAGTGGACACCTTGCGATTTGTCTTCCTGGGGGCCCATGTCATTACACTCAGTGTGGAGTCGTCTCTTTTGGAGCAACGCCGCGTTGTCCAAATTGAGTTCGAAAGGCTGCCTCGACCGCCTGCCGATACTCTGTTTCGCTGCCGCAGCGACTTTGGCACTGTGTTGGCCGTGGCCTTGCTGCTGCTGGGGCTGGTGTGCTCTCCGTGCCTGAGCTGCATGGCTGGAAGCGCCCAGATTCAAGGACCGCAATTTTACTTCCATCGCCGCAACCTCCTTCGACTGTTTCTGGAGCTTGGACGGAGGATACTCGTCATGGTCAATCGGTTGGTACGTAATCTCGCCCTCGTACCCGTCATCGTAATCTTCGTTGAGCGGATTGAGGAGCGATTGGAATCGACCGGTGTGGTTCGTTCCAGGGTAATTCCGGTGATTCTTGCGCCACTTGTTTTCTTCTTCCTGACGATGGACGGCGTAGCCCACGTCGAAGACCTCGCGGAGGTTAATTGCTCCGGGGGAGCGGAAGTCCATCGGACGGTCCAGACCCGCTGAGGGCTGATCGGATAGACGAGCGCTGGCGGGGGTGTAGGGGGGCTGGTCGGCCGCGGAGGCATCTAGAGGCTGCTTCTGCGCGTGGCGGGAGGACAATGGTGTCGCAAGTGGGGGAGTGTCCGTGGCCGCCTCAGTCGCTTCATCGGTCTTGCGGATCCAGGGGTGTGCCAGGAACTCTTTTATTGAATATCGCTGGTCGGGGTCGATTGTCAAGAGGTGAGAGATCAAGTCCTGAGCGGACTTAGAGATATTATCCCACCATGGTGATATGAAGGTGTATTGCCCGCGAGCCACTTTCTCAGTTAATACCTGGATACTCTCATCATAGAAGGGGGGAAAGCCGCAGAGAAGAGTATAAAGAATACAGCCAAGCGCCCATATATCAACTTTCTTTAAGTAATACTCGTCCTTGACAATCTCAGGTGCTGTATAACTGACTATTCTGTATGGTATCATAGTCTGACTATCCCTGATAACTTTGGATTGACTAAAATCAGTAATTTTAATCACACCAATGCCACCAGCACCTTTTCCGGGGATAAATTCGCCTTCGTCAACCTTGTCTTCGTCTCCCTGACGTGGCTTGGGATTTTCACTTGGAATAAAAGGAATTGGATAGAAGAGTAAATTCTCTGGTTTAATGTCTCTGCCGAGGGGTCAGTGCACACATGATGGTGAAACAGAGGGCGAAGGATCTTACTGATGGATAACACCAGCGGTTTCATGGAGATACTCGATCGCTTTAGCGACCTGAAGAATGACATGACGACTGAGGTCTTCACTGAAGTAGGTTAATCGGATAATTTGATGGAATAGCTCGCCACCAGGGCAGAGTTCCAGCACGATGTAGTAGTATTGGCGGGATTCAGAGAAATCTATCAGCTTGACGATATTTGGATGGTCTACTTGTCGCATGATCTGGACCTCTTTGAGAATATTGGCGCGCTGTGAACATGGTCAGTTATTGGACACTAGGTCGGTGGCGTATGAGGGATAACACTGCAGTATCAGGGTAAGTAACGATGGGCAAGGACAGGCAGAATTAGAATATTGGTATAGGATAGGAAATCTTTGACCAAGTGAGGTGGTTCAAATAATGACGAGCGGTTAGTAGCAGAATGGTTTAGAGTAGACACGAACGGGAACGAATAACAACTAAGGAGAAGATAAACTCAGTGAAGATAGCCGACCTACCTGATTACTGTTCATTTCTAATTTGCGAACGACCTTAATGGCTACCTCGTCATACTCCCTGGTGGTGTCCTTGGCCCGGTAAACGCTGCAGAAAGCGCCATCGCCCATCTTGTCCAGCAAGACCCAGCGTTCCAGGCCGGGATATCTGGGCATCATCGACGAGATGCTTATTTCCTCGGCGCCGATCTGTTCGATCTCGAGCTCGCAGGCCCGCCGGGTCTGACCCTCGGGCGATTTAGTCGAAGGTTGAGCTGGCACATTGTCCATCTTGGTGTTAATGACATCCAGATGGCCCGCCTCGGGAGGGTATGAGCCTTGAGGTGGTTGATTCTGTTGTTCAGCGTGAATGGCGGAGACGTTGGTGGTGGGTTCCGCATGGGGGGTCACCAGGCGGGCTTGTTTGCCATGACGTATGAACTTTTTAAGATTTTGGAGGGTACTCATGGTGTAGACGAATAATCGTGGAAGGGAAAGGGGAACGAAAAAGGGACAAAAAGGGACGAAAAAGTGTGGTAGATGAGGACAGGAGGGAGTCAAAGAAAAGAAAGGAACAGGCAATAACGGAATCGTAAAGAAAGGAGTTTGTGGGTGCACGCATGAGAAGGAAGGGGTGGGCGTGGGAAGACACGACAGAAGAGACAATTAAAGTAATATTAGAGATAAATGGATACGCTGATGAAGATGACGTGGAGCCACTAGTTATTTCCTTTCTTTTTACTGTTTTCCTCTCCACTTTCTCCGTTTTTCTCCGTTTGTCGGTATTTCTAACCCCGCCAAGTCAAATACATCTGAAAAACAGAAGTACGAAAGAAAAGGAAGAAATAAAAAGGCGATTGAAAACCGCAGAGACCGCAGAGAGCTAGAGAACGCGACAGCGACAGTGGAATGAACCAGGGGAAGAAGGGATAATTTAGTACGATTGAAACGAAGATGTTAATGAATGAATGAAGAATCGAGTGATTGATTGATTGGGATGGATCAGGGCGCCCAGAGATGATGAGGGGTGTAGCAAATAAAGGACGGCGAGGCACCAGCATGGTGCGGACAGTGACGGAATAGGCGACGTTCAGATAAATTACCAGCCGTATCACTCGTGATGTAAGTTATCTGCGCTTGTACTCGGATATATGGAAGTACATTGACAGGGAGAGGAACCCAGATGCAATGGGGGTAGGATGCAGTCTAAGCCTCAACCTTGATTGCGACTTGCAGGTCATGTGCTTACACCAGTAGTAGTGGTGGCAGTAGTAGGATTCATTTACACTGACCCCTCGCCGAAGCGATATGCAGTATACAACATATATCTAAGTATGTACGCCTGAGATGACCCACTTCCTGACAGGAATTTAGAACCTCGTCACGGCCTCTCATGGCCCAATGCCGCTCCCGTTGTTAGGCTGCTCTGATGGGCGTACGGCCTGAACCATCTTCGCCCCCGGCACGATGTCTGGTACACTTTTCTCACCTTCAGTTTGAGCCTCCCAGCAGGCTCGGTTGGTCGATCAGCGCGTTTCCCACTTCCTTCCTCAATTTCATACTCAGTTTACCGAGTCCGCCGAGGCTGGTTGGTCGGTTTCAGTCATCACGACTCTGTGTACCTATCTGGTTCCTGCGTTCCGCATGCTTCCCGTGATCCGACGGCCATATATCAGCGGTGATGGGCATGACCAGTACCAAAGACCCTCGTGCAGGACTCGAACGTCTCTGCGGTGAAACCGACCGGAAGGCCCTCAGCTCCCCTGCAACCACGGTCGGCTGTGCCAGGGACCAGACGCGTAGCCTTCATTGGCTAAAGTCGAAGCGCCTGCGGCATTGCCCTCCGCCGCGGGCGTGCCCGACAGGCCAAGAAAATATTATATGTAATTATTATTCTTTTTAATAGGATGATTATTATAACTTAATATATACCAGAGCTAATTAATCCAATGAATTATTTTTATTAAACTATTTGATAGCAAGATATTCTGAATCTCTAAACAATTTTTCTACAATAATCTTTCCTTTTTCAATATATCCGCAGATCCTAGTCTAATGTAACTGCAATATTTATTAGAAAAAATTTTTAATTTTATTATGAATGCTTCCATGTCTAGGGAACTGTATCAAGGTATAATCTTTATATCATTATCTAATTATAGTTATATGATTTTAAAAATTTGAATTTTGACCGTTCTTCTAAGCTATCTAGATAAGAAGGATTAAGTGTTTACTACAACTTCATTATTGACCTACAACGTCGTTCCGACATACATTATATGACCAATGTGCGCCTTCGCCGTAATTGACTTGGCTAGACGATTGTATGATGCCACTCTATGGACACAGCACAGTCGAGAAACACCCTGCACTGACTAGTGCTCCTCGACACCTTGCTTGGGTAATAACTAGGAAAAAATCTCCTTCATCTGCACAGACTGGGGCTTAACAAGGAGTAAGACTCCATTGTATGGGTGTGCCAATACTTGGTACACACGAATGCATATGTCCTTGTGCAATGCATGTCAGAAGAGACATACCATTGGTCCGACTAGAGCAGATGCTATCCTAACTTGGGAACATAATTATGCGGTACTAGACAAGTGGCTAGTGTGTGACGGCGTACAGCTACCAATATAAAGCAGGGAGCAATCCTCGCTGTCCCACCTTGCCTTTGCATCTCTTCAACCCCTTCTGCCTTCAGCAGCAGAATCCTACCAGCCTTGAATTACTTTGTGCTTCCCTCCTCACTATGTTTACCTCTGGGGAGTGCGAAGACCAGACATACGTCCTCTCCCACCGTTCCAAGCAAACAGAGGAACACGAGCGACTGAACCGACAGCACAATCTCATCCAGCAGACCTTTCTCAACAATCAGCTCATACACCCTTCCATCCCTTTGTCAGCACTAAAGGGCGGGGTTGCAGATATCGGCTGCGGAACTGGTATCTGGCTGCGGGAAGTAGCTCAGTCCCTATCTTCTCCAGGCCTTGAAAACGGAACTGGGGCCTTTACATCCCCAACCACAACTCCCCTCCCGTCTCTTGTTGGCTTTGACTTGAACGCAGCCGCATTCCCCGAGACCCCCACTCCGGGAATACAGCTTGTGCAGCACGACTGCACTAAACCTTTTGACCCCCGCTATCATGGGCAATTCAACCTAGTCAATATCCGCGGCCTTGCTTACGCCATCACGGAGGAGAAGCTGTCTCGAGCGCTGGAAAATGCATTGCTACTCCTGAGTAAGTTGTTACTCCCTGCCCAGTTACCAGCTTGGTATACTTCGCCTGATTTAAATCTTATTTGTCTGTTGTACAGAGCCAGGAGGCTATCTCCAGTGGACAGAAAGCGAAGCCCGACTTTTCAAACTGTTCCCAGAAGCACCCAACATGCTCAAAGCACTGGAGATCATTGATCTGGAGAGACGGGCTCGTGATCTAGTACCTTAGTGAGTATTTACCCAACCACTGTCTTTCTTATTTCTGTTGTCACTTGATCACATCGGCTGATCTGTGTCCTTCTTCGTTTTTCTTCAGCCTGCCGCATTTTATGCTCCAAAGAATTCTCTCACTCAAAAGTTCCAATGGAGAAGATGCTCTAAATATTCTTCATTTCAATCTACGTCCCGGAGGGTTCTGTCAGGAGGATGGGGATCCAGAGGTGTCCCTCGACTTTTCAGACCATCTCACAGATTCTGTCAACCTTTTCCTGCACTCTGCGCTCATGAGAATGGAACAGCAACAGTCTCAGAATGGAACTGCAGTTGAGAACGGTAATACTGGGGAGACGGAACTGGATGAACTGCGTAAATTGAAGACTTCTGTTAGTGAGACTATCGAGGCTAAACGTGTCAGAATGGGTGGGATCTTTCCTCATCTTGTGGCGCAAAAGAAATAACCTGGCTGTGTTGGAGATTTATCTGAATTTGTGAAATGCCTTTCGCACCTGAATATCCTCTAGAACATGCTCGCTTGTTGGATGTATTGGTTATTGAGTTTGTGGGAGGTATATTGACAAAACTTGAATTCGAAATAATACGCGCCGTGACTTGTGCCCCTTACTGCTTGCTGGGCGGGCGGTTTGTAGTCCTCAAACTCTGGGTTACGATTTGTAGCAGATAGTAGTCTGTGTAACTTTCAAGTATCTACGGTGGACTAGGCATCTCCTTTGCTCCAGGAAGGCGCTCAATGCCATGTTCGGGTGTTGTATAGAGCTGATGCTGCCCGACCCATTGCTTCACTGCGCGGAAATCGCGACATTTATGGTGCCTGCAAATGCCACTGAATGTTAGCCTTGTACCTGCATATTTCCACTCTTTCGGGAACGCTGTATGTGTTGGAGGGTTGGTGGGCCAAAAGAGGGGCGGGAAGGGAAGACGTTTCTTACACATTGAAGTCTGGAAATGGGTCCTTATGCCCCTTCACCCACACATATGTCAGGATACCAACGTCTGCATCACACATCAACTATTTGACAAGTAACAAAAATTAGCCATTTCTGCCTTCGAGTGATAATGATGGCTATGCTACACAGGACACCCTTCTGGCTTACCTTTTGTCGTAAGATATCAATGCAATGATCTATTTTTAGGTATTTGTCAGAATTTGTTCAATTATTCATGTGCTTGGACTTCTTCCAAGTCCTGACTTACCAAGATGGTGCCGTAGGATCTGCGGGCTATCCTCCCACGGACCCGGCTTGTCCCTGTAATAATCCTCGTAACTCGCTTGGCGGAGCATATTCAGACAATGTAGCTGATGCAGAACTTCCACTGAGCCCATGTAGCCGCCACCGAGCTCGTCAGCCAAACCAACAGAGTACTCGGACGCATTGATGTGCTGAAGTGTTTGCTCATCAACGTTGATGACACCGCCTATTTTGGACAGACTGTAAGCCTCGTGTTCATTCTATCTGGGTCCATTCGGGATAAATCACCTGAAGCATAAGTTATATCATCCCAGGCGGCATCAATAGCAGGACTTGGTGGACCCTTGAAAGCATTGGGCTTTGCAAAGCTGCCGTCGAACTTTTCAATATGACCTGTGTTCTCGAGGGCCTCTAAGGCTGGAGAATCGATGGGCAGGTAGTCATCGCATTGACAAGCGGCAGCTGTTTTTCGATGACGAGCTATTGTTGACCAAAGATAGATAGAAGCTATAAACAGGAATAAAGTCCACAAAGATAGAATCAGAGTCCCATTTGGGTGATACCGGCACCATCGTGACCTTCTCGCCCCAGGACTTCGACTGTCTTTGAGGAAGTTTTCCTCATCGAAACTTGATATGAGGCGTTCTTCGCTCTGCCTATCATCCAGCCTGGCTCCGGCCATGACGATATCAAGGATTGATGAATGGCTGTGTGGGGTGGAGGTAGGAAGGAGTAGGAAGATGCAAAATGCAGAGAATGTTGATGGAGGGAGAAGGCAGAGCACCGGAGGGGATAACTCGGCACAAAATGTTCCGTAGATTACAAACGAAATTGTGGGAGATTGCCTTGGAGAGAAGGCAATGCAGAAGTAACAGCGAGGTGGAGGGGGGGCATCCACAAACTAGCCAAGACTGTGATTCTCCTCGGAGCGAGCTTGACCTTCATCCGCCCTACCCTTCCACACTCACATCAATGCACCTCATCATTGACCTGGGCATCACCATTGGGGGCCAAATGGTGCCGGTTTCCCGTGCGTCGCAACGACAGAGTGTCCGGAAGTACTTGGCGAGAGTTATTCATGCATGACTGAAATGACTACTCGACGTTTGGTGTGATCATTGGCCTTTGACCAACCGCTCCTGCCGCATCAGCAACAAAGTCAAAGGCCCTATACATCTTCATTTGCGAGACCCTAGAACAGTGAGATTTTAAGTAGATACTACGCTAACCCCGCTTTGGAGTGAATGCGAACACGTCTACGATGGGCTGATGTGAGGATGGATGCATTCGATGCGGCCGCTCACGATTCCCTTGGCCCGGCGCCAACACAAAGGACTCCAGATCCGACAAGGTTAGTATGGAACTGCCTTGGTAAGCAGGCGTACACCAAGAACCCTAGAATATCGCAGAGAGTACGAAAAACATATAAGGTTCGAGGTACAGGTTCGTAGTGTCCCTATGTGCTGGAGGATACAATCAACTTCTCTACCCATCTCTTCCTCTTTTCCCCAAGCTCTTAAAACTCCAAATCAGCAACCCTTTTAGTCTTTGACTTCCCACTTTGTTGCAATATGCGTACTGCGTTGAGCGCACTCGCGGTGCTTCTCACCCTGGCTAGCTCTGCCAGGGCGGCCCCTGTCGCAGCTCCATCCGAAGTTGAGGAGCGTGATGCCTCTGCCGTGCTGAACACGCGGTTCATTACTTATGAGGATGGCATCAATAAGAGAGATGAGGTTGAGGAACGTGATCCCACGGCGGTGCTTAACTCACGGTTCATAACCTATGAGGACGCCATCAACAAGAGAGATGACGTCGAGGAACGTGACGCTTCCGCTGTGCTGAACACCCGGTTCATCACCTACGAAGACGCCATCAGCAAAAGAGATGAAGTGGAAGAGCGTGATCCCTCTGCTGTGCTGAACAGTCGGTTCATTACGTACGAGGATACGTAAGTCCCTCTATCCCCTTCTTGGCACGGTCAATAGGTGTACTGACATGAAATCAGTGCTTAAGCGAGGTAGTAAGCAGGCTTCGCCATCTGGGCTGCAGACACGCAAGCTAAAGCCACTGGTTTGCGCCATAAAGAGGGGTTGCTGTGGAACTTGGCTAGTGTGCGGGGGAAACTGAATCGGTCGATAGTACTTTTAGTTCAGGGTCTATAAACAGATCGATTTGAAGAATTCCCACTACTTAATCTGACACGGTGTCATAGTGCGTAGTCAGACTACCGAATAAGATGAAATCGCCGCTGCACTAGACCCATCATCCTTTCCCCGGAGTAATAAGAAACTAAGAAGAGTGGACTTCCCTCGGGCCGCCTGACAAATGCTGTTCGAGAAAATGCTCCAATTAGTAGCTTTCTTGGCAATTTCTATTGGAGACTCAGAGACACCATGATCCTTCGTGTTTCTCTTCAAGTACCCTAAGCTGAATGGGCTGTGTAATACACTACTAGCTTCGCTGCCTCGAAGGAGTTGTAACCCTGCAACATAGTCCTCCCTCCTCCATCCAACCCCTCCTGACCAGCCTGACAAGGCTATTGTGGTTTCTGCAGCCTTTCACACAGGCCATTGTCACGTATTTGCAGACGAATCCTTCGGCCCCCACCATTAGTATGATTTACCTGATGATGTCGACAGCCATGTTGCAGACGTGGTGTGCCTCTGATCCTGGCGCATGGGGGCTATACAGTCGCTACAGTCAGACGGACGGTAGAAGACAGATAATGGGCTAACTATGCATTTATTCAGCCTGGCTGTCTCCTGCGCCCTCACGCCTCAGCCGAGAGACATGCATTTTCCCCTTCCGGGCTATTATAAGGGAATGGCTTTTGGCTGTCGCGCCTCTGCCATCATCAATGCTTAATCCCCTCTTTCTCCATACCGCTTGTCTGCAAACTGATCCGGCAAGATGTTGTATTATGAAGGTCATGGTATTACCAGTACGGCCAAGGCGATCATTATTGTGACCACAATTTTAGGTGTCCTGGCCATTCTGGCGGTTGCACTCCGTGTCTACGCCCGGATATATTCCAAGCTCTACTTGGGTGCCGATGACTGGACAATTATCCTCGCCCTAGTAAGTCATATCACCATCCCACCCCATCACTCATGATGTTAACATTCAATGTTCGCCACTAGATCCTTTCCTGTGGGATTAGCATTATCATCGACTACACCGATGCTGTTACCGGCATCGGAGACCCTGAGTATCAGCCAACCATGGAGGCGATCATCTTCGCATTGAAGATAAACTTCGCTTGCGAAAATGCTCAAATCGCCACAATGGGAGTCATCAAAGTTTCTTTGCTCTTCTTCTACCGGCGGATCTTCGGCATCTCCCGTCCGTTTGTCATGGCGAGCAATGTGCTCATTGGACTGATTTCCAGCTTCACGTTGGCGATTGTCCTGGCGGTTATCTTTTCAAAATGGCCGGTCTACCTACAATGGGACCCGACCGCCCCCTACGATATTAACGCGTCGGCGATCCTTATCTGCTATGTTGCAGGCAATAGCTTATTCGATCTTCTGACGCTGGCACTTCCAATCGCTGCCGTACAGAAATTGCAGATGGATCAATCAAAGAAGCTATTCATGTCTGTGATCTTTGTCTTGGGAAGCACGTAAGTATTCATGACCTCCCCTGTCAGTTCTCTTGTCAGATTGCTGATTGTCGGGGTGAAATAGCTGCATGGCGGCATCACTTGTTCGATTGTATTATGCCGTCCAGTGGACCAAGGAGCCTGCGACTATCAGTAGCATGTTTGAGGGTATATTTCCCCGGGTTCCATCAAATTCTCAGTTCTTGTCGTCCGCAATATCTGACAGATGTCTGATTCTTTTCTAGTACCCTTCATTTATAACATTCTGTGGGCGCTCCTTGAGCCACCCATCTTCATCGTCGTGGGCTCCATGCTTACCCTGGGACCTCTGCTCCGTAACTGGCGAGGGCCTAAGCAATGGATTCGGCTTCTTAGCAGCAAGAAGGAGGGATCAACCAAGTTCCACGACTCGCGCAACCTCCCCCATTCACATATGCAGTCGGCAAACTCTCATCAGCGTGGGCACGAGAAGAAATTGACACCAAGTACCTCAAGCGAGGTGGAACTATTGGAGGTGTGAAGAGTACTACCGGGTTGGAATAGTCGTGTCAGTCATTATCATCATCCTTAAAATATGTAGTGTTAGTGTATGTTATCAGATCTTGTGGATTGAATTGTAGTCACGTCGACTCAGCCCAAGGTGCTCAGTATTACTGGAGCAACAATCGTCGATCTCATTCGAAGATGGGCTTAGTAGCAATAAACCCCCACTGAAAAAGCAGCAGTCTCAATCGAGAAGAGGAGTGACTGTGCCAGCTATCCCTTCTTCGTAGTCATTTGAGGGAACATACAGGGGTAGTTGCGGACAGTGGGTCATTCGCGTCAGACTACTCGACTGGCTTCGAGCTACCCATTCCCGTTCTAGCAATAGACAGACTCACCCTGGCTGACTCCATTCAACAAACGTGTTTTCATTCCACCCACTGAGCCGATGAACAAAGAACATCTTACAACACTAAAGTAGACTGACTGTAAGCGCCGGCCTTCGGAAGACAAGTAGGGCTCCCCTCGCTTTACAGGCATAAATACTTCTCCCATACCCCCCTCTTCCCAGCACCCGAACTAATCTCCCCTACTACTACTTACTCACCTCAATAACCCCCTTTCCAATCCCTCATATAATTACTTCACTCAACATCATGACCATCCCCACCGACAAAAAGAAGCCCGCCCTCGTCGTCGTACCCGGCGCCTCCCAAAACCCAGCCCATTACGCCCACCTCCTACACCTCCTCCAATCCGCCGGCTACGGAGCCTTCACTGGCCTCCTCCCCAGCATTGGCGCCCAAGGACAGGTCACGGCGGCCGACGACACCGACTACGTGCGCAACCGACTGATCCTCCCTCTCCTGGACGTCGGCAACCAAGATGTGATCCTGATCAGCCACTCGTATAGTGGAATGCCTGCTAGCGCGGCGGCGCGCGGACTCGGACCCGCCGACCGTGCCGCCCAGGGCAAGTCCACTTCTGTGCTTGGCCAGATCTTCATCGCGACCATTCTGCCTCGTGGTGGTGATGGGTTGAGTGTTATTGATTCTTTTGGTGGAAATTTGCCCCCGCATATGTATATGGATGTATGTGCTCCTTCCTTCCTTCCCACTTACCATTTCCAGTATTAACGAGAAACAATGAATGAATTAGAAAGAGCAAAACCTCCTCAAATGCGACGAGCCCAAGCCCCCTCTCTTCTACGACGTTGAACCCACCCTTGCCGACGCGGCTTGCCAGACTTCCCTCAGTCAGGGCTTGACTTCTTTCTCGAGTCCCTGTCCTGAGGCGAGCTGGGGCTCTGAGGCCTTCAAGGATAGAATCGCTTACATCCACACCACTGAGGATCGCGCGGTGCCTTACCCGGCCCAGACGGCTATGGTTCAGGCTACGGGTGCTAAGTGGATTACCAGGGAATTGGCTACGGGTCACAGTGCGCAATTGTCTGCTCCGGAGGAGTTGACGAAGACTATTTTGGAGTTGGTGAAGCAGTGGGAGTAGATAGATATATTTGTGAAAAAACGGGTGTGTATTGAGCTGCTTGCAATGTTGTTTCAGAATGTAAGAGAATTCGCCAAGGTTACTTAATCCAATATATGTGGCTTTAATATTGGGATGTGTTCAATCACATTGGCAGATAAATTGCTTTATTGTTGTTGTCCTCTTGCTTATCCATCCTCCCGCTTCCTACGGGCATAACTTGAAGGAAGGCATGTGCCCCAAATGAGGGGCAGTGGGCCGGTGAAAGGAAGAAGAGGAGGATAGTGGAGGACAACAAGCACAAGACACATAAGAGAGGGAAGAGGGGTGGGTACCCCTGGCTTGGTGTGCTGGCCAGTCGAGAAAGGGAGGGGTGTGGGAAGGAACAGGAGGACAAGGCTGAGGCTCGTTGGCCCTCAACGGGGACAGACAACCCTCAAGCAACTAGACTCCGCGGATAAACTCTTGGAGGAATAGAAACGTAGCTTAGCTCCGACTACTCCGTACTCCGAGTGCTCCGTACCTTTCCCTTCTGTTCGGTTATCTGTCCATCGCCAAGGATGAACTAAGGATGTCCCCGAGCGTCCAATCTAAGTGGGCCTGACAGATTTAGGGCAGGCGGGGGAGGCTGTGGGCGGAAAGGGCCGACGGGGCGAGATTATATCCAGCCAGCCAGCCTAGTATACCAAAATATTACAGACATCTCAATGTCTCCATTATCCTGTGATCAAGTCAATGCAGTCATCAATTAGTATGTACTGAGTATGTTACATCAACTTACCATTGACTGGTAGATTCACAATAGAGGGGAAGTGGCCGTCAAGCGCTAAATTAGGTCAATATACCATGCTGCAGGACACATCCTAACTGGCCAATGAGCCACTAGCTAGTAAGACTAGCTAGTTAGTACCCAGTCTAGGATAAACGAGGAGAGGCTTACATGGTTACATCTTTCTCCCCTCTTCCGATCTACCCGGTTTTAGCGACACATGCATTAGTTTCAAGTAGCGTTGTTGAAGTAAGCATTTCTCTCTGCTGTCGATGGGAGGCCTTTACAGTTAGGGGCATATTGCACGGAACATGTTAGGACCTAATCTCCACGCCTCTCCCTCGTTGATCGTATGGCCTGCCAGTTGTCTATCTAACCCCTCATATTCTGCGAGGTGTCAGAATTTAGTGTAATTAGTCTACCACAACGAGGAGTGGGGAGAAATACGCTAATGTCCGACATAAGCGCTAACTTTTATCGTTGCAGTCGTATCAGTTTCTATTACTATCACTGAAGCTAGAATAATGCTTCGCTAAAGTACATGCACATCAGCGAGAGGTTTGAAGTAAGACGGCGATAAACACCATGACTATCGGGTCAGATCTATTCCTCTTCAGACGCGGACTCTGCATGCGTCGTCTTACTGCATATCTCATCTTATTACTATCCAGTCAGATTAATGTGTATGTCATGGAATCAGCCCAACCCTCGCCCCATTCCTCGAACAAAGCGTCAACCCCAATCCTTCCACCCAGGGTCCAGGGTCCCGACTCTCCAGGCCGCGGAACTCCTGCACCATCCGCACAAGAACATAGCTGACCTCCGTCAAGGCATAGCGCTGACCAATACAGATCCGTGGTCCGCCATTGAACGGCAAATAGCCCCAGCGCGGCTGCAGTTTCCCATCCTCCCAGCGTTCAGGGCGAAATACCTCCGCATCTGGACCGTAGATATCCGGCCGACGATGCATGGCGTAGACGTTGTAGCTGACGATCGTTCCTTTGGAGACGAAGACAGGGGAAAGACCGTCTTTACCTCCGCCCACAGGAAGGACTGTGTCTTTCTCTGCTTCGCGTTCGTTGCGGGGGACGACGGGGTGGAGGCGCAGAGCTATTAGTTCAGGTCAGTGAGATCATACAAAGGAGAGGGATGATGGGGATCCATACATTCATTTACACAGCACTGAACATACTTCAGACCGCGCAGCTCCTCATACGTCGGTGGCCGGTTCTGCAGCGTTTCAACTTCAGCGCGCAGTTTCGCCCAAATAGCTGGGTTCTTCGCCAGCACGAAGAACATATTCCCAAGAAGACTGGCCGTCGTGTCTCGCCCCGCTAGAAGCACATTCATCAACTCGTCCAAAATGCGCTGCTTATCAGAAGTCCGCGACGCCAGCTCATGCGAGAAAATGTACTTCCGCTTCGTCTCCGACGATCCATCTTCTTTCCTCGTCGCAGCCGCATAGACAGCCTCATCAACGAACCTTTGCACAAAGTCCCGACAGATTCGATTACACTCCTCAGCCTTCCGATCACGAAAGATGACACCAAGCGGACCCAGCATTCCCCGCATCGGGATCGCCATCTGAGCATAATGAAACGCCTCCGCGAACCCAGTCTCCGAGTGACCCTCTTTCAGCGCCCCCACCGACTGTCCGAACAGGAACTCTGTCGCGGAGTCAATCGTATACCGGAAGAATAGTTCCTGTAGGTCAACCGTGCTCCCATCCCTCGGAAGCAACGCGAATAGGTCCTGGATCAAATCCTCCAGCAAGCGCAGATCAGTCACTTGCTCACGGGCGAAGCTCGGCCTGATAAGCGCGCGAGAGGTGGCCCAATGATGACCATCCGTATTGAAAATGCCTTCGCCGAGAAGAGGCTTCATTGCCTCGTAGCGGTGCTTGAGACTATAGTCGTTGAAGTTGAGGGACAGGACTGTCTTGATGTTTTCGGGCTCAATGGTGACGATGGCACTACGGCCTAGTTCTTTGACGGTGAATGTGTTGCCGAGTGTGCGGAATAGATTGCAGCCTCGCTCGAGGATACAGTGCTCTTTCCTTGTGCGCATTGTGCCCAGGATGGTGTCGAGGCCTAGGAAGGGGTCTTTGCTGAAGGATCGTGCGACTGGTTTGCAGCCATGCTGGCGGGCGAACTGGCGGCGCTTGAGATAGCGTCGGAAGAATTCGCTGGCAAATACTAGGGCGGCGAGCAGGAGGATGATGAGTTTGGGTTGGAAATCCATGATGGTTATTACGGATTAAGGCAATGAAGCTGGAAAGTGAACGATGATCGCTTTCTGGGTTTTTTATGTATGCTGTTCAGGCAGCAGTGATGAGGTTGAATCACGTGGGTATATATAGAAGGATTGGAGGTGAGAATTTAGCGTGAAGATGAGGAAGAATCAGGCAGCCAGTAATATGTGAGGTCATTATTGAATGAAATTTGATCTGCAAGAGTGAATATGGAATATTGAGTGATGTTAATATCATCATGCAATTGGCACTCTATAGTGATGGCAAAATACCAGGTTTTGATGTTTAGGGGCTAAGTTGTTTCTGTGGCGCTGATTTATATAGCTCCCGCGTCTATTTGAGCTTATGTATCTCTGTCATTCTGTCAAATCCCATTTTTATTATCTAGCCGATGAATACTCCAGACCGCTTGTGTAACAAACGATAACATAAGATCTTTTAAAATGTAGTATATATATTCTACTAGTCTTTGTATGTTTTCTCTCTAACTCAGTAAATGCGAAAGGTGATCGTAGCGGACTGGCTTCGCAAGGGTGATTTTCTGCACTATTTGACAGTTCAAAGAAGCTATTAGCAACAAATAATCTCTCTGCATCAATTGGGGGTTTGACACATCCATGGGTGAGTGAGGCAATCTCGAGCTGAGATGCGGTCAGGCACATATACTGTGATCATTCGATCAATGAGATCCAATGCAGGATCTCCTATGGGATCCCAGTAAGGTGATGGATAATCAAATCTACCCATCTTTATCTGTTGTGCCAGGTTATATGGGTTTTCCGGAGTGTTAAGCTCGTCGGCAAATGGAGGAAATCCGCAGAGACAGATGTACAAAACTACACCCGAAGACCATATGTCTACCTCGAATCCATATCGGCGGTGGGGTGTCTCTACAATTATTTCTGGTGCCACATCTAAGCCAGGTTAGCAATCGCCTCAATGGGTGTCCAGGGACTAAGATACATACAAGTGGGAGTTCCACACAAGGTTGTTGTCAATCCATCAGAAGCTGACTTCGCGCCGATCTTTTTCGCGAGACCAAAGTCACATAACTGGATTGAAAGGTGGTCGTCGCATATCACGATATTTTCGGGTTTAATGTCTCGGTGGACCCATCCAAGTTCATGCTATTTTGTATCAGCTTGGACCAGCGTAGTCTAGCGTCAAAGAACAAGTCTCACCAGAAATATGATGGCAGATAATAACTGAGTGAATATATGCCGTGTTTCACCTTCGCTGAGGTTTCCTCTCGATGTAATAGTGTAAAATAATTCCCCTTTTAACGCGACACTTAAGAGAAGGCGAAAATCATTCCCCTCTAAATTTGCGAATGCATCTATCATCCTCACTAAGTTTGGATGATAGTGCTTCTGGAGCTCGCGTAGCAGTTGAATTTCACCGCCTATCCCCTTGAAATCCTTTGCTCTCAGGGGATTTCCAGGAGTTACACCTTCGAGAACCTTGACTGCGAAAACCATCCCTGTCACTCTGTCAGTGCAGAGGTGTACTGTGGCACTATGGCCCTTCCCAATTTTCTGCGTTATCTTGTAACGCTGATCAAACCCGGTCTTTATGTTATACTGCTCCATCAGCTCTCCCAGCGAAACCTCGTCACTCGGTTCGGTTTCTGTTCCAGAAGCAGTTGACTCTCCCTGCGGTAATTCACGTACGATCTGAGGTAGGCCGCCCATAAGTCGCGAGGATTGCCGCTGTAAAGGTCTCCCAGCAACCGCCTCATAATCAAGTGTCAGGCGCTGTGCTACATGTTGTAATCCTCTCTGGCAAGCTATGGTGAAAGCTCGACGCCCCGCCAAGCCGCGAGGCAAAACAGCACCATGATCGGCAAGGAAGACAGCGATATTCTCCTGTCTACTTCTCAAAGCCATAGTCAAGGCTGTGTCCCCCCATTCCGTCTCTGACATCAGCTCTGCGCCTACTTCGACGAGGATTCGAACGGCGTCAAAACTCTCACAGGACACAGCAAGCATGAGTGCTGTCCAATTGCTGGACGCTTTGTTGTTCACTCCGGCACCTTCACCTATTAGCACACGAATAATCTCTTCATTTCCCTTCCTAGCAGCTCTGTGTAGAGCAGTTTCATTCATGTAGTCTTGAGCATCGACCTCAGCTCCTAGCTCTAGTAATGTACGCACATTTGCGACCTGGCCAAATGTCGCGGCCCGGATAAGGGCAGTCTCTTCATCGGACCCCCTACCTTCAATGTCATGACCGTTTGCAATCATTTGTCGAAGGATAGCTGGAAGGTCATAGACCGCGGCAAGCACGAGAGCTGGGCAGTTCCGAGGAAACTCCTGGCTCCAGTTGGGATAGCGAGCATTTGACAGACTCCACACTTGACTAGTCATCTCAACCGCCACAGGATTAGACCAAAGCCGTTCGAGGTCTGGCAAAAGCTCGCCTGCTTTGATGAGGTTCATCTCTGAGCCCCAATGCTTGGCGGCATACTCAATGAAGGGATACTCTCTCAGACGCTGTGCCATAGCGGTATCACTGGTACAGAAGCCAGTGGAGAAGTTCGGCAACACCAGATACGCCAAGCTAACTTTTGTGAGACTGGTTCGGGCAGTCATCAACTTCGGCGCAAGGGAAATTTCAAAGTATTGTTGGGCGGTGTAGTGGATGACATTGATGGTTTGCGACTCTTTATCAACCGTAATGAGACCCCCACAAGCTGCAGTGAGGACATCTCCGTCCGGGAGGTCGTCGTCTTCAAGAGCCATGTCCTCCAATAGCTCTTGCATGGCATACATATGTTGAAGCTGCATAACTGTGAGATTCTGACGGGCGCAGATAACCCAGAGCAGTACGAGCTCTGCCAGCTCCGCCATCTCGGCGGGCTGGTCCCGGATCCTTTTGAGGGCGTCTGAGTAAGTATCATTCAGAGTTCCTGGAAGAGAGGCCAAAGCCAAGCGCACAGCCTTCCGATTGATTTTCGGGAGAAGCGACTCGAGATGTAGCTTAGCGAGAAGAAACCTAGTATCCACATATTAACGTCGTCAGTCCTCGGTGTAATATATTACTGGTTGCATACATTCCCTGGCACTCCCCTGTGATGGAAACAATGATGTGTCTTCTCAAGTCTGGCTCGGCTCGAAGATGCTTGGATAGGCTCGACAGCGTGGGGAGCCGTGCAATTTCCGAATCCAAGAATAGTTCAATGTCTTCGTCCCGAGCCGAGATTTCTACCTTTTCGATGGAATTGAAATATGCGTCAAAGGTTGTGGAGAAACGTGAGCTACACATAATTTTAACGTTTGAGCCAACGGAACTAATGGTGGATAGAAACCACAAAGCGTCATTCTCACTCTCGCTGTATTCGTCTAGAGCATCGATCACGATGAAGGTCGTTTCATATTCGAGTGTCATTTTGGTGAATATATCGAATAACTCCTTCCAGGTAGGGCGGGTACCAAGTTTCTTATGCGAATTATAAAGCGAGGATATTTCAGATGGCACTGTCCCGCTTTTCGAGTGTCGAAGTACTTGCAGCAGCAAGCTTGAAAGAAGAGCAACAGGGGTCTGTTCGTTTCGGCGTCCATAATTACAATAGATGTACGTACAGAGAGCGTTTTTCGAGGCCAGCTTATGCTCGAGCGTATCAACAACGATAGACCTGATACGATGCATTAGCTGTCAATGCAACATCTGAGGGACGTATTCCAAGCAGATCAAAGAACAAAAATAGATATATATATGAATGAGAATGGAAAAGTGAAATACTTAGTCAATGTACTAACATTAGTCGTGTTTTACCAGCACCAGCTAGCAACCTGAAGTTAGCTTCCCCAGAGTGTAAAAATCACAGTACTTACGTATGCCTGGACACCAAAGCATGTCGATATTTCCTTCAAGCCAGTTGCAAACTTTCTCATGTTTCATAAACCAGCCACCAGTTCCCGCCTGTACGCTCTCCAGGATTGCATCATGTTGCTTACGGAAGGGAAAGGGGCTAAGCCAGAGCAAGATCCTCTCGTTTAGATCTTCCTCATCCTTCAATTGTGTTTGGCTGACCTTCTGCCCGATTTCTGTAAGTTCTCTATGCTACGACTGCACCATTTTTCTGACGTCCTGTAATCAGCACTTTGCCAAATATTGAAGACAAGCCGAGCATCTGTGGGACAGGACACCGTACATCAGGTCATTCTGCAAGACGAGACTGAGACTACCCTTTAGTCGCTCCAAGCAAGCCAGCTTCTCCGTGATATCCTTTTTTGTGAATGGCCATGTCAAAGACAACGATCGTTTACCGAACTTTGATTGCGGGCAGAGCCGTGAGATGATGCCTTGCAGCACACTCTGAACAAGAACGAGGAGACCATCAAGACCCACAAGAGACTCGGTCAATATGGACTTTCCCATGCCTAAAGTTACGGCCGCGTCCTCAGCATCATCAATACGGTCTCTAAGCATTTCGAGCAGGTAGGTGGTGCTTCGTAGCTCATCTCGCAATTGGAGTCGGTCTGCTGCTCCATGTTTGATTTCCCTGAGATAGCGGGTTGTGGTGGCTGCCAGTTCAAGGACGGCTATTACACTTGCGGTGATACTCAGAGGGTCGCTCATAGTGCGGGAACAAGCACTGCCAGGTCAAGTTTCCATCGAATGATATCCTGAAGGTTATATCCCGCCGGCCGAATGATCGGTCGTGAAATTTAAGGCTTGGGAGCGTTAGGCTACGCGAGAGGTTCAGCTGAGTGAGGGGTATTGGGCACTCTTAGCGGCCCAATGCGACGGATGGGTAGCTAGAGCCAGAGATGCTATCAATTCAAACGTGACAAGGAATAAAACAAGCCCTAGAACGGTACTAAAGACCAGCATTCAAAAAATCCACTTTTATATGGGCCGCTTTTGTAGGTTCCACCCGGCTGGGCATGCAGTAGTACTGCTACCATCATACCAAAGATATACTTTCCAATCCAGTGCGGCATTGAACTATGATTCAAGTAAAGTGATCACTATACTTTGATTTATGATCATATGGTTTTGTTGATTGAGACATCTTTCCTGGAAAGAGGCAGTTTAGGTGTGATGGCACTGACAGGGGTCGGGCGGAGATATGTTGGATCGAAATCGAGCTTGATAAGCCAGAGAAGCACACTACAAGTTAGCTGAGAAGACTACGGAGTACTACGGTATCCTTTCCTCTTTTTGATATGTAATACCGTGCTACCTCGTCCAACTCAGCCTTGTGCCACTTGCTGGACGCAGCCGACTGGATTTTGAACCGTGAACAAGCCGTTTCTTTATACCAACAAAATGCGTGTGGGTAGATTGGGAATACACATTCATAATATGGGTTAATTGTGCTCTGTTCCCCTCCATTCCTGAGTTTTCCTTATATGATGGGCCCGATTAGGGCATAAATTAGGAGTATGAGTTGAGTGAGAATCATCTTTCCTGATGAGGAAACATTATTCCTATCCCAGTCCGTCCATTCTTTGACTTTGAATTACGTCGACAGTGATAGCGCTCACCATCAGTGATTTCGCTGCGAATAATTTTATCGCAAGTCTCATAATCAACAGACCCCCGGCAGTCACACTAGACAGTCTGTTTCCGGTATCGCAATCAATAACTACCCTTCTATTCGTAGGATCATATCGGACTCCGGCGGAGCTAACCCTATACCCCTGGCATTTCTATATATGAAAGACTCGCGCAAAGATAAGCAGACAATACTAAGCTTTCCCCCTTGCTCTTGGAACATATTTATAACTGTTTACTGTAGATATATAGCTAGCCATAATATTTTTCCCTCATCACTCCAAGCAACCACCCCCAAATTACCAACTCTACAATGCCCGACATCAACCACCAAACGTACCACACCCGCCTCGAGCAAATCCAGCGCATCGCGCAACACCACTCCCTCCAAATCATCACCATCACCCCAATCGCATACCAAGAGCTCGGCCCCTGTCCCTACAACAACTTCATCTACAAGCTCGAACTATCCCAACCCCCATCAAGCACCTCATTCCACCCCCCAAACACCCACACCACCTCCCCACCAGACGAAACAACAACAACCTACATCCTCCGAATGAGCAACCCCCTAGCAATGGGCATCAACCCACACGCCTCCCGCATCGAGAACGAACTCGCCGCCATGTCTCTCGCCCGTAAGGGACTCGAATCACATCGTCCCGGATTAGGCTCTCTCATTCCCAGAATACATACCTTCTACTCGAAACCTACTCATCCAGATGACCTACCCTGGACACTAATGGAATATAAATCCGGCGTACCACTAGACGAGTTCTTCCCTTCTCAGTCCGAGTCAATCAAGAAATCAATCATCGAGCAAGTCGCAGATATACTCGCTGGACTCCGGAAATGTCCTCTCCCGGAGGGAATCACCTACGGTGGACTCGCTCTATGCTCTACCGACGGCAGAATCATCAGTGCGGAAATGACCACCACGAATGGTGGACCGTGGTTTACTTATGAAGAGCTCCTCAGGGCACGCCTACGGCACGAGCTACACGATGCTGACTCCAGCCCTATCATTCACGGATGGCGAAGCAATGGAAATGGAATCCGAGACCGCCTTGACTCCCTCATCGACAAATTCTCCCTCTCTGGCCTTCTTTCGGACCCTAATACCAGAGTCCTTATCCACGGTGACCTGAGTATTCCTCAACCCCCACAGACCACCCCATCTACCCACCACGGAACTAACAAAGTAACTAACATGATAACCCAGCAATGAACAACATCCTCATCGACCCCACCACATGCAAACTCACAGCCCTCATCGACTTCGACTTCGCCTGTATCGCGCACCCAGCCCACGAGTTCCTCGTCTCGCTTCAGGATCTAGGCGGTAATGTGATGGGTCCTTACGGGGAGGATCCAACAGATGGAAAGCTATCGCAGGCTCTTCTTTCTGGGGACTTTAGTGGTGAGAATGTTCCTGGTGAGCTATGGTGGGTTGGGAAGACGTTTAGTGCTTGTTTGGCGGAACGGGGGGTGGTACGGCCTAGTGATATTAGTGGCATGGGGGTGCTGTGTCAGTGGCGTGGGCTGGAGCAGTGCGTGTGTCCGTTTCATTTGGCTGCGGAGTTTGTTGTGGGGAGGATGAGTGAGGGGGCACGGGCAGGGGCGAGGGAGGGGGCGGAGGGGGAGGTTGTGGAGAGGATTGGGGGGTTAGAAGGGCTTTTATAGTGGGGCTTAGTGGTTTAGGGAGTGTATGGGTGGGGTTGTAGATTCTTTTGAAGTATGCTGTGTTCTGTTGAAGTGTTGGCAGATATTTGTCCGAGGCACTAAGTGTTAGAGATCTACAATCTAGGTCAAGCTTACTGCATTTCGTTTTCATATCTCAACGCAGTCGACCAGCCGACAGCTAACACATAACGTGATAGAACATCGTATGAATTCTAAACGCCCGAAAGCCCTGTTCATAAAGTAGAAAGGCAAATCCCGAAATTAGAACAATGTCCCTAATAGCTTATCCTCCCAGCCTAACGCCCAATTGCACTCATTCCGAATCATGCTACATTAATGACCATACTACCACCGTCTACCATACACCGAGTCTTCACCGCGAGAATTCCGTTTCGCCTGTTGACGGCTTCGATCACGAGAGCCAGAGGTCTGCGTCTCACTGGCATATGTTGAGCCCGAGGCGCTTTCAGCGCCAGAATTCAGCAGTTTCGTTGTCTGATTCAGGTCGAGATCGGGGTCGCCGTTGTAACGTGCTTCGGCGTCCTTGCCAAATAGAGCCATCATATCCTTCATCGTCAGCTTGGCCGCAGCAGTCTTGCCTTCAATGGTAACGTTGGCCAGCTCGCGCTTGCGATCTTGCAGATCGATAATTCGTTCCTCCACGGTACCCTTGATGATCATCTTGTAGATCTTGACGTCTACTGTCTGATTCAGACGATGGACTCGGTCAATGGCCTGCTCTTCGACGAACTAGAAGGGATTAGCATATGTCTTTTTGAAGGATAGTGGTAAACATACAGGATTCCAGAAGGGCTCTAGAATGACCACTCGACTTGCGGCAGTCAGGTTCAGTCCCAGCGCACCAGCGCGTAAACTGCAGAGAAGAACCCTTGTGCCACTGTTGTTCCGCAGCTTGTTGAGACTGGCTTCTCTATGGTCGTTCCGCATGCCTCCGTCATATCGTGCGTATCCGATTCCGGTGCGCTTCAGGAATGGCTCGATCTTGTCAAGCATGGAGGTAAAGACCGAAAAGACGATGAATTTGTGGTCTGATGACTCACGCCTCAGAATCTTCATTAAACGCCGGATCTTCGTCGAAGGCAGGATCTTGTTATCATCGTCTCCAGCATTCAGGTAAATGTCGTCATCGTCAGACTCCACCTCAGGGCTTCGGCGACTGATGCCCGTTGGCTTGCGAGATGGGGACTCTGGCCCATCGTCGTCACTGTCAGAATCGTCCGAATTCAACCATTCACCACCACCCTCTGCGTCTTCATCATCGGTGCCTCCAGCTGTTCCAAGGCTCGACTTTCCGCGCTGAGCTTCCGGAACAATCCACTCGCCGTCGTCCTCATCTTCATCGTCGCTATCTAGCACTACTCGTCGGTTTCTCCGCCGGATGACCTGCGGCTCTCCGCGGTGGGCCGATGGTGATTCTGTTAGATCAATAATCGACCTCCGACCGCTCTTCTTCTTCTTGCCGGTATCAGTCAGGTCGGCATTCAACGCCACCTCGCACTCTTTACACCTGCTGTTACCGCCAGACGCCTCCTCTTTCTTCAAATCCATTTGGCAGATATCGCACTTCTTGGACACAACACTCAGTGCCCCGAAGAGGTCTGCCATACTGTCCAGCTCATCATTTTTGGCGGGTTTCTGGCTGCCGGACTGCCCGTTTTGCAGGAGAACGTCCTTATCCTGAGCAAGGTCGCTCTTAACAAGGTCGGGGTGATTGCAAGATTGCCGAAGACGCAACAGCAACACCAAAGCGCCAGCATAGTCGACCTTCTCACCGCCCATCATCTTCTCGAGACTGTTTTCTGTTCTCTGCTCTAGGCGCTGGTAGAAGTTCATCTCGCCCGGCATAAAGTCCGCTTCGACCTTGATAACCTCTCGCTTGACGATGTGGAAGCCAGATGACTTCTTCTCCCCGTCCTTGCCAGGCTTGAGGTTGTCATTCTGCTTCAGAATATCCTTCGTGCGCCGCTTCATGAAGATCTTGAGATAGATCTGCAAACGCTCTATGGCTAGACCTCCACGGCCGTTCGCTATTGGCTTCATAATTTGCTCTTTCCATGCCGCCAGGTCATTGAACGGCTTGATACGTAGGAATTTGATCAAGCTCTGCAGTTCGTCAAGGTTGTTCTGCATTGGCGTTCCCGAAAGGCACCAGCGGTACTCTGCATCCAAAGAGTAGGCAGCTTGTGTTGCTTTCGCGTTGCGGTTCTTTATTGTGTGGGCTTCGTCCAGAATGATCCGGTACCAGTAGACAGAGAAGATGGGAGATTTCTTGTTGTTCTTATCCTTAGCACCATGCTCCGAGGTCAAGGTGCCATACGTGGTAATAACCACATCATAATCCTCAAGCTTGTCCGTGCCCTTAGTCCGTGCGTTTCCGTGGTATACCAGAACCCGCATTCTGTGCGAGTGTTCAACCTTATCGCTAATCTCAGACTCCCACTGCTTGATCAGGGCTAGGGGAGCGACGACCAGAGTCGTCTTGCTCAGTCCAGCCGGTAGTTTGCGGTTTTCTTTCTCTTCTTCATCGTCACTGCTCGCATCCTCGTCCTCGTCATCAGCCAAGGGCCGCCTAAGACCATCGGCGGGCTTTCTGTTGGATAGCATCAGAGCAATAGCTTGAACAGTTTTACCGAGACCCATGTCGTCTGCCAATATTCCACCCTTGGGAAGCACTCCCTTGGTCTTCTTCCGGCCAGTCTCTTTGTCGCACATCCAATTGACACCTTCCCGCTGATGAGGTAGTAACTTGACCTTTAAGCCTTCCACCGTCCCATCATCTTCCTCCTCCTCTTCCTCTTCCTCTTCTCCATCGTCATCTTCCTCATTCTCCGATTCAACTTCACTAACATCTTTCTCTGCCACCTCCTTGACTTCCACGACTTCCTTGACCTTCTGCTTTACAGGGGACTTGTTGGACTCGGTTTCCGATTCATCGGTGCTCTCATCCGCAGTATTGGATTCCTGTACAGTTACAGTTCCCAACTGGGCAGCAAGATCATCGATGTCGGCGTCCGACTCCTTCTCCTGGGACTTCTTCTCGGACTTCTCTTGCTTCTTTTCCTTGTTCTTCTTCTTCTTATTCTTCTTGTCCTTCTTCTTCTTGCTCTTCGACTTGGGTTCCTTCTCATCTTCATCCTCAAAAGCACCCTCCAACAGAGCCTTGATATTCTCATTCGCCTTGGCCGTGTCGACATAACCGTTGACGTCCATAGAGCCGAATCCCGGACCCCGAGATCGCGCACTCGGCGTAAACCCACCCTCACCAGTCAAGTCGACAAAGTTCCTCAGATTCTTCGATGCGTTCGTCATCTTAACGGCAGAGGGCTTCGAGGCGAAGAATGTCTTGGGGGCACGGGGTGTATTGAACGTGAAGTTCTCTGGGCGTCGAATCTCAACAGCTCCACTGTCGACCGGGCGGGAGAAGCGGTTGTTGTTGTACGCAGACGGTCTAACGGGCTTGAATGGGTCAAAACCTTCTCTTCTGGGGGTTGAGAAGTTATTAGGTCCTGGAGTAGTGGGGGGACGATATTGCGGGGCACCATTGTGGGCAGGATTTTGAGGCCGAGGCTGTTGTCTGTGATGCTCCGGACGTTGGTGGTTCGGTTTGGGGATGTTGAAGGGGTTGCTAGAGTGGTGACTCTGATGATGCACTGGGCGAATAGGAGATGGCTTTCCGAACTCAGGATGGTGTGACATAGGACGATGGGGTTGTTCTTGCGGCCTTCTAGGCGTGAAGGGGTCCGCAGGGGCGTCGCTTTCTTTGGCCATGGTGTATTCTTCTGGTGAACTTCCTGCTGAAGCTAGATGGTGGCGGCTATTCGTCGTGGGCCAGGGGGAAAAGTTGGGGGTATCTGAGGCTGTATTATCGAGATCTAGGTTGCATAGATATAGTGAGTCTATCGTAAATATGGCGAGTTAGATCTTTTGTGTTCTTGTGGGCGAGGCAGAATGTCAGCACATCACGTCACGCGGGGTCGCAAAGAGACACTCGCTATCAAGTTTAATCTCCGTAGGGAAGGGCAGGATAGAAGAAGAACGTCAACTTACTTGAATCAAATCATGACATTGCAAAAGAGGCTAGGAAGGGCGAAATCCGGAGTAGTGGGAGGGGCTTTGGACGTGTTGACGGAGATCGGCTCTGTTTAGCGCTGGCATGCCACATTTTATCGATAGCGCTATCGCTCGGTTTGCCCGCATTGCCCCAGCAACCATCGCCCACCCAGCGGGGTGACAGGTCACACAACAGCTTCAGGTACACACAGCAAGTACGAATCCACCTCCACGAATTACATTGGATTAATCCTGGAGATTATGTGCGGGATTATTGATCTAGGTCCGCAGTCCGATTTAGTTAGCTCAGGCAGGAAGCCTGAGTCACAGTAACGATTAACTAACTGGGTTACCTGTTTGTATTCCTTCCCGCTGCCATGAATACAGTAAGCTATGGATTGACATTCTTCGTAAACATTAGACTAATAATATTAAGCTATTTTTAATATTACTCCTTATCATGTAGTAGTACTAACCATTCCAGATATATGAATCGATTATAAGATATTTCAGATTTCTCTGTACTCTGTTCACCTATAATTGAAATAGTAGCAAAGATGATTATATATCGCCAATCACCCCCTTCAAAATCTCCGGAACAATAGTACCTGCATCGCCCTCAAAAAACCAATCTCCAGGCTTCAACCCGGAAGAGCCAACATCGTTGCGGTCCATATTTACCACTGCCACTCGAGCTCCTCTACTGCGAGCCTTATCCACATATCCTGCCGCAGGGTACACCCTCGAACTCGTACCTACCACCAGTATCAAGTCAACATTCCCTTTGTTCAACCATTCATCTACATAATCAATTGTATGTAATGGGAGACTCTCTCCGAACCACACCACCCCAGGGCGCAGAAGCCCGTCTTTGCATTCCGGGCAGTGGGGGAGCTCTTCATAAGGCACTGCGGAAAGAGGAACACGCTCGTCCGACACATCAGGCTCTACATCCTCTTTGTCCCCTAGTGCACTAGAAACGGATCGAGAAGCCTCTTCGCCCGTTTTATCTGTTGCGGATGGTTCTAGCTTCTTTGGCAAAGCGAGAGCGGGGACAATTGGGTCGGTGAAGTCTTCGCGGGAATAGCTGCAATAGAATGATGTGCATTTCACTGTGAAGAGGGAGCCATGAAGAAGGTGTAGCTGATGCGGTGGGTGTCTTGCCCGTTGCGAAAGACCTGAGTAAACCATGCAACTGATTAGTCCAGTACCACTTCGGGGCAAGACATGATTACAACTCACCATCCACGTTCTGGCTCAATGTGATGAAGTCCTTGTTCTTTCGGGCAAGCTCAGCCAGAGCATAATGCGCTCGGTTGGGTTGTGCCTTTAGAGCCATGTGCCTCCGATAGCTGTAAAACTGCCATACTAAGTCTGGGTTGGCATCGAACGCCTCGGGCGTTGCGAGATCTGTCGCGTCGTAGGATCGCCATAGACCACCGGCTCCTCGAAAAGTGGGAAGACCTGATGATGCAGAAATACCGGCTCCTAATAATGCAATCACTCGCCTGCAGCCTTTCAGGTAGGTGGTGAATGAGCTGAGATCTGCTGCGGGGATAGCCGGAGGAGCCATGGCGGGCTAGAGATTGGAGAGAGACTCTAGACTGGGCACGAGACTCGATATGTGATGATGATGTGTTATCGCAATGTTAATCCGGTGTGTATGTGCGGAAAAGAGTGTCCGTTTCCCTCAGAAGGGAGAGGTTGTGTGTCGCGTCAGTCATTTGGAGAAGTTGTAGCTAAATTGAAGTTCTGCGGAGTCGGCCTTACGCTAATGGTACCGATGACGTGGGGTCGCCTTGAAACTATGCAATCGTGCCTTATACTTTGTATAATTATTTCGTCAAATGAACCGAACAATAAGTCTAGCTTATCAATATATCTTGTAGTGTTTACTAAGAATCTGATACGGGACCAACGGTTTATGTATATTAGTACCATCCCTGCGTTGTGCAGATCAGAGGTACACAGCAGCAAAGCTACAATACCCCGCAGGGTCCAATGCTGGGCAATTTATACTTTCTCCCCACAATAGAACAGCAGAAGTGAACTATATGAGGCAGAGATGCCAGAGAATTATGAGTATATCACCCACACATTATCACTGTCAACAATCAATGTTGCTCCTCTTGTGGCAGCTCAATCCCCACAGCCTTCTCCGCATAAGCACGATTTCCATCGTTCTTCGCAGCAACAAATGACTTCACATAGCTTGGTACTTCAGCAACCTTGTTCCCGGTGCTGGGTATAGGCTCGCCAAATGTCTCCCAAACAGGGACAACACCAGTCCAAACTCGATTCGTGATCTCTTCACTGCCTGTATCTTTCTTCTCATCCGAGACGCTGCCATCTCGAATCTTACCACTTCCGCTCATGATTTTGACTCTAAGGATAACGGTCGAGGACATCTCAGCACGGTCTGGTGGAACACGCGTATGCGCCCAACGATCTGAGAGTACCGAGTTGGTGATCAGCTCCATGGCGTAGAGTTTCTCGGCTTCGTCAGTGACTAACTTAGCATAGCCCTGGAGGATCGCAGATCGATAGTTGTAGCTATGGGAGTTCGGTGTCAGAGACAAGATCAACCCGTCGACCTTGCTAGCAGCCACGCAGATAGGTAGTCCTTCTCCTTCGGCATCTCGAGCCAGGTTCATGATGCGGGAGCTGACATAGCCATGAAGATAACAGTCAAGGGGCTCGTCGATGCTGGCTGAAGGGTAGTCAAATGATCCCATTTGTCCGATCATAGGCAGGATTGCAGGGAAGGGCTCCGACGGTCCGGGGCTGAAGGATACATGAAGAACTTGGGTGGAGTTGATGATTTCATGAATGGCGCCCAGGTCATAAGTTGCTGTGGTACTCTTAGTGAAGTCCTTGGACGCAAAGTAGGGGATTGGAGTGAAGTATACCTCGATGTTTGTAGCGGTTGACCGTGTTCGAGGGCCGCTTGGGGTATGTTAAGGTTCTTCCCATTTTTGAATTTGACGAATCGAACAATATATACAATGATTAACTGACTACTAAATTCCGTCTAGCATTAAAGTAATGGAGCACTCGAGTGAGCAACGAATTGTGCTTAGATCTTCAATGGAGTTTGCTTCTACTATATATATTTTGTACTCCACCTTGGCATCTCATTGACGTGACTCAAAGGCCAACTTGAGTCATCGAGTAATCCCATCGAAAAACAACCCAACCCTTGGGATCGTACTGGACTGGCCCAAACTCCTCCGACATCTCGTGGTTGTGGTACGCTGTACAAGACCGAGATAAGAAAGAAGGTGGGAAGGAATCGCAGATTCCAGCCTATCCAGACAAGCGGAGTATGCGAGTCTATCGCAAACCCCTCAGCGTTGATTGGTCACTGCCGCCGACCGGGGCTGCCAGCCTGAGGCATTCAGCGAACGGGCTAAACCAAGGGACGCTCGGAGGTCTCGCAATCACCGCCGACCTTCCGAACCAAACGCGGGCCAGATAGCCAGTCTTTATTTCGACAAAGCTTGCCAACACCTTCAATGGTGCTGCTATAACGATGTCGACATGCAAAGCAGCCATTCGCCAATGGCCTCGTTGCCTTCGCCGCCAGGCACCTCGAATCTCCCTTTCGCATCTTAGCCGGCCGGTGCTCCAACAGCCTGCTCTTCGCCGTACTTACGCTTCGATCTCCGCCGCGGAGCTCAAATTCGGCCAGCCGCTACACGAGACACACCCCCATATACTGGAGCCGGGAGAGCGTGCGTAACATCACTTTAATTCCCGCGGATTACAATGACGAAATATTGTCTACGGTATTAACGCATCTTAAAGTGACACCCGGAATAACGGCTCTCGAGTATGCCCAGCGCCGATCTCGTCTCGCGAACAAACTTCCCAAGTATGCCGTCGCTGTGCTGGCTGCTGCTGAGGTTACCTACCGGGCTTCGGGCATCTTCAATGAATACCGACAGGACTCGAATTTCTTTTACTTGACCGGTGGGTGGTACATGGTGTCCTTGTTTACAGGCAACAGACGTCGCTGACATAGTTCTTTGTATGGATAGGGTTTAACGAACCTAATGCGCTGGCTGTCATCGGTGAGCTCTAACTACGAGATTCGGTTTGGGAATTGGCGCTCATTATAAGCAGCAAACGATGGATCCGGGAACAACCATCTCTTCCACCTTTATTGCAGGGAGAAGGATGCGAAGGCGGAACTTTGGGACGGTGCTCGTTCGGGTACCCGCGCGGCGATTGATGTCTTCAATGCGGATGAAGTAAGAGTTTACTTTGCTAATCTTCCTTGGCCGTCACTAACACTGCGCTGGTAGTCCGGTGATATCGAACGCATTGGGGACCTTCTTCCCAAAATCCTTGCGGATGCGACTGAAATCTACACCGACATTCCCGCTTTCAACCCCGGAAGGTCATCTCTGCATCGGTACCTCTACGGTCCTACGGGAGCTTCCGAAAAGCTCAAGAAAATAGTCGACCACCGCAAGGTTAAGCCTTTGCGCTCCATCCTCAATGAAATGAGAGTCTTCAAAAGTGAGGATGAGGTCGTTCAATTGCGTCGTGTTGGACAGGCATCTGGAAGAGCGTTCACAGAGTCTATGAGGCAGACGTTCTCCATGGAAAAGGACCTGACTGCTTTCTTGGAGTACAACTTCAAGCGCAATGGTTGCGATAATAGTGCTTTCGTTCCAGTCGTCGCAGGTGGTTCCGTAAGTAATTATTCGGAAGGTATTGAATGCCCGTGACTGACGTGTGTAGAACGCCCTGAGCATCCACTACACGAGAAACGATGACGTTTTGAGGTATGCGCCACAAGAGCCATTGTCATTGCAGTACTCACACATTACAGGGACGGGGATATGGTTCTAGTTGACGGAGGTGGTGTACGTGTATCCTATTCGTCCACCAATTACCGAGACTAACTGAAGCACAGGAGGCAGGCACTTACATCTCCGACATCACGAGAACCTGGCCAGTGAACGGCAAATTCTCTGACCCTCAGCGCGACTTGTACAATGCCGTGCTGAATGTGCATCGCAGCTGTGTCTCACTGTGTCGCGAAGATGCTGGACTCAGCCTGGACCGGCTGCATAGCGTTGCGGAGACCGGCCTGCGAGACCAGCTGATACAACTTGGATTCGATGTTTCCGGAGGCGTAGGTTTTCCAGTTTCTCACAAGGTCTTTTCAATACTAACCAGAAATAGGCCATGGGTATTCTCTTCCCTCACCACCTGGGCCATTATATTGGTCTGGACGTGCACGACTGCTCCGGGTATTCCCGGGGATATAATCTCAAGGCAGGCCAATGTATCACTGTGGAGCCGTATGTATCGACGCCCTTCTGTGAGATTGAGCATGCTAACAATCAGCGCAGTGGCATCTACGTTCCAGATGATGAGCGGTGGCCGGCACGGTTCCGGGGCATTGGCATCCGGATTGAAGACAGTGTTTGTGTTGGAGATGACAGTCCCATTGTATTGACCACGGAGGCAGTTAAAGAGGTAAGCGATAATTTCCGGTAGAGAAAAGACGTGTTACCGTGGTTTTGGTGACGAATATTGGGCTGACTGACGAATCTGCTATCTAGGTCGATGATATCGAGGCCCTTCGTGATTAAGATGGACGAGGGCCGAAATTGTGTAAAGCTAGATACCCTTGCATAAGATTGTAACATATATAACATAGTGAACCGAAAATTGGAGGTATAGCAAACAATCTGGCCGAGTTGAGCAAGAAGTAAACAAGAGACAAGCCGGTTTTGGTGGTTCGTGTGGCTCGTGTAGACGTCACCAGTCAGCAGTCAGCACTTAAGCGTGGACGCGTGGGGCGTGGATAGAGGTAACTACTACGTAGTATAGACGAAGCAGAGGAGGTTGGAATAGACGTGCCAATTATTACACAAAAGGCACAATCAGCAAACTCAATCACGTAGAGACTCCCTCACTTAAGAAAAGGGATATCTGTGCAGATTGTTTCTAAAGGGTAACCCCAGCAAGCCCCAGAGAGGAATGAATGAAAGGAAAAGAAAGAATGGTTCATGCTGCGCGCCGGGCGGTGGTTGTCCGGCGCACATCCCGGAGCCAAAACAAACCCGCCGGGGCTCCACCGACCTTCCCTGACACGCTTAGTCGTTTCTCTACTAGTCTAGTCGGGCTTGGTCTCTCTTCTCTTTCCATCATCACCACCACCACCCATTCAATCTGTGTCTCCCTTAGACCCTTCTCTGTTGTCTTCCTTCCCCCACACACTCTCGCGGGTTTTTTGCTGCATTGCTTCCCCTTCTCCTAGGGCATGGCTTTCTGCTTCTCTCACTAACTCCCACTGCCGCTCTTTATTTGCTCATCTATCGCGTCGACAATGGCCTTTTTCTAACCGAGTAATCACCCCCCCCGTCGAGACGTGTAACGCATCGCGTGCTCGCCTCCAACTGCCCCTCCTTTTTTCTCTTGCTGGTGTCCAACTCACAGCAACTCACGCTCATATAGTGCCTTGGATTCTGTTACCACATGGCAGCTGTATTCGTACCACCTTCGCCTCGGTCTTCGCTTAATATGTCGACTCGCCGACCACTTGCCAACGTGCCGAATGCTACCAATTCCCCTCACAGGTCAGGCCTCGTGCCTGCCAAACGTCTACGTCCAACGAGTAACCAGATCGACATCCCTTACGGCCAGCCTCCCCCGAAGAAGCAGGTAGTGGACGGTCAGGAGGCGGACGCTCGTTCCCCATCCCGGTCCAGGGCGTCCGCATACCAAAATACCGACTCCAAATTATTCTTGCGGCGCACGAATAATGCTCAGCCGAGTGCATTCGAAAGGAAACTGGTCGCTGTGAGAGATAAAGAACGACAGGCACAAATGAAAGGCACGAGGCACGAGAGGCCGTCCGCGGAGACTCTCGATTCCATCCGGCAGTGGCAGAGGCATTACCGCAAGGCGTTTCCTCAATTTGTTTTCTACTTTGATAGCATCCCGGAAGATGTTCGCAGCAAGAGCTCTAGACAGGTGCTTGCATTGGGAGCGGTAAGTTTGCGTCTGGCTGACATCTCCAGCGCTTCATGATCCCCTAAAGGAGCTGCGTGCGGAGGGTCAACGGTGCCCCACCGGTCCATGGTGGCGGCAGTTCCTATACGACTGCGTGACGTTACTGACTTCATCCCTCACAGCGTGAAGAAAAATTCTTCTCGCGTCTAGTGACCCACGTCGTCACGTCTCGTCCTATCCCTCCAGAGAACGGTCCTACGAATGCACCTGAATACAATGCGGAGTCGGCGGAGCAAGCGGCGGCGGACGGTTCGCTGCAGACAGTAAACCCATCCCTGCTCGAGAAGTGCGCCGATACACACTTTCATATGACCTTGAAAAACGACGCACGGCGGGAGCAGAAGGGCATGGACGTTTTACACAGAGCCCGCCAAATGGGAATGAAGATCTGGGCGATTGAGAAACTGCAGCGCATGATCACGGCGATCAATGATGGCGATGTCGGAGGACATGATGGCCACGCGACGCGAAACAGCAATGTTGCTGGTGGTCATGCTAGGGCTCGGGGTGAACACGATCTTTCGCAAGTGCTTCAGAATGAGCTGAATGGCCCGTCGGATCGCAATCCCCTCTCGGTCCTGAAGGAGCTGGTTATGTTCAAGGGTCCTTTCATATATGTCCATGACATGGACGAAAAGACGCGCCCTGTGATGGTGCGAGAATACCCGAAAGTTGCAAGGCGGCAGGATGGTATATGGCCGCAATTCCGAAGTGCACGCCTAGGAAAGTGCCCGTTCATTGAGGATCCCCCTACACAGAAAGACATCGACCGCCAACGCGCCCGTATAAAAGAGAGGACGGAGAGACAGGAAAGGGACGAAAGAGCTGTTGCTAATGCTGCCCCTGTACAAGACATTCCAGACGCGAAACTAAATGCACCAGAAACTCATAGGAAGGGTACAAAGCCCGAGGATAAGACTCCCGAATTGGGCCAAACAGAAGAGGCGCCCCTTGAGCCCCAGCTTGAACTCCAGGATACTCAGTCCACGAAGCAACTATCGCCCAGGAAAAGCTCTGAGAGCTTCGTGCCTCCGCCTCCGCAACGGAAGGGGCCATTTTTCCATGGCCGTGAACCTGCCGCATCAGGTGTACAACCCTCGAATATTACGTCCGCCATTCGTTCGCAAATGGTTTCATCGACTGCTGCGGCACCCGGTGCCAAGGCTGGCCTGAGCAAGGAAGTTCATGAACTCAAGAGAAAGGTGCTCGAAAAAGGAAACGGGGGGCTTGCAACGGGCACTATGCCTCCATCACACCACGCCGTAGATGGATCCGCACCGCTGAAGACGAAACCATTGGAGAACAGCCTCGGCAATATGCAACCGCCTAAAAAGCTTGTAAACGTCCCGGAAGAGGAATCAACGCAATTGGAGAACAGTGGCGCTCCTAAGCGGCGGATCGGTGATCGTAAAACCATAATAATACCGAAAAAGAAGGAGAGACGGAGAGACCCTAAGCCAGGCTACTGTGAGAACTGCAGGGACAAGTTCGACGACTTTGAAGAGGTTAGTCTGGAAGCTCTATATTCAGAAACGACAATGCTAACCCTTGGCAGCACATTGTGACCCGAAAACACCGCCGCTTTGCGACCAACCGAGCGAACTGGGCCGAGCTTGACGCCTTACTTTATCAGCTGGAGAGGCCTGTGAAATCTGGTGCGGAAGGAGTCCCAGGGTTATAAGCAGGCCGTGCGTTCGAGAATGAAAGGAAAGGATATGAAATTCGTTGCGGCTTGTCTATTTCCCTGGACTGAACTGGCTGCAGCGTTGCCCGCGGAGATGATCTGCTAGCCGCTCAGCCGTGTTAATATGTGAAGATATTCAGCTCGTCTTTTCATAACACTGGCATATACACCCGTCATCCAATTATTGTCCAAGCCTACGTACAACTATCGACAGACGATGCGATTAATACTGCATTTCTATTGCTTCATCCTCCCCTTTCCTTATTTGCTATCACCACTTCCATTTACAATTCGGTCCCCCCTGTAATTGGTGCACAACCGGCGTCCTTGGATTCTGCATGCCATATCCCTGCATACTGTTGACTGATGAATGAAAAGCATCTAACGGCCTCGCCAGCGACGAATTTTGAGAAGATTTTGGAAACCCAACATCAGTACAGAAAAAAAGAAAAAAACAGAATCAGAAGGGAAATGAGGAACCAGAAGGAAAAAACAAAAACGAAAAACAAAATGAACCAATGAACGAAGGCAGGTGACACATGGGACTCATCAACAACCAGGACATACATACATACATTCATGC
This sequence comes from Aspergillus costaricaensis CBS 115574, assembly GCF_003184835.1. NCBI lineage: Eukaryota > Fungi > Ascomycota > Eurotiomycetes > Eurotiales > Aspergillaceae > Aspergillus > Aspergillus costaricensis. Next base: position 255,198 of record NW_020291811.1, read on the forward strand.
ATGCATCCATGCACACACACCGCGCGCATTGGGGAGACAAGCTTATACTTCAATGGTGTCGAGGATTGCATACATTTTTCTTCTCTCCCTTACTTTCTTTTCTCTCCTTTTTCCTATATAGTATTTCTTTTTTGCATTTTGCTTCTTGTTCCTACCATACCTTCATGGGCAGACGGATGGATGAATGGATGTACTCGAATAAACCGAGGGGTGGTTGGTTGCATACAAAAGACATGGCGGTACATGTCTGGATTGGTGTTGATGCTGAGATTTTTTTTTGGTTTGCTGGCTGCTTACGAGCTTGGTAATTATTTTCTTTTCTTCTTTCACCTTTTTGTTTCTTTCTGATGTCGTGTCTCACTATGAGTTCAGTTTGTTGGCTGGACATCGTGTGTCACTATACTACTACTAGCCTTTAGCTATAGCTACAGTGGTAGCTACAACACAGGCTGTAGGCATAGAAATGGAACCTCCTACTACTACTACTACACACACCCACACATCATCCCATTTAATTTTACTTTTACAGCAAGAAAAATAAAACCACATTAAATCTCCAGTTCTTGAATCTACACAGTAACTTGTATCACCGACTCGCACCAACCTCGGCCCACTCCCCAAGTCCTCGGTCCGGGAAAACAGAAAGGAAAAGGAAGAAAGCAGTGGAATCACCTGCATGTAAGTATCCGCCCTAAGACGGGCATAATCCATCCGTATCGGGTAAAGCGTGAAATAATGCCGACGAAATGTTGGGGGATTGGCACTAAATTATTAACTAAGCTAAGGTTTTTTGGAACTTTGATGTTCACTCTGGGTGGATGATCCGGACTACGCGGCATCATCTATACCAGCATGGGTTATATAAGGAAGACGGGTCGTGGGGTTGGCGGGTAGGTAGGAAGGAAACTTTTATTGTGATGTTATTGTACTGAATCCTTCTTGTGAATCCTCGTGTTCAATCTTTTGGTGTCAACCATTGTGCCTGTGCCAGGGTTTATGTGGGGTATTGAATAAGTTTCTTTTTTGATAACGATCCAGAACCTGAAGGAACTTCTTTTCCCCTTCTCTTTTATTTTTTTTTTTTTAGTTTGCTGCCCACGGGTAGTGACGACATTAGCCCTTTTTTTCTTTGGCCCGTCGCTCCGTTTTCCGACTCGGTCTTTCCACGCCCATCGGTGCTTGTGCGTACCTGCGTGTTTGCTGCTTTCGGCTTCTTGCGGTTTGCCTCCAGCTTTACCTAGATTTGCCTCTTCAGGGGCGACTAGTGTTGTCGATCTTCCTACTTCTTTTTCGAAGACGAATTCTGCTTCGATTTATATCTATACTTCGCTTTTTGCTATCATCATGGCTTCGAGAATCTCGGCGCAATTGCTAGTGCCTTTGGCGAGGTCGTCCGTTCGCTGTCGGGCTGCATCCGCTCCCGTCTTCTCGGTTCTCGCCGGCCGACATGCCATCGCCACTCCTGCTCCAACGGAGCTTCAGAAACGGTATAGCTCTCATTCTCCGCTGGGGGCCACCTCGGCCAGTCCCCGGAAGAAGGTGACCATGCAGACGTTACGGAACCTCTACAAGAAGGGTGAACCAATTACGGTGCTTACGGCGCATGACTTCCCCAGTGGTCATGTCGCGGAGATGGCGGGCATGGACGTGGTCCTGGTCGGTGACAGCTTGGCTATGGTCGCCCTCGGTATGGAGGATACAAGTGAGATCCTCATGGACGAGATGTTGTTGCACTGTCGGAGTGTCGCACGTGCTGTCAAGAGTGCATTCACGGTTCGTATCCATACCATTCTGCTTGAGAGAAGGTTCATACTAACGTGCGGTTTCCTTGCAGGTCGCCGATCTCCCCATGGGATCTTATGAAGTTTCCCCCGAGCAGGCTGTTCAGTCTGCCATCCGCATCGTGAAGGAGGGTCGCGTCCAGGCTATAAAGCTCGAGGGTGGTGCTGAGATGGCTCCGTCCATCAAACGTATCACGCAAGCTGGTATCCCTGTGTGCGGTCACATCGGGCTTACGCCTCAACGTCAACATGCTCTTGGAGGATTTCGGGTTCAGGGCAAAACGACCGCCAGCGCAGTGAGGCTTCTGAAGGATGCTCTAGCTGTCCAAGAGGCTGGCGCATTCATGATGGTTCTGGAGGCGGTGCCCGCTGAGATTGCCGCCCTCATCACGAAGAAGTTGCGTGTCCCCACGATTGGCATCGGTGCTGGAAACGGATGTTCCGGACAAGTTCTGGTCCAGATCGATATGACCGGAAACTATCCCCCGGGCCGGTTCCTTCCCAAATTTGTCAAGAAGTATGGCGACGTCTGGGGAGAGGCTATTAAGGGTATCCAACAATACCGTGACGAAGTCAAGAGCCGGGCGTATCCTTCCGAAGAATACACCTACCCCATTGCGAAGGAGGAATTGGCCGAATTTGAAAAGGCCATTGAGCATTTTCACAAAGAATAAATGCTCAGGAACCCACCCTGAGTCGTAGTGTCTCATGCTGCGAGCGTTGTTTGATCCAAATTCTGAAGCAGCACATCATGCATATCATGTCCAGCAAGTCGTTTCAGTGATACCTTGGTATTTCATGTTCATGTTCATAATTCTCATACAGTGTCAAATTACCTTTGACAGTTTTGCGCACACTTGCCTTCCTAATCACATTTGTTGTTAGCTTGTTGAGATGTACCTGGTTCAGCCAAATTACCTTTAAATAGTCAAGACAACTGTTGCAATAACACACATCAACCTTTGCTCATCATTAGCCGAAAGCGGGCGTCATAGAGTAAGCAACGATAAGTTGCTCGTCAGTCTTGAAACACTGAATGTTGTAAGTAAACGAGTGGCTTAGATCCACGTATCAAGACGACCTACCCTCCATAAACCACCCACACCTTCGTCTAAGCCAGGAGCAAACACACTGTTGACATAACAGAAAACCGAGTCGGATTCCTTACAGTCCAGCTTCTTCCTGAGAAACTTTACGACTGTTTCGAACTTTTGTGAGGCACTGATTTTGAACACACGGTTCTTCAGGATGGGAGCTGAAGGCAGTGGCTGAAAGCGAACGGTAACTGGTGCACCGTTAGTCTTCTGTCAACATATGGCTTATCTTGATAAGCCGCATGGCGTCAATAGATATGGGCGCTAGCAGTGAGGGGCCAGTCTGGAGCTCGAAACAGGCTCATCATTGTAAACGAGGGAGCATTTGAAACATATTGAGGCAGTAAAGATGTAGTAGTACTGGTAGTAGTTTTACTTGCCTTTTCCCGTATCGACAGCCTCAGCGTCCGCCAATGCTTGATGGGCATCGCGGGGTAAGCTGGTTAGCACCACCGAGGCGGACATGGTCATTGGCAAATCGGCACCGTGTTTGTCGTCTGGTATAGGTGCATTTTGGGTATTCGAGGAAGAATCAGAAGATTGTTTACGATTGGCTGGTCTGTGAGCGAGTTTGGCTTGGTCGGGTTTGGGTGAGTTTTGGGCCGAGGGGCCCTGGGGTGATGGGGAATCCATGTTTGGCGGTAGGGATTAACGCTGGGTAGCGCAACTTGTGCTCGAGGTTAGTTGAGTAAATAAAGCAGCAGACAATATAGTATGAGTAGAAGCAGCGAGAGATGATAAGGAATGTGAAGAAAGAGTGTGCAGAAGATGTTGGTGTTGATGGTAAGGTTGATGCGAGTTGTTGATGTTTCCATTCCCTGGGCTAGGCGCCGATGGACACCTGAGGCAGGGGAGTGGTCCAATCAAAGTGGCAGGCACCATCATCCTTCCATCAACGCTTTCTCTACCATGGTAAGTTTGAATATGAAGAACAAAGCGATCTTCAGGGCTGCCAAGATCCAGATACCACCGGTACATTCTAAGCAAGGGTGGACTGTCAGCCACTCCAGATACTTTATCGCTTAAGAACATATGCCCCCATTCGACCAAGCAACACCTTTACTATCTTTACTATCTGTTTAGCACTACAGTGGCACAATATCACTACCCCGAAAAGCGAATTTAAGATTTTTTCGGGCAGAGTTACATCTGTCAAGCGCCAACCGAGAAAGACCCACTGCGAATTTCGACTTTAGTGCCATGAGGTAGCGATGATGCATGCATATCATCGGGCCCTTGTCTCCATTGGAACGCTCGCGTTGTCTTGACTCTTGGTCAATCTGCACTGAACAAGGCTTTCCGACGTTCATACAAATACAGTGGATGCAGAAATGGGTGTGAATCTGGAGAAACGAAGCAACACTGTTCCTGAATCAGATAACTAGCCAGTTCACTATTGAGATCAGGATTGTTCCCCGGCGTTCCGCTAGGGGACCCATTAGCGACGATCATCCAGTCCCGGCCGGCTAGATTGAATTTTGGGCATCGGGTAGGTAGCCCTGTCAATGCGTAGACAAGAGAACTATTGGTAGTCGGAGAGTGCCTTGACTGTTCATACGGGCAGAGAGTTAAATTTCGGGATCTCCAGTAACATGACAACAGAATCTTTCACTTACAGAAACTATAAATACACCGCGAACGTGACTCCGGGGCCAGCTGACTGGAACATTGATTGATACGCGCCGAATGACTGGGTGGAAGCGCTGCCAGTGACCACTTGTTACCGGTCATTACCAGCGCCCGTCACCTCATCCCCCCCGTCCCCGCTATCAGTCATACTACGTACTACCACCACCACAACCCATTCTTAAGTTCCCCTCTCTTCCCTTTCTCTCCCAATTCTCCCGCCTCAAACAACTCGCCCACTTCCTTCTGATCAAGCGACTCCGCCTCTCGTCCCAGCCTGGCTCGCTTCTTCTCTCTTTCCTCGGTCTTATTATACCCTCCTTACTGCGATCCCTCTCGCCCGCACTTTTACCGCTTCCTTTGATCTGCCCTATCTCTACCCAGAGTCGCCCCGCTCATTGCTTCCCCGCTTCGACCTTGGGGATAGTTTCGATTCCACCCACTTGTGCAATTCGCCTTTGAATCCAGATAATTCGGTGTCGACGGACTCGAGGTCTACTCTTACCTTCATACCTACCTGCTTTATCTGCAAGTCATTCAAGATGAGTAGCCCTAAGCGGAGAATTGAGACAGATGTGAGTACCCCTCGGTACCCCTCATGCCCTTGCGGCGAAAGTGGTGGCGGAAGGAGACTAACGCTCGAGATTCTTCCACTTATAGGTCATGAAGTATGCACTCGCACCGCTATTGCGCTCATACCTTATCGATGACTGACTGACGTTCTGGCAGGATGTACGCACCCTTCCCCGTATCCGGCACCGACCATATCTCCTCCAACTCGGGGAGGAATGAGAACGCGATTTCGGATATGGGACATATCAATAGCTTTCAGGGGGACTTGTGCTGATGGTTTGCATAGGTTGATGAGTGATTATGAGGTGACTCTGGTTAATGATAACAGTGAGTGCCCACAGCCTTTTGCCACCGACTTTTGGATACTGACTCTGAACTGTAGTGTATGCAGACCCGGCTTGCCCCACAATCGTTGGATACCCGACTGATATTGACTGTTCTCCTTGTTAGGCAAGAGTTCTACGTCCGTTTCAAGGGACCGGAAGAGAGTAAGATCCATACACAGTCTGACTATTGCCAACCGGACCTGCTGACATAGCCAGCACCCTTCGCCGGTGGCCACTGGAAGATCCACGTCGAACTACCCGATCAATACCCATACAAGAGCCCGAGTATCGGGTTTGTGAACCGGATTTTCCACCCGAACATCGATGAGCTGTAAGACATATTCGACAACTGTTATCTCCTCCGGCTAACACCACTGCCTAGGTCGGGTTCCGTTTGTTTGGATGTCATAAACCAAACATGGTCGCCCATGTACGATATGATCAACATCTTCGAAGTCTTCCTTCCTCAGCTCCTGCGCTACCCCAACCCTTCGGACCCTCTGAACGGTGAAGCAGCTGCCATGCTCATGCGGGAACCGAAAAGCTACGAGGCAAAGGTCAAGGGTACGTCATCACACCACTTGCAACATGCTCTCAACCAAGCTGACCTGTAATTAGAATACGTAGCCAAGTACGCCAGCAAAGAGGCCGTCGACGAAGCCGGAGAAGACACAGAGTCGGAAGACGAACTGAGCTCGGCAGGCAGTTACGAGTCCGGCGGCGAAGAGCCGGCCGGTACGATGGACGACGTCTAGTTCTGCTGTAGTTCAGTCTGTCTTAGACCATTCGCGTCTTGGTTTGGACATTTCACACCAGTATATTGCATAGGCATCGTTGTCTATTATCTGTTTTCGGTGTTATCTACTATTGCTGCTTTATCTCTTGGGTGTCAGGCGGGAAGGCGTTTCTGGCGGAGTTCTGTCGTTTCAAGGTGCAGCAATCGTCTACGACGGTCGCAAGAGAAGGTAGCTAATGGGCGATCGGATCATGTAACGTGGGGGGTGTGCAAGTGTAGGAAGTCGACCGGCTGATCCGTTTCTCTTCGACAGCAGTGTGACTTCCGCGGTGTCTGTTCTACTTTCCACCTCTCGCAGATGTTCCAACATAAAGACTGTATATCGCTAATGGAGCATTATTGTTATATTACAACCCTACTATAGTAGTCTCATAGCATAGAATAGCATATGGTCTTCTCTAAATCGTATTGTATGTTATCATATCATACAGCAATCGTTTATTTTTCAGCTGTTTAGTACTAGCAGTACTACTGTACTGGCGTCGAGCGCGATCTGCGATCTAACCCAATCAAACTAGACAACACATGAACGAACAAAGGAAATGAATGCACAATGAAAGATCTGGAGAGAAGTAGTAAGTAAAAGCCTCAGCAACAGCCTAGGCACAGAACAAGGGTATAGAATAGAAGAAGAAGAAGAAAAAGCTGAGAAGAGAAATGTAATCAACAGCGCCGATGGCAAAAGGGAGAAAAATGACAACAACATAGTTGACCCCGTCGTCGCCGGCGACCCATCGCGATGCGCGAAGAAAAGAAAAGGGGTATTAAGGGGGAGATGTGTAAAAAAAAAGAAGCAGGCAAGAGGAAACGAGTAAAAAGCAGAAAATAGGAAAAAGAAGGGGGTAACAAGAACAATCAATCAAACACGTCAAGTCAAGTCAAGTGCGATAAGTGCTGTCACGTCCGTTCCGTCACGTTCGTCCATCCATCCATCCATCCATCCACAGCCGTGTTTCATCTAGTAGCCAGCCCCCTCGATAACACACAACACCTCATGGCACCTATCACATTTGACCTGCCGTCATCCGTCACTTTTTCCCCTCATTTTGAATAGTTACAGTTAATCATGTAACCTTCAACACTCCGAACACATCCCTTTTAGCAGCACCGTCTTCATCCGTACTCGACCCCGGCCGCGACCGATTCTTGCGCGTATTTATCACCACTTCGCCCCAGTGTTTCGGCACTGTGCCGCCTGCCTTTGCAGCCGGGGAGGAGGGTTTCTTTGAGCGAGCCGGTGGCGAGTCAGTTGTTATTACTTTGACGGGTGGCGCATCGCCATCGGAGGATGAAGGAGGGGGAACGGTGCTGGGGAGGGTGGCGCGAGGTTGGAGGTGCGGTTGAGGTTGGAGGGACCAGATGTCGATGACGGAGCTGTTGCACATTATCAGTCTTGAGTTCGATATCTGCCATACTGGTGAAGAGAGGCTCACTCTGATGTTCGTTGACAGATTGCTTCGAGGGCTTCTCGTTCGCGCTTCAGATAGCTAGGGTCTGGGTGGTTGCCTTGGGCGCTTTGGTTGAGGGCACCGTAGCCGTAGCCGGGTTGGTAGATGTCTTCATCGAGGAGGCGAGAGGATTCGGGGTGGTTGGGCTGTAGGGAAGGAGATTGGTTAGTTTGGGGGTTCTAGATGATGGATGCGAAGAGGGTTGGTGGAGTCGGGCGCAAAGGGAGGGAGGAGTGTTGGCTGCGTGCGCTTGTCTTTATTTCGGCAAAGGGATATAGTATTGGACTTACATCGTGGGGTTCCCGACGATTACGTCCTAGACATGAGGCGCAGATACCCATTTGTGCTGATCAGATCGGCGGATTAGAGGTGGAGGCGCAGGAGAGATGTTCAATGACGGTAGTGGTGGTGGTGGAGGTTGGAACGGCTTGATTATAAACGGAGGTGTTGGGGTATGGTGAAAAAAGAGCAAGGCGAATGAATGACTGGAATGAGCGTCTGGATGTTGAATTGGATAGTAGAAACGCGCCGGGCGGTGGTGCTCAAGCGAAGATGATTTGCGAGGGTGGAATGCGTGGTTGGTTGGTTAGGTGATTGAGATCTTGGGTGACTTGAAGGGAGTGACGGTTTGGATAATTCGGTGGGTTGGGAGTGGCCCGTGCGAGCCGATGTCATCGGAATCGGGTAGATGTAGTATGAGTGCCTTGATTGTCGGCCATTGGAAGTCACTGGAGGTTCTTTATCAGCCAACTTGAACTTCTAAATAGTTACAATGGTCTCAAGTGTTGGATTTATGCTCCGTTGAATGTCACGCCAGGAAGTGCTGTGGTTACTAGAGGGTTATACAGTCACATGCCTGGTGGAACAATCATGCCGTCGTATGATCTTTGACATTCAGAGGCGACAGCTTATACTAGGTATCCTAGATCAATAATCATTACTTAGCAGTTGGAGATAATGATATACAACTGGTTACTGGTCGCATGCATTCATGTGCGCCTCTAACCCGGGACTTTTGACCATAAACACCAGAAAGCGGATTGCATTGTTCGCATGCAGTTTCTCAGAAAAAAAAGAGCACATGTATAATATACTCATGTTGTCAGACCAATCCTATCGTAACATATAACATACCCTTGTAGATAAAAAGCAAAATGGAATAAAGCATGAAGTCCATATCAATCCACTCTACTCCATACTCCTAGCCATAGACCCATCAATCCTCCGAACGCGTGGCCGCACCACACCCGCCCGTGGAAATAACCACTCACCAACATCCGCCGACATTTTTCACTCCACACCATCAACCCTCAACTGTCACCATCACTCTCCTCTACCAAACCCAATCCCATATACAAAAGCACTGCCGACAGACATGTTCGACCTCCCCAGCGCAAAGCGGTACATCCATCCCACTACACCCTCCCACCAATCTCAATCCCAATCCCAACTTCAATCTCACTAACCAACCCCCAACAACAGCGTCCGTCGCGAAGACCTCCTAACCCGAACATCCACCTCACCCTCACCCTCCCCACCCCCGGAATCCTCCCTGACAGACGTGCACCAACGTCTCGGCGCCCTCCTAAACATCGACTCTCTTCTCGCGCCCCCATCCGACGACAATCCAACAACACAATCCACCACGTCCAACCCAGCCGAAGACGAAGACGAAGAACAAGAATTCGAATTCCGACTGTTCAGCGCCCCCGCCAAATCCTCATCCAAAAGCGAAGACCAAGCATCAGCAGCTGCCGAATCATCTAGCACAACTCAAGCCCAGAAACTACGTATTCGGGTACGTTCGCCGACACCCGGCGCCGTGGGCGTGGAAGATGGACGCTTTGTGAATCCGTTTCGGGGATGGGGGTATTATTTCTCTGCGCCGGGGATGATGGCCGGGGAGAAGGAGAAGGAGCAGGAGGAGGAAGAGAGGTTGAGGGAGAAGAGGAGACAGTTTGAGGATGTGGCTGTTTCGGGGGTGCAGGTTGTGGGGTTTTCGGGGGTTTCGTGGGTGAGTTATTCTATTCTTTATAAATGTTCTTGGTTGGTTTTTCATGGGGGTGGGCTTCGCTGACTTGGTTACTTTATCTAGCCTGGGTGCCATTTTCCCTGGAGGGTTGTTACGTTGAAGAGTGAGAAGAAGGGTAAGGGCGCGGCGGTGACGTGCGCGAAGGACCCCGCGGAACGGGCACCGACGTCGTTGAAGAAGCCTGGCAAGAAGCGCCGGATTCAGTTGCGGAAGCGGGTTTCGGCTGCGGAGGAGAGGAAGAAGAAAGAGGAGGAGAAGAAGTTGTTGGAGGCGGAGAAGCGGAATCGGAAGAATCGTGAGAAGAAGATTAAGCGCAGGCAGAAGGCGAGAGAGGAGAAGGCGGCTAAGGCTGCTGCTGCTGGTGCTGGTGGTGAGGTTCCGGCTGGTCAGATGGATGTGGATGTGTCTTCGGATGAGGGTAGTGATTGAGGGAGTTGGTTATCTTATTGAGTGTATGTATGTTCTTCTAGCTCAGTTTCGGCTTATGATACCCAGGTTGATATCGAATCATCGATTTGATTAATCAGATTTTTCTAGTTTTTACGAAATACACTGCGAGTCAACTAAGATCTTGCTTGACGCGAACAGACTGAATTATTAGACTATGCGAATACGCATGGCTATTGAAAGCAGTACAGGGTATATGAAAAAAAAGGTGGATATCAACAAGAGAAGAACAACAACAACAAAATGAAATCAGCGCAGTCTATGCTGGGGTATGAGAAGATGATGCAAAGTGTAGGAAAATGATGCCACGGGCGAAGGAGTGGATGATGCATGCAGTGAGAGCTGCATCAGCTTGAAGCCTAAGGGCAATTATTTGGTTTCTTTGTCTGCGCATGGTCAGTCAGCCAGTCATTCTTCGTTACATTTGACGACGGGGGGCTGTGTCCTCGACTTACCAGCTGCGTCTCCAGCAGTCTCGGCGGGCTTAGCAGCGGCATCAGATGCACCGGCAGCGGCTTCCGCATGGGTTTCCGTCTCAGGCTTTGCCTCGCCAGCCGGGGACTCCGTCACCTCGAGAGTCGGGGGAGCGGCGGAAACACCACCTTCGGTCTGAGCCTGCTCAGCGGGCTTGTCGGCGGCTGCATTATGACATGGTCAGTAAGTGGTCGCGGCGAATGTTATGAGAGTCGCAGAACGTACCAGGAGTGTTCTCAGCAGGAGCAGCAGCGCCTTCGGGGTTCTCCTCGGCAGTCTTCTTCTTCTTGAAGATAGCCTTGAGCTTGTTCTTGATGTTCTTGAGGAAGGCTGGGATACGAGGTCAGTGAGAAGTCCATACGCGCGTATGCAAGACGATCTGCGGGGTTTCACTCACCAGGCATGTTGGCTGTTGGAGGGGTAGTAAGAGTAGTAGATAAGGAGGGGAAGTTCGGTATACTCGAGAGATGATGAAAGGATCAACAACCACAACGGTGAGATGTAGCAGGAAAGTGTAGTATAGAGAACAAAGAAAAGTTCAAAACACAGAGGACAAGGACAAGAAAGAAATAAAAAAAAAGAAGACTTCGTATGGCGTAGTTATGTGTCCTCCACGTGACGGGGGGCACGGTCCTGATGTTGATCGCCAGCGCCCTTAATCTGTTCTGCTCTTCGATGCCTCCTATTCTTTTCGCTTCAGGGACCCTTTTTCCTACTAGCTACCGAGTAACATCCTGCCTCATCTCCCACCCCCCCTCTTTCATGTCCCCGCCGACCACTGCTGCTGATCCACTGGCGCCGTCATCTAAAGGTTTACCTATTAGTCATGACAACTTAACTAGTTCTCTCGCTAGCTAACCCCTGGGTCTATCCAAACAACGACTCTATCTAAGGAGTTAATATACGAGGGATGGGCAAGTGCATCGGCACCCCGCCGCGTTAGTAACCCTCGGTTCGCGCATCTATTGCCAACAGAGCAGTTGATCCCGGCTCGACTATCCTGTTCTTGCAGTGGTGGTGGCTGCTGCTGCTGCTCAAGAATAGCAACTTAGCAACTTGAATTATGGAGACCATCGTACTTTCTGTCCAAGCGCCAGGGGGTGGTGCATGAAGAAGTGCGAGTCAGGAGTAGACTGTGACTGACTGACTGTATCTTCTGCTTCCCTTCCTCCTGGAAGCGACTTTTTTTTCCTTTTCCCCCCTCATGGCCCTTCTTTTCAGGGGCAACCCTTATCGTGAGACTGACCAAGCGCTGTCAATAAAACCCCGACAGAGAAAATGTACGAGGATCTAGTAGTCCATCACGGGCCCCACTTTTACTTTCGCGAACAATCCTTATTCTGCGCTTATTTGGGACTATTAGATGAATTGGGTTGCCGTGAGTGGAGACCTTGTATATAGGGCACGGAAATTGCCCTACTTCAGGTCAATGGACTCACATCGCCGTGGTGGTTTTTTTGTTCTGAGGGTTGGAAATTTCTGGTGCACTCTATCTTAGAAGGTCCGGTTGACTCCGTCAAATCTTTGTATATTGTTAGTTTGTTTCATCTCTGCATGCACGATGCGCCCGTTAGCCAGTGACAATCTTGGCGGCGCACCGTTTGCCAGTCCATACCCTCAGACTTTTGTTCAACAGTCGGCCGACATGGTGTGTGCAGCACTCGTTAAGGCTATAATCCTGACTTTCAGCTGTATCTAATATTCCAGGTCACGTCCATTGGTGCTTCATTCATGCTTGCAGTCGATGTCCAGTGACGAATGAGTGGTTGTCTACTCCGTACTGGGTGACATGACTGACGAGGCCAGACTTAGAATGATAGGTCGAGTGCAAAAATAGGACTTGCCTGTTTGCCTTAAGTGATTGTGAGATTCAGACCTGTTCATCGGATCAGGGGGGAAGGAAAGGAACTAGACCAAGCGTCTGTTCAAGTCTGATCCATCGTAAATACGACCGGGTCTGAAGAGCCATGGTTAAGAAACCCGCGAAAGTCGAAGATAGCTCACATCAAGGTTCAGCAATAACCGTGGAAGGGCAAGTGTCCGACCGCCCCATTCTCAGTGCCCTGGGATTCGTCGAGAGCTTCAGTCTGCCGAAAGTTACGAAGGGGAGACGAGCCGTCATGGTGGATTTGGATAAGCTTGGAAGCGGCAAATGATCGGTCGCGTTATCGCCCGCTCTTTATCGGAGCGCCGCCCGAATTACCGCCGCTCCGCCAAGTTGCGTTGCACACCAACCTAAACCCAACCCAACCCACCGGTCCACCGCTGTATATCCGACCAGAATATTGGTGGTACAGGTATGCGTGTTGATCAATCCAGAACAGCGGCTTCGAATGGACCTCAAGGAGAGCCGGTGTCCGAACAGACGCCCCTCCTTAGGGATCACTCGCCGAATGAACCAGTGCCTTCGGGAGACTCCGAGGTCCCCTTGGCCGATGAACCCAGCTCGAAAGAGCTCATCCTCGTCCTGGGAAGTATCTGGATAGGAGTCTTCCTGGCTGCCTTGGGTATGACCTGTCCTACTACAGGTGCCTCATCCGCTGGAGCTGACCGTGTTAGACACTACAATTGTCGCTACTCTCACTGCTCCCATCTCATCTTCCTTCCAGTCCTTCACTTTACTGTCCTGGCTCGCAACCTCTTACCTGATATCTAATGCTGCCTTTCAACCGCTGAGTGGACGTCTTACTGATATCTTCTCTCGGCGCACTGGGCTGGTCTTTTCGAATATCTTCTTCGCAGCCGGGAACTTAATCTGTGGTCTCGCGAAAACTGAGGGGACTATTGTGCTGGGGCGCGTCATCGCCGGTATCGGTGGCGGCGGGCTGACTGCGATTTCGACCTTTGTCACCTCCGACTTGGTGCCCTTACGGAAACGTGGGGTTTGGCAGGGGATTGGTAACATCTGCTATGGAGCCGGAAGTGGACTGGGTGGTGTGTTTGGAGGATGGATCAATGACACTCTGGGATGGCGATGGGCCTTCCTGATCCAGGTACCTTTCGTCGTGGTGTCCGGCATCCTCGTAGCGGCCACAGTTCGAGTGCCGGTCAAGGCCACTGACAACGCCAAATTGAAACGGGTGGACTTCCTCGGAGCTCTCACTCTGGTTGCCAGTCTCGTTCTGCTCCTGCTGGGGTTGAACACTGGAGGCAACCAGGTGCCGTGGACTCACCCTCTGATCCTTGTCTCATTGCCGCTCTCCGCGGTATTCTTTGGCCTCTTCATCTACGTTGAGGCCAACATCGCGTCCGAACCGGTCATTCCTGTCCGGTTGCTACTGGATCGCACAGTATTTTCAGCCTGTCTGACTAACTGGTTCAGCACGATGGCGGTCTTTGGACTTTTGTTCTACCTGCCGTTGTTCTTCCAGGTCCAAGGCTTGTCCGCCACAAGTGCGGGTGTGAGACTGATCCCCCAAGCCATTGGAACCTCTCTCGGCTCACTGGGATCGGGGATTCTGATGCGGTCGACCGGGCGATACAAGATCTTCAGCTATGTGTCCATGACTTTGATGGTCCTCTCCAATGTGCTGATCTGCACGCTGTCACTCACGACCCCGTCCTGGCTACCCTTCATCTACTTCTTCCTGATGGGTACTGCCTATGGGAGCATGCTGACCATTACGTTGGTGGCACTCATCTCTGCTGTAGACCATGAGCACCATGCAGTCATCACATCCGCATCATACGCATTCCGCAGCACGGGGAGCACCATTGGCATCACCGTTGCCTCTGCCGTGTTCCAGAACATCCTCAAAACCGGACTATGGTCTCGGTTCGGAGATCGCGAGCATGCTGGCGAGCTGATTGGTCGAATCCGCGATAGCCTCGAGGAGATTAGGAAACTCCCTGCAGACTGGATCCCAGGGGTGTTGGATTCATACATGGACTCATTGCGCGCCGTGTTTCTGACGTTGCTGGGACTCAGCGTACTGGGGGCGATAGTCAGTATGGGAATGCGCGAGCACAAGCTGCATTCGAACTTGGCGCGGAGAGAAGAATAGAAGAAAAGAACGGCGATTGATTGTGGGCGATATGTAAAATTGGAGACAGCGTAAGAAATAGAGAACATACTACTACTTGTACCGACCATTCCTACCGAACAGAACAGTAATAGCGACATCATCATCGGGTCAAGGCTGCAGGGTCCACCGCCCACCCGCCAATAAGCGCCGGTCTCTTCCGCAGACGAACCAGGAGTTCCTCTCCAGCGCAGCCTCTGGATCTTCCATTAGTTGAAAGACGAAACATATTCCTCTCCACTGAGGTAGCAGTGGCACGACTCTCCTCCTCCTTTCTCTCTCGCTTCTTTTTTCCCTCTCCTCTAAGTTTCCCCCGTCTCTCCTTAATCTCCTCTATTCCGATCATCCCCGAATCTCCTTAGAATCGATACTTGGACGATAACCTGGGTGGCGTTGAAAGTTGCACTGCAGACGTGGCGACGGCAGACATCTTGGATACTTTGACGCCCAAGCTCCGTTGCTAACTGGATTTCATTAACAACTGAACTAATTAATTCGCCCTGCAAGTCCCGCTGTTGCTTCAAACCCGGCACACCGCTTCCTCCCTAGCCTGTCCGATCAGCCCACCCGTCAGTCAACACGTACTGCTTCCAGATCCGCAGTGCGGTCCGGTTCCTGCCCTCGTCTTGCTGTGCATGGCTTGGGCTTTCTAATTACTGGTCTGGCCTGGAGGGTGAAAGCGACAGAGAGAGCTTTACATTGGGTTGCAATTGATCGACCGCTAGCCCCGGCTGGCCGACTTATATTCATACAATCGTCACCAGCTTGGATTTACTTTTTCTGTTGCAGGGCATTTCCTTCGCCGTTCTTGCGCACTGGCTGCGATTTCTTCCTTTCGACGGTACACCAAAAGACTAATCCGGGGTTTGCTGGCTGCACAATCCCTGCAGGCGACAGGTTCTGGGCGCTCTCCCTTTCCTCTCCAACGAATCGAATCGTGACGTGACTGGACTATATTACCGCGGGATCTGCGTCTTAGATCGTTCTCTTACGACATATTTCTTCTTCCGTTCTTTCCTCACTGTGATGGCTGTCGGTTTTGGCGCAAGTTTCCCCTCGACCTCGACTGGTGTCGCAACGGTGGTTTCAAAGGGTGTCTGGTCGTCGGAAATGGAGGTCACTACAGAAATGGGAGGAAAGTTGACGGAAAATACCACTACGACCCCCATGCAAATAGATAATCAAATACAAGAAGCCCCGGGCTCTTCTCCTCCTCGTCGGAAACGCTTACTCCTCTCCACCGAGAGTGCTTTTGTCGACAACATACTTCCATCGCTGGTTCAGAATCCCGATATCGAAATACGATTGATCACGGACGAACCCTCCGCCCTTCTGTCGGGCGCAAGCAAGGTTCCTCATTATATGGACACGGTGGATAGTCAAACATTCGAAAAGAAGACTGGGGCTCGGAAATGGCTCAAGGCCAAGGCGGCGGAATTGTGCGAGTGGGCTGATATGCTGCTGGTTGCGCCGATAGATGCTGGAGCGTTGGGGTCGATGCTATATGGGCTGACCAACACGTTGACGTTGGCGCTCCTGCGGGGTTGGATCTCGTCGAAGCCGGTGGTGCTGATCCCTGGAATGACAGTTTCAGAATGGCACCATCCTTTGAGTAAAAGGCAACTCCGAGAGGTGGCAGAGTTCTGGCCATGGATAAGTGTGGTGTCACCGGTGCTGTGGGAATCGGTCAGTCCGGAGGAGCTGGTTCAGTTACCATGGGAAGGCTTAAAAGAACTACATGAAGTTCTCGAACGAACTTTGGGTCTATCGTTCTCTCAGGTCTCCACCAAGCCTGGTCAGCTTACAGATTCTACATACCCGACCGGCATTTCGGAGCAGATGCCTGGTGATGCGGCGTCCACGATATCGCGACACCTCCTGCATCGAAGCAATAAAACGGAAAGTGGCCCGCGCTCACTACCCATGGAGCTATGGCTCAATATCTTCGAAGACCAATTACACGACTGGGAAATCGCAAAAGCAGTCGGTATTCCAACCAATCTGCCCGTGCCGAAGGAATGGCAGAATCACCTGTTAAAGATGTCGACCCCGGCTTCCTTGGAATACACCATTCTCAGAGGATCCTTCGCCGCAATCAAAAAGCGCATTGACAGCCTGCCGCGATGGAAGCCCCTCTCCGACCTGGTATGCCACCTCATCTTCAAGTTCTCTCGAACCGATATCCTCTCCTACCTCACCGAAAACCATCTCGATTTACTCTGGACCACCTCCCGACTCACCAACCTGCCATACCGCGCATCCGCCATCTACGGAAACCCCAACATCCTCACATGGTGGCGCGATGCCCCCGCCCTCCCCAACAAAGAATACATCGCCGACGCAATGGACGGAGCCTCCCGCGCCGGCTTTGTCAACGTCCTAGAATGGTGGCGAACCTCCGGCCTTGAACTTCGGTATACCGAGCGCGCCCTTGAAGCCGCCAGTGCCGAAGGCCGAGTAGCCGTCCTCGCCTGGTGGAAAGCCGCCTCGGCCAACGCACCCCCTTCCAACCCCATCCCCCTCAAAGTCGGCAAATCCGTCCTCCTTGCTGCCCAATCCGGCCGTACCGCTTCCCTAGCCTGGTGGGACGCCTCTGGCATTCCCTACACCCATGGTGAATCCGTTGCCCGCATCGCCAGCACACACGGCCACGTCCACGTCCTCGACTTCTGGTACCGTCTGAAAGGCGCCAAGATGATCTTCGACAGCCAAGTTCTCGTCGGACCTACGAAGAATGGCCACGACAACGTTCTGGAATGGTGGCGTCGCAGCGGACTCCGCGTCGAGTTCAAAACCTGCGATATTGAAGAAGCTCTCGAAGACGCGGACCCGGTCTCCGGTGCTGAAGAGCGTGTCCGCAAATGGTGGGCTCGGAACGGGCTTAACCTGGGTGTTGGAACGAGTGAGTGGATGAAGACGAAAGTGTTGTGATTGATAAGGTTTAATTGCTCTTATTACTTGTTAAGATACCTCTTTCTTTGTTTCCCGTTTCGCCTTATTCCTTCTTGTCTATTCACACCAACATGATCGAAAGTTACTTCTAATACCCCGTTATTATCTTCGTTTCTTCTCCGCTGGCGTCATTTCTACCATTCCATCGTCCTTCTGTTCATACCTATTTTTCTTCTATTTCTTTGCATGGAGGGCCTGGGCTGGTATATATTATCGCATTGCATGCATGCTATCGTGCATGGGGGAAGAATATGAACTCGGTATTTAGCGTTGGTTTGATCGTTGTACCTTTTTGTAGGTTAGGGTAAAAGGCAACTCTTTTATTTTACTTTCAATGTTTCGTTCAAGTAGTACGAGAATTTGGGTCTGTAAAATGGAGATTCCATTACACGTCTCACGATAATGTGGCCAAATGTCTGTTGAAATATAGATATGTGGAAAGTATAGAATCATTGGTTTGTGAGAGGGAACCGAAAATAATACATACTAGTTGATAACCTATGAAAACCATAGTACTACTCATGGTTAATGAACTATATATACCCGTTAGTAACTATTTACAATCGTAATTTACTTTCATCATATTGGATAAACTACTATATATTTCACGTTACCATTCACGAACAACCCCGCGAAGCCCCTTTGAGTAATAAGTAGTAGTAGTAGTAGTTGTAGTTGTTGTTGTTGTTGTTGTTGTATTGTACCGTGACATTAATTCAACCATTTTCGTTCTTATTGTGTGGTTTGCTTCGACTTTCATAAGATGTATATAAGTATACCTTGGATATGAAAGCACTAGTAAGCGCTCACCTATCTAGTATGTAGTGTAGCTGGGTATACCTTTTATACGAATCTACTGGAGGTTCTCCAGACCCCTTACCTAACTGAATTCTTTCGGTGACATTGGTATAGCAGAATCAATCATAGGGTGCTACTTCATACAAAAAACTCATTCTAACAACTACCCCGTGCGCCTCATGCCATGCGGACACCAGCCGGACAAAGGTCAATGAAGAAAAGGGAAATGGAGTGACGTCAAATGTTTAGGCCGTCCTTGCGGAGTTCATACTTCTTTCTCTTGTCGTAAATGAAATGTGCAGGCCGTTTCAGAATGGATTGTGTGCTTGAGTTGGGTTGATGTGATATCAAGTGATGCGATAAAAGGCGGGGTAGGGAGGTGTTCGTCTAAACTTCTCTCCTGCTGGGGTATTAGGCGTAGATCTAGTTATTTAGTAGGAGACAAACCTACCAGGTAGGTTCATGCTTCTCAATTCCAGGAGTGCGAATGGCGTTGCGGTCGCCAAATGGATTGTCCTCATCATCGTCGTCTTCCGTCTCTGACTCGCTGTCATTGTAGACTTTCCTTGATGAGGATGGTACAGATATGCTCAAGGGGCGAGGGGGACGAGGTGGCTTCGGGGGGTTGACAACCAGCCCTGCGAATGAGTCGGGCAGGTCGTCGCGGTCAGGGGTCCATCCCGTCTCCAGGACATCCTGGTCGCTGTCACTGTCGTAGTCTACACTCTTGTCTAAGACTTCGAATGCCATAAGTGAGGTGACTAGCTCCTCGTTTGCGTGAATCAAACTACCCAGAAACTCCTCGCTTTCCACGTGCTGGATGTATCGCAGAATTTGGCGCCGTAATGTTTTGCAAGTCTCAAACCGGTTGAGGACTTCGGCATCTTCGCTGACCCGGTGCGTTTCGCGGTTGACTAGCTTGAGGGCGTTGAGAAGGTTGGTGCTGGCGACGGAGGCTGATGCGAGGGTCTGTAGAATTTCCGGCTTCTCTTTCTCGAGGTTGAAAGACCTGCTTAGCGTCTTCTTCTCCTTCTTTTCCTTCCTGAAAGATGAGAGGGACGATTTGCTGGATGTGTGCTTGTGCTTGGGGCCACTGAGAACTGTAGCAGGTCCATTCCCGGCTGACACGGACACCGTATGGCCCATCGTAGGTTCGTCTGATTGCCCCGCATCTCGCAAGATTTTGGCTTTTGCCTGAGTAGCCGGCTGCTTACGCTTTGGTAGTTGTCTGTAAAGACCTGTAACCCGCTCCATGCCGGGAGTGTTCTTGTATGAGGCAGCCCATTGCCCGAAAAGCTGTTTGCATTTCTCTTTCACCAAGGGATCGGAAACCGGGTCGGTCGCAGCGATTCGTAGTCGTTCCAGTAAGGGCTCATCTGCAAATTCCCGCAGAAAGCGGTCGCCGGTGTTCTGGATTAGGAAGTCGAGGATTGTAAGGGCTCGCAATTGGCGGTGAAGATTGCCATACTTGCTGGGAGGGCGTTAGAGCGCTGTCGAGCAGAGGGAGTGAATACACTGACAGTTTCTTACGCAAAGCGCGACTCGCTTCCGTAGGACCACTGGCCTGGATGCGAATGGCCTCGATAAGATCCACGATTCCACTGGAATCTTCCACCTCATATTGTTCGCTGGTGAGGACCTCGATCTGGACCGTCACAGCCGAATACGGCTTCTATAAATGAGTACATGTATTAGTCCGTGAACAAGGGAGTGATGGAACCACATTCATGTCTGTGAGTTTGCAGATAGATGTGAGTGTTGTGTAATTGACACTGTTCTCAATGCCAATTGGGCTAGGCCGCGGGAAGTTGCCAAATAGACTTACCGAGGAGTGAAACATGGTGAAAGCACCGGACGAGGAAGTGTATAGAGTCGATATTCAATGACGACGACAGATAAAGACAGCCCCGCAAGTATTCAGATATGTGAAGACAATGTTTGGAACTCTCACATGCGTATCGAATTGTCACCAATACATACAGGAGGATCGACCCAGTTAAGGAGAGGTGGGTCGCGAGACGAGACGCAGTGGATTGAACCCCCTTTGTCCTCTTGGTCCTCACAATTATATGCCGCCGACAAGCAAGAGAGTGAGCCCACAATGGTCTTACCCAACAGGGACCCTTCCCGGTGCCTAGAGAGATAGATATCTATCCAGCGCGCAGCGGGGATGAAGCAGAACGGTGACGTGTTAGGCCAACTGGATAGCCGCTGTGCTGCCTTGGCGGGGGGTACAGAAGGACCTGGTGCACTAACAGTAGTAGCTTTGCATTGGCAGACTACTCGGCAGTGAATTGATCTCGCAGACCAGCAGCGTTGGAGCCGTTTGAGCTGCAGCAACTGCAAGAGACGAAGGATTGGACCGGCGCCTCCAACGTCATGCGGTGTTGATTCCATCCCGATCTCGTGACTGCCCCTCTTGCCCGTCCCAATTGGGACAAGTGCGGGGGAACTTTCCGACTCAGTGCCTGATTTGCCTGATGTGCGCCTGGGGCACTCTCCAATGGCCCACGCCGATCCCGGGCTTCTTCATTCCTGCGAGTTTGAACGGACAAGCATAATCCCACGAGCATTTCTGACCCCAGTGGTTGGACCTCGTTTGACGCAGGAACTGCTTGGATAATTAACACAGACTGCTCGTATCCTGTTGCTCAGCTATTCGCCACCCTTAGTATCCCAATTCCATGGGTCTCTGGTCAACGAATTCGGCAGATCCTTGCTCCATTCGCAGGCCGCGTACTATCTCCATCTTCTCCCGTCTGGTCCTCTGCTCCACTCTGCTACTGGGTGTCAGCTTCATCTTAAAAACCCGCCCTCATCTGCTTCCATCCCTCCCCCACCTATCCCCCTCCTACTCCTCCTATACCCAACCCACCACCATGTCCTACCAACAAGAACGCTACATTGCCGAGCTGGCCGTCCAGCGGGCCACCCTCCTTACCCAGAAGGTCTTCAACGAGAAGGCCAAGGGCACCGTCTCCAAAGATGACAAGTCACCCGTTACCATTGGCGACTTCGGCGCCCAGGCCTTGATCATTCAGGCCATCCGCAAGAACTTCCCCAATGACGAGATCGTCGCCGAAGAGGAGGCCAGCAGCCTCCGCGAGGACAAGGCGCTGAGCGCCGAGATCTGGAGACTCGTTCAGGATATCAAGTTGGTGGACACCGAGAGCGACAACCTCCTGGGAGGCCCTCTGCCTAGCGAAGAAGCGATGCTGGACATCATCGACCAGGGCAAGAGTGCTGGTGGTGCCAAGGGTCGTATCTGGGCATTGGACCCCATTGACGGCACCAAGGGTTTCCTGCGTGGCGGTCAGTACGCCGTCTGTCTCGGTCTGATCGAAGACGGTGATGTCAAGGTTGGTGCCATTGGCTGCCCTAACCTGCCTATCAACGATGCCGAGACCATGTCCGCGGGCATCGGCGCCGAGCAGTCCAGCGGCACCGGCAAGGGTGTCCTCTTCTCCGCCATCCAGGGTGTTGGTTCCATCAGCCGGCCCCTCACCAACGGTGCTCTCGCGGAGAGCAAGTCCATCTCCATGCGCCCCGTCCCCGATATCGCTCAGGCCGTGTTCTGCGAGGGTGTCGAGGCCGGTCACTCCGCTCAGGACGACAACGCCGCCGTTGCTAAGCTTCTCGGTATCACCTCCCCCAGTGTGCGTCTGGACTCGCAGGCCAAGTACTGCTCGATTGCCCGCGGTGCTGGTGACATCTACTTGCGTCTGCCGGTGCGGAAGGACTACCAGGAGAAGATCTGGGACCACGCCGCGGGTGACCTGATCGTGCGGGAAGCTGGTGGTCAAGTGACGGATATCTACGGCCAGAGATTGGATTTCAGCAAGGGCAGGACCCTGGCGGCCAACAAGGGAGTTGTCGCGGCCCCCAAGGCCCTTCAGGACCAGGTCATTGGTGCTGTGAAGACTGTCCTGAAGTTGTAAGGGCTAGGTGACGACGATAAAGGGATTTTCTATCATGAATGTAATAGATTCTCGATCAGTTCTGTCAGACCGTGCACGCTAGATGCGTCTCTAAAAGTACATAAAAAGAAAGGATACCAATTGCGAACCAAAAGAACCGTGCTCGGATATACATGTACAGAAATAATAAACACAGTTTCGTTCCCCCAAAATATAGACGCCAATTTCAACGAATCTTCTTGTCCTTGAGCTTGATCGTCTCGCCGTTGACGAAGATACCCTTGCCCTTGTAAGGTTCCGGCTTGCGCCATTCACGGATCTCCGCCGCGAACTTGGTCACAAGCTGCTTGTCCACACTCTCCAGCAGGATACGAGTCGGCTGAGGTGTGCTGGCCTTGACGCCCTTGGGAATACCCAGTTCAATGGGGTGCGAGTATCCGACCTTCAGGGACACGAATTGCTGACCGGGGTATTGGGGCTCAACGGTGGTTGCCGTGGGTTCAATGGTAGCTCTGTAACCGACACCAACGAAACTCAGAATGCAAATGTGACCTTCCGAAACTCCGAGGATGTGGTTCTGTAGATGGGCGCGCATGGTTCCTAGAAAATACATCACTCGTCAATTATGATCCAGCAATGAATTCATTTCCAACGGAGTAACGCACCCCACATAGCACGCTGGTGAGTGATCTCTGAGTCTTGAACGGCAAGAGTAGCTTTGCGAAGGGCTTCATCGTAGTCGATTTTCACGTAGGAAGGGACGTTCAGCGACAATTCACCTAGCGCTCAAATGTCAGTTTCGCTCCGCTTTTCCGCCGCCGCCGTTATGAAGAGTAGCCATTGCTCCTTACCCAAGGGTCCTTTAACCTCAACGGCCATGTTAGGGAAGTCAACAGACTTGGCCTTGGTCTTGGGCTGAGGGAGGTCGATGAACTTCAGGGACACCTCCGGGGGCACGGTGATCGCGGCGCCGCCAACTCGCGATTGTACCGGGGACGTGGTCGAGAAAGGTTGTGTCCGGAGAGGGTGAGAGAAGGCAGGGACGAGGAAGTTGGGCAGAGGTCCTTGTCTCAAAGGACTCCGCGCAAGCTGCCTAAAGCAGCTCTGAGACAAGTAACATGACATGGCGACGGTAATTGTGGATTTGAGGTCTGGATGAGTGCTTGGGAACTCCGATGCCGACTGATTTTGTCCGGAGATCTTGCACTCCCGATGTGGTTAGTGTGGTGTCACGTGATTGGTTGTATAGATGGCGCGCTCTCACTTCCCTTTTACTTCCTCCACATCACAGAATGTTGTTTGAATAGCTGTGGAATTGTTTTTCTAAACCCTAGTTTGAGTTGATCTCTTGTTTTATCTATTGTTCTGATATGATCACCGGGTGTCTCAATCCTGTACTACGGCTTCAGATGTGCTGTTGCTTTGACTGTTGCTAAGATATCAATTGCTGCTTCGTACTTTTAGCTCGCAACTTGTATACCATCCAATCGCTATTCTTTTCTTTTATCTTCTCTGCTTGATAATATCTGCTATTCTAATAAGCATAACCTCTGCGCTTTTCTACAGCTAACATCCCCAGGGTTGCGACATATCACCACAGCCAAAATACCGGGAAGCTCAGGCATTAGAATGTCCTTCACTTTGTTACGCTACCTAATACTAATACTAAACATCTGCAATGCCACAATTTCTGCTAGTCCAATGGATGGTACGTCTGCTTACACTCTTGGTTGAGCTTACGCTAACCTACTAGCAAGTGCTTTCGGCCGAAGACCGAAATTCGAATATAGACGTCGATCTAGCCTCTTTATTGACTTCCAAAAGCCACCAACGAGAAGTACTATTTTCAGATGCACTTGGGCTTCTGCAGTCAATGCAGACTCTTCCATCCTGCCATCAAATGGCAGTTTCAAAACTGGTTACTTCCTGCCAGTCGATCGGGGGGAGATCTGACAAGCCGGACCCACACACATTTACGACGCTGGAGCACATCC
This sequence comes from Aspergillus costaricaensis CBS 115574, assembly GCF_003184835.1. Classification (NCBI taxonomy): domain Eukaryota; kingdom Fungi; phylum Ascomycota; class Eurotiomycetes; order Eurotiales; family Aspergillaceae; genus Aspergillus; species Aspergillus costaricensis. The sequence goes on from NW_020291811.1 coordinate 279,478, forward strand.
GCTCAATATACGCGGCAAGACTTGCCATATGTGAGCTCAATGAGGCGGGTGCTGCAGTTCCCACTTCATGTCATTCTATAACTATGCGGCTGCCGCAGAAGAAAGGGCTCTTCGGGCTGTCCACCGGTTATAAGACCCATTTCAATACTGCAGAAACCGTAGCCAAAGGACAATTGGAGTCCTGTCTTCGTTCTCTAGAGTCACGGCCCCAGTGGTGGACATCATATAGTAACAGTAGGCAAAATGCCGTGGTCATATGCCAAGCAGCCAGATTCGAGAATGAAAGGGAGGAAATTATTGAACTCCACCGGTCTATTATTGAAGGCACGATAAAGCTTGATCATGGGCTGCAGGAAGCATTGAAAGTGGCTGCAACTGGGATTTCTCAATATAAGGAGTTCCTGCAATCAGTCGAAGTCATGAGAAGCAAGCTGGTCGTCAGCATGGAGGAGACGGAGATGCACTTCAAAACTAGGCTCGAGAATTTGATCCTCGACATGGGTGTCCACGTTGGCTCGATCCTAGAGCCTGTGGTTTCCACTATTAGGAATCTACATAGCAGCACGGCGTCTCTTGACAAAGTTAGTAAATCACAGCTTGCTAGAGCTATGACTGACGTATAGCAGGATATAGCAAACGCAGCAGAAGGTGTCAACAACTTACGGGACATCTTGAAGCTCGTTCAGGATGAAGGCATAGCATGGGGCCAACAGCAAGCAGTGACTCGACAACAGGATGCTCTTGCGTTTAGTGACCTAGTTTCAGACGTTCAAGGCGACATGGAAAAGCTGTCTGGTACTGTAGCAAACTTCGAGTCTGCCCTAGTAAGCCCTGCCTTTCCATAAACTTCTAGAGATTGACTGTGGTAGGAATGGCTTGCGGGCAGGTTTGTCCATATACTTGAGCAAGAGCAAGACATATCTAAGGTTAGCATTAGCCTGTTAGAATGGGTAATTAGCTAACCTTCTCAGCGTCTGAGTAATCTTGAAATCGCCCTAAGTGGATCTCAAATAATCGCCGAGGACTTGCGCAACGCTCAGCTAGGGCAGAATGAACTTCAAGAGCATCTCCTCACAAACATACGGATCTCTCAAGCTCTTGTCGATAAAACAACAGCCGCAGCTGCGAACCTGCAGACAATTGTCGACGACACCGTGAAACGATATGAAGAGGTGCCTGCTTCAAGACGTCTCTTAGGCTCATACCCTGCACCCGTGTATAGCCTTCTAATCGGCTTTGTTGGTGCACAGAGCCCCAAGGCAGCGCTAGTGTTACTCGTTGTTTCCATATGTATGTAATCAATGGTCTATGCATGACTTAGGCTTGTTGCTGATATTGTTGATCACAGATCATTTCCTCCTTGACTCATGATATCACGGTGACGTGCATAATGTGGCTTTCTATACTATTGCTGTCATATATCTATAACATGATACTCAGTGATCAAAATGATACACTATACGATGGTCTGGCTTTCAGTATATTTGCAATGAGCGATAGCACCTTAATGTAGCACTAAGGGACTGTCAGGGGCCGCTCCGTATACTGGTGTAAGAGAATAGTAAACCTCTGAGTAAAGAGATAATTATAGCAGATCCTATAGAAAAAAAATGTCAACCAAACGGTGATAAGCTACCCGGAAGAAAAAGATACTGACTACCTAGAGGCAGGCTCTAGGCATAGTATGAACAAGGGATGAGAAGTTAGTCCAGATGGACTGCCTGAGCCTTTAGGGTTAAACTGGGCAGAAAACAGCGGTATTATGCGGCAGAAAAGCGCCCGCCGATCAGCAGTCAGTCTCCCTCCACCCTTCGCCATTCCCTCCCAGCCTCGCTGATCTCGATCTCGACCTCAATTGTCTGAAGAAAATCTGTGACCAGGCGAATAAATATTTAAACTGTACGTGCTTCATTCCTACACTGTCATTTATATCCCTTCTTCCCGGAGACATCAATCGCAACCCCCGCAGCAAACGTCTCCGATCCACACGCAGACCGCCTTCGCAGCTGGAGCGGGCATCTGGGGTTGCGGTGTTCTCCCCCCAGAGCGCCACCTTCGAAGCAAGGTTAGCTGGCTTGATCTCCCCGAGACATTGCTGTGGATGGCGCAGGGGGTGGTTGCACACTCTAAAGGTGGTGCGAGCTCCTACTCGGTGGAAGATCGAACACGATGCGTTTCCTTTCTGCCTGGTGATAAGCTGACTTGCTCCCCGCGACTAGCGTTGAGCCTTGATCGCTGGTTCACCACTCGAGCTACCACGGATCGTTTTTATTGGTCGTATCGTCCGGCATCGTGAGCGCGTACAGTCGCATTAAACCCGCGATCGGAGCGCACCCAGCTTTTTCACTACAACGTCACACAAGATAATGACCGATCCCACTTCCGACGCACCTGCTATGGACGAGTTCGCGCAGACTCGAGGTGGCGATGACCTCTTCGACGATGAGATCGTCCCCGTTCCCGCCGTTGAACAGCAACCTGAACCCGAAGTCCACACGGAACCTGCCCCCGCTCCTGTTGTTGAAAGCGATGCGCCGCCACCTGCTCGAACTGACACCCCATCATCACGGTCGCGTGGAGGCGAAAGGCGAGGACGGGGTCGAGGCAGAGGACGTGGTGGGCGGGGATCGCATAATGGAGGCCGTCGTGGGGACGGGGCTGTGAAGAACAAGCCAGTTGAAAGTGCTCCTGAGCATGAGAATAAGAATGGAGAGGGTTCGACTCCGGAGTCGCCGGCTGAGGGAGATCAGAATGGCAAGGAGGAGACAACGGCGTCGGATCCTAAGCAGGCTGCGGCCGCAGAGGGACCGCGCGTGCCTGCGGTTCGCGGAGACAGAAGTGCTACGGGTGGTTTAAAGAAGGTAGGAGCATCCACGATATCTAGATGTATGCTTGCTAATGCGCTCCTAGCCGAAACTTACCGAAGAAGAACTGTCCCGTCGTATTGCTGCCGCCAAAGAAAACGCTGCCAAAGTTGCCGCTGCACATGCTCGAGCTGAGGCAGACCAGGCGTCGTTCCTTGAGCGCGAGAAGGTTGCCGAAGAGAAGCGACGCCAAGAACGCCAGCATCGCAAGGCCATGGATAATGAGCGGGAGCGTAACCGACTACGCAAACTGGGTGCCTTGAACGGAAGGGAGTGGGACGCCGAGAAGAAGGATGAACATTACAATCCCCGTGGTGGCAGGGGCGGCTTCCGACGAGGTATGCACGGCGGTGTGTCTGGATATGTCCGGCGAGACTTTGATTCCCAGCCCAGTGAAGAAGCCAGTGAAGACGCCCGTCCACCTCATCATCGAGGCCGCGGACGTGGTGGTCGAGGTGGACGTGGCCGCGGTGGACATCGCGGGCCTCGAGGAGATATTGCAGCGTCCGATGGTGCTGCTGACCAGCCTGCTTCGGGTGAAACCAAGCCTAAAGCATCTGCTCCAGTCATCAATAACGAGTCTGAGTTCCCATCTCTACCTGGAAGTGAGAAGAAAGAGAAGGAGAAGGCTGGTGAGGAAGCGCCCCCTACCCCTGATCTGCTCAAGTCGGACTCCTTGTCACCAGTGGCGGGAGCTTCCTGGGCCGATCAAGTCGAGTCTCAGTAATCATACATTTACGAATCTGCCCGCTTTCCTGATCATTGTGATATGATTTCAACTCTAATATGCGCCAAAGACACATGAATTCTTGCACTCATATTCCCCTAAACAGTACTTGTTGCTTGCTTTGATACGATATCATTCGAATGGCCTACGAAAGCCTTGCCCATCACTATGCGTCTTTTTCAATATCCTTATCCTTCAAGAGATGAAAGCTTTGCTTATACCTGCTTGGTTAGCTATGACGTGATGTACATACCTATACCGCACCGCAATAGAGGCGAGTCTCATCCCACTGCCTTGGGGTATACGAATTAGCCGTACTAGATACTAGGACATCACCTGCATGAACTATGCGATCATCATTCATCCAATGCCCATCAATACAGTCAGTCCAGAACGCCCTAAGTCGTGGCATTCTTCTGCGTAGCTTCCATGGATATAACATCCTGACTAAGCCGAGTGGCAATAAACGGCCAATCAAGCAGACCCCTATGACGTTTGTTCATGATGAGATCACTGCCCTTCATGAGAGATTCTCGACTATAAATCGCCCAATTTCGATCAGAGACAGAGATTGATTTATCATTGTTATCTCTATATAACTCAAGCCAAACATCTAGGTAAGTTAATCGCCATCTGGTTATACGAAAATCAAAATATATCATCACCACAACCATCTACCCCAACTATATATACATATACAACGTCACCGACATCGCCCCAAAAACATAAATTCAAACCAAACTAACAAACCCTCTCTAGAACAACACATTTTACTTTCCCAAACCTTTCACACCTTATAATATACATACAACGAAAATGTCCCAAAACCGTCTTCCAGGCTCCACCCGCGGCGGCGCCAGCGCCCAACCCACACCAGCCAACAACTCCGGCGGAGGCAGCGGCTGGGGCGACGAGGGCTATCCCAAGGGAGGAGGTCTAGGAACAGCGAACCAGACGTCGTCGGACGATGGGGTTCCTGTACGTTCATCCATCCCACTACCCCTTTCTTTACCTACCCTCTTCTTGGAAAGCAATGCTAAATAGATCTATGTGATTAGTCCGACATCCTCACCACGCCCGCCCTGCAAGGAATCTCGCAGCAAAAGCAAGCCGCAGAGCAAAAGTTCATGAATCGGTGGGATGAAGGACATGATGAGCGGGAGGGAACTTGTGCTACGGAAGATCATAGCTTCATGGGCACGAAGCCTGGTGGGTCGGATGCGTTGCCCGGTTGGAATGTGCTGAAGGATAAGTTGGGATTGTAAGCTTGCCTGCCTGCTACTCCTTCCTTCCTGATGCTCTGGCTGTTCCGTTTTTGGGATGCGGGCTGATGGGGTGGGGTTGGGTTTTTAGTCTTTATCCGGAGTAATTGGGATTTTTCTTCTGGGGTTGGTAGGGTTAATGAATGATATGAATGAATGGTATCAAATGAAATATGGTTTTGGGAATTGAGAATTTGTTATGTATTTATTGGGGAGGGATGTTAAGAGGGGTTGAACAGGCGTTGATAGTGAGATTGATGTGATATGGTTGGTTTATTGTATTAGTATAGCATGTATGTAACATTGAAGATGGATGCATTGTTTATGATAGCTTTTCCGTCTCGTCTATTCTTTCTTGGCTGTCTTGCCCTTGATTCGGTCTCGTAGGGCTACTATCTTGCCCCCCAGGCGTCCCTTAAGGGTTTGCGCGGTCAACGCGGAGGCTTCTTCGGCCGTAACGAAGCGACGGACAAGAAGGTTAAAGATGCTGCCGAAGGCGAGCGCAACTACGGTGCTGGTCAGGATGATCACGTTGTATGGCATGCTGAAGTCGGGGGTGGGAAGCGGGAGGAGAAGGCTGGTGGTGCGGATATAGATCGGGTGGTTTTGGCCGTTCGCTGCGTCGAGCTTAATTACGGCGGGAGCGACGTTGAAGCCGCGGTTCGCGTCCGGGGGATATTCTGTGTACCGCAGGATCGCTTTCTCAAAGTCGTATGTGAGAGTCACAGTTGACGCAGGCGGTATCGTCATTGCCAGCTCCAGCTGTGTTCCTCGCTCTCGGTCGATGGCCGGTCGGTAGAAGGATTCACGGATAAATTGGGAGGCGGGTACTTGTTGGCGTAGTCCATCGCGGCCTGTGATAGAAGCCTGCAGTGTGTGGACATATGGTCGGAGAAACCATGGTAGTGTCTCAAAGTAAATGAAGTCGACAGAGTTGGAGTCAGACGGGTTGTCGAAGATGATCCGCATGCCACCGCGCTCTTGGCCGTGACCAACAATCGTTCTCTCCGCGCTCAAGACAGGCTCATCAAGTGGCACATGAGTGGTAACTTCTTGTTCAGGGATGGTGATGTCGAACGGAGTAGAAGGCTCCAAAGTGAAACAGCGAGTGAAGCCATCCGGCCTCTTGGTCTCCACTGCACCTGGAGTAACAATTACCTCGCGCTCATGCGGCACCCGTAGGCAGACCGGCTCTTGAGAAGCATTATCCGTGAGAGGACAAGCGCCACTGAGGGTGCGTCCGAAGATTTCCGTCAAGCTCCAGCCCTTTTCCGATGTGCTTTCCAAAGGATAGCAGGTATCATCGGAATGGTAGGGCTTGGATGTATCGCATGCAAGCTGATCAGAAGGTACAGGTCGCGGAATGGGATTGCCTGCATAGTCATTAGTATATGAATCAGACTTCAAGTGCCAATAAACGAACCGCGGGGTCGCTTCGACCGGTCAATATCAAGGACAATGTCCACGGTCTGATCGACATGCACGTAACACTCTCCTGGCTGAGGACAGACAGGAATGACATCCACAGACATGCTCTGCCAAGACGCATCAAACAGCTTATGTCCATCTAGAAGGCTAGAAACGCCTGCCTTGCCCTTGCACGGAAGTAACTTCAGGAATGGCGTAAGGTTTTCAGTGCAGACCACCTCACCAGGAAGTGTCCCGTGTAGCAGATGCAGATTACTGGAAGCTGGATGGTCTCCCATAAGTTCGAATGAAGCAACGGGGCGAGTGGTTCGGGTTGAGTCGATGAAATTCAGCGAGGCGCAAAACAATCCCGACAGAGACTGAGTCAGGGTAATCCATTTCGCAGAGGCCCTACTGTCCATCAGTATCATTGCACATGCTACGTCGTCCTCTCCTTCCCGGTCACACATACGCTTCATCATTGGGTGCATCTATCCATGCCCATAGCTCAACACCAGTACCACCCTCTTTGCTCCCGTTCCAAGGACGGGGACCCCAGCTCTCAGCATCCCATCGTCCAGTAGTGAACCGCAGATGAAGCTCCTTCGTGTTGGCGTGCTGTAGGATCTGACCTAATGCTCTCGGAAAGTAGCGGAAATGGCGTTCATCGAAGGACTCTTGGGACTCATTGCCACGAAAGTTGAAAGATGCTAACAAGGATGATTGCGGGAGTGGTTGGAGGTATAGGCTCTCGTGGTAGTCGGAAGTCGCTGATGTGAACGAAGAGAGCGCGACAACGAAAAGTAAAGTAAGGAGAGAGAGGACCGTCATCACGTCATGCTTGCCGATGCAGAAAGTTCTAGATACTGTGTAGTGATTCTATCGCGTACCTCACTACCACTAGCCTGCCATACACGGAGTGTAAGTTCAGTCCTCCGAGCGGCGGAGAAGAACGCTCGATTGCGATTTAATTCAAGCAAAGCTGAATAACAGGCTGACCGGGCCGCGCGACAGTATCAAGCCTGCATAAGATGTATCAAGCGTCAGAGTGTCCAGATCATGGCACCGATGTCGCCAACTAGTAGTAAGGTGGAAAGGCCGAGCTGTACTCCGCAAATCAGCGGGAATCGACAGGGGGACTCCGGTTCAACTTATATAAGCGCCAGCCGCGGTTAGCGCCACGCCCGCAGAATCTCGACTCTCCATCGCAATCTCCATTCAATCTCTCAGTTACGCTCTGACCATTCGTGCTCTCCCCACCCTTCATTCTCCCTCTGGCATCATCCCATCATGGCGGCGGAACAGAGAAAGCTGCTTGAGCAGCTTATGGGAGGTAAGTTGCCCAATCCTAGCTTCTACCAAGCTCTAAACAACAGCTAATCCAATTCTTTTTCCAGCGGACCAACTCATAGGTACCGGCGCTCCCTCTCGCAATGCGCAGCTCCAAATCACCGATCCGAAAGTCTGTCGCTCGTATCTTGTCGGCACTTGTCCGCATGACCTCTTCACCAATACCAAGCAAGATCTGGGCCCTTGCCAGAAAGTTCACAGCGAAGGATTGAAGACGGAGTATGAGACCGCCTCGGCGGCCGAGAAGGCCAAATGGGGATTCGATTACGACTATATGCGCGACATGCAGAAATACATCGATGATTGTGACCGACGTATTGATACCGCTCAGCGACGCTTGGAAAAGACTCCGGATGAGATCAGGCAGACCAACAACTTGGTAAGGCATACACTCACCCCCATCTACAGGATACTTCAAGCAGCCAAGAGAAGACATGGGGCTAACCACATCTCCAACAATATAGCTGAAACAAATCTCCGACCTAACGAAAACCATCAACACGGGCCTCCTCGAGATCTCGGTGTTGGGCGAAACCGGCTCCGTCGCACAGGCCCTGAACGAACTGCACAAGATCCGCACCGCCAAGCACCAGAAAGAGACATGTGAACGCGAATTGAAGAACCTCCAAGATACCTCCGGTCCGTCGGGTCATCAGAAGCTGCAAGTGTGCGATGTCTGCGGCGCGTACCTGAGTCGTCTCGATAACGATCGTCGGTTGGCGGACCATTTCTTCGGAAAGATGCACATGGGATACTCGGACATGCGCAAGGGGTTTAAGAAGCTCAGCGAGGAGCTTAAGGGACGGCCTCCGCCGGTTCGTCACCACGATGACGATGATGGTGGCTGGGGTGGACGCTCCGGTGGTGGACGTGGTCCTAGGTATGGCGGTGGTGGTTACAAGAAGCGCGGTCCTCGCTGGTAAAATATTGATGAAGCGTCTTGTCTTTTTTCTTTTCTTGGAGTTTATTCTGCAATGCTGTTGTAATTTGTCTGGATTTGCATAGCGCAGGCGTTCTTGTTACTACTACGTCTGGGATGTTACGGATTAAATAAAAATATAATAAACATGTACAGGCCGACTGCATTGCTTTCAACTTTCGTCTCCGGATCCCCTATGCGGACGTGTGACAATGAGGACTGAGTAGTAGTAATAGTATTACGATAATATCATATTCGAGTTGTTTACTGAGTATATGAAGTCATCATAGAGAAGAATGGTATAAAATAGTAGAATAGTGTTCATTTTGACATACAAATTCAACGCATGTAAAACAGCATGCGGATAAGAACAAGATGAGATGAGGGGAAATTCCATAGTAAAAAAAGAAAAGAAAAAAAAAAGGAGAAGGGATAAAAATAACAAACCCAGTGTTGAAACAAACCTCGCTGGGGGTACATAAAGTCCATTGTTCATGGCAAGCACTAAAAAGCAAAGAGAACAGATCAAATAGATAAGCAGCCCGTAAAGTCGCCCAAATACCCGTTTTGGAAAAGAAAACCCTACCCCAGCACATGGGAATAGCAGTGCGGGAAAAAAAAAAATTACACCAAGCCCCTGGAGATAACCCTGCAAAAGAAAATGGAAAGCGAAGATATGGGAGAAGAAAGACGTTACTGTACAGTAGGCAGTGTTGAAACACCCTTTCCCCCCCCCCTTTCTCTCTTTTTTATTTTTTTTTGTATTTGTCTCTCTACCGTGCATTCTGCTGTGGACCGTGTCCGTTGGTCCTGGTCGCCGTTGCTAACTCTTCTATCAACATCGTGTAGTTTGAGCTGACTTCTGGTCGACGTAAGAGGATATCCCGGACCACGCTTAGCTGGGAGGCATCAGCGTTCGGGGCATGGGAAAGAAGTTGTTGGATAGCGGGTGTATTGGCTTGCGCACCGAGGACCTGTATTGCGGCGGCGAGCCCGGTGAGGGGTGGTTGGTTGGGCTGTGGAGGCTGGTAGGGGGTGAATTGTGGAGCTGCAGGTGGTGGCTGTTGTTGGTGTTGTGACTGAGCTTGATGCCCATAGGGTATTTGCGTTTGAGGCGTTCCGTCGTAAGATGATACAGGAGTGGGTGTGAACTGGGACGCAAGCGGCGGTCCAGGAGTCAGGAAATGCGCCTGCTGAGGCGTCCCCGCTGCCACGGTCAATGGACTGGCAGAAGCACCGGGCTCCTGGCTCGGGAAGTGCGAAGGAGGCTGCACGGATGGTGGATTAGAATCGCCGGTCTTGACGGCAAAGACCACGAGCATGACGCGCTCCGGTGTCGGATCTTCAAGAGCGTTGTTCTCTAGAAGCTCGATGAACTCCGGCTTCTTGGTGGAGCCTGCTTCAATAGGGATAAGGTAGGTATCCTTGACAGCTGGCAATGGATGTTTGCCAACAACACCATATCTCGAACGGTCTTGAAAGTAGCTGAATAGCTTATCGAACCCTGCACGGTCCTTAGGGGAGTCGGGGCGGGTGATCGAGATAACAGTCACATCAGTCGAGGAGCTGAAACGTAGACCGCAGAGGTATTCGCTGGCGAGAGCAATCTCAATCCTTCCATCAATGGACAATGTCGGTGGAGCAAGCTGACTCCATGGTATGCGTCCGCTCAAGTCAGCTCCTCCGACATGCTTCGCGGAGGAAGTAAACTCGGTAATCGGATTCATGACGACCTTGCCATGCCAGATGGACCCTTCGTCATGAAAGTCCTTTGGTGAGTAGGGGGGTGAGTCGGGCTCATCGTCTCCCAATAGTTGATCGATCTCAGCATCAGCCTGAGCCTTGGCTGCTGGCAGCTGCTCACGAATATGAGCAGACACTTCGGGGAAGACCTGCTCATGGCTGGTGCCACCGGGAGAATGAGCCCGCGCGGGGAAGTGGTCCTGGTGAGTGGTGACACCATCGGTCATCTTGGTGTCAACATCCTGTGATTTCGATGCCTTCCGGGTGTCATCAGTCTGAGCCTGGGGGCCAGGGGTCGTTGGGCTCTGGCCAGCGGAGCTGCCATCAGGATCAGCCAAACTGCGTCGAGCGGCAGCAGTAGAGAACACGGGCTCGCTGGCGACATTGTGGTTATCATCTTCAATAAACTCTTCACCCTTATGGGTCCGTCTAATGCGAGGCCCTTGTTCTTGCACGATGATGTGCTGCCGTTCAGCTTCCCGCTTGATTTCGGCATCCTTCTGCTGCAGTTCCTCACTTGCCATGTCTTGGGTGCTCATCTTAGAGAGGGCATCGGGAGATAAACTACCTACGAGCAGACGGTCCCGTAGAGAAGGGTTCTTCTTTACGTTGAACATGATCGTCCGCAATTGTGACCTATACGGCTCTGTGGGCTCCCCAGTTCCTCCGCATATATTCTCATACATAGCGCTCTCGAGTGAGAGAGAAAGCTGCCGGGCAAATTCCTCCACCGATTTCACCCCGGACCCTTCGGGAATTTGGAACGATCCTCGTTCCTGGGCCTGAGTAATCTGCTCTACAAATAACTTGACCAGAGCTTTGGCAACACTCTTGCGAGATGGATGCGTAAGCTGGTCCGCGGATTTCGAGCTATCAGTCACTGCTGTCCCTGCAGCAGAGCTTTTCCGGGAAGAAGGCGCACTGGGCTCCTCCTTCACTTGAGCCGGTTTGGCAGCGGGCGCTGGCACCGGCGTCGCAGGTGCTGGCGGTGACATCTTTTGCTGCTTCGGTTTCGGTCCCTGGTGTGTCAGTGTTAGCAGAACTCTTCTCAACCGATGATATTTAAATTAACGAGAACTTACCGGTTCAGGCACTTGCGCCTCTTGGTGCTCATCGAATTTGCGCTTTTGGGCGCTTGTCGACTGGGTTTCAGGAACATGTCCATTCTTCTCAGGAGCTGGCGTCTCGGCTTCAGGAACTGGTGCGGCCGGCGCAGGAGGCGCATCAGGCGCATCAGGGGCAGCAGTAGAGGCTGGAGCGGGAGTTGAAGAGGTTGCAGCGCGCGCAGGTGTGCTGGTCTCTGTCTTGGGCTCGCTAGCTTTGCGCTCGCTGGTCTGACGCTCACTGGCCTGAGACTCACTCGTTTTGCGCTCGGCCGTCGGAGGTTCGCTGGCCTTGGGCTCGACTGATTTAGATTCGCTTGTCTTAGGCTCAGACGCCTTGGGTTCACTTGGTCTGCCTCTTCGGCCGCCCTTCTTGCCCTTTCTGCGTCGAGATGCCTTCTTCTCCTCAGCTTCCTTGCGCCTCTTTTCGGCAGCTTCCTCCCAAGGCTTTTCACCACGCGCGATCTTTTCGAGAAGAACTTTGTGATTCTCTGGCTTGCATTGCTCACAGAAGTATTCGTCCGGTTCTTCCCCCTTCGCGTATGTCAAGCCCATACAGTCATTGTGTTGCCAGGCCGAGCATCGATCGCAGCAGATCATGTCGCGCTCAACATCTTCCTCCTCTTCATATTCGCCACAAATGCATCGAATGATTTCTTCTTCTTCGCTGGGAGCAGGCGTCGGTTCGGCGGAGGGTTTGGGAGGCTTGTCTTTCGGCTGGGCTTTCGCCTTGGACTTCTTCGCGGGCGTTTCGGTGATCATGTCGAGGTTCTTGTGCTGGCCCTTGGTCGAGCGACCGGAGCGTCGTGGTTCATCTGGCTTAGTAGTTAGCTTTCTGTCCCGACGAGAAGTGGAGTGTGCTGCCAGTCGCCACCCATCGGGAAGGCCGACAATGGTCGCACGACTTTCGGTATACAATAGCTTACCGGCCATGATGGAAGTATATAAGGTATTCAAATTTCTACGGCGCGAAGCTTTGGGGGTTGTAAAAGGTCTGAGATAGAGTGAAGAAAAAAAAGGATTGCGCACGCCACCCAAATCTCGTTCTACGGCATCAGAAGGGCTAAAGTAATACACAGAGGAAGGCTCTGAAAAGTGGCACTTGTTTTTGTTTGCCCGGTCCACGCAGGTATTACTTTGTCCTTGCACTTCCAGCAGCGATTTTTAGTCTAGAGACAACGCGTGGGCGCCGGTGGGTGGTGTCACACCAAGCGGTTGGGTGGTGCTGAGTCTCGTTTGAATGCTGTCGCGCGCAGCGTGAATGCTTGGCGTGAGCGGGGTCGCGTGTAGACTGCGCAGCGCCTGAGGCGGCTTATCCCCGAGTGAATCGAGAGCTGACGATGGAAGTTTCGCAGAATAGCCTCGCAGGAGTGTCTGGTGATGAAATGAACGTCCAGCGACGAGCAGCGGGGGATGCTGGGAGATGGAAGAAGACAGATGGTGGGAAGAGAGGAGATGCTGTCGCGGTTGGATCGGGATGCTGAGTCATGCGCACGTGACTGCGGCTCCGCGGAGAATGGCTTGGCAGGCGCCAGTCCGGCTCCTTCTCGTCGCGTCTATTTTTCGGCGCCCTCGAAAGCTTCTCCAGATCCCCACATAGACTGTCTTTTACTTCTCACGATCTTCTTGCCCGTGCTACTTTCCCCCTCTCCGAAGTTGACGTGTTGTTTAGAGCTCATCTTAAAATCAAATCAATACCTATAATCTTTTACTATCCCACCTTTACTCAGTACAGATCATGGCAGATGTTCGATCATTACTTCGGAATGAGCTCGCCGCCCGCAAGGGCTCATCCCAGGCAGGGAGCAGCGCAACGAACCGTGTGACCAAAAAGCGCAAGGTAGACCCAGCAGATGATTTGAGGCGCAAGAGGATGAGGGCAAGTGTGCCATCTGGTCCGTCGACCGCGCATACCGTACAACCGCCCAGTGCACGAGCTATCGAGGAGGAGGAAGAGATGGAGGGATCAGAGCAAGACATCGCCGGACCGCAGCCGCCATCTGACATCGCAGTTGAGCAGCCAACTGCTCAACCCGATGTACAGCCATCAGATACGCCTCTTGTAGCCGCCGAACCGCCTGCCCCGACCACTCAAACCATCGATGAGGATGAATGGGCCGCTTTCGAGCGCGAAGTTGTCGCCCCCACCCGCATGCCGCATAGACCGGCTGCGCTCGCCGCAGAAGCGACCATATCAGCAGCGCCAGTATCTGCAGACGAGCTCGCCGCTCAGCAGCAGAAAGAGACCGAAGCGATCAAGAAAAGCCGTGAGGCTGAGGTCGAAGGAGAAAGGGAGGATGCAGCGCGGTTTATGGAAGATGAGTTTGATGAAATGGAGCAATTAGAAGAGCGTGTCAGACGTCTGAAGCACAAGCGTGAAGAGCTGAGGAAATTAAGAACCGTGGAAGATGCAGAAATGCAGAGAATGGACGAACCTCCTTCCGCTGCTAGCCCGTCAGGGGACCAATCAAACCCACCTGCAGGCAACGCAAATGAAGATGAAGACGATGAAGACGACGATGATGATTATGACGATGACTGGGACAATTGGAGATTCAAATGAATTTAACGCGGCTAAGGGTCGGGTGTGGGAAATACAGGCGTCATTTCATACGAGGGAGGTCCCGGACTTTTCTTACTTACAGTGATACCCAATAAGCTATGTGAAATCACAGGCCATTGCTCTTAATTTTCTTAATGGGCCACAGTACACTTTTTATCGGCGTGGGCGGTATCCCGTGTTTCATGATGGGGCAGCGACATATTGTACTCTTAACATATTATCTACGATGAAACTCCTATATGCGAGAGAATGTATACTGGATCAGCCAGAAAGGATGGAAATGTATTTTTACAGTCATTTGCAATCATAAGTATGCTTTATATATCACATAGGTTACCACTCTAACTCTTTAGGGGTGTTGACTGGCGTTCTCGCCTTGGTCCTTTGAAGACTGATCTTCGGCTTCTATGTAGCTTCGAAGTCCACCCCTGTTGATCCTCATAGCTTCCTCGATCTCCGCTTCCCCTTCTCTCAGAAGATGTTTACCGCGAACAAGCTCGCCCTTTTGCTTTCTTTTCTCCTCTTGTACCTGCTTCTCTCGTTCAGCCAGCGCTTTCTCGCGTCTGTCACGTTCAACCTTCTTCCGTTCTAGCTCTTCTCTTTCCTCGGCGGTCATGTCGCTTTCTGGAGCAGCCGGCAAGGTAGAGATGTAAGCCTCAATAAGCGGATTCCGCGCTTTAGGCGTGAGGGCGATGTATCTGAGATCGGTGATGATGGACGGAGGGAGAGCCTCCAGATTAGATGACCGATTTAGTTCGTGTAGTGGCACAGATTTTAGTAGCGCTGAAAGATCAGACTTGCGCGTGCTTTCTGACTGTTTCAGTCGAGAAACCAAATCGCGATAGTACTTCTCTCGATCTTTGTCTGACATTTGCGTATCCTTCATCTCTGGTTCCTTTTTGTATTTGCGCTTAAACTCGGGCCAATACAACTTTGGTGTGGCGTGTTCCTGGAGGAAAGCCAGGTACTTGATGCGCGGGTCCTTCTTTTCTTCCTTCTCTTTGCGTTCTTTGAGTTCTTGAATCCGGTCACGACTCCAGTTGGACCAGACCTCACGGCGCGTTTTCATGTTTGGTAGCACAGTGTAGCGGGTAT
This sequence comes from Aspergillus costaricaensis CBS 115574, assembly GCF_003184835.1. Lineage (NCBI taxonomy): Eukaryota > Fungi > Ascomycota > Eurotiomycetes > Eurotiales > Aspergillaceae > Aspergillus > Aspergillus costaricensis. The sequence goes on from NW_020291811.1 coordinate 294,511, forward strand.
CATCAATGATCCGGCCTTCTTCGATGATCTTCTCCCACGTGGAGAATGGGTTAATGCGATAGTCGTCAAGAAGATCACGGAATAAAGCTGTGGCATCCTCCTCCGTGAGCGGAAGGCCCTCTGCGCCTTCTTCCCATTCTTCTTCTCCGGGTTCGCCGTATTCGCCAGGGTCAAGGCCATATTCTTCTCCCATTGCCGCCAGTTGGTATTCCATATCCTCTTCCGTGAACTCCAACGGCTGTTGGTCGTCCCCTTCTTCGGTTCTCGGTCGCTTGAAAGGTTGCTCTTCCTCACCCTCGCTGTCAGTAACTTCGACCTCCTCATACTCATCGCTCTCTTCCCCGGCCGCTGGAGCAGCACCAGCTTTTGCTTCTTCCAACTGTGGTTGCTCGGAGACCTTAGCTTCCGGTTCTTCTTTGGCGACAACTTCCATCTCCTCGCCCCGCTCCTTCCTCTCTTTTGCCTCTCTCTCCAAGCGATCGTATTCGAGGACCCCTATCAGGACCTCCGGGGGAATCTTCCAAAAACTTTCGTTTGTTTCGGGGTTGTGTACAAATCTCCTTCCCAGCTTCGTCTTCACGAGCACCCATGGCGCGCAGCCAGGAATGTCATGTTTGGTTTTCGGCCTATCCTGTGGCCCACGGGGCTTGCGGTCATGGTAGCCTCTACCACCACGAAAGCCTCCGCGTGATTGACTATCGAACGGTGCTCCGTGTGGTGCAGCGCCATGCCCGAAGCCATGAGGAGCATAAGGAGTCGAAGAGAAAGGAGGAAGTGTATCCGGAGTTAAGAATGGCGCTTTATTTGAGGGTTCTGGTGCTGCGGCGGGCGGAGGCTGTACGGGAGCGGCCTGAGGTCTCGTATATGTGGATTGCTTTGTCTGCGAGTTGTAGTAATACAGATGACCTAGGCTTGATTAGAGCGACTCTAAGAGGAATCCGGGTAACTGGCAATCAAACCTGAAGGAGCTTTATGTTCGGTCCATCCTGGAGGTAACGGAGGGGGCGGGGTATACGTAGATTTAAGCATTGCGACCACAGAGGATCCAAGAGATTGCGCGAAAAGGTATCAATTAAGTGACAATAGTATAACAAGACATTCGGTTGCAGTTTGAGGCGCGAAGGAAAGATTTCCGGAGCGGGATCGCGCAGGCCGAGAGCTTTCGCAATGAGAGTTCGGGTGGTCCGAGCTTGGCGGACTGACGGTCAGCCCGGACGCTCAGAGGTGGACGCGCCAGGGCGAAGTTGCCTGGTCACCACTCTGCGGGAGCTCATCCGACCTTCCTGCACAGCTCGCCCGTCACTCATTCCTCATCTCCAATCCTCCCTTTTCTCTGTCTGTTTTCTTCCACAAACAATATTCTCCCATAATCTACTCAAGTTGACGTCCATTTCAAGATGTCACGGAGATACGATTCCAGAGTATGCCTGATTCCCAATTCCGTCGTTCCTTGGGAGCTTTAGCTGACCCGATGACGTCCGTCTACAGACTACCATCTTCTCCCCCGAAGGTCGACTCTACCAGGTTGAATATGCGTTAGAAGCCATCTCGCATGCCGGTACCGCCCTAGGAATTTTGGCCAAAGATGGAATCGTCCTCGCAGCGGAGAAGAAGGTCACCAGCAAGCTACTGGAGCAGGACACATCTGCGGAGAAGCTATACACGCTGAACGAGTATGCATCGCAGCCCCATCGAATTGCAGGTCTTTTTGTGAGATGGAAATCTAATGTTTGGGCAGCAACATGATCTGTGCTGTTGCTGGTATGACGGCAGACGCAAACATCCTTATCAACTATGCCCGACAAGCTGCCCAGCGGTATCTTCTCACCTACAACGAAGAAATTCCTTGCGAGCAACTTGTCCGTCGTCTGTGCGACTTGAAGCAAGGATACACCCAGCACGGTGGTCTCCGTCCCTTCGGTGTTTCGTTCATCTATGCCGGCTACGACCCTCTCCGGGAGTTCCAACTGTACCAGAGCAACCCCAGCGGTAACTACGGTGGCTGGAAAGCAACTAGCGTGGGAGCAAACAATGCTAGTGCTCAGAGTCTGCTGAAGCAAGATTACAAGGAGGACTGCGACCTGAAGGAAGCTTGCGCTATGGCCGTTAAGGTTCTTAGCAAGACGATGGACTCGACCAAGCTGAGCAGTGAGAAGAGTAAGTCATGACCGATCCTTGTCCGTGATTACCCGTACATGGGTACCACGCTGTCACGGTACCGTGACCTATGCTAATGCGTTGGCCCCTACAGTCGAATTTGCTACGGTGGGGAGGACGCCGGAAGGCAAGATCTACCACCACCTGTGGAATGCTGATGAGATCAATGCCCTTCTGAAAGAACACGGGCTGGCCAAGGTTGATGACGAGCCCGAGGCTGGCGAGATTAAATAAATGAGAAGACGACCCGATTTTGCTACTTGACCAGATAATCCCACATGTTTCCTGTGCAATAATCGCGCACTTTTCTGCCCAACGTTTACGATGTAGATTCTCTACAGTCTCGTATATATACACTCGTATGACAGGTCGCTCCAAATCACTCACGGCACGGGTGAGGCCTATAGCTGCATCTGAAGCGCAACTGACGTCGGCCACGGGTGACGTGGCAAGCCTTGATGTCGAATTAAGCATCGGGCAATTCATTGCAGGTCTACACTCGCGTCTGTCGACCGGAAATGCCCAAAGCCATCATTGATCTTGGGACATGAATGGTCCACGTAGTCTTCAAGCCCTCGAGCACCCTAGGCGCTTGAACAATGCTGAATGTTTCGGAACTTTAATGAGATGTGAGGCCCCGTATATATAAGAATCCCCGGGATCCAAGCTGGTGTCTTGTTTGCAACACAACCACAACAATACCAAGCGAATGCACCGGCTGTGAATGTGTTTCGATGTCAACCTGTCCGGTCTTCTTGAGAATTTGACGGCCGTGTCATGGAAGCATCGTAGGCGCGGGGTTATTGAGAGAGTCTCTATGCATACCCCCAGGATCACTCAAAGATGAGTCAAGCCCACCGAATTTGTCATAATGAGATATCAGTGTTAGGTTTCTTTCCGGATTCTTATGAGAAGATTGAAGACCGCAGAAGGCAATCACTAACTTGGTAGCTTTGGTGTGGAGAGGAGGCCATCACGTGCGATGGACCGCCCAAACGCGGGGTACACAACTCCATGATCAGCTCCGTATCTCCCTTCCCAATCTCGCCAGCCTCTGCTATCAACAATCATGATACGACCATGGTAAAAAGAAAGTAGTTCGTACAGTTGGACTACTTGGTTTGGTCTTTGGGTTGACGACTTTCCGACTCTAACCCCACTTCTCACAATGGCCCCTACTTCTGTTCCAATTGTTATGGGAGTCTGGTTACCTTGGTCTGGCGAGCCGCTCGTTAAGGACATGGGCGCTTATGATGTGGAACACCTCCTCGTGAACGCTGCACGAAGGTACCAGATTTGCACAAATGAAACCTTTTCATTGGATGTTATGAATTCTCGACAGCAGATTGCTTGATTCACACTTTTCCCGCCAACCATTGCATGGGCCTGGCGTGAAGAACCAACCTCCATTCGATCATCAGAAACAAAAAGGAAAGAAAAAAAAAAAATATTAGGAAAAGAAAGGTGTCAAGTGACACAGCCCCTGTGAGGCACAGAATTTACAAACAGGAACATGGTCTGAAACCGAAAGACAATACCAAAGAGGGAATCCTAAGCACAAATGAAAGCAACAGCAAGTGGCCCAACGCATGGCCCCTGAAAAGTTTCCATCCTTCTTTCATGAAAGTGCCTTTCTTCTCTCGTCACGCTCCCGCTGCAGTTGGCGAATTTCTTTTTCGAGCTCCATGACGAGTTTCTGTGACCGGTCCATGGACGCTACGAGAGTGCTTCCCTCCCGTTTCCATCGATTCAAGCGTTCCACCTCGGCGCTTCGCCGCCGGTACTTGGTTTCGATCTTCTCGCACAAGCGGCATAGTGTTGTTTCAAACTCAGTCATATTGACGAGCCTCATGCCGCAGGTCTCCCCAGTGCGGTACTCATAGTTGCAGCGGTGAGCGAAACTTGTCCAGCTCCAGTCTCCGCATGCAAATCTCTTCTGGTTGTAGAAACACATCCCTATCATTCAATCGTCAGCTAAAATACTAATCAAGCCGTGGTCAAACTCACTTGTTGCTGATACAGTTTGTTGTTTCACGTCGCTACTTTGAGTTCTATTGGTTCTGCCAAATGCTCCTGCCGCGCTGCAGAGGTTTGATAGGCTAAGCTTGCACGAGGCCTATGGAAGGTTGCCGGTTGTTTTAAAACGAAACACCTTATTCTGAATAACAACGATTTAGATCTCACGATAGCTCTTGAAGAAGCTGAGTCTGAAACGGATAATGATCCAGATTCAATCGACTGGTAGGCCCCGGGTCCTATTTATGTTTCGCAAGAAGCTTCTATGTTACGGCCCAGCCAGTTCTCGTACTCTACCAGTCAACCGTCGATCAACCCCTCAACATACGATGGCTTATCGACTACGGCATTCTGCTATCACTTTCACATCACATCCAGTGCTTTTCCGGTTGGCTATGCTGGGGTCTTCCAGCTGTGGAGACACAAGTTATCCACAACCTTCCTAATCAGGTCAGTTGTAGTCAGTGGATGCTTCACGGATGCATGCGTGTTGCTGTCGTGGCGGTATCATTTCTCCTGAATCAGGTTGACCCCTCGAAAATCCCTCATTTGATATGGACGGTTTTCGTCCTCCTGGCTGGGATTGCCATTGCAGCCTTGGTTGTTCCAACGATCATCCCCGCTTCCTTTCTGCGTCTCCGTTGCGTATGGAGTCGTCCTTCGAGAAGAAGACATGCCTCACCCTTACTGAATCAAAGCTCCTGCATGAAAAAAATAAACCGTTTCTTTATTTTGTGCCAGCTGTCAGGCCGTCCGTCTCACCGTCCAAACCTTTTTTGCCCCTTCTGCATCCAAGAAAAAAACCTAGTGTTCCGTCTTGAGTGGATGGAAAAAGCACAGTTTCGCTTTGCAGGACCAGTGTGGTTACGGCTATGATCATTTAGTCTGGTTTGTTAGATGCCTTACCACCATAACCTTGTGGCTAGTCACTCACAACCAATTAGTCCGCTCGCGAACTGGCCTAGTGTCATAACCTCTGATACGGACTTTGGGCCGAGGGTAGGGTGACTCCGAGACATCTGCCCAGTTGGACTTTACTTTTTTTTACTTTTTCCCCTCTCAACTCTTTACCTGACACCTAGTATGCCCAAAGGGTCAGGGTTCTGTCACCTGGTTGCAACCCTACCAAGTTCCTTCTACCATGTATCCCGAACACTGGTCCACACAGGAATCTGGCCCCCGTGCCAATGGTCATCTCGTGTACTCCGCATGTTTCCGTCTGGCTGATATCAACCAGATGTTTCTGCATCTAGTGGCGAACGACGCGTCACTAGAAGCCCTTCATTGGCGTCCATTGCTTCCTTGGATTTTACCTCGGGAGTCAACATGACATGCAGTTGCATGATGAGCTCAATATTCCATTAGGGACTGATTCTCTTCAGCTGATCTCCCACATCTGCAGACGAATAATCCCGCATTTGTCCCCGCTCGGGTGCAGGGTTTATCTTCATTTGCCTGCCTTCCTCGGCCAATATGATAGGATGTCGGCTCTGTACATCAGCCATGGCAGATACTGACTGTGGTACGGTGCACCTACTGTCGAACCCGTGCAGCTGCACTAAAGCTCGGAGTCTCACTGACGTGGCACGCTTCGTCTGGTCGAGGTGCTCGAAATTTCGGCCTTTCGTGGTGAAGAGGGGGGTTTTCGACGAGAAGATGGTGTACAGAATCCATAGCAACTCGAGCAAGGCAGCCTTCAGTTCCTCAGCATTGGCCTATAGGGGGTCAATGTACCCGAATTTCCGCTTGTCCGGACATCCTTCGAGATGATTGCATGAAACTCTCTCATGCGTCTGTACATCCATCACAGCGTTGGATCGTCGGTCAACCCGCCTAGATTCCCTGTGTGCTGAGAATCCGAGCATGGAATGATGTCGGTTGCCAACTCAGCGACTATCGGTTCTGGCTTACAGCCGCAACCTGGAGGCAACACCGGTTACCAACTGTTCTGCCACTCACGAGCTGCTCAATCTCAGTACTCGCGATGCGATTTGCCACCCCTCTGCCTTCTCTTGCGAGCTGTCTTACTTCGGATGTTTCTAGTCCAGCCTTGCCTGTGGCAATTGTACTTCCGTAACCAGGATTTGGCTCGATAGTTCCGGTAAATCGTCCTTGCCCAACCTGCCAGGATTTTCGATTTACGCCTGATGGTTGTGAGTTTCTTTTGGGCTGCAACTGTCCGGAAACTCTACGTTTTTTCTACTTTGAAGCCGAGTGATCTATCCACGACGTTGAAATTGGATTTTGTGACCCACATAATTGCACCGAAATACTGGGATTTTTCAATCCCGTGACTGTAACGTGACCGCAGCCCTCTGCGCATCTACGCATACATGTTTTTCTTGCAGTCAACAAATGGAATATGTCAAACGACCTTTCGAGAAATTAAGGTAAGGAAGCATTTCCCTCTGTTTCCGGCTTACGAGTTTGGATTGGCCAGCGGATGAAAGCATATTCGACGGTGTCAGCATGCTGTAGCCAATGAAGTGGTTCAGCTGGACGGGTGATATATGCAGCTAAAAGGACCCCTGTCATTGCTTTCTAGCCCGCAAAACGCCTAGACTAGACAAGTCCGATTGACTTGAGCAGGGAAGAATCATAGCGGGTCCTCGCATCTGCACGTTGGCACCTGCAATTATTTCTCTGCGGCCTCGAGTTTGAGGCATTCAGCCTTGCATGTTGCACAAGTCGGTTTGTGGCTTTGACCCAGTGCTCTTCATCCTGTCCATCGATCCGCCTCGACCGGCGTAAGCTCCCTGCGTTTCCCAATCGGGTATGATCTTTATGCGTGAGGCCATGACCCAGCCCATAAACATCCCCGCCTTGTGGACTATCAACGTCCAGCACAGAAGCCTGAACCATGAGGCAACTTCAATTAGCCCGGGATCTTTGCATGATCATGGTGATTACATACTTGAGTCTTGCGTCAGGCGGTCTCTACCAAATGCACGGAGACTGTGCCATCGCACTTCCATAGTCTGGGCTTAATTGAGGCGGCATCCGCGTGTAGCATGATTGACGTGTCAAGTCTATCACTCCGATGGACAGACTTTGTTCATTTTGCTTTTCCCGGTTGTGGCGACCTGATGAGTACAGCACCGTACTTCTTCCCGGCACGATGAGAAGCACAAGGCATCCACTTTGACCAGGAAGGCTGCCTACGATCGGTGGGGAACATGAATTCTGCCTTGCTCTATGTCTTTGAGGCGAGGCGATCACGCCGCTACTCTAGAAACGTTCCCCAGGTGGTAGGTGATGGGCTGATGCCATTTTTCCCTGTAGTTCACATAATCCAAACATTGAGACGCGTTTCTCTTTCACCAGACTATTTGGAATCTGGAAGGACCTTGTCGCTTATCGTCTTTTTTGCCCTCGTAAATCAGAGCCCTTTCCTTGTGTACAGTAGGTATACATCCGGATATACATCGGTGGTCACGTGGCCGCATGCACCCTGGCAAAGTAGATGACGTCAAGATGATAGTAGTCCAGCCAAGTTCCCTCAAGAGTTCTAACACAACCCCCAAGTATTTCTCTTCAATATCACTTCTCCTAGAATTTATTTTCAAAATACTACTCTCATACATGTACGCGAAGACACTTAACGCAATTCCCCAAAGCCCATTTAATCACCGGCTAACCATTGCTCCCAGAACTATATACATCCGCCACAACTACTACACCATCACCATTAGACCCAACAATTGAAACACATTCCTCTCCAATCCGGCTCAAAAACAACCCAATTCCACCAACCTACAGACCACCATGCTCAACCGCATCACCCCAATCGGCCGCCTGGTCCAACGCACCACTCAAATTCAAACCCGAACCCGAACCCTCCAACCCGCCACCCGCACCTTCCGCACCATCGCACCGCTGCGCACAACTCACCAGCAAAAGAACGAAACGAAATCCGGAGACCGCAACGTCCTCGACCCTCAGCGATCGGAGAGCTCCTACACCGGCACGGACAGCGAAGTCGCGGGCCACGACGCAGCCTTTGACCCTAGCAACACATCACCCGAAGGCCAGGTCGAGCAGGCGCAGAAGGAGTCCGAGCAGCAGGGTAAAGTGAGTAACCCTCTGGATATGAGTCCTGGAAACTCGGAAGTCAGTCATGCGAGGCCGCCCCAGGAGGGAGGTCCCGATCATAATGCTGAAAAGGAGGGGCCCAGCTCGAGGGGGTGGACGAAGAAGAACCGTGAGGTGAGGGGTGGGAATAGGAAGTATTGAAGGATTGAGGTTGTTGTATAGACTTTGCATTTGGTTTTTAAATTGTCTCATGTGTGAAAGTGCTTGTTTGTTGGGTTGAGTTGTGTATGGTATTGGATATAATAAGAAGCAGGCTGTTTGATCTTCAGTGGGATATATATATTTCGCAGGCTTGAGAGAGTAATTGAATTAGTCTTGTAACTTCATTGCTGAAATATATGACCTCTGAACCAAAAATAGTCTTATTAAAGCACTGCAGATAGCATATATAAATAGTTCATAGTACAATGACTCTTCTCGAACAGGCTACTACTCCTTCCCATACTGAATAATATCCTTCCCATACATCACCCACACCTTCTCACTCCCAGCCGGAACCTCGCCATTCAAAGCCTTAACTCCCGCATTAACCGCCGCCTTCGCAATAACATCCGCATCCTGCGCCCATCCATCCTTCAATCCGGAATGAATCTTGCCAACAAGACCCGCAAAGCCCCGCATCACCGCCTCAGCAGGCCTACTCTCCTGCCTCTCTCCGGAGATAAGTCCAGGGCGCAAGATAACCGTCCTCTCAAATCCCATCGCCTTCACCTCTTCCTCGATCTCACCCTTCATGCGGGGATATCCAAAGGATGAGTTCTTGTCAGCGCCGGTCGACGAGATCAGCACGTAGACCTTGGTGCCGGCATCGCGCGCCGCACGGGCCAGCTCAACATTCAGACCATGTTCAATCTTGTACTGATTCTCGAAGCCGCCAGCTGCGCCGCGGGTGGTTCCAAATGCGGAGATGAAAATGTCTGGCGTTGGGCTCAGGGAGGAGAGCTGCGAAGCCCACTTGGAGGAGTCGTCGGACACGAAGGTGGTGAGCTTTTCTTGAGGCGCGGCAGTGGCGGGTTGAGGGGTGCGACGGGAGATAGTGTCAATGCGTGCCACGGAGGAGTTGCCCAGGAGGTGGGTGAGGATGTGGCTCCCCTGCAGATAAGTATATTAGATGGTTTTGCTTTTGGCCGGGGACTACATGGCGGATTTGAAGGGATAGGTTTGACTTGTGCTGAAGGGGCTAGATTTGATTAAGGTAGATATAGGATGGATTGCTTACCACCATGCCGGTGCAGCCGATCAGCGCGACGTTGGCCATATTGGACTAGCAGCTGTTATATACAAAACTGGATTGGTGCAGAAAGGGATAACTACATGTAAGGAAGATGAGATGACGTTTTCCACCGACTTATCGTGGATGAGTAATCACCACTTATCGGCGGGTCCAGATCGCTGATGCCTCAGGACACAGTGACTGACTAATGCGGGGAAGGCCGAAAGCGGAGATATTCTGCCACCGGATCCCGCCTCCAGGATCTATCGATAAGAAATTGCGTGATTGCCACTAGCCGGATGGGGTAAGATCCCCTGGGATTTTCTATAGAGCGGCGGCGGCGACGGGCTTTTTATCCCCCCATCGCCCCTCCCAATCCGGCGCTGCTGATTCCTCTCCTCTTGTCTTTCTTGTCTTCATCCTGGTGGTATCGGCTGGCTGATTCCCCCATCTTCAGACAAGAATCCCCCGCCATGGGCTCTCCTTCTCCAGCCTTGTCGACCCTCGGCGGTCCGACTTATGTCACTGCCCAGACCCTCATCCAGCAAGTCGCTTATGTTTTGAGCGACAAGATCTTCTCCTACTCTCCGGAGTCCTTCGACTTGGATGCTGCTCTCCGGGAATGGTCCTCCAAGCAGGAGATCAACGCCAATGGCGAGTCTCCTGAGATCAAGGCCATGGAGACTCGCCAGGGTGCTGGTAACATCGCCCTCGGTTACATCTTCTCCCAGGACTTCGACCTGAAGAAGCGCCACATCCCTCAGGGTATTGTTGCTTCCTCGGCCACTCTCCCTTATATGCGTGCCGCCCTGGAGCAGCTGTCTCTCCTGTACTCCGTTGCCAGCCCCGTTGCTGCTCATGTCGCCGCTGTCGACTATGCCGGTGAGGACGGCCTTGTCTCCGACTATGCCTCCGCCCTCTCCCTCGCCGAAGAGCTTGGCCTGGGTCTGGTGTCGAGTGCCTCTGTCCATGAGTCTCAGCACATGGCTCTGCTCACCACTCTTCTGTCCTCCGTTCTGCCCTCCGTCCACATCTATGACGGTGTCCGCGTCGGCCGGGAAGAGACTCGCGTCATTGACGTCCTCGACCAGGCTGGTCTGTCTCGCACCTACGAGGCCGTCCGCAAGACCCTTGAAGACTCCCGCAGTCGTCATCTCGACACCCAGGGCAAGCTCCTCGAGCTCCTCCAGTCCCTGAACGGTGAGCTCGGAACCGACTATGGCCTCTTCGAGTACCACGGCCACGCTGAGCCCGTCTCTGTTCTGGTTGCTTTCGGTACCGTCGAGGCATCCCTCACTGCTCAGATTGCCCGTTCTTTGGCTAAGGACGGTGTTCGCGTTGGTGTCATCAACGTCCGTGTCTACCGTCCTTTTGTGGAGGAGGAATTCCTGCGCGTTCTGCCCAAGTCTGTCAAGACCGTTGGTGTCCTTGGCCAGGTCTCTGACGAACAGGCTGTGCAGGAGCAGGGTGTTCGCTCTGCTCTGTACGAGGATGTCCTTGCTGCTTTGACTTTCGCCACCGATCGGGAGCAGACCCCGGCTTGCATTGATATCAAGTACGCCCGCTCTCAGCGCTGGGATCTGATCAACACCGCTGCCGCTTTCCAGCTGGTTCACGAGAAGCCTATTGTCCAGGCTGGTGCCGAGTCCGAGCCTCTGCAGTTGCTCGACCCTGCCACCGTCCAGGAGTACACTTTCTGGGATGTTGACACCTCCTTTGGTGGCGACGTTGCCACGACTCTTTCCCAGGCCTTGGCTGCCGATTCAGCAAGCAATGTCACCACCAACAAGGTCCACGATAACCTCGTCCAGGGAGGTGTCGTCCGTGTTGACATCCGCAAGAGCTCCAAGATTGTCGATGCCCCCTACTCCATCACTGCTGCCGACACTGCCTATGTTGGAGACGTTAAGCTGCTTGGCGACGTCGACATTGCCGCATCTGTCAAGGACAACGGCAAGGTCATCGTGAACGCCCCTGGCGTGAAGGACGATGAGCTCGAGAAGAAGCTGCCTGTTGCTTTCCGCCAGGCTGTCGCTGAGCGGGGCATCTCCCTTTACTTCGTCGACCCATCTGTTGCCGGTGAGACCGCCTCTGAGTCCTCGGTCCTCCAGGTTGCTTTCTTGCGTGTGGCTCTGCCTTCTCAGGAGAGCGTGGGCATCAAGAAGCTGGCTTCTATTGGCGGTAATGCCGAGGCCCTGGAGAATGTTAGCAAGGAACTTGAGAAGGTTCTCCGCCAGATCGAGGTTCCCGAGGCCTGGAAGACTCCTGAGGAGGGAGCCCAGGTTGCTCAGCTCCCCAAGGACATCTCCCAAAACAGCTTCGTGTCCTTCGACAAGGAAGAGACCGAGCCTGCCTCCTACCTTAAGGACTGGCAGACCGCTGCCAAGGGTCTCGCTTTCAAGGAGGCCTACGGCACCAAGAATGCTCTGCGTCCTGAGACGGCTACCAAGACCTTCACTGTCCACGTCAAGGAGAACAGACGCCTTACTCCTGTCACCTACGATCGTAACATCTTCCACATCGAGTTCGACTTGGGTGACTCTGGCCTCAAGTATGACATCGGTGAAGCCCTGGGCGTGCACGCTGAGAACGACCCGAAGGATGTCATGGACTTCATCGCCTTCTATGGCCTGAACGCCGACGATGTCGTCGAGGTGCCCAGCCGCGAGGACCCAGCCGTGCTGGAGAACCGTACCGTCTACCAGGCCCTTGTCCAGAACATCGACATCTTCGGTCGCCCGCCCAAGCGCTTCTACGAAGCTCTGGCCGAATTCGCCGACGACGAGAAGGAGAAGACCGATCTTCTTACCCTCGGTGGCCCCGACGGAGCTGTGGAATTCAAGCGCCGTTCCGAGGTGGACACCGTTACCTTCGCGGATATTCTGCTCCAGTACCCCTCGGCCAAGCCTGACTTCCACGACCTGATCCGTATCGTCGGTCCCCTGAAGCGTCGTGAGTACTCCATCGCTTCTTGCCAGAAGGTGACCCCCACCACCGTTGCTCTTATGATCGTTGCGGTTACCTGGACGGACCCCACTGGCCGTGACCGTTTCGGTCAGGCTACCCGCTACCTCAGCCGCCTCCAGCCCGGTACCCCCGTCACCGTCAGCGTCAAGTCCAGTGTGATGAAGCTGCCCCCCAAGTCCACCCAGCCCCTCATCATGGCTGGTCTCGGTACTGGTCTGGCTCCCTTCCGTGCCTTCGTCCAGCACCGTGCTCTTGAGAAGGCTCAGGGCAAGGAGATTGGTGCCGTCTTGCTGTACATGGGCTCCCGCCACCAGCGCGAGGAGTACTGCTACGGTGAGGAGTGGGAGGCCTACCAGGAGGCCGGTGTCATCACTGTCCTGGGTCGTGCCTTCTCTCGTGACCAGCCTGAGAAGATTTACATCCAGGATCGCATGCGCCAGACTCTGCCTGAAATCATCCAGGCCTACATCCGCGAGGAGGGTGCTTTCTACCTCTGCGGTCCCACATGGCCCGTGCCCGATGTCACTGCCGTGCTGGAGGAGGCCATCGCCACTGAGGCCAAGAACCTCGGCAAGAAGGTCGACTCTCGCAAGGAGATCGAGAAGTTGAAGGATGAGGAGAGATACGTCCTTGAGGTGTACTAAGCGGAGGTTGAGAAAAGGTTGTGACCATAGAAGAGTGGGGATATCTAGCGCCGCGCGTTGTACATGATGTGATGTGATGATCTGTCCGTCCTGTTTGAGTTTAGCGCATACCAGCATAGAGACACCTGATCTACCAATTCAAAATAGACTTTTGCATTTTCTCTATGAATCTACTCTTCTCATAATCATCATCTATCGTAAATTTTAGATCTATGGGTATCTGCTATATCCATCCGCCCTTGTCCATGTAGCAGCCAAGTAGTAGTTAGTCTAAGCACATCCAACTTTTTTCTTTCACCCCGCCAAAACGGAAAAGGAAAAATTCGTAACCATAACTATAAACAAGAAGATATCGTTAAAAGCGGCCGCATTAATATCCACTTCTAATTTCAAGCCCGTCCCAGACTACCCAACTTCGTCTTTCCATACGCACCACCCTTCTCCTTCCTCAACTCCAAGGCCCGCCGATAAGGCGGCGCCGTAGGCGGCTGCACCGGATCCAAACTGACATGATCCGGCGGCAGCGTGTACGAGGCATCCGAATCCCAAGCCGAGAGATCACCGCATGCAATGAACCTAGGAATCCACCTGTTCTCGACGGCAAACTTCTCACCGGCAGACTTATACGCCAACGGCGTAGGCGTCACCGACGCCAACGAGTCATCGTGAAGCAGCCGCGCCTCCGTCTGGCTAGACTCCGCTGAAGCAGCGCCTAGGGTCGCCTCGGCCGGAGCATAGCGGGCCAGCTTGACGGGGCGTGCCTCGTCCTCGCTCTCGACCACCTCTACTCCGACGTTTCCGTCCGTTGAGACAGGAGGCGGGACAGCCACACCCCCGAAGATAGGGTTCTTCAGCGCGTCTGTTCCGGCGTGGATGGAAGGCGGGATGAATCCCTCGCACACGACGAACGCCTCCAGACTACTAGCGCGACTACTCCGCGGCTTCGCGACGCTGACTTTCTCGAACACAGTGCGGAGTTGCGCGTAGAGGAGATCAACGTCGCGGCCGCGGAAGATCTTGGCGACGAATTTGCCGCCGGGGCGGAGGACGCCCAGGGCGAGGTTGAGTGCCGAGTAGAGTAGTTGCGATTGGATGTAGATGTCGAGGTCGTGCAGGCCTGTTACGTCCGGAGCGCCGTCAGAGATGACCAGGTCGACGGGGTGAGGGGGACGAATGGCGGAGGGGGTGGTAGAGGTGGAGGTGGAGTCGTAGGCTTCAGGGTCCAGGGCGCGCAGGAGGAGGGGGATGGTGGAGGGGTGGGTGATGTCTGCTTTGAGAGTGGTGATGCCTTCGAGGGGCGCCATGGGTTGGAGGTCGATGGAGACGATTTTGACGTTCTTGCGGGGTTTCAGTTCGGTCATGTCGGTATCTTCTGATGAGGTGGTTGTGGTGTTTGAGCCATTGCGGACTCGTTCGAGGGCTTCCTTTTCCTTGCGCTTCTTCTCGACCCAGGCGCGGCGACCAAAACTCTCGCCCTTGATCAGAACGCGACTCAGCACTTGACTCCAGCTGCCCGGAGCGGCGCACAGATCGACGACTCGGGTGACTTTGTCTGGGTTCTCGTGCTCGAATAGATCGAATTGCTCGTCGATTTGGATCAGTTTGAAGGCGGAACGGGCGCGCCAGTTTTGTTCCTTGGCGAGACGGTAGTAGGCATCGCGCTTGTCTTTGGAGGATTTACCCATTGTGGCGGTGGGTGGGGGGTATTCTGTGGTGGTGGGATTTGAGGTTTTGGATGGTCCGGAGGAGGGATTTGAGGGGGATTTTCTCGTGGGGCGGCGATAAGATTAACTGGTGCTGGGCGGTATGGCCGCTTTCTGCCGCTTTTTTTTCTTCCCTTCGGCGGCTGCAACTTCGCTGCGGACGTTTTTCTTCCTCGCATCTTACATTTTATGTATTCGGTCGGGGTCTATTTTTACAATTATGGGTCAGAAGAGACAGCGCGGCTCGAAAGGAGCTGATTTGCAGGCGAAAAAGAGGAAGAAGGATGTCGCCGCGGCTGAGGAGAGTGAGGATCCGCTCGTCACCGTCAATGATCTTAACTGGAAAGAGGTCGCACTGCCTGATAGACTTGAGGATGCAGGTGGTTTCTTTGGATTGGAAGAAATTGATGGGGTAGAGGTTATCAAGGGTGGAAGTGAAGGACTCCGGTTCAAGGTATGTGGTGTTAACTGGCGGTGTTGGGAGAGTGCTAATGGATCATCCAGGCCGCACATGGCAAACCGAAGAAATCGATCCTGAAGAAGAAGGCGCCAGAGGAGGAAGAACCGAAGTTCGACGACGACGAGTGGTCCGGTTTCAGCGACAACGAAGCGACCGAGAAGAAGGACACTGCACCGAAGGAAGACCAGAAAGACGAGCAGGAAGCCGGCAAACCCACGGCCGAGGAGAAGAAGAAGGCCAAGAAGGACAGGCAGGCAGAGCAGAAGAAGGCCAAGAAAGAAGCAAAGCAGAAGACTACACCAAACCAGGAGGACAAGAGCATCAAGGCTGGACTCTCGTTTTCTGCACTCCAAGATGAAGACGACGACGATGGCGTGGATGTTTCTGCTTGGGAGTCGCTTGGGTTGTCTCCTGAGATCCTCACCGGTCTGTCGAAGATGAAGTTCACCACACCGACTCTTGTTCAAAAGTCCTGCATTCCCCAGATCTTAGACGGCCACGATGTGATCGGCAAGGCGTCGACAGGTTCCGGAAAGACATTGGCGTTCGGCATCCCCATCCTCGAGCACTATCTTGAGAAGAAACGGGAGGACTTGCGCGCTGGCAAGGAAGAGAAGAAGAAGGACTCCGCCCCGATTGCTCTCATTATGTCTCCCACTCGAGAATTGGCACACCAATTGGCTAAGCATATTGGCGAGCTTGCTCTCCACGCCCCCGGCTCCAGTGCCCGCATTGCACTCCTTACAGGTGGTCTGTCCGTGCAGAAGCAGCAGCGAGTTCTGGCTGGTGCTGACATCGTCATTGGTACCCCTGGTCGAGTATGGGAGGTGCTTAGCAGTGGTCAAGGGTTAATCCGCAAGATGAGTGACATCAAGTTCCTTGTCATTGATGAGGCGGACAGACTTCTCAGCGAGGGTCACTTCAAGGAAGCTGAGGAGATCCTCGGTGCTCTCGATCGCATTGAGGATGGCGATTTTGGTGGCGACGATAGCGAAGACGAAGAGAAGGAGGATGCTCGTGCCCAGAGGCAGACGTTGGTCTTCTCCGCTACATTCCACCGCGACTTGCAGCAGAAGCTAGCCGGCAAAGCGCGTTGGACAGGAGGCGACATCATGAGCAACAAGGAGTCCATGGAATATCTCCTCCAGAAACTGAAGTTCCGCGAAGAAAAGCCCAAGTTCATCGACGTCAACCCGGTCTCGCAGATGGCTGAAGGCCTCAAGGAAGGCATTGTCGAATGTGGAGCTATGGAGAAGGTATGTGCAGTCGCTGCAGAAAGTTATTCGTATGCTAATCGAACCTAGGATCTTTATCTCTACACTCTTTTGCTCTACAACCCCAAGCACCGGACACTTGTGTTCACCAACTCGATCTCCGCCGTCCGCCGTCTCACCCAATTGCTCCAGAAACTCGGCCTTCCCGCTTTGGCACTCCACTCTTCTATGGCCCAGAAAGCGCGTCTACGTTCCGTAGAGCGATTCTCCTCGCCCACATCCAATCCCAGCAGCATCCTCGTTGCCACCGACGTTGCTGCGCGTGGTCTCGATATCAAGGGCATTGACTTTGTCATCCACTACCACGCTCCCCGCGCAGCCGACACCTACGTCCACCGTTCTGGACGTACCGCCCGTGCGGGTGCATCCGGAAAGAGTGTGATCATCTGCGCTCCGGAGGAAATGGTTGGAGTGGTTCGTCTGGCCGCCAAAGTCCACGCCAACATGGCCAATGGTAAGAAATTGCCGCTTGAGTCGTTAGAGCTCGACCGTCGGGTCGTTCTCCGGGTCCGTGACCGCGTGAACTTGGCCGCTAAGATCACCGACTCCAACATCGCCAAGGAGAAGATCTCCGCGGAAGATAACTGGCTTCAAAAGGCAGCAGAGGACCTTGGGGTTGAGTATGATAGCGAGGAGTTCGAGAGCGCCCAGGGCCGTGGTCGCGGCCGCGGACGTGGGCGTCAGGAACGGCAGCGCAAGGCTGGTGAGGTTACGAAGAATGAGTTGGCAGCCATGCGGGCAGAGTTGAAGCATCTGCTGTCTCAGCGAGTGAACGTAGGTGTGAGTGAGCGGTACCTCACGTCCGGACGGGTGGACATTGAGGCGTTGCTGCGTGGAGAAGGCAACAATTCATTCCTGGGCCAGGTGGATCCATTGGATTTCTAATGCTTGTATCTATTACGTTGTACAGAATTGTTCATATACCACATGCAGAGAGAATCAGTCAATAGGGGATTAGTAGAGCGTTCATACACCTAAGCTCGATAAAAGTAAGATTACGTTGTTACGTTTTCACCTGTCTCGGGTCCACCATGTGGATAAACATGTGGTGAAATTGTAAAAGTATTAGATACTACTAGTAGTAGTCATGGGTCTGAAAGCACGGAGTCAATTGAGTATGACTTCATCAAAGCGGTATATCACCAATAGCCTAATAAACTCCGTTCGACCGAGCAAAGAGAAGTGGAGATAGAATAGTATAAATCCACCTACTATTATCCCCTATTCACCTCGACTCCATCACATCATATACAATATAAGTACGTAGTAACGAACCTAAAAATACCTCACCCCTAAAAACCCTACCCACCAGACACCTCCCCAACCAGGAAACCACCTAGAACCGGCAACACCTTCTATCCTCGACTCAGCAACAGGTGTTCCTCAAATAAAACACACCGGCGCGTCAAAACTCAACCAATCCCAACACACCGGATCTGCCCCACCCGCCCGATCCCTGCAAGTTGGGCGCCTCATCCCTGCAAGCCATCCCAACTAGCGCCATCACCAGGCCTCCCATTGGCCAGACCAGACCACGTTGATGAAATTCCACGTGGGTGGGGGCCCACTTTCCCGGATAGGCCAGGGTTTTTTCATCTTTTTTTCCCTGTTCTGCCCGAAGGCAATTAGACCTTTGCCTGTTGCATATTGCAGAAGCTGAGTTTCTGTCATTCGAGCAGTAGCAGGTACCCTCAGGTTATTATATATATGTGAGTTGAACTAAGGAAAAGGTATGCAACAACCACAGACATCATCCCGTCTATGAAACCTACACATACATGCAAACTACTACTACTAGTCTCAATCAAATAATCAACACTAACCACCACCAAGACACACTACTAAGATCAAGATCACCATACTGCCAACAGCATTGACTTCATCAATCAACTTATCAAAAATGTCCCTCCCACGCACCACCACCACCATCACCCGCCTCCTCACCAAACGCCCACCCACCCACCTCATCATCCCTCACACCCAAATCCGCACCATCAAAGCCGGCGCCGCCTCCTCAGCCATCGAATCCCCCTCCACGCTCCCCTCCTACCATGACCGACTCGACCAGCCCCCAACCCCAACCCCAACCCCCCAATCAACGCTCTCAGCAGCCGAACACCTCATAACCACGCACCCATTGGTCCAATCCCTCCGCTCGAACCCCTCATACAAAGAATCCCGTCCCCATCTGCACATGAAATCCTCGCACCGGCCGAACCACTTCGTCGCGGGGACGCTCTCCGGCGCGAACAAGGTGACGGTGCCGCCGTATATGTTCACGTCGATTGTCAACCGCAAACCTTCC
The DNA here is from genome assembly GCF_003184835.1 of Aspergillus costaricaensis CBS 115574. Classification (NCBI taxonomy): domain Eukaryota; kingdom Fungi; phylum Ascomycota; class Eurotiomycetes; order Eurotiales; family Aspergillaceae; genus Aspergillus; species Aspergillus costaricensis. The sequence continues at coordinate 313,342 of NW_020291811.1, forward strand.
TCCTCCCAGGAGGGAACAACAACAACAAAAGAAGGGAAGGAATCTCCGCGCGCGCGCCTCATCTCGGTCTTTCATATCGGGCCGCAACTCTGCGGACACCCTGGGTATGTGCACGGAGGCTTGCTGAGCGTGATGTTCGATGAGGCGTTTGCGAGATGCGTCTCGGATTCGTTTAAGAGTGGGTTGGGCATGACGGCGAACTTGAATGTGGATTTTAGGAAGCCGGCGTTGCCGGAGCGGGTGTATGTGCTTAAGGCGGAGACGGTTAAGGTGGAGGGGAGGAAGGCGTGGGTGGAGGGTGAGATGAGGAGTATGCCGGCTCCTGGTAGTGAGGAGGGTGAGGAAGGGGAGACGGTCGTGGCGGAGGCGAGGGCGTTGTTTGTGGAGCCGAAGTTTGCGGAGGTAAGTTCTTTTCTTTTTTCCCCCCTTTGGAGTTGAATTTGATGGAGGGATGGGATGATGGCTGACTGATTGGTGTGGTGTAGTCCATGGTGCCGTTGTATCGGAATTGAAGTGTGAAAAAGCGGAGACAGGAGATAACAATACCCTTTCATTTTTTGTGCGATAGACTATAGACCTATGTAATCAACAGATAGATACATCAGCAGACTAATAGACTCACTGGCCTCGGATACGAGTGGCATTTCTATCTAAATGGAATCATGAAGCAACACCCCCGGACGCCCTTCCCACAAAGTCACAGAAAGCAGACAAATGTGGCCCGAACGCAAATTCCCCCCCAAAAAGACAAGTGCCCTAGGCATTGCATGAGTACCCCCTTTTGCAACCATAAGGGTATGTAGTTAGCTATCGTTCCGACGCACCATCAGTGCTCATTCGTGTTCTTTTTTTGCGTCATTCGAGATCCTCCATAGCATACTTTGAGTAGATCAACAGATCTTATGTGCAATAATCAGGACAAGTGGAAGGCTCCCTGGCCTTCTTTAATGGCAACTGACAGCCGCTCGCGGAGTACATCCAGGCTGCTGTAGTCTGGAAGCTTCAAGTAGTTGACACAGGTCATGACGCTCGGCAGGTAATCATCTGGCGTGTAAGGCGGCTCGCTGGGACGGCACACCACCGTGAAGATGGGGGTGAGACTCTTGAAACCTGTATATTCATTAGTATATAATTCCCATATATTCACAACGCAAAGTACGTACCGCCAATCGGGAGTTTGGGACTGCCAGTAACAAATTGTAAAAAGTCTCGCCGTTGTTGAGGGTTCAATTCACTCATCGTCTGAAGCAGATTCCGCACGCTTCGGCTGTCCATGTTGAAACCGTGATCGGCCTTGATCGAGTCCATCAGAGCTGCAGAAAAGCCGTTAGCTATCTCCAGAAATACATGTACAAGCGGATCCTTACTTTCAATAGTCCAGTCCTCTTCAGCCCGGCCAAACAGCATGACAAGCTCCTGTGGCGTGAACGTCCGAAGCGCGGAGTAGGGGAACACCTGCGAGAATCCGGCCCGGAAGGCCTCCACCTGTCGCTGGACACCGCTACCCAGAGTCATGTCTATCACCCTTTCGACATACAGATCAACGTTCTCGTTTGTTACCGGGATGTTGGAACCGTCCTTGATCAATTCGATGGCCGGGTAGCCGGGCAGGGTGAAATCCAAGCTCAGGTCTTCGACCTTGACTCCACCCACCTCGATCTGCTGCAGCGCTTGAGCCTTCTGGGCTTTCGACAGTATCCGGTTGTCGTCCACGGCCTTCTTAGCGTCGGCAAACGACTTCAACAGAAGCAATGATTTTGCCAGATCATGGTCAACTGCTTTGACTGTGCCAAGAGAGGGGGCAACAGAAGATGAGCTGGCAGCGATTCGGAAGAAGGCCGGGTTGAAGGATATGTCAATGATTCTCGAATCGAGCATTGATCGAGCAACAAACTTGCCCAGACACTTGAATAGCTGAAGCTGTTTTTTGCCAGATTCGGAAGCGGCTTGCTCCTCACTCATGGGTGCCGGGAATAGGCCTCGCTTGCCAAAGGCATACTCATCGCCGTGGACGGACTCATTCTCACGCCAAAGCTTGAGCTTCTTCTTTGAGAACTCCTTCGATACGGTAGAGTAGAACTCCAGTGTGGGACCAAGACCGGTACCGACTTCTTCGAAGTACTCAACTTCCAACACGCTGGGCGACGAACCGTACAACTCCATTACCTTCATAGCAGAGTCGAGAATACGGCTTCTCGAGATCCGTACTTTTTGTCGCTGTAGCCGCCCCAGAATAGGCCGATCATCGCGCCGGTGATCGTTGCGGTTGTCGTCGTTCTGAGAGTTGTGCCATCTCATCATCGCGCGAGAGTAGCCAAACGCCGTCGACTGAAGGAACAGATGCCGTGTCTCGAACGGGAAGAGGAACGGAAAGAGGCGGGCGAGATCTTCACTCCAGCTGGGAAGGCAGCTGCTTGCTACGATGAGTGGCTCTTCCAGTTGTCGATTGAGCTTGGCTGTGAGTTTCGTATTGATGAACTGTGCCAATGGCTCTGGCGTGAGAGAGACCAGGTCTTTGGTCTCTGCAAGTATATCATCTAGGGTGGTGTTCATCTCATGCAAGACACGAAGCAACTGAAGGATGGATGCCGTCGTTTGGTCTTGACTGAGCGACGCAGGCATATCACTGCTATCGTCCTTCGGTGTAGAACCGGATGTACCTTGAGTGAGCGTGGAAGGTTCCGGTGGGGGCGGACCTGGTGCCCGTCTGAACTTGACCGTATGAACGGCAGACCAAACATTCCGGGCATTGGGCTCAGCGTGCTGGCGGTTGTGATGAACAGCACGATAGATGGTGGTCTCGTTCGAGACCGGTTCACCGTCCACGCTGAACTCAATATGCCAGTCAGTCGGAATCGATGCCATAGCAGCCGCATATGAGGCGAAAGGCCGCCCGGCCATTGCCAGCGAACTGCCACCTGGAGGATTCTGCGCAGAACTGGAAGCAGACGCGGATGATTTGGATGCTGGCGTCGTTTGCGAGGGAGTAGCCACGCGAGTGCCGTCTTCCTTCCGAGCAGTGACCTTACCCGAAGATGCTAACTCCATGTTGACGGCAGTGGGGTCATGGACGTTATCATCCGAGAGATCGTCATCCAAGTCATCAACGATGGCGTTCAGTTCTTCGTCCTCGCCGTCATCTTCTGGATCTTCATCATCACTCATTTGCCGTTCATCGGCACACTCCAGGGGTTCATTCTCGTGCTCATTTTCACCTGAAGCTTGATGCCGACCGGACCGCCGAGACCGGGAGCTGTGGTCACGTCCCTCAGCTGGCGAATCGTTGGAACCAGAGCGTGTCTCTCCTGGGCGCTGTGGTCGCCCAGTGTTTGATGATGCTCGAGGCGTGGCGGCGGCATCGCTAGTAGGGAACTCTCCACCGGCCAGCTGATCTCGGAGGCGCGCCGCATTAGCGATTTGGTTGAGGATTGTTTCACGCGTGCGTGATGGTCTGGGCCGATCTGTAAGACTGATTCTAGGGTGAAGGAAATCATCCAGAGCCTTAAAGGTCGCTATCGCGTGGATGGAAACCATGATGTTTCGATACGTGCGAGGGATATCCGAATCTTCGTCCGCCACAAGCTTGAGTCTGAGTTGCTTGCCAAGCATGTAGGCGGCATTGCTACGCGTATTCTCCAATGAATTATGACTGACGGTGGAGACCTCGAAATGCTCAGTCCGGCTGAGTAGATCCTGTAGCTTGTGAATGAGAACACTGAAGCGCGTGGTTGCTGTGCTTTGACTCTGGGCCTTTTCTGAAATGGTAGATCCCATGAAAGCTTGTAGGAAAGCCGCCCGAGCCTCACGCATGGAAGTGGCTAATAGACTGGTTAGCATGGAGTCTCCAATGAAATTGGCGCAAAACTTACCTTGAAAATCTCCGAATACAGCGAGCAGCACCTTGATGATACCGGAGTTGAGTAGTTCCGAGCTCGTGATGCTTTCCAGTGCATCGCCATCAAAATAGGTTGCAAGCTTTTGGAAAAGCGCAAGGCCGTCTTCATCACCTTCGCCAGCATAGAACGCCTCAATCTGCGCTCCAAGGGTCTTAAGTTCGTTCAAAGTCTCCAAAGCTTTGTCCCGCATATCTCTTCCTTGGCTGGCTTCGTAGATATCAACGAAGGCACGAGCATCGCGGATAACAATATCTCGCATAGCGTTCTCGATTCTGGCAGAAAGGGCATGACTGGAGAAGGATGAGGAGCTTGCAGATTCAGACATATCGTCGTTGTCTTCGTCGTCCTGCTCATCATAATCATCTCCTCCCTCGGCATCGTCGCCACAATTGTCTTCCGCGCTGCCAACCGCATCGTTTCCACCGTGGGATGGCTTAGCGTCCACAGCAGCATCCTGGGCAGGCGATGAATCGCTCGCTGGCTTCACCTGCTTTTCTGTGGAAAGTGGTCCCTCGGCAAGCTTGAATATCTCGGAAATGACACCTTCACGGTGGAATTGGTGTCGATAAACATGCTCCAAGCGCTGAAACAAGATCTCTGCACAGCGCAGCGCAGAGGACACCAGACTCGGGTGGTCCTTCTGCGAGAGGATGGCCGCTAAGAACGACGCATACGGGACCGTCCGCAATGCCTCTTCAATCAGACTAGCATCTAGGTTATGCAGCATCTTGTGCTGAGCGGTCAGGACCTTTTGGCGCACCTCTAGGTTAACAGTACTAGAGTAAGCATCGGTCAAGGTTGGCAGCAAGATCATAGCGAAGCGCTTCAATTCCGTCTTGCAGTCCACAAGCAACGAGCGCCGTTTCTCCTCAGATTCCTTGGCCTTGGGTGATTTTGGCTGGCGAGCAGCATCGCCCTCAGCAGGCAAGCCAGCCAAACCATCCGCCGAGAGAAAGAACCGGTTCGGCGCACCCGGTAAGAGCTCACAAATAACATTGAGAGTTTCGAACACCTGTTCGCGGGGCCGATGAATAAGCGCTTGCATAACAAGAACACTGTCCATCTTGACAGCAGTGCCCTCTAGGTTTGCCGGCGGCGATACTCCCGTCAGAATCTGATAGAGAGTGTCGACCACATCCATCTTGAGCAATTCAACGGACAGTCTCGGACTCGCTTTTGACGTGATGGCCAAAACGCGGAGGAACTGTGTATGAATGTGCGGCCCGATAAGATTGGTGGTGCCGGGCAACAGCAGCCGAAGCACAGCCTTGAGCATGGCAGGTTCGATGAGCTCTTCCAGCTTCTCTGGCTTATGCTTAAAGCTCTCAACAATGCGAGACACACATAGACAGCCCTGCTCGACAACCTTGGGATCGTTGCTTGCGAGAACATTGAGCAGAGTGGGCATGACGTCTCTAACCACGGGGAATGAATCGTGAGGAAGGTTGCGGCAGCAATTAGCGGCTGTTGTGACTGCCGTACGCTGTGTGCTAGTTGGGAAAAAATCAAGATACGTCAAGCAAGCCGTTAAGCCCCCTTCGCGAACGATAGACGCGGGAAAATCCACGGATATTTTCGCCAGAGTCTGCAGCAACTAGTTAGCCTGCCAACCCAAACAGGGGCATACGGATAACAAAGATCCAGGAATGACTTACGCTGAGAGCTTGCTCAGCCAAATCGATGAATTGAATGTCCAGCAACTTCTGACAAAGGACGGGGACAGCTCCTCCGTAAACAACATTGGCCACGGAGCCACGTAAGGCCTCCATCAAATTGGCCAGGCAGCGACATGCGAGAAGCATGATCTCCGGGTTTTCCTCACCGAAGTCGCTTGGCTGCATCAAGGCGACCAATTCCTTTACATACGGATCTGGGGAAAACTGGCCGGAAAGATTATCCTCATTTGATACAAGTAGTAGATCAGAGAGCTCCTGCAGAGCGATCAGCTGAATGGACGGGTCATCCTTCATCCTCAGGTTGCATAGAATATCTCGCAAACGCGAAGACATGCCCGACATCATGCCGCTCAAAGCACGGAGGGTGCTTTGCAGACCCAAGGGGCTCCGCGACCCAAACAGACTGTTGTGGAAAAGGTCCCCATCATCCTCGTCGTCATCGTCATCCAGACCAGAGGGGATGGTTCCCTCGTGGCTATCACTTGGAGGAGAAGAATCCCGTTCTTCGCTTAGTTCTTGATCCTCCATCTCCTCTTCCGCCTCCTTCATAATAGTGTCGGGACTGGCTCTGGAAGGGCGCTTCTTTTGTCGACGAGGCGATGACTGAGCTGCTGAGGCATTATCTATCACAAGAGTCAGCTCGTTCTATCCACGGAGGCGCAGACATGTGCCTCCCAGGGTTGGAGAACTTCTCCACCGGGCCGTTCCATTCTCACCTTGTGACACCTTCCCGCTCCTGCCTGACTTCCGTCTAGACGCCGGAGGGGAGGTCTGATTCCTTGATGAATCCTCGGCGGGATGTGATGAAGGACTGAAAACATGGTACAGTCAGCCCGCATACTCTCAAGATCCCCATCGTAACTTACCCAGATTGGGACATCGCTGGACGATTGCGAGTACCGCGGCGGGTGGTTGCAGGAGACTGCGCCGCTCGAGGGGGAGTTGCACGTCGCTGTCGCTTGGCTTTTCGGGGAGGGGAGGAGGGATTTGATTGTTCTGGGGCGTCTACCGATCGATCACGTCGCGCAGGGGCCTTTCGCTTCCGGTTTGAAGCCGAACCAGCGGCCGCGTTCGCAGGAGAGGGACCGGAGCCGGTAGACGGAAGAGAGTCTGCAGCTACTCTCGCGGCGGAGCGAGTGATTCTGGAGGACATGAGAAAACGTTCACTTACAGGATGTGGGTGGGACAGAGGTGGAGAGTGTCGTGTGTGCGATCAGGATGAAGATGAAAACAGCTTGTAGTGTGATGAGGGGAATTCCCACCCGACCCAGATAGCGAACGATTATGACGGTGATGGTTCCCGTCGAGTACGCAGCTGGTGGGTAGAGCTCTCCATCCACCCAAACAGTTGGACAGGCCTGTAGGGAACGGGCTCTTGCGGGAGTACCACGAAAGAGGGGAAAGAATCCAAGATCAGGTCACAGGGCACAGGGCCAAAGAGTGAAGGGCAAAGAGATCAAGTATGTACCTAGCGGCAGTGGCGGAAGGTCCAGCAGAGGTTGGCTGAGTGGAAGAGTCCTCAAGAGGGTCCTGGCGGTGAGCACTGGGCCTTTGTCTGGCCATATGTCGATTGCTAACGAGAGCTAGATAAGGAGGGCTCGCTCGTCACTTGTCACCGTTAACCCGCCATCCGTTACCCTAGGGAATGTTGACCAAGCGTGGGTAGAATGGCGAATTGGGTTCCGTCGACGATCCGGGGGAGGGTTGTAGCTGAGGGACGGCCGATCGGGGGAGGACGTGAAGGGGGCGATATTTGAGAGAACAAAGGTGTTCACTGGTAACAAAGGAGTGATCAATTAATAATATATACCAGAAAGTGCAGATGATCGTAAGGGTCGTTGTTGAGAACAGAGGAACGTGAATCGGGGTGAAATGGAAGTGGTGGTGGATGAGGTGAAGGTGATGGTCGGAGTTTGGGGGGGGAAGATGATTGACGTGGTTGGCGGTGGTGAGTGACGCCGGCCTGAGGAAGCCAGTCCGGAAGGCGTCAGACAGCCAAAGTGCAGCCTCAACCACTATCTACCACCACTAGAGAGGTTACGGCATTTTCCTATATAAAGCCCCCAACTGTTGGGGTTTTCGGTGCGGAATAAACCACAATTCTAACCTGGAGAATTTATCTAACTAGTTCACCTGGACCAACGCGATCAACAGGGTTTGACCTCTTCATGTACTCTTGTGTGTCCAGTAGTTATCTGCAGTAGTTAGAAGCTGATTAATAACATGACCCATCCCAATAGCCAAGGACCAAAGGGCTAGAATGGCTGTATATATCAGTAATCCTCATGTTGATGTGCTGCAGCCCCGCTGAATGTATATGGTTTCTTCAGTAGCCATCAACCATGTCCGTTGTTGAGGTAGCCTGTGGTCGGACTTGAACGGGCAAATGCATATCCCGCTTTGGGCTATTTCCTAGCACTAGTAATAGTAATGTTGCAATCCACAGACATCGGGAGGTTACCACTAAGGTGTCATCACCAAATCTTCAGTAATACCTACTATCACTACATTCACATGAAATACATACTGTAGATGGGTAGCGTGACAGGCCCCTTGCTGATACTCCTTGACACTATTTATAAGTTATAATTGGCTACCTGAGGGGCAGTGATGATCATAATAAACATACCCATATGGTACTTTATGTATGATATGAGAAAACTGCAGATAGGCGAACAGACCACTTCGCTTCAAGCCTTCTCCTGATCGATGCACAGAGCGAGAGAGAGAGAGAGAGAGAGAGAGAGAGAGAGAGAGCCAGCAAATCTACTCGGTAGGTACCTTGGTGTCGCGCCATACTGCCATGATCTGCATTTTTTTTCCCCATCAGAGCATCACATCTGTGACATTCCACCCAGTGCGGAACTGCAGATGACTGCATCTGCGCGGGGGGTTCATTGAATCTTATCGCGTGCGTGCCTCGGATTCATTACCCGGTCGGATGTGTGAACAGCTTTAATTCCGTTAATCCACGGTTAATTCACGATGCATGCAAGAGTTGAGGAGGATGATAGTTATGCCTAATGGAGCCATAGACAGCACCGTAACGGCTATAGCGTCGGGCTGGTCTCCACCTTAATGACCTAGATTCTTTTGGGAAAATCTTGCGGCAAGACAGGGTAATTCTGCCCGTGTATGGAGTAGATAGGCGAAGCAGTTCTTCCCGAACCATGCGGAGTGAGTGGACTGTCGCCAGGGGGATGGTGACTCACTCCATTTTAATCAATTGGGGGATGTCTGCCAACAACTGTTATAGGAAGTGTGGATTGGAGATGACTGGCTTGGGAGAGAAGAATCCTGCAGGGAGATTGAGTCAAGGGATGCCTTTCAGACCGACCCTTGAGGGGTAGAATAGTGAAATAGGATGGATGACAGACATCAAGTACCCCCTCACAGGGCTGTTGTGCTGGGCCCGATCGATGGAGAGATAGATAGCCGGTTACCGGATATGTGGGTTTGTGACGGACATGTACCACTTTGGGGTGCCATTCTCGTTATTAGGTAGAGTCAAACACTCCAGGTTAGCTAGGTGGGAGAATAACAGCCTGCTAGGCACACCATGATTGCCTGCGCGTCCAGGATGCGGGACAATACTATAAGAGTAAGTAAGATGGGGCTCGGTGGTAAATGCTCGATACGGTGAAATTGATGATGTGATCGCGCCCCCGAGGTACACCGAACGTCCGTCTTGGTCGTTTTTTCTTCCCCGCCCGCCTCTTGCATTTCCCCCACGCTGACTAACCCCCCCCCTGCGCCCGCATCCCATCCTTTTACCGGCGAACTCAAATCTCATCCATCGTCCATATCATCTCTCTTCGCCATTCCATCCCTCCTGATCTCTCTTCCGTCTGTCTCCGACTCATTCTCCTAACCATTTTCCATCGATTTTGGGCCAGATTTGGTCCCTCCCAGCCTCTCCCACCACTCTGGGACACCATTCTGCCTCTCATCTGCAACCATGACCGACGCAATCAGTGACGATGTCCACCGGCGATCCTCGCCTTTGCCTCCGGCTCCGATGGACGACTACACCTTCCCGGAGCTTCGTCTGAAGCGCACAATGGATGACCCCGAAAAGACCCCGCTCCTCTTGGTGGCCTGTGGCTCTTTCTCGCCCATCACCTACCTGCACCTGCGCATGTTCGAAATGGCCGCCGATTACGTCAAATTCAGCACGGACTTTGAACTGGTCGGGGGTTACCTATCCCCCGTGTCAGACGCCTATCGTAAGGCCGGTCTGGCTAGCGCTGAACATCGGTAAGACATTTGTGTCCCACTCTGCCATCCTACCAACTGTACATTCCGCATCATCCGCCTTCGTCCATGCGCTAACTGCAATGATTCCAATAGTGTCGCTATGTGCCAACTCGCCGTTGATCAGACCTCCGACTGGCTGATGGTTGATACGTGGGAACCGATGCAGAAGGAGTATCAACCGACGGCCGTGGTGTTGGACCATTTTGATCATGAGATCAACACTGTACGACAGGGCATCGAGGCCGGCAATGGTACTCGCAAGCCCATCCAGATTGCTCTGCTGGCAGGTGCAGATCTGGTCCATACCATGTCAACTCCTGGAGTCTGGAGCGAAAAGGATCTTGACCACATTCTCGGAAAATACGGCGTATGTTTTCTGCCACTTTTCATCCTCATTCCTGGGATCTCCGCTAATACTCTTCCCAGACTTTCATCGTGGAACGCACCGGAACCGACATTGATGAAGCGCTCGCTGCCCTGCAAACGTGGAAGAAAAACATCCATGTCATTCAACAACTTATCCAAAATGACGTCAGTAGCACCAAAATCCGTCTGTTCCTGAGACGTGACATGAGCGTTCGGTACCTGATTCCCGTCCCTGTAATCCATTACATCGAACAACACAACCTCTACAAGGACGACAGCACAGCATCAACCGACAAGGGCAAAGGCCGACAAGAACCCGGATCGTCGGGGTGAATCGCCTTCCGGTGATTTCCACTCCCCGATTTGAAACGAACCATCCGAGTCGTCCCGCTTTCACCACCACAGGAAGACTCGAGCACAGGCAGAAGAGAGAGAAAGAGAACAAATGGGCATCCATTGTAACAGAGTCAGCCCCGGTCGTCTCATGAACCCATTGAGATACCCAGTTCAAAGACCGTGCGGGATATCTCGGCCCGGTGCCAGAGTCATCATCACATCCCCCGCTGTAACAGATCGATCTCTCTCTCTTCGTTCGTCATTTTGTTACCCTGCCTCTTTCAAAATGTGCTTGATAAACCACTCCAGTGACATCCGCGCCCCTTTGATCCCGACCGGGCACGGATACCACGGTGAAACGGGACATGAACTACCCCCTTCCTTATTCCCCACCTATAATGGTGGACGTCGGTTTCTAAAAGAAAAGAACTTAGGTCATGTTTTGATGCTATGTCCTTTTGATTATATCAGGCGTTCCGCAGTGTTACGAGTAATGCGTTGAAGATACCATAGATTAATATTTTGCCTCCGCCCCTTCTTTTTCGGCCTGCTTTTTGTGTGCTGCTATCATGTCCCCTCGATGATGTTTATACCCTGTTTATTTGGTTTCTCCCGGCTGGTTTGAGATATGTGTACCGATACGTTAGATGATTACCTACAAAGATGATGGTAGAATTAGACTTGAAATCGGACAAACAAACAGAACAAGTACCATTTTCCTTTCCTGCTGTCATGATCGTGAGAGATCGGGTATCTAGTGCTAACTAGTAAGAAAAATAAGTCTTCTATACTCAATCCACAAAGAACGCGGAGTGATTGAAGTTGTATGTATGAAGGTGGGTATGGACAGCAACAGGGTTCCCACAAGAATAGTAGTAATATGTAAGTGAGAAATATAGACAACCCGAAAAGTCGAAGATTGAAAACATGCTGAGGTTGCAACATAATGACATACCCCACCAGCAGACAAACCCATTCCAGGTAGGGAATACATGTCCCCAAAGCTATCTATTGCGGTTGAAACGGAATATTTATAAGACAAAAGGCAAAAGGACACACAAAAATCAGGCATGAGTTCATATACATCATCAGGAGGTTCAGAGTGGGGAGGGGATATAAATATATTTTAGTCATCACAATCATTCCATAGATCCTCAGCTTCTATGACCCCGAGACAGTGGTCGGGGTTGGTGTTGTCCATGACGGCTACCACGGTCACAGGGGTGCCTGAGGATGCACCGGCCTCGGAGACCAGCCGGCGCGCGTCATCGATGGTGCTCGAGCTCGTAAGGCGGAACCAGTCCTTGCGGGAGACCCCGAAAGGTAGACCCAGTTCAGTGAAGGCAGAAACGTGCATATCTACATAGTTGCTCTGGGAGACGAAGCGGAGATGCCGTGGGGGCACGATTTCGGACGGTGAGAGATGAACCCATGACTTGGCGTTGGGGTGCTGGATAGCAGTGAGGAGAATGTCCAGAAGACGGACTTTACCCGAGGCAGACACCCTGGGAATCTGATCGAGTGACACGAGCATGTCACGGACGAGTGGACGCTGATTGGGTTTGCCGTCTGACTGCGGGAATGAGTTCGTGGTCTGTTGGGCTGGAATATAGTCTGATGGGGCGGCAGAACTTGATGCGGATGACATGCTCATAGGCGTCAAAGCCATGGACGCAGCGCCGATAGCCCCGCCAGGATGGAAGCCCTTGAAGATCTCCGCCGGCCCTCTACCAGGGGCTGTATGTAGCCGCCGGGCCGTAGCGATAGCCAGTGCATCTCCCAGCGATAGGGCTACCGTGGTGGACGAGGTCGGGGCACATACGCCGATCGAGGTCTCTTCATCCTCGTGGATCGGTGCCGGCAAGAGGATCCCCATGTTCGAGGGGTGGAAAGATAGCAGAGGGCAAGTCGACGAGACCATATGAGAAGTAACGGCGATAACCGTAACGGTTGAAGGAATGTGAGGGAGCATGAGCAGAAGCTCCGGTGTACGGCCCGAAAAAGATATTAACAATAGTGTATCATGCTGGTGCGTTCAGTTTTAGTCAGTGTGTGGTTCACCCTTACATATAGACCAGAACATCCTTACCGGTCGTATCATGCCCAGGTCGCCGTGCAAGGCTTCCGTGGGATGCAAAAAGGCACTGTAGATCCCCATGCTGTTCATGGTGGCTTCCAGCTTCTGAGCAATCTTGCCACTCTTGCCGACACCGCAGCAGACCAATTTCCCGCCATGCTTGATGGTGCGCACGATCTGAGCCACCGCGCGCGCGAGGTTATCTTGAGCCAACGGATCGGTCTGGTAAATGTGCTCCAGATGCGCCAGAGCGGCGCGCTCCGCCGCGATAACCTGCAGGGCTGAAGCCACGGGCGCAGTGTCCTTGGTTCCCATTAGCGGGACTTCGGAGGGATCTGGAGGAGTCATCGGAAGGAGGAAATCATCGTGGATGGAGGGGTTGGACTCCGGGAGGGGCATGGCGGGCGACAGCGGGATCGCGAATGGCTGCTTTAGGTGCCCCATGGTCATGAAACCATTCTGTGGGGGAGAGAGAAAGAGAGGGAAAGAGAGTGAGACGGCGCCTTTCTCCCAGGAGGTAAGCCTGGGAAGAAAGATCCCGGACGCGAACCTGGAGACGCAGTTGAGGAGGGGAAAGGAGGAGAAATCCGATGGTGGGGGGGGGCAAAACAGAAACAAAAAAAGTGGAGGAGGGAAAGAAGAGAGGAGGGAAGGGAAAGTCCGGGTGGCTGATTTTGGTGATAGGATTATCTAGATTACTTAGTAGAGATAAAGAAAAGTTGCCTCGGATCGGATGTTCTTCTCCAATCCGCTTGCTAGAGCTGACCACCTCCCCGAACGATTAGAAATGAAATCTGGTCTTCCTTTTGCACCACCTTCTAGATCCCGATGCATGCATCCTTCTACGCACTTCTAAGTTCTAAACCCCTACTTAGTCGGTCTCCGCCCGGCCATTCGGAATCCGCCATCACACCATCCGCAACGCTGCTGATGTCTTGCAGATCCATTCCCCGCTGCCGTTCCGGACACGCTCAGTTGTCTTCCATGTCAATATTTGACTATCAATATTATTACAGTGGCGAAAAGATAATGCTAGTGTACACTGTCTGAAACAATTCATCCATCCATCCATCCTTTCAGTTGCCCCTCTTAAGCCCGGTTAAGCGGCTTGATACCCTTGTGGATAGCGGCAATTCCCCCAGTCAGATTCTCGAAGCCACGTCCCGGGATCATGAAGCCAGCCTTCTGGATCATGCCGCGGAACTCCTCCTGGCTAGGGAACTGCTCAATACTCTCCACCAAGTACTGGTAGCTGTCCCGATCACCGGCCACCAGCTGACCAATCATGGGAATGGCGCTGAAACTCCACTGCTTGTAGACCGCATTGAACAGGGCATTGTCGACCTTGCTGAACTCCATGCAGGCAAACACACCACCGGGCTTCAGCACACGGAACGCTTCGTTCAGGGCTGCCTGCTTATCCGTGAAGTTGCGGATACCGAAAACAACAGTGTAGAGGTCCACCGAGTTATCCGGAATGGAAGGCATGGACTGCGCATTGCCCTGCATGAACGACAGTCGGTTTGTGTTGTAGTAAGGAGTCTGCACGCTGCGCTTCTGACCCTCCGCCAGCATGTCCGGGTTGATATCGGCGATCGTTACGCGGGTCTCGTGGTCATTGTTGATGTTCGTCGCGTGGTCCAGCATGCGAAACGCGATGTCGCCCGTCCCGCCGGCGATATCGAGAATGTTCCAACCACGGCCGGCCGTATCGTGTTCGCGAGAGGGAAGTGCGGATCCGGGGTTGAGAGAGCGGACAAAGTGATCTTTCCACAGGCGGTGGATGCCCAGCGACATCATGTCGTTCATCACATCGTAGGACGAGGCAACGGAGCTGAAGACGGCTCCCACTAGACATTGGCACAGACATTAGTAAGCCCTTTCCTTCTCCAGTCCTATAGATGCAAAATATCCCAGATGAACCTACCCAAAGACTCCTTCTGTGCTTCGGGAACATTTTGGAAGCCGAAATGGGTCATGCGATCGTCCTGGTTGAACTTGGGCGGGTCCTGGGCACGTCGTGTGCAGGAGAAACAGCGGTATGGTGTCTCCGGGACAATAAATCGTCTCCGGGCTTGCAATTGGAGGCTCCTCCAGACGGTGCGAGACGACATGATGGCTGGACTGTGGTGAGGGTGGATGAATGGTTGGTCGGCGGAAAGAAGAACGAGAATCCCAAATGCGGAAGCCGTTCTGGATTCCGGATCCTCAGGCACCCGCCCGGTCTTTTTTTTCCCCAACTCTTCCGCCGGCTCCACTTTTCACTTATCGAGCACCTACTAGACTATCTAAATGCCCAACTACGCCTTCAGGTATACAGATAAAAAGAGTTCCTCTTGTGCGCTATAAGAGGTATGATTTGTCAAAATTAACACTTTCTATTCAATCCAACAGACGAAATCCGATTACGACTAGGTTTCCTTTGACAGATGAGCCGGAAGCTGCAATCCCTTCATAAGCCACTCATCAAATATCAATTCTCCTGCGGCTGGTCTGTCTCTGGGGTCCCATGTTAATGCTCTTCGCATAAGTTTCAAGAATGCTTCCTTGTCAGGTCCTTGGATATCAACCGCCCGTTCCTCAAGTGTCATCTTCGGCACCGGTGCAAGGTCCTTCCATTTGCCTGAATGTAGATTTTAGCCGAAGCTTCATGTCAAATAGCTGATTCAGTTGGCAACATACCATTCTCATCCCAAAATACCGAGCCTACTTTGCTTCGCTTAATGAAGTCAGTGAGAGGTGGTCCCATAATCGCAACCATTTCCGCAAGATGGACTCGATCATCAAAAATACCATCACTGTTTCTACCATCGAATAGTGTTCGGGTACAAACCATGTCCCAGGCCTGCATGAAAGTAAGTATAAACTACATGAAAAATGACCTCAATAAGCATAATCTCTCACCATCAGGGCAATGCTCCACACATCAACCTTGCTATCCCAATTCATCTTTAGCACCACTTCGGGGGCCCTGTAGAGATTTGGCATGATATCCTCGTCATGTTCTTCTTCGGTGAAGCGAGCTTCTCCAAAGTCACTGAGCAATGGCAATCCATTGCCGGGGACAACAATATGGCTGGTGTAGATTGTGCGCTCAGAACTAAGCACCTTTCTTGGCGAGGGTGCCTCAATCTCTGAATCCTCAAGACCCGAGAAATTCTTTGGGTCACCCGGAAGTAGTAGATTCTTTAATTGTAGATCTTTAGGACTGTCAGTCATGATGTACGATGGTTAGGATTGCTCGAAATTATACCAGTATGTATGACCTGCGCTTCAGTATGTAGGAAATCGACTATACCTAATACCTGTCGCATGCAGGGCTTCACGGCGTCAAGTCTCATCACTCTTCCAGGAAAGAAATTTAAAAACTGATCAACACTAAGACCAAGTGGTTGATGCACGAGGCACATGTGATGGCCATGAGGACCTTCTAGGAAGAAGTGCCCCCATAGTTTACGAATAAGATTTTGACCCGCATGGTCTGTTTCAACCGCACCTATGCGATCATAAACATCAAGTTCGTGATTTCTTTCCACACCAGTGACATAAATTTTCAAAGCGACATGCTTAGAATCACTGAGAGTGTTTAATCAGTAACAGGGTAGGAATTACGAGAGGGCCGACCGAGGACATAAGAAGCCTACCTTAAGTCGCGACCGAGCCAGACTGTAGAAGTGACACCATATCCCAACTTGGCAACGACCTGATATCGACCGTGCAGAATCTCCCCGAGGCGAACGGGGTAGTATTTCTCAGCATTGTAGGTTGGTAAAGTCTCTTCTTCAATAGCCTCTGCCGAATCAAGAATCTCGAATCCCGAGGTCGGAAATATGCGCGGTACCGTTTGAGCAGAAGATGAGGTCGACATTGCTCTGCGGTTCATGCACTGTGACCATCTACACAATGACTGGGGGTAACATCTGAGATAACCTCGGGACAAAGGCGAGTGGGCGTTGAATGTGAGGTTGGACACAAGACATTTGACGGCATGCGGTAAGCGAGCCATCTTTATGGGTCAGATATAATGGAAGTCCCTAGTATTCTCGTCATTTCACCATCGCTGTTTGTAGTCGGTCGTTAACATAAATAGCAACTGATCAAGGGGCGAAAGCCGGCGCGTCCTAATGCTTGGCGGGAACCACGCCAATCAAGGCTAACGGACCTGCTTATTGCTAAGAGCGCTCATAATTTTGATGAAACCCTAGACACTATCGCCGTCTACGGTATGCCCCTTATATACAGATTGATGAAGAAGGCTTTTCTTATAGGGACTTAGTTGCCATTCTCGATAAAGTGGGACAGGAACTTGATTGCCTGAAGAAGATACCTGTCAGTGCCGGCCAACAAGGAAAGTATAAGCAATAGACGATTAGAGTAAAAAAGCTCACCTCAAATCCCCACTCCATTTCATCTATATTCTTGAAATAATCCATAGTGTACCCACCTTGGGCCACCAAATAAGTGAGAAACTGTACAACTCGTAATGGGAAACAGGGCATGCGGCCTACCACGACTACTATCAGCACCGGCAATCACAGGACGAATGTCCGGGTTGCTTTGGAGGCGTTCGAGAAATCCCATGGTCACTCTACTCCAACCAATTGAGACAATTAAAAGCTTCACAGCTGTCAATTGCTCCGGTTAGCGCATAACATCGGCTGGATATAATGATGTGGGAGAGACAATGTAGGGCGGAAGTCACATACAGCTGCGGGCATACCCAGCGTCGTGTAGCTTTTTACCACATTCTATTATATCGTCAGCAAGTTCCGACTCAGCCCCAAACTCCAAATAGCCGCCAATGGTGATGGTTACGATCAGCGGCCTGTCAAGTCTCCGGTCTTCAGACTTTTCATAAACTAGAGGTTCTAAAACCTTAGACCTCAAATTCTCAACAATGGCAGTGTACCCCAAGGACCTAAGTGGCAGGGACTCCATGATATTCTGTATGCTTTCAGAGTTCAGATTAGAGGCGTTATCGGCATCGTGATTGATGAAGCGCAGCGCAACCCCTTTGCCGTGAGGGAGAGTCTTGGTTTTGGCCTCGGTCATTCGCTTGACGAACTCTGCCTGGGCGTCTCGGCGAATAGTATACTCCATTGCAGGGCTGTCATTTGAAATAGTTCGCAGAGTTGAGCAACATGCCAGATAGATACTGGCCATTTGAAGCTAGCAATAACTTACCACGTAGAACGCTTGTTGGTACATAGCAATCTTGATTGATAGGAGCACAATGTTTTGGAGCCCAACTGTGTTGTCATAGTCCGAATACATAAGTATGGCTTTCTTGACGAGGTGTGCCAGAAAATATTCTTTATCTTTGAAGGGTCCGGTCAAAAAGGCATCATCTTTGACTATTTTCCAAATATCTTTTGCCAATTTGGCCTCACTGTCTACCAGTTCGGAGTCAGACGGCATCGGTTCTTCCTCCCCCAGAATCCAACCAGAATACATTGTTGAAGGGGTGCTGTGCGGCATTGATTGACCATCTGGGGAACCAAGAGCTTTATTTCCTTGCCTAAAGTCTGATGCAGAGGCAGACCATAACCACTTTCCAGGGCTATTTGCTTCCGATCGTCTAATTTCCGGACAAGTGAGCGCCTGCGTTCGGACAACATGATTCCCCGTTGTCTAATCTGTTCCGCTCAAGGACAGGTCTGAACCGAACCCTGTGAAGTTCTGTTGACTACTTCGAGTACTCGGGCCTTCAGCTCATTCAACCGTACTAACTTTTCTTCTGTCTTAGCCAAGCTTGCCTTAGCAAACTCCAAAGAGGAAGATGCCTTCACTTCCTGCTCTTTGATATTCACTACTTCACCACAAACATTATCTTTATCCTTCATTAAGCTCTCCCGTTCCAGCTTAAGCATCAGTTCGTCTAACTCAAACGTAGTATCAACAGTGACGCTAGGTGGACTTGCCACTGTAGCCAGTTTCAACACAAATATCTTCTGCAGACTATCACGTTCCACGCTTGCCTGGATACTAAGCGTACAGTCGCTGGCGATTCTTTTGCCGAATGCATCTTGCCTTAAGCGACCAGCGCTCTGGGCTAAGTCCGCCAAGGGCGTATTTCTGGCGGATATCATCATGTGGCATCGAGCCTGGAATTGCGATCTCTTCGCTTGGAACTCTAGAAGTACCAGGAAATCATGGGCTCGATTACCTTCAGGTCGAAACCGAGTCCAGGTTCGTTGTATACTATCGACATTAGGGTCGCTCGATGTTGCAATAAGAGCATGTTCCTTCAACCAACATTCTGGCGGTTCAACCTCAATCAACTCCAACCCTATCTCAACAGGATCGTCAAGGAAGAAGTAATTTGATGGACTGGGGTCCGTGGATGTGTTCTTCTGCCGCTCGGTCTGAATAAACACAGGCTGAGTTGGGGCACCGGATTCTTGTGCTGAAAACAAGCTTGAACAACGCCCTTGCGGCCTAAGGTACCTACCAGAGGGCGTATCACTAGCAAGGGGTGTATCCCTACCACCTCATCACGGTTATTCTGCGGACCGCAATTTAGCAGTCCGAACTGCTCACCAGATAATGCTGAGAAGAGAGAGAGACTAATACGGACGTATCCGCCATCGAATTTAACTGCGGTCA
Source organism: Aspergillus costaricaensis CBS 115574 (assembly GCF_003184835.1). Lineage (NCBI taxonomy): Eukaryota > Fungi > Ascomycota > Eurotiomycetes > Eurotiales > Aspergillaceae > Aspergillus > Aspergillus costaricensis. The sequence continues at coordinate 332,556 of NW_020291811.1, forward strand.
GAAAGCTAGCTTTTTTCTTTTGTGGGACAATATCTCCACAATTCATGAAGTCGGCCGGGGATGCTGCCAGGACACCTGCAGATATGCTGGTACTTTTCGAATTGGCCGCTTTCTGTTCAGTGGCTTGAAAGCCCCAAGCTAGCATAGATTCACCCCTCGACTTTCTCATTATCTCTTGCTGCAAGCGAGTGAACGCACGATAGCTACCCTCGCCGTAGACCATTGGCATTGTTACATCAAAAACCCCAAGAAGACAATATGCGATGTCTTCCTCCCGTTTTTGTTTCTCTCCTGGATGCCCAGGACATACGTTGTGCAACACTTGCTTCACTCAGCACCGTCCCTTGCAAAAAGCGACGCGGAATTCCTATTCTTCGCTCGATCGTGCTTGACCTGGTTGCTTTTGTTCCAAGGTAGTGCCAGCGAGAATCATAAAAGCGAAGGTTATCAGGTGCCAGTAGCTCTTGCAACGTCCAGCCTCTTTTGAACCAGCGACAGGAGCAGAATTGAGTCAACGGGAAACGCCCATTCTCTCCAGAGCTGACATCTGCCAGGTAGGCATAGCAAATAGCTGCTTCGTTGTACCATCGAAGCATGGAATTGATGGCTTCACCGAGCTCTGTAGGGTCAGCCTTTATGATGTAACAAGTGTCAACCCATGCGTAATTGAGGCCATCCTTCTCTGCCTGTGCACAACACTTTGCGACCTTGTAAGGCATAGTAGCTCCTTTTTGGAGACGTCCATCTTCAATATCGTCGAATGACAATTCCTCGTCATCAGCTCCCCACGTATGCGACAGAATAGCATATGCGGGAACTGATCCATAGAAATACTCCAGCTTGAGTGTTTTCACATTGAGGAGGCGCATAATGTGATGGTTGAACTAATGGCCAGCGGCAAAGGGGGATCTAAGAAGAATTGGAATGTGTAACTGTCATATACAAAGGCAGGAGATCTTAATCGGAAAGATAAGCTTGCCACCACATATTACTTTGAGATACAGCCAGGGATTAGATATAAAAGTACCATAAAAGCCGAGTGACTACAGAGTAGAAGTTGCAGAACTCCAGCCTCGTTCGGTAGTTCAGCGGCGGGGTAAGATAAGGGGAAACAATTAAGCATGCGTTTGTGGTACGCACGTCCCTTCTAAGTACAGCAGCTGCAGTACTCTTGTTTCGTGACGGCAAAGATCCTCAGCCTTGATTGGGCAATTTAACCAAATTAAATTTGCATTGGCCCCATCCTAGACCAGGAGTCTCGGGGATAGGCGTTGAATGATGCGCAAACGGCTCGACTACAGCACTTTTGTAGTCATCCGAGAAGGCTATGTTAATCAGATCTGCAGGAACCTACGGCTAGGAAGTGACAAGTGGCTGGAAGTGAAGACATAGGATGCAGACCCACAGGCAACTGGGTGGTCAGTTGCGACACCTGTAGGGTTAATATCATGTTTGGAGCATGTATACCGCTCTCCGTTATTGACCTTTTCTACGTTGATCCCTTTTGGGTTGCATAATGCATTAGTTCCTGCGAATTTTAAGTATTGGATGATGGTGTCCAGGACTATAGTCTTGCGTGGACGGCGCAGGGCCTGCAAAGTTCTCAAGCTCTAGGTATAATTGAACAACACCGGTTCTCCATCTTGCTATTCTTTACGCCACAGCCTAATTTGTACTGAAACCGGGGGCAACAACGCTTTGCTCGGCGCTTAGTACTATTGAGTATGTGAAAATTATTGCAACTTCTGGCTTCCTCCCCTCGGGGTTCACGGTGGGCTTGGAACATTATAGTGGTGGCGATGACAGCAGACTGCCATAGGGGCTCGAATATACTCAAATCATGAGCGCAAAAGAACCAAGTCTACTCTACGGACAAGGCAACTCAAACCAGCTCTTAAACCTCTGCAAGGCCAAATACTGTACTCATTGGGTAGCATCAGACTGCCTTGTAAGATTACTGCCGTACCAAGCCAACGCTCGATCATCTGTCTTGAGAGATGAAGTAGGCAGATTTTCTGGTGTTCAGTATGAATTGGCAAACGAGGTTACTCGGATTGTTGACACACTGTATCAAAGTTCGCTTCGCAACTGTTGCCCGAGCGTTTTCTTATCCATCTCATCGAGACTATGGTCCTTCCTGTGAGATACACTATCCTGGCGGTCGAAGTTTTCACTTCCCAAATTGTAAAGAAAATATGCCATGTGGCCGTTAACATCCCACTTGCCTCTGTCCACTTGTCACTGGCTATACTTTCTAGCACTCTGACCCGGACCATAGACTTCGATACTGTATGGATTCTGACGCTGTCATTGTTCATAAATCGTGAACCTCAACAAGGGAGCGGGCACAGTGGGACCTTTAGTTGTATCTTCATTGCCGTAAGCTACCCTGGCTCCTACGCTAATCCCGCCAGCCCGCACTTGGGGGTCGTTCAGGGTTGCCCGGGTGGGGCCTATGAGCAAAGGCCGATGCGGAGATGGTCCGAACCGGCGAACAGGCCAAAACCTGCGGGTTGAGCCATCGGGCCCTTGAGCGGACAATCTAAGATCTGGTAAATAAGGAACGCGAAAGCTCATCACAGTAAGGTCTCAGATGGAATTGAAATAGAGAATAAAAGAAAGGTGTTACTGATCTGGCACTCGCTGGGTAACTGCTTTCCTCATCGTTCCCCTTCCCCGGTTGTCCGCGGCATCCCGTTCGTTCCTGAGCCAGAACCCTAGCTTGAGCCAAGATGTAACCAATCTATGTCACTCCGGTTTAGCTAATATTTCTCTACCCCTCATTTGCTGCAGATCAGTACCCTCGCCGACGTTTCGCCGGCCTTGGGGCGTTGGCTTAATTGATCTTGCCTTGCAATTAGCCGATTCAATCCCTGTCCTTCCCTCATAGCGTAAGACATAATTTGCTCTGCTTCTGTTGCCTGATCCCGGTCGCCGTGGTGCCATAAGATCGTCCTCTTTCCTTTTTCATCACGGACTTATCCCCGTCTATGCGTTCCACACTCCTGCTCCACTGACTAAGTCATTGCTTCGGTGTGTCACTGCGAGAATCGCACACGCAGGTCTGAACTCGCTCACAGCTTCTGCCGTCGCATTTATACCCTGCGATGATCCCTCGCTGAGTAGGAATTTAGGTCTTGCTTTTCCAGTGCAAATCGCCTTTCTTCCAGCTGCACACCATGCGCCACGGCATCGGATTAGCAGCGGCACTACTAGCACCAACCCTACCTGTAGCACTGGGTCAACATGTTCGAGATTTGAGCAGTGTGCAATGGTCTCTCAGTAGTCGAGCCTTGAATCGGACAGTTCCTGCTGAATTCCCATCGCAGGTTCACTTGGATCTACTAAGGGCCGGAGTAATTGGTAAGTACTGTTGGAAATCAAGCCCCTCTATTATACATCTGCTGACTACCCAATAGATGAACCGTAAGTGATTTGATCTGCGATGAACCCGAATGAGACACTAAATATTGTTGCAGATACCATGGATTAAATGATTTCAATCTTCGCTGGATCGCCGCCGCCAACTGGACTTATACCAGTCAACCCATCAAAGGCCTGTGAGTAGCAATTAGTTCTATGCATTAAGTACGTCAACACTAAAACTCAATAGCCTGGATGATTACGACTCAACGTGGCTGGTATTCGACGGACTCGACACTTTTGCAACCATCTCGTTTTGTGGTCAGCAGATTGCGTCAACGGATAATCAATTTCGCCAGTATGCGTTCGATGTTTCCACCGCTCTAGGATCCTGTAAAGGAGATCCTGTTCTGAGCATCAACTTTGGGAGCGCGCCGAACATTGTCGATGCTATTGCCCAAGATCCTAATTCGCAAAGTAAGTTTAATGTGGGAGACCAGCAAAGCCAGGCCATGCTAATTGTTTGTAGAATGGCCTGATGATGTCCAGCTCACTTATGAATATCCAAACCGGTGGTTTATGCGCAAAGAGCAGTCCGACTTTGGTTGGGATTGGGGTCCAGCATTTGCGCCCGCAGGCCCGTGGAAACCTGCATATATCGTTCAGCTAGACAATAAGCAAAGCGCTTATGTCCTGAACACAGACTTAGATATATACAGAAAGGGCCAAATTAACTACCTCCCGCCAGACCAAAGCCAACCTTGGGCTGTCAACGCTAGCATCGACATTCTGGGTCCACTTCCTGCAAAACCGACCATGTCGATTGAAGTGCGCGACGCTCGCTCTGGCACGATCCTTACTTCACGTACCTTGAACAATGTCACTGTGGCTGGCAACTCCATAACCGGTGTCACCGTTCTCGATGGGCTCACTCCAAAGTTGTGGTGGCCGCAAGGTCTCGGCGATCAGAACCTCTACAACGTGTCCATTACCGTCAATAGTAGCGGAAACCAGACTCTGGCCAATGTAACCAAACGGACGGGCTTCCGCACCATTTTCCTCAACCAGCGCAATATTACCGAGACACAGCGCGCACAAGGAATTGCTCCTGGAGCAAACTGGCACTTCGAAGTTAACGGTCACGAGTTCTATGCAAAGGGATCCAACCTCATCCCACCAGACAGTTTCTGGACTCGTGTCACAGAGGAGAAGATGTCACGGCTGTTTGATGCTGTTGTGATAGGAAACCAGAATATGCTCCGTGTGTGGTCCTCCGGCGCATACCTTCATGACTACATCTATGATCTGGCCGATGAAAAGGGCATCCTCTTGTGGAGTGAGTTCGAGTTTAGTGACGCCTTATATCCCTCCGACGACGCCTTTCTCGAGAACGTTGCTGCTGAGATAGTATACAATGTTCGACGAGTGAACCACCATCCCTCCCTAGCTCTATGGGCTGGCGGAAATGAAATCGAATCTTTGATGCTCCCACGTGTCAAAGATGCAGCCCCATCTTCATATTCCTACTATGTTGGAGAGTACGAGAAGATGTACATCAGTCTCTTCTTACCTCTGGTCTATGAGAACACTCGCTCCATCTCGTACTCCCCTAGCAGCACAACTGAGGGGTACCTCTACATTGATCTTTCTGCTCCTGTCCCTATGGCTGAACGTTACGACAACACTACCTCCGGCTCATACTACGGCGACACCGACCACTATGACTACGACACTAGTGTGGCTTTTGACTACGGTTCCTATCCGGTAGGCCGCTTTGCGAACGAATTCGGCTTCCACAGCATGCCCAGCCTTCAGACATGGCAGCAAGCCATTGACACTGAGGATCTTTACTTCAACAGCAGTGTGGTAATGCTCCGCAACCACCACGATCCCGCGGGCGGCCTCATGACAGACAACTACGCGAACTCGGCCACTGGCATGGGCGAAATGACCATGGGCGTGGTAAGCTACTACCCGATCCCGAGTAAATCCGACCATATCTCCAACTTTAGCGCCTGGTGCCACGCCACCCAGCTCTTCCAGGCAGATATGTACAAGAGCCAGATCCAGTTCTACCGTCGGGGAAGTGGCTTGCCTGAGCGACAGCTTGGCTCTCTGTATTGGCAGCTCGAAGACATCTGGCAAGCGCCGTCATGGGCAGGCATTGAGTACGGGGGCAGATGGAAGGTTCTACATCACGTTATGAGAGATATCTATCAGCCTGTTATTGTCTCACCTTTCTGGAACTATACTACAGGATCACTGGATGTCTATGTTACTTCCGACCTGTGGAGCCCTGCAGCAGGTACTGTGGACTTGACCTGGTTGGACCTGTCAGGCCGCCCTATTGAGGGTAATGCGGGCACGCCGAAATCAGTTCCTTTTACTGTTGGAGGGCTCAACACCACTCGTGTCTATGGCACAAACGTTTCTTCTTTGGGCTTGCCGGATACCAAGGATGCCGTTCTTCTGCTCTCGCTCTCGGCTCACGGACGTCTTCCGAACTCAGACCAGGCCACCAACTTCACTCATGAGAATCACGCTACGCTTTCCTGGCCAAAGGATTTGAAGATTGTTGACCCTGGACTTAAGCTGGGATACAGTGCGAACAAGACAACTGTCACGGTGGAAGCTACATCTGGTGTCTCACTGTACACGTGGCTCGACTACCCAGAGGGTGTGGTGGGATACTTCGAGGAGAACGCGTTCGTCTTAGTACCAGGGGAGAAGAAAGAGATTGAGTTCAATGTTCTGGAAGACACGACCAACGGGGCATGGGCTCGTAACATCACTGTGCAGAGTCTCTGGGATCAAAAGGTTCACAGTTGATTATCAACAACATCCACATAGTCACAATACCAAGCATGTACATGTCACCTCACGACTTGTTCTCTGTTCTCAATTATCTTCCGATCTGCATGAATGTCTGTTTTCCTCCCAGGAGGAAGATAATCCCTCGACTCACCAAGCCTGATCACCTTCGTCAACATAAAGTAAGTCAAGTCAGCAATAAGTCTAAGTCCATCATCTGCATATTTATAAATTGATCAAGCTACGCATCCACCTAGGGCACAATAGGCCCCCTCGCCCTTTTCCACGGAGATCCTTTCGCTTGCGGGTCTGGATTTCCTATGGAACCCTGCGGTATACGTGTTCTATCGCAAGAGTTGTATTCAATTGCTTGAGTCCATCGGGACTTCGTTGTCGACTGAAAATCCGATTCCTTGAAAGAAGGAAGAGGCGTATCATCTGCATGGGGATGTGTTTAAGCATGATAGTGGCAGGATGTCTGATTGAGTACAGGCAATGGGATCCTGAAGCCCCACGGCGGATGGACACTGGCAGATAGTCCGTAAAAAACTTGTTCTGCTCGTAGGTAATATCTTATTGAAGAGTAGCTTCTGTGTTGTATTAGACGACCCTTTATGCCGATTATCAGTTCCTCTAGCCAGGCCAATCTGTATTTACCATTCGTTCTTCACACACATGCAGAAAGTTAATCATTGCTGAGTTGTCCTAGGAAGGGTAATTATTTTAAAATACTTTCCTCTTTCTTTCTTTTGGGGATTCTGCTAGCTTAGACGCAAACTGACGAAAGTAGTAAGACAGGGCGCCAATCATGTACAGCTACATGACCACCTGATCCAAACCTTGCATAAGCGATCCAAGGCAGCAACACATGGCTTATACATCTCGGTACTGCACTTTCAGTATCTTTTGAGAAATCAGCCTTTTTCTATATAAGTATCTAATAGCGTTGATATGGAAGAATGTCGATGTAAAAGTCAAACATAAAACGCTTCTCAGACGGTCTAACCCTATATAAAGCAGAGCTAACTGTGCATCACAAAAGTCCACAGAAAGGCAAGCGTAATTTCACACAACGAACGCACCGCATGAATCCTTAAGATAGGTATACGCTCCCACAATTAGACAGACAACAAAGGTGGGTAGTACGGTGCGCAGACACAGAGCAAAAGCCGGGCTCTGGGACATCTTTTTCGTCTGGGGATACTATGCATGCGTATTGCGTTAGATACCCCATATGCTTAACTTTGATAAGATCAGCACACTCACCTCATAGACCCACCCGTCGAGACCTGCAACATGCGTCGTCCACCACATGTAGAAGGAGCTCCAGGGGTATATCATCCAGTTACATCCGGTTTTAGGATCGATAAACCACTACATAGATCATGATTAGCTAATGCTTGGAAACGCAATGGGAGAGTGGCGGAATCAACAGCGATGGACAACCAGTTGAGGTAGGAGTTCCTTACACTGCGGCATGTGTTGTTAAACACAGTGTTTTTCAACGCTCCCTGCAACCGCTGGTTGTATGCCTTTTCGCTCGACATATCGGGTTCTACGGACACAGCTGATCCGGCTATTATCGGTTTAATGATGCGGATGATGAGGTCGGTGTAGCTGTTTCACGGTTAGCAAGCTTTGCTCTCCATTCCCCATTTCTGGTAGGCCAGAGCATTGGTCCGGAGGAACGACTTACTTCTCTATAGAGAAAATTGCAGATGTATGTCCGCGACCTGAATTGGGACCCAAAATGTAGAAGAAGTTAGGGAACTCAGACATGCCGATACTTTCGTAAGCCTTGATGTGCCCGGATTCCTTCCAATATTCTTGTCGACTGCGACCATGGCGACCGCACAGCTCGGTGTCATATTGGGTTAGAGAGAAGCCGTTGGCTAACATGATAACATCTGCAGGGTATGTTGCTCCTGAACTGGTTGATACTGAGCGTTCGTTAAGAGCCATGACCTCATCATCGGTAAGGCGAACATTATCTCGGTTTAGTGTTGAAATGTAGCCGTCGTGGTCGAATACCCTTCGCTGTATAGAGATATCATCAGTCTGGATGTCATGTAGTACCTAGTTACTCGAGGTACGTACCTTGCAACCGACTTGATAGTCGGCCAGTAGGAGTGGCCAGTACTGTTCTTCAAGTTTGGGTCAGGGTGGCTCAGACAAGTTTCAGGACTCGGCTCACCTGGTGCATTTTCTTTGACGTAACGCTCGCTTATTTCGGCAGTTTCTCTTCGCATCTTCGCCCCAATCTTGGTCAGGTTGAACTGGGGTGTCGATGTTTCGAGGTATAGAAAGATGAAAAATCTGACAGCGAGAAGCACACCGGGTACGTAGCGGAAGATAGTCTGCCAGAGAGGGCTGATGGTGGAGTTACACCCTCCTGGGAGGAAATATTGTTTTGACTGAAGTTGCATCATATGTTAGCGAAGTCACCCTACAAGGGCATGGAAACAAGGAACTAACCCTCATGAATTGAGTGATTGACCGAACATCTTCTACCACGGCTGGTACTAGCTGTGTTGCTGAGGCTGGACAGGGTCAAATGAGCATTCTCCAATCCCAAATGGGAAGGCCGCTTACCTCCATTCCCAAGCACGATTACATTCTTGTCACGCAGAGACACGTTTTGGTCCCACCTGGCTGTGTGGATAATATCTCCCTGGAAGCGATCGATGCCGGGAATATTCAGCGAATTCGGATTTGTCAGTGCCCCAACTGCTGATATCAACACGTTACACCGTTGTGTATATTCCTGTCCAGTAGTAGTACTCCTCAACCTGACCATCCAGGTCTTGTCGTCTTCCTGCCAGGATGCCCCTACCCATTCTGTACTTCCCACCAGGTGACGGGACAGCTCGTACTCTAATACCACATTGTTGATGTATTGCAGAACCTCATCGCGCTTCGGAAAGAAGTTCGAGAAATTTGGGTTGGGCGCAAAGGAGAGGCTGTAGAACGCGGCTGGGATATCAACTCCACACCCTGGGTCTGAGAAGCTCATGTCAGCGACCGCGTTTTCGGCTAGTAAAAAAACGAGCGTATATTTGATAGTACATTTGTTTGCTAGCCACGTCCCACCAAATCCAGCTTCTCGGTCATATATAACAAAGTCATCGCACTTTAACTCTCGTTTAAGTTGGCATGCCATCGCCATACCGGAAAAGCCAGCCCCGATAATGATGACCTTGGGGGAAGAACGAAAGGCACTGGAAGCCATGGTAAGGAGAATTTTTCTCTGCTGGAGGGGTAAGAAAGGACCAGTTGAGCGGGTTTAGGGCTTGGGACCTTTATATGAGAGGATTACGGGAGGTATGGTACATCAAAGCCTTTGGGGATTTGGCTCTATGAAATCATGGTGGTACTGGCAGTCAAACATTGATCTATATAGGAGAATTATAAGATTATCTCAGCAACTGCACAACACCGCTCATCACTGTTCGCAATACGCCTTCTTCTTTTGGAATAACTCGAAGTTTCTTGGAGCCGTATCTACTATCTTATTGCTTACAGCTGGCCCACCAAGTTGGGCTGGCTGGGACAACTGCTGAGCGCGCCACGACATCACACCGCAGTTGGCCCCCAAAACGCGATAGTTGAAGTTAATTCGTTTATCCACTCAGGTACCATTTACGAAACTGATACCTTATGATAACTTGATTAGAATAATGTCGTATCTGTATGATGTCGACAAGGGCACGAACAGTGGAGGGTGGGTAAGACGGTGTCCAAGCACTATTGATCTACGCCCACTCTTACCCCATTCAGTTACTTCCACATATGGATCGTGAATCAGACATGCTTACATTTGACCGAAGTTATGTTAGCATGGCGGGGCAGCTGAAGCGTCAAGATTATATCTCCGATGCAGCCTCCATCGTAACCCACGATCGGGCTCTGCTGCGGGCACCGAGTAGATCGGCACAAACTACACACCGTCCCGATGACACTATTCCGTAAGGAGACAACAATATATTGACTATGAGTCTATCCCCGCGTCATATGCCATATATACTCATGCATCAGAGTTGCGGTCATGATTGAGGGGAAGATATTACGATGACACAGATTGGGTGCGTGCTGTTGATAGGACCAATGCCAAGCAAGGGACACCACCAGGACGGGGTGTCCGGTCAAAATCTTGTGCACATTATCAACCGAGTTGTTATTGTAATGGCTTGGATAGCTGTCGAACCGGTTGTAAATATTGATATGTGACTTCTTGGTTAATGATCTACCAGTGGAGATCAACGTCGTTGTCGCTACCAGAATAAGCTCAGTGGGGTGAGACCAACCCACTCTGTGTATGACTCCAACCGCAAATCATACTCTATTCTTTTCGACTCAGCTCGCACTAAGGGTTTTCGTCTTCGGCAAATACCGAAGTACGGACTCGGATGCTATGCCGTCGCGTCGGGGCTTTCATCCTCCGCGGAGCCCAGATGCTGACTGTTAAGGTCCGACTCGCAAGGACTTTCCTTTTATAATCCGCATGTTTTGACAGGAATTTGTTTCAGTCTATATCACCATACCTGTCAGTAATATGTCCTAAATCAGTGAACTGCATGATGCATGCCGTTTACGCTGTGTGCGTTGCCCGACACCCTACATGTTTCATATTTCCCATCTTAGGCCAGTTACTCTGGACATTCGAGATCGATGTCCGTAGTACGTGCCTTTCGTCATCCGTAATGTTCAGTTGCTTTCATGGATCTCTTGTGAAATAACCGTGAAGGTAATACTGCATCAACACGCAAGGTTCTGCGTAAGGCACTGTGGTTAACATGAGCTAGTCGAGATTCGCAAACAGCCCAAATAGGTACGAGGTAGAATATCTCCCCCACCATTTTGGACATCTCTACTGGCCTTAGTTTTTGATATGAGTACAATGACTCCAGCTGCTCACATTTACTGGTCGCTCCACTTCGTAATGGGAACGTGATGTTTTGCGGCCCCTTCCAACGGAGAGGGATGGTATTTCTGACCATACTGAACTATCCAACCTCCTCGGAGATACATCTATTTGCATCCATGAATGTTCAAATTGCTTACCCATCCGCACTTTCGGAGTTGCCGACGTGCGACGTTCCTTGTTAGGTGAATGCAGCTGTCATACCCTAGTAGCATATGGGATGAGACGAATCATTCAGACTGCCCAGTATCGGTACTATTTCACCCTTCTGCCAGCCGAATGACATGCACATGCCAGCTGCGAGGCAGTAATATACCCGATAGCAAAACTTTCAACTTTCCTTTTGGGACATTGCATGCATATTGATGTTTCTGGAAGTCAGGAGGCGGGCTAAGCCGGGTAGAATGATTCGGCTTCGTGATCTACAGGTGGCTTTGAGGGGAGGGGTTTAAGTACATCCGGCGTTTATACCGAGTTAGCATCAGGACCCTTGTGACTATCACAATCTTTTCAATCGGCATCTCGTCGGTATTTTTTTTGGCATCATGCTTTTCAAGAATTTTGTGTACTTGGTGTTCGTTGCAGCGCATCTGATGTTGAAGATGACAGACGCTGGATTGCGAGAGATCTTAGGCTTGTTAATCTTCCTCGCGGTGTCTAGCATCCTCTTCATATTGATTAGACTGGTTATTGCCGCCTTATGGAGACAGCACTTGATTGTGCACAGCCCTCATCTGAGACCAGATTTCCTAGGCAGGCCTCTTTTGTTTCCAGCCAAGCTGTCTCATGCACGCAGATTTCCTGCAACTGAACGATACAACTACTGGTATGACTACTTCATGATAGGTATTCCAGTGGGGTTTCGCGGTCGGATTGGAAATCTCATCTCTATTGACAATCAGCCCACGTCGGAGAGCTTTCTGGAGAAATGCTGGTTTACCATCGACCCGGCTTACTATCTTGAACCTGGGAGTGGTGACCGAACGCTTGAAGAGAAGTTGCATATCTTCCTACATAATCAAGTAAGATTTGAGTCCTTCCTGCACTTTTGCTGAATCTCAAACTAACTTACTCAGGGCGAGAACCCTCAGGAATTTCCATACGCTTACATGATCAGCGTCCCGCGATTTTTATGGTGGCAGAAAAGTGCAATCAGTTACTGGTACCTCTATTCACCAACGCGAGCGTTGACTGCAATGATTATGGAGATTAACAACTCATTTTACGAAAAGAGGAACATTTTTTTCCGCTTGACTGAAGACGGCATGCCTGTTGATGAGACGCCACATCTTCCATCGACGATTATAGCCTCGGCCAAGGGGACCGGCGAGACGGTATCTCTCTGCTCTCTCTCCCCTGCTTCGAAGAGAAGATACTACAAAGGGTATTGGGATAAAGTAATTTTTGGTTCTCCTTTCGAAAAGGTTGGAGGATACATGCTTGCAAAGACTGTGGACATTCTCAAAGGGCCATCCCTCCAGTCCACCTTGAGCTCCAACAACCCAGATGGGCAGGTAAAAGTCACAAGTCGTCTCGCCTCTTGGGGTGATCCCGTCGATCCATTGATGGCTAGTGGTTGGGATATTGCTCGTTTTATTGCTCGTTGGACGCATGTTGGAGCATTGTCTGCGCCTCGCATTGTCAAGGAAGCTTTGCGGGTCCGCTTTCGTGGCAATCTGAAATATCTCCAAAGACCTGAGGTCCACCCTGGGACAAATCCACGAAAGGAAACTATTGTTGAGAGGTTAGTCAGATCTCCCTGTGTTCTGCATATATGTTTCTAACGTCTTCCATGTGTGGCAGATCTTTGGAATTTTTCTTTCGAGAATACCTGGCTCAACTCGCGGCTCATTGTACATTTCCATTGTGCATTGAGTACATACCCCCAAGATCGATAAACTTCGATCGTCTTACGTTCAACTCTCCTATTCCTCCCACATCCCACCCTAGACCCGTCCTGAAAATCGAGTCTTTGACACCACGGTTCTATACTTCATTTACAGATCACCCAGACGCCAAAACCGCCTTTGTTAGAGAAACAGCAGTGCGTCCCACAAACTCGGACCCAGATTCCCGCTACCTCAGCGTATCCGATCGCTCCCTCCTGGATAAACTTCTTGCTTCTTCAGGCTCCTCCATAGAGGCGAGCTTTAACAAAACCAGCAAGCCCATATCAACCCACCATACAGACAAAGGTGGGATAGCAACAGTGCTTCTCAGGTTCATTATCTCGAAACTGCGCAGATCTCCTCAGGAAACACTCATCGATCGATTCGTCTTTCACGATCATGGTCGGTTTTCATCATCCCAGCAATGGACTTACCTGGTTAGTGTTCTGCATTATCAATTGTCGCTTCGCCTTCCCATCGAGTCCCAAGCCATTGTAATGCTGGGTTACATCACTTCCCGTGCAATAATAGTTGACAGTCTATTGAATGCTTTCTACACTCTTTGGGCGCGGGAAGGCCTCGCAAACTGGGTTCGTGATGGGGCGCGCATGACTCCTTTTACGGGCGCTTTGGCGTTTGCGGGCTGGGACATGCTCAACAACTATGTCGGGCATTATTACACTAATCCATTCGCATGGGGGGAGGGTTTGTAAGATGCCAATGGCGGTAGGCAGGATGATCTCGGATGGGTCTGGTTCGATGTTATACTTGTGGCGTCATTTGAGAAAGTAATGTTATAGGACCACGGTGGGCTTTTAAAGGGTCTGGAGTAAATAATGGTTCAGCTAGGTCTCAGTCAAGATTGGTAGTAACACAGAATGTACGAGCTCATGCAAATATCCTAGATACTAGTAACACAACTCGCAATGATGCACCTGCCATAGAATCCAGGATGACATGCACGATATGATGAATATACTACAGGTAAAATGACTGTTTTGGGGACGAGGGATATTAGGGCAGAAGCAATCCAAAAGTCCCATGGAAACCATATCCGACCTGCTTGAAAGCACAAGAACCAAAAATACCCGCTTACAGGAGTCTTAGGGATACCCTACTAACTATCAACCAGAGGCATTGTGATTCCCAAAGGTTACCTTGGGCTACACAACATCAGAGTAGTTCTAGGTGAAACAGTCATGATTCTTGTATTCCCCTGTTCCAAGTCTTCGAGGGCTGGTCTCGGTCCTTCCGCTTCTGGAATCCCGGCCACGCCAGTTCTTCCTTGATCTCTAAATCTTGCAGATTCTTGGTTCTGCAACTTACTCCAAGCGGCAGTACCAGTTGGAACGCTCTCTTGATTTCGGCTGATACCACTTTACTTAATCTGGAACATGCACTAGTCTTTATCGGCAAGTATCCTTGAGATATGAACGCTCACTTGAACAAGGACAGGCAAGATATGCCGAGCGAGGCTTATTGTGTGAGTAAGAACTGAGAGAAGTATTCGGGTAGGACCGCCTCAATAAGGCTGAGACTTCGAGAACACCGAGGAATAACATTTCCTCTGCTGGAAGAACGGAACATCCCGCAAGTGCATTTGGCACTGAGCTTTAGGGGAAGTTTGTAAGGCGGGACTCCACGACCGCCAGGCACGGAGGTATAAATTAACTGGGCGATGTCATACATAAATTCAGCGTTGACGGGTCTCAACCTTCAACTTGGTCTCCGTGAGAAAGGGACTGTTCCCAGAATGTCCTACACATCCATGCTTAATTCATCACTCTTGCCTTCTCCCGGTCGTTCCGTCAACATGCTTCATTTGCTGGTTCTCTTGGTCCTCGTTGCTACAACTCTCGGGTACCGTCTAACCGAGTACACAGGCGAACGCTGCACAAAAGCTGAAGCTGGATTCCATCGGCTTGCAGGAGCTACTGCGTGCAGCAAACTCAATACTGTTGATGCAAAATCAATACTAGTGAAGGTTGACAATGTCTACGACGACCAACATTCAGTTATAGTGTACGAGAATGACGACTGC
Source organism: Aspergillus costaricaensis CBS 115574 (assembly GCF_003184835.1). Taxonomy (NCBI): domain Eukaryota; kingdom Fungi; phylum Ascomycota; class Eurotiomycetes; order Eurotiales; family Aspergillaceae; genus Aspergillus; species Aspergillus costaricensis. The sequence continues at coordinate 347,581 of NW_020291811.1, forward strand.
ACTGGATCCGTCCTCGGAGTCATCGAGAACATGAACGGCTGCTTGAACCTCCATGGTCTTAACAATGTCGTCGGCAAATCCGTAAAGGTCATACCCGGTACCGTGGAATCCTCAGTATTTGCAAATGAAGGGTTTGAGACCAATTACCTATACAATCTCCCTCCGCAGGATAGAAGCCATGTTATGGTCCCTATTGCCCATGCTTTCTTCCGCACGGTAGACATAGCCAATCACGCGGACGACGGTACCTACGACGACGAAGCCTTTGACATATTCATCACCACTGAGCTTGATCATGTCCTCCGCTTGGAGAGCAACGTAGTAATGCCTCTCGCAGAATCTGACAGCTCAAAATCCACCCATCTCGAAAGGGTCGACCTACTCGAGCGGATATCAGGAGGGATGGAAGGGCTCGAGGCAATAGCAAATTCATTCGCGATGCAAGTGTCAGAGACAATGAGGGTCATCTATAATTCGTCGGCTCACCTTGCACAGGAAGTGGAAAATACATTCAAACGTGCCGCCGAGCGAGCATCGAGCAGGGGAGATTTTGACTTCTTGCACTCCCAAAAGAACCAGGGACGTCTGGTCAGGAGGTTGATTGACTCGGCTCAGTCGCAGGGCCTTACCAACGCGCAATGGAATCTGAAAGATAAGTGTGGCAGGACGTGGGAGGTAACACTCAAGATGAGAGAGCATAATGAGAATGAGGGCGGGTCATTATGGGGTTGGTAGTACCATTCGTCTCATTTGGATGTTCTAGTCTGTCTATTTACTCCCCAGACATGGTGTCTCTCAAGAATCTGCATTTCAGCATCATCACCATCCACCAGTTATGCCTCTGCTCAGCATTGGCAGACCAATCTTACTACATACGAACAGATTTCTTTGCCAACAGTCAGAAGAACAAGCGACACATTAAATAGAAAATCAAATCGACATGTATCAGTTGTCTTCCCTCCCCCAAGCGAAGTTGTTTACATCATTTAGTAATCTTAGAATATAATGCTACTAAACCGCTTGACCCACATAACAAGTCCGATGTGGTGTAACGGCTAACATCGCCGTCTTTCACACGGCAGCTCGGGGTTCGATTCCCCGCATCGGAGTTTCTTCTTTTGTTTTTCTTTTTCTGCGGTAAACAATAACACTAATTTCCACGATGGAAATTCCTTTTCGAGATAATTTCCTTTTCTCTCAGCTACAATGACATTCTGATTTTGTCTTTTTTTTACGCTCACTGATATACTCCACAGTTTCCGGCTACACTACAAACTAGTACTCACGCTACGTTGGGTCAGAATTGATCTCGCCTTGGTACTTGAGCGGTAACAATCATTAGGGCGCCGTTATATATAACGAAAGCTACCCATAACAAGCACTCAAACCAGGCAACCATAGGGGAACCAATATTACTACCAAAAATTATGACTTAGACTATTCAACTGAAATCGTGGCTCCTGCAAAGAGTATCAATATTCAACCAGTAGGAAACATTAATATATCATTAACAACCTAGAAAAATATGGGGAAAATGAACATGCTATCTACAAGGCAAACCCCTAATAACCACTCAATCCACCTCCCAATAACGGCAGAAAGAACAAGTCCCTAGAGCCACCACTCTCTCCCTTTAATCCCTCCAAGTAAGCAGCAACCCCGTCATCAATCCCATACTCAGCTGCCATACTCAACCACTCTTTCCATCCCAACTGTTGGAATTCCACCCCCTCCTCCTTCTCCAAGAACATCCTCAAATCACTGGCTTTGAACCGCTTCTCCCCACAAACATGCGAATATTGTACTTCAACCCCACTAGCATCATCACCACCAACAACCTTCCTCACCACCATCTCAGCCGCTTTCTTCACCCCGATCAAATCAATATATCCCCTCCAGGACCCAGTCTCAGGGATAGCTCTCATCCGCCGACTCAGATCCAACACAGATTCAATAACACCGCCACTCGTCGCTGAGATGGCTGCTTTCCCGTCTCCAGTAATAGCTGTAGGACGATAGATGCACACCGACACATCAGTGTATCTTCTACTAGCCTTCTCAAGAAATACCTCGCTGGCCCATTTACTAGCCGTGTAGCCCACCGTATGTCCACTAGGTGATCCGTCCATGGGTGGGGAATAACTGGCTACCGAGGACTCAAGGAACTCGTCTTTCCCAGATAAGGATGTGACACTGGCGGTGGAAATATAGTGGAAGGGGATGCTGCGGGATGTGCATAGGCTGAAGAGGAATTTCGTGGACTCGACGTTCGCGGCACGCAGCGCAGAGTACGGCTTCAGGAATGATACGTCGGCGCCGTTGTGGATGATGCAGTCGACAGTGGAGGCGAGGTGAGTGATCTCGGCTTCTTTGAGACCGAGAGTCGGATGGGAGAGGTCGCCGCTGTAGAGATGGACTTTGGGGGATGTAAGGTGCTCAAGCCGTCGGGGGGATCCGTCTGCGTTGGGGCGGATTGCTAGGCAGTGGATGCGGGTTATGGAGGGTAATGAGAGGAGGTGAGTAAGAAGAGCAGTGCCGTAGAAGCCCGTTGCACCGGTGAGGATGACCTCTCGGGGTGGATTGGATGGTTGGTGAATGTGAGGATCTAGGATGGTGATGAGGTTGTCAAAGGAGCTGGGAATGGCGGTTTCGGCCTCCCAGTCAATGGTGATGGAAAGTGCTGGGGCTGGTGGAGTCGGGGCTGATGCTCGGTGCGCGCTTGTGGCCGCTCCAATCAACTGGGCCATCTCATTCAGGGTTGAGCATCGGAAGAGATGCACCACGGGTACGCTGACCTTCGTGATTGCTCGAATGCGCCCCTGTAGCCTTAGGATCTGCAGCGAGTTGCCTCCCAGGTCGAAGAAGTTCGACTGCGGTGTGATAGGAAGCCCCGTCACTGGGAGAAGTTCCTGCCATAATTCTTTCAATTTCATTTCAATAATGTTTAGCGCTCCGGAAGTAGGCGTTACGCTTTGCTGATGATGGATCTCGAGTCTAGCCAGGGCTGTACGATCAACCTTGCCGCTGGTGGTCAGCGGGATGCGGTCGATAGCCGTGATAACTGTAGGTTTGGCGTATGCGGGAAGTGGAAGGCCACTACGCAGCGTATTGAGGAAAGAGCCAACACTGGCTGGAGACTCAGAGGTGGAGAAGACCACAAATGCTACGAGGTATGGCTCAGGGTGGCCCTTGACGATAACCGCAGCCTCTCGTAGAACACCCTGGGACGCCTGGACAAGCACACTGGAAATTTCCTCAAGTTCCAGACGCATTCCTCGCAACTTAATTTGGGAGTCCCCTTTCAGTCGCCCGCGGTACTCTAGGTCACCGTTCGGTAGGATGCGGCCGTAATCTCCAGTTTGATAGATTCGGATGCCGTTGAAGACGCGGAAACGGGCAGAAGTCTCGTCTTCACGATTCCAATAACCAGATGATGACACGGCGCCCCCGCTAATACAAATCTCGCCTGGCCATCCAGCGGCTACCGGCTGCATCTGATCGTCTAAGATGTGGATCGCATAAGTTGGCAGTGTTTGCCCAACTGGGATTGGATCGTGACTGCCGTAAAGATCATTTCTCTTGTAGTCAATTTCTCCCATCGTGCAGGCGACAGATGCCTCGCAAGGTCCATACGCGTTGATGAGTCTCAACCCAGCGATATCGAGTCCCGAGAAGCCTTGAAGTGTGCCAGAACTCATTTTCTCCCCACCACATAAGGCATACTGCCAAGATGTGCACTTTCTGAGCACGGAGGCAGCTTCACCAAGCCACAGGGCATACTCGGACGTGACGCCAAGAGTAAGACTGACCTTCTCACGTACCATCAACTCGGCAAGCTCTATCGGATCCTGACGATTGCTGGTCATGACAAGGGTGCCTCCGTGTAGCAGACTAACGCAGACCTGGAACAAGGATGCATCGAAGTTGTGCGAGCTCTGCTGCAAGACGACCGGCTGATCAACGGGGAATACTTGTTGCACTGCTGCAAAATGGCACAGTAAATTATCGTGGCTGAGCAAGACTCCCTTGGGCAACCCGGTTGTTCCGCTAGTATAGATCAAGATGGCCGGGTCCTGCCCGGTAGATCGATCGTAGTCCAGCGTGGCAGGAGATGGAGGCGGCAAATGCATCTTGAGTTCCACAACTTGGGGCCCGTGATCGGCCATGAAATGCTCCAGCCCCGCTTTCGAGCGGCACACTAGAGCTGCGGGACTACAGTCTTTCAGGATGAGGGACAGCCGCTCGACACCATGCTCGAGGTCTGCAGGAACATAGACTGCCCCAAGCCGCCAGATAGCCAACAGGGCGCAGACGGTGTCGACGGACGGCCCGCAGGCTACCACCACGAATGCTCGAGGTTGAACTCCGACTGCGAGGAGAATGTCCATAATGGAGCGCACTCTGCTCTCCATTCCCGCATAGGTGAGTTCTCTCCCGTTAGTATCCTTCAGTGCGACTGTGTCCGGATAAGTTGCGGCGATTCTGGCAATCCACTGGGTAAGCCGATCAGGCTCTTTCTGGATGGCGCTCAACTCCGCCTGGCTCGTGGGCGGCTGACTCGGGGCCTTCAGACACAACGGCTCCAGGCATCGGTACTGCTCTAATTTGAGGTCCGAGTTCAGGGACACGGAGCCTAGTAGTCGCACATAGAGGTCCAACAGGAGCCGAACATCATGCGCGTGGTACAGGTACTCAAGAGCCCCGAAGGTAATGACCGTCGTGCCGTCAGGGTTGTCTCGGACGGTGATGACCAAGTCATGCGGCTGACGAGCATCCTCAGATGTCGCGTACTTCAACACGGCCTCATCAAACATGATGTCGTGCGTGACACCAGCGATGTAGTTGACGACAATATCACAGGGACGGGATGATTTTCCACTACCGTGAGCCTGGCTCAATGCTCCCAGCACGCGAGACCGGGTATCCTTGACTAGGTCTTTGAACCCTTGCGCCTGTTGTGGTTCGAACATCAGCGGCACGACCTCCACCATTAACCCAACGACCCGTTCAAAGCGCGGATCATTGCGATTAGCGTGGGCGATTCCGAGATAGAATCGGTCTACCTCGAGGGTCTGTTGAAGGAGGAGCTGAATGGCAGCTAGGTGGATGTGGAAGGAAGTAGCACCGGTGCGGGAACTGATGGAGCGCACTCGACTAGCGTCGTCTTTGCCTAGGTACGAGCTGACGCGGATGGTCTCATAGCTCGTGCGCGTTCGGGTACGGAATCCTGTTCGAGCAAATGGGAATAAGGGTAGATCGTCGGGCAATTGACCATCTGTGTCTGTTGAAGATGGCCCTTTATTCCATGCGGGTGTAGTAGCTTCGCTGGTCGAATCCTCCTGGTTGCAGAACGCGCTGTATTGAGCGACCACTGGCGACAGACTCTGACGATCCTGGTAGGCAGCAGCAATCTCGCGGAGCACCATTTGCCAGCTCACGCCGTCCATTATAAGATGGTGATAGCCAAAGATGATGGCATGGCGTGCAGGTCCGTGGCTGAGGATAGTGATTGCCATGGTCTGGCCCTTAGCGAGGTCGAACGCTCGGGTTTGCAGGGCTTCGAACTCTGTTGCAATCAGGTCCTTATCATCAATCTTCATACCGACCTCCCTCCATGTAATCTGGGGCTGGCCCAAAATCAGACGCCGGGGAACTTGATCGTGGAGATCGGTGACATAGGCGGTTCGCAGCGACTCGTGCCTCTGCGCGACCTCGGTGACTGCTACTTGGAAGCGGACCCGGTCCAGTTGGCCATGAAGCTCATACTGGATTGTACAGTTGTACATGGCGGGATCATCCACGGATTGCAACATGAACCAGATCTTTTCCTGCTCAGTGGACATTGCCGCCATAGTCGGAATGGACAGGCCAGCGGCTGGCAAAATTTGGGAAGAAGTAGGGGTCTCAACGGCGTGGCTTGTCTGCGATGATGTGTCACTGAAAGGGGTTTCCTGGGTGCGGGCGACCGTTGAGACCGTTTCAGTTGCTTCATCCTCCTGCAGCCGAGGAGTTGGAGCCTCTAGTGCTTTCAGAACCTTCACACTTTCGACGGTTGAAGACCCCTCATCGCTCTCCGCTGCTCTAGCCCTGAAGACGTGCTCGGCTGCCTCACGACATACACCACGGACAGAGATGCCATTGAGGATCTTCATCACAGAAACCTGAAATCTCAGCTCTTGGAAGAACCAAGTCTTAATCTCGATAGCGAGCAGTGAGTCGATTCCAAGCTCTGAAAGGGCACGCGTCACATCATCGATCGGTCCGGTAAGCTGGAGTAAACTTTGTAGTCTCACAACGAAAGCCTCTTGAATCAGGTCCTCTGCAGCAGTTAATTCAGAGGTACACCGGAGCTGTTCCCCGAGGGTCACCGCAGCGTCTTTTCCGGCGCCTGCACTCCGGTTGATATCCTCTTCGGGAACTTGGAAGTGTGAAAACCGGGGATCGTGGTACCATGCCGGCCGCATTGTGCCCGGGGGAACATGGAGCCCGGTGGAAAAGCAAGGGGAAGAATCGGCAGACATGCCGGGGCGACCCAACCACATGGCTTCGGTAAACATGCAATGGAAATCGGGCTCAGCGATGGGCATTAATCCTGCTTTGCGCAGTGGCTCCTCGTAAACCCGCTCCCGCGAGACTACACCGACGCCAAGGACCATGCCGATGTCGAAGCAAGATCCTGCAAGGCCGCGCTGGCGGCGCTGTTCAGCGAGTGCTTTCATATACTGTAGTGTGTTAGATATAGTGGAAACAAGAGGAAGTCCTGTAAAGAAATATTCACTCACCATATTAGCAGCAGAATAATTACTCTGCCCGGCATTCCCAATAAGGGATGCCGTGGAAGATAGCATAATGAAGAAATCGAGCTCATTCCCGGAGAATGATTCGTCCAAGTTCTTGCTTCCCCTAACTTTGGGTTCCAGTACGCGAGTGAAGTCTTCATACGCCATGTTGACAAATATTGCATCAGCCAGGACCATGGCCCCGTTCACAACGCCGGCAATCGGCGGCATGGATTGCAAAATGGTTTGATGTGCAATGCGCAGAGCCTGCATATCGCAAACATCTAAGGGTAAAGTCATCAATTGGCAGCCAGATGATTGTTGTAGTTCTTCATGCCACGGCACGGGCTTCACGGACCGGCTCGCGATGACTAGATGCTGTGCACCGTTGGCTACCAGCCACCGACAGAGAGATTGGCCTAGTTCTCCGGTCATTCCGACAAGGAGATATGTTGCGTCACGGCGGAGGATTGTGCTGGGATCTAGGCGATGAACGGTCACATGGGGGTTCTCTTGGGGAGTGTAAGACTTGACAGCGCAGGCTGAGTGACTATGAGGAACGACAGTGTCGGGCTGCATGATACTCTGCAGGGCTGCGGAAGATATCAGCCACTGGGTCCAGAGCATGTCCAGCGCATCTCTAGATGACTGGGATGGTGAGAGAACATGGCCAATTGACGCTCGCTCTGAGAGATAATCCTTGGCGGAGTGGGTAGCACATGTCCTTGGGATCGCGGCGAGGAGACGGTCATGCAAAGGTCGGAACTCGGTGTCTAGGTTGATGAATTTGCTCACGCCTTGTGGCAACATAGACATGAGATTCCGTGTTGGTGTATGTGGATGCACATATATGATCGACTTGTCCCATTCCATGGCCCCCTCATCGGACGTGGCCAGTATGAGTGCCCGTTGGTCGGATTCTCTGGACATGGCGAGGATTCTTAGTAGCCATAGATCATTCGTAAAAACAAGTGTAGTGGAATAGCAAAGTGATGCCTGAACGCGCTCAGATATGTGCAATGCAACCAGAATGCTTAATACTTCAGGGGCACTGATTGTGTGGTTTTGACGGGGACCAATGTCAAGGATGTCGTCTCGTTTGCATACCACGACTGTCTCTTCAGCTGACGAGGAGATAACCAATCCCAGACGATCGCTCCCTGTACTGTTGACATTCACGATACAGAGATACGCTTTAACTTCATTGGTGAGCTTAAGAGCATGGGCGGAACGCGCAACAACACTGGCCACAACCTCCCGCTCTGAAGCAGTATCGGACTGCTTTGCCAATGATGCATCAAGCCCCAAGGGTTGTTCGATAGCCCGGAAGGCTGAATTAAACCGAGCATTCATGTCTTGGGCATGCTTCACGCGGGGGATGTAGGGCAGGCCATTCTCAAGGGAGACCTCCCGCTCCTGGCACCATAGGCTAGTTTCAGCGCTGACAGCATGGCTGTGTTGGCCATGATTAACAAACTGGGCAAACCGAGTTGCAATCTGGGTGATTACATTTTCATCCACCACGTCAATGTCGAGAAAGCCCAGTTTCAGACCCTGCAATTCTGTTTGCACAACTCGCCCCAGACCAACGGTCATGGCACTATAAGGATCACCTTGTTTGAATCCTCGCGTCACCCAGTATACATTGTGAGCATCTTGGAAGAGCCTCTGGAGCGCCACAAATTGTTCGGCACTGAGGTTCTGGAAAAGGGGAGCATCGATGTCGGTCAGGCATAGAACGTGGCTGGGAATATTCTGCGATTCGTAACTGCCAAGATCCTCAAGAGAGGCGACGTTGGTGAATACCCGCTTCCACTTAGACAAATGGCTTCGAAGTGCTTGCAATCCTCGGCTCCCAATGCCAGTATGGCCTCCGATGATGAGGACGTTGTCCTTATCTACGGCCTCGGTTGTTTGGTCCGGGTAAGCAAGCGGGTGCTGGAGAGACTGTAAGGAGGCATCCACGGCCCGAGACAGAATGAGGGAGTGGCAGTGTAACTGGAGGTTTCCGGTGTCATAGGCAACACTATCCAAGCCGGAGAATCCGGACTGCTGAAGCAGCGCTTCCCAAATACGTTCTGGTTCAGAAGTGATTATGTGGTCGTCCACGAGGCGCCCTTTGAGACAGCCAGCGAAGTTGCCACGCCCTGTGATAGAACCGAATAGCAGGAAGCCACCGGTCTTCAAGACGCGACGGCAATATTCTAAGGGAATCGAAGCAGCCTCCTCACCCAAGACGCCAATTTGGACAATGACCATATCGTATAAAATCTCAGGTGGTGACGTGCCCAGGTCCATAGTTTCCACTTGCACGGCATCACCGTAAGGCTTAAGGCGCTCCTTTGCAGTCTTCAATGTTTCCGAAGACGAGTGGGTGAGTATGAGAGACGTGTAGTTACCAGTGATAGCGTTCAGTATGCGTCGTGCAACGGATACATCATCAATTCCGCCGAGGAATAAGAGAATTCGCATGCGAGGATACTTGTGAGTCACTTGCTTCACAGTGCGCACGACATACTCTTGCATTTGCTGGGCCCCGGCGCTTGTCTTCCAGTACCGGTTCTGCGCCGCTTTGAAGGCCGATTGGGCCTCGGGAACCTCACTAGGAGGTGCAAAATGAAGAGATATGGCTTTTTGAATCAACTGCAGTTCCGGAGAGACTATGTCGCCAATAGCCAGGGGTGTGCCATCAATAGCCTGACGGGCGACCGCCTCAAATTGCTCCAGGATCGTTGAGTACTCCGTGTTTGGCTTGTCGAAGGAGACGACCATTCCTGCATCGATGTCCATCTCCCAGTGAGTGCGGTGAAACATAGCACGGTCGTCCTTCTCAGTAGTGACTGCTAGCGCAACACACCGCAGCGACTCAATTTGCAATACACAATCACCAGCTGCAGTATAGACGTCGATGTCACCCACCATGTCTGACGGGATTTTCCGAGTGGGAGGCGTAGCCTTTGTGACATAAGATTCGACCTGGAATGGAGAGCCCCTAGGATGATCCGGGTGGGCGATGGCTGCTGGGTTGAATCGTATGGATCGGATCTCCCTTGGCAGATGAGGTGTCCGAAGGCTCCTACAAGATGTATAAGTAAGTACAATAGGAGGGTAACGTAGGTTTGGTAGTACATACTCATCATCCGGAGATGCAAAGGCTACAAAAAGGGTTTGAAAACATGTATCCAAGACACCCGGGTGCATGAACGAGGAAGAAGATGGCACGTGGGCCACGGTTGCCGACGCTTGGAACAGCCGCCGCTCGCTGGCTAGCAGAGAATGAAATGGCCCAGTATAATTCAATCCCAGCTGGGACATGGACTCATAAAACCGTTCGATGTGTACAGGGGAGTTACCCGAAGACTGTTGCTGCTTTCTGGGCAGAACAGTGAGGTCAGGACTTCCCATTTCTAGTCGGACGCGGGTGCTGAATCTAGTTGTTAATGCATCGGAGCCATCGACGTGGCCAGCGGTACAGGTAAAGCTGAGATTGACAACTTCCAAGGCTGACGACTTCTCTGACTCTCGTGTGGAATTCGGGCCGAGGTGGCAATGGAGTTCTATGCCGTCGGCGCTTCCATCGATGCTGATCCCGCGACGGATATCCAGATCATGCAGCTCCAGGAGACGTACGGGCTGTGGGTAGGAGAAGCGCAAAGCTGCTTCCATGGCCATTATGCAATATCCTGCAGCTGGGAATAGCATCTCACCTTGGAATTCGTGGCCTTGCAGCCATGGGTTCTCCCGGGGATGCAGGATATTTCGCCACCGCCAGAATTGCTCAGATTGCTGCACGCAGACGCCGAGCAGCTCATGAGAAGGTGCCCGGGTGCGATATTCTTTCGAAGCGCGCGACTCCCGCCAGTACGGTCGTTCGTGGTCCCACGGATAGCTTGGAAGGACCTTGGGGAGCATCGCTGGCAGGGTGCCGTCTTCTCCATTGATGAGGCCCTGGAATACCCGGAGATTGACAGAGGATGGACCGCAGAGCTTCCATACCTCACCAAGACACTTACTCAGACGAAGAACATCATTTTCTCCACGAGTCAGCGCACCTTGGTAGGTAGGTACGTTCTGCTGGAGCGCCTTGAAGGTCTGCCCGGCTGGACCTGCCAACGCTGGATGAGGGCCAACCTCAATCACGCAATTAAAGGGACCATGGTCTCGGATGGCCTGTGATAAAGCATCCGAAAACAGGACCGGTTGAAGAAGATTCTTTAGCCAGTAGCTGTCGTTCACGCAATCCGAGCTGCAATCCATTTCGAAGCCATGGACAGAGGATATCCAGGTACAAGACGGGCCAGAGGTGCGGTATGCAAAGTTGCGCGCCTGGAGAGCTTGCATGTAAGGCTCTGCACACGGCTCCATGAAAGGCGAATGGTAGGCCTTATCGACCCGAAGTATGCGAGCGAACTTCTGTTGGCGGGTTAACTCGTCTTTGGCAACCTCCAAAGTGAACAAGTCTCCCGCCAGCGTGGTCGAGGAGGGCGCGTTGCTCGCAGCCGGAAAAATCTTCCCAGCATACTCAGGTTGGGTGCAGAAGCGGGTGGCTTCATTAAATCCCATCCCCACGGCCATCATTGACCGCTTAGGCCCGCCCTCCCCAGGGTCTGCACGCGGTGAGTAGAGGCCGCGATAGTAGGCAATTGTAATAGCAGCTTCCGCCGTGATGCAGCCTGCTGCGTAGGCCTACAAGGCGGTTAAGTCAGATTGGATCTGGGATTGTCACGATGGCAGTGGACCAACTTACGGCACCTATTTCACCACTGCTATGTCCAACCACCACGGAGAAGCGAATGCCAACACTGTAGAGCAGGTCGACGAGGGCTACTTGAACAGCGGTAGTCAGTGGCTGGGCATACGTTGACTGCTGACACCTAGATGTGTCCGGAGCAGCGAGGATCTCTTGCCGTAAAGACCATGTAGGAGGCTCTGGCAGCTGCTGGAGTATATCATCGAGGCGATCAATGGTCACCGTGAACGGACCGGGCCGAAGCAGCAGCTCACGACCCATGGTGGGCCATTGCGCCCCCTGACCCGTAAAGACTCCGAGGATCGCAGAATTGTGGGCCTCAGCACCTCCACCGGAAGGCCCCGGCTTCCACTGAGGGTCTTGCAACTGCTGTAGAATTGAGTTGTGGGAAAGACCAGTCACATAGTGCTTGAAAGGGAGATTCGAGCGTTTCTGTAGCGCCAAGGATACTGCTTGCATGTCGACTGAGGGGTGGGTGGCGATGAAGCCAGCATATTGCTGTATTAAGCGGGCCAAGGACGAATGGGATGAGGCGGAGAATGGCAAGCTAATAAGCGGGCTTTCAACCGCCGGCTCATTCACTGGTTTTTCGGAGCCTTCTTTTGCCCCCCCATGAACGGAAGGTGCATAGTGTTCGAGAATCTGTTATTGGCATTAGCGCCCAGATCATCGGAAGAGATATGGTGGCTTACACAGTGTGCATTAGTTCCCCCAAAACCGAAGCTGTTAACTGAAGCACGGCGAACCCGCGCCGGTGGCCATGGAATCGGTTTGGTGGGGACATGAAGACCGTCATAGAAGGGTACAATGTTGGGATTTAGCCGCTTGAAATGTAGGTTCGGTGGGATGATCTCATGCTGCAGGGCCAAGGATGCCTTGAGCAAGCCTGCAATTCCAGCAGCCCCCTCTGTGTGGCCGACAACTGTCTTAATGGACCCCACATACAGCTGGCTCTCTTGCACCTGACAGCCATCATTGGGTTCGGGGAAGAACGCTGAATGGATGGCCTCGGCTTCAAGGGGGTCGCCGACGGGCGTCCCCGTTCCGTGAGCCTCAAAGTACTGGCACCTGGACAGGATAAATCAGCAAATGGGAGACAAGTGATGAGTGTGTAACATACCGATCAGATGCCTGGGTAGGGTCAAGTCCAGCACGTCGGTAGGTCTGACGAATCAAATCAGCCTGACTGGCCGAGGATGGCATGGTAAGTCCGTTCGTACGTCCATCTGAATTCACTGCCGTTTCCCGGATCACAGACTCAATGGGATCCCCGTCGCGGAGGGCATCACCGAGCCTCTTGAGGATCACTACCCCGACACCTTCACCACGAGCATACCCATCGGCACTGGCATCCCACATGCGGGACTTGCCTGTTGGCGACAGCATGCGCAGATTCGACTCGGCAATGTACATCTCAGGACCAAAAATAAGATTAACACCCGCTGCCATAGCCGTGGAGCACTCTCCTTGGCGCAGGGCTTGCACTGCTTGGTGGACAGCCACGAGACTAGAAGAACACGCGGTGTCGACAGTTACCGAGGGCCCTTTCCAGTCGTAGAAGTAAGACACCCGATTGGACAGAATGCTGCGTGCTGTACCTGTGGCATGATACTGCGCGAGGGCCTCCGGATCCCTTAACTGGACGTCGAGATAATCGGCACACATAAGGCCCACGTACACCCCTGTGGGAGTCCCTCGGAGAATGTCAATCGAGAGACCTGCACTCTCTAGAGCCTCATAGGTGACTTCGAGCAGTAGGCGATGCTGAGGATCGATGGCCGCCGCTTCTCTGGGATTGATATTAAAGAAGTTCGCATCAAAATGACGGGTGTCGTCTTCGATGAAGTAGGATTGTGTGACATTGGACGTGCCATGATGAGACCCGTCTACGTTCCAAAACCCATCCACGGAGAATCGGTCCCCAGGAATCACCTTTCCCACGTTTCTGGGATGTATGAGAAGATCCCAGAGCTTCTGTGGGCTGGTAGCGTTGCCGGGAAAGCGTGATGCGCTCCCAATGATGGCAATAGGCTCTCTTTCTGGTGCCATGATGTCCCCGGTTGCAAAGTCAATCAATCACTTGGAACCAGTGAGAAAGATAATGTACAAAAACGCGCAGGCTACACAACTCCAAGCCCCTCACACTTCTAAACACTGTAAGCGGGGGTATGTGGAGGAACCCATTCTACCCTTGTAGTGTCGACGGACTCCGGAGCCAACGTAGCTCGCCTGTGATAATTCGTGGAGCCTCCCCCAACAAGGCATGTTCCGACTTGTCCGCCGATATTGGTAGGCAGTGCAATTTGATATTATCTACCAGGCTAACCTCGCTAATAGCCTGATTCGGGGAGATAGCTCCAAGCACTCCGTACAGGCGGCTAGTACAGGGCGATTGAGGCAGTATACTGAGCGAAATAATGACCCACTGAGACGAATATTTAGTTCAGACCAATCATACTAACACCTTACAGCCCCCATTCTGTCATGTTTCGTACCTGTTATGACCATGTCCATCTTTCCTTGCCCCGGACCGTTACGCCTCGTCGGATACACATAGAAGCTGAAAGGAGCGTAGTATTGGCATGCAGCCCCACCCTGTCACTCGACCATCTAGGCAGTGAGACCGATGAGACTACTGTATATAAGATTTTAGCACTGACATAGGTAAGACTTTAGTTGTGACGATGATCAACACGAGGAAGATCGGGAATTTCTCTGATGTTCCTCACCAGGTCCCCGACGTTGCTGTGAACGCAGTGGTTAGGCAACACGGAGCTCATATCTGGAATTGGCCCCAAAATCTCCAAATGGGTACATTGGAATGTCACACCATGATTGCTTCGAGCCAAGTGGTGGCTTAACGGAAGATAACCCCTCAGGTGGGATGATACTGCCCTATCCTTTGTTTTGGGGGCTGTGAACCAGAGGACAGAACTATATATAGCGTTGAGAACACGCCCTCACAACGACTTTACTTTGACAACATCAACAACACTTCTATCTATTTCATTACATTCTACATAGTTGAACCACTTCATTACTCTACTTCTTCCCTCGTCATCATGGCTCCCCAGAAGCAAATGGTCCTCAAGTTGACCTCCTTCCGCTACAAGAAGGAGGGGATCTCTGAGAAAGAATTCCACGAATACGCCAGCAAGTCGCATGCTCCTAAGGCAGCCATCGTACAGGCTCGCCATGGCGCCATCAAAGTGTGCCAGGTTTGTTATACTGCCCATTGCCAAGCCCCCGCCGGGGTCCTCTTTCCAAAAATGTTTATTGAAGCAGATAAGCTGACCAAGGAAATTCCGAGCAGTACCACACTCCAAGCGCCAGCAAGAGGCTTATCACTGAGAAGATCCCTTGGGCCGTACGTCCAGGCTGGGAGATCGAAGATCACGACATCATGGTGTGTGTGTACGTGCCGAATGCGGAGACAGCACAGGCGATTGTGACAGATCCAGACTTCCAGAGCCTCGTGGCTGGCGAGGACGAGATCTGTGACCAGACCCGCGCCAAGTTGACTGCGGGGTGGGAGGAGGTGTTCGTGGAGGATGGCAAGGTGGTCGAGGCCGACTATGGTACATTTGAGGAGCTCACTAGCCTTGGCCATGATAGCAAGCCCACTTCGGCTCCCGAGGGCATCCGCATCTAAAAGGGAAACAGAGAAGATAGCATCAAATACCTACTGTAGTAGTTAGCTCCACCAATAAGATACGTGTGTGGTTTGTACTATTTGTGGGACTAGCTGGGCTATAGGCTGCGTAAAGTGAGGACCTGGGGTTGCAGCTTATCCTGTTCGGAAAATACATCAGTGTGGAGTAAGTGGTGCCTGTCTATAACTCAATGGAATTAATATGCATTTTATCCCTTTTCTATCGCCTTCTGCTGTACTAATTAATCGAATCATCGTTGGTGATAAGAATGCACTCATTGGGCTCCTCTTTTGGGTTTAGCGCTGATACGATGCATCATGCTAATTTAGTGAGTTTTAGACACCTTTTAACCACGCGGAGTTGGGCCCTTGTTAATGCCGAACTGTCAGTCAGCATCCAAATGGAGACTTCATGGGATGATGATTGAATGTAATTGGAAGAAGAAGACCGAGTGGATCCATCACTGCGCGTTGAAGACATGTCTCTGTGATTAACAGAAGCCTAGACTTACGAACCCACCAGAACTTGCAGCCCTAGCTCGATGATGCCGCCAAAGAGGTAAGCACTAGCACTTAGCTCGGGGCATGATTCGCTATTCTCGCTCTGCGGAATCCTTGTGAAAATCTAATTAACCAGTCACAAGCCAAGTAAACAGTTACCATAAGTGATAATGTTAAAGGAACAGATTAAGGCACAAATCAAACCGCCCTGATCAGTCACGCGTGTCGTCCAACAGCAAACCACAAAACCTCTTTTGCGCCTTCTTTGCCAGCCAAGACAGAAACGTGCTCAACAAACATTACTGGACATTGATGACCACTCGTATTCTTCGGTCGAACTTCCACTTCTGCCCTGGTGTGCTTCGACGGAGTATTTACCGCCGTATCGCCTATGCGCTTCCCACAGGATAGACCAATTTGCGGCCCGAAATCTGCTTACTCCGGAGCAGAGGCAAATCGCCAACAATTCGCGGCAAACCCCCTTTCTGCACTTGCAGTGGATGGGTCTGCAATTCCCCCCGTGCCAAAATGTGGGTGCAATGACGTACCCACTCAATAGCAAATTGGCGATCTTCAGGCCGTGCAGTGCGATGATAAGACCCTGCTAGCTGGACATCCTCCCCAAAAATAGTGGCGCTGTGAATCCACTCTGGTTGGATATCCTGCCGGCGACCCTCCAGCCGAGGGGGATATTGGTCTAATGCGCAATATCGGCCCCCATCCCCACCAATAGCGCCATAGCACACCGTTGTGGCATGAGAGTCGGCAATACAGTCCATAGCAAACGCCAGCGTACCCTTCGTGTAAGCACGAATGTCTTCCTTGCAAGTGCGTGAGGCGTAGTCAAAGGCTGCCGTGGCCCCCCGCTGCTTTACGAGCGGGAAATGCCGCGGTGAGCACGTCGTGATCGGCTGGTAGCCATGGAGTCGAAGCATCTGAATGGCCAGCGTGCCGGTCGCTGTTGAGCCTCCGTATACGAGGACAAATGGCTTGTTTGTGTTCGTTGAATCAGGGTTGAGGCTTATCTCTGTCTGCAAGCCAAGCGAACGAAAGAGTAGTCCTACAGTCATCAGACCCATACCCACAGAAGCAGCCTCTTCAAAAGTCATGGTCGGAGGCACTCGAAAGCAGAGACTCGGGTGAGCGACGATATAATCTGCAAAGGCACCATTGTTCGGGCTTGTAGGACTGGCCCCAAAGACAAAGCCGCAGACACGTTCGCCGATTGACATGTTCTGCACTGCTTCTCCACATGCAACGATGACTCCAGCAAAGTCGCTGCCACTAATTGCGCCCGGGGTGGCCGCTGCTGCGTCGAGCATCTTCCAATCAGACGGGTTGAGTGCAACGGCCCTAGTCTGCACCAGGATCTGGTCCCCTGCGAGGGACGGCACAGGGGTGTCGGTCACACATCGGAGGGAGTTGGGCCCCTGCACCACCAATGCACTATGCGTTGTAGGTATCGCAGGCATTGTGATGAATTTTTGGCACCTAATGATGCAGCAATAGTGTCGGAACTCGGCTGGGTTATATACACTCCAACTTTACTGCGTATTCCTGCAATCCTGACGGGTCCTCGTCACGCCTCCTAATTCCCCCAGAGGACTGTCAAATGCATCTGGCCGTCTTCCATTATTGGAGAATGGAACATTAGTTTGCAACATTGCAGCTATCTAGAACTGAACCCCTCCGGGCCTGCCCCGACGTCATCAAGCAATGAAGTCGCTGACAACCCCTCACATTCCTCAAGCGGCGCATTCAGCCCCCACGGGTATATTGCATGTTATGGGCGAAAACCTACCGGTTCTTGGGGCAGAAGGCCAGCCACATGCAACACGACTCTGCCGCCTGCTGCTCTCTTAGAGGTACATACCTGTTGCGAGCCGGTGGCCCCCATGCAGTAGCATGCATGTAAGACGCAGTCTTACTCAAGCGGGATGAGGGGAAGGAAAGAAGGCTGATAGGTAATCTATCAAGGACCTCGAAAGAGGTCGTTTTATTTCCCAAAGTTTCTCACAACCACGTTTCTTTCTCCAAAGGATTCTTTGGCGTGTACTTTGTACAGGAGACTTGCTTTCCACCAGTATGGCGAACAATACCAGCGCCATGGATGCGCTTCTGAGCAATCATTCCCGTGAGAATCGGGGACCCGAGGTTCTGGCAGCATGCATCATTAGCATGTTCTTCTGTGTGCTTGCTACTGTGGTCCGCCTCGTGGCCCAGGCCACCATCCGCCGCCTCTTCACACCAGATAGTATCCTTATCATATTTGCATCCATACTAGCCCTGGCAGTGTCCAGTTGCACCATTGCTGCTGTGAAGAATGGACTAGGTCGTCATGAGGTTAGCAATACCCGAGAACCAAATGGCCTAACATAGCAGAGAGTAGGGCTGACGGGTTCATGCAGTACTGGGTTATGAAGGAGGATCCCCATCCCCCCGAGAGAACAGCGTTCATTTTCGAGGTGAGTTTTGAAAACATACTCTCCCTAGCTGCGGCCCTAGGTAGGATGTCTAGTCATGTAACTAATTATTCTCTTCATACATAGATGGGTTATGTGGTGACCGTGTTGCAAGCCGCAGCCCTCATGTTCAACAAGCTTTCCATCCTCTTCTTCTACCAGCGCGCCTTCAACTCCATCATAAGATCTCTACGCTACACCATCTGGGCCCTCTTTGTCTTCTGCACGGGGCTAGGTGTCGGATCTACCGTCGCCTTTATTTGCGCCTGCGTGCCACCACAAATGTTCTGGTTGCGCGTATATCCCATCTTCGGCTTTGAACCCCCGGAGCCCTTGCACGGACACTGCGAGCCCCAGCGCTTGCATTTGGGCGTTCCCCTACTTCTCGATCTGTTCTCCGAAGTAGTTATGCTCTTGGTCCCAGTATTTGTTCTTTGGAATCTCCAGATGCCGTGCCGCAAGAAGGCTGCGGTGATATTCACGTTTTCGTTGGGTGCGTTCGTGACAGCCATCTCCGCGGTGCGTTTCTATTATTCATGGAAGCTAGAGAATGGGGGAGATTTGTCTTGGGATGACACGGACAGTTATATGTGGAACAGTGTGCAGCTCTGCTGGGGTGTGGTGACAGCGTGTATCCCTGCATCAGCGCCGTTGCTGCGCGTGGTCCAGAAATCAACCACGGTATCTAAATCCCGCCGTCCGTTCAAACCACATGGGTATATGATGTCGACGAACGGTCGGGTTGCTCAAGGCAAAGGGCAAAGACATGCGCAGCGCCTCGATAGTGTGACTGAGCTGACTAACAGTTCTTGGGACGAGGGGGAATCGGGCCCATGGACGAACTCTGCTGATCCATCGCTGGAGCTTGAGGAGGGCAGGAGGGATAAGCATCGGCCATGATTATCGTGCAATTTCGCTTGAGAGAGCTCTTCATTTTCATGGACTCCGTGTACTAAATGTAAATAAATTAGCATTATCGATAGCCTGTCTCGGATCGTTCTCAGTGCATTCCCATTGGTCTATCATAGCACTACCAACTACTACTAACTACTAGACCGGAAGAGCAATGCCGATGCTACTGAAGTCCGAAGTAGGAAGGTGAGATGTTCCAACAGTTCACCAAAGCGAAGGAATGTGAACCATGTTGATTCTTTGAAATTGTCCAGAGATTCTCTTTGTTCACTGCGTATTCCACGCTAGTAAATGGCCCGAGTAACGGACAATTGGCCCATTGGGCAGTTGTCATCCTTCGCATCCCCTGCGCATCCCCACCTATCAGCCGGGGTCTGTAGGGTTAGCGTCCTGCGAGTGTCGCTGGCACCATTTTCCAGACCAACACATTAATATCGACTGATAGCCTTTCTCCTTCTGATAAAACCTGTATGGTAACAGTGCATACCAGACGGTATAATACACACGTCGCATCGAGGCAGAATCTGGACCGAGTAAACGGAGCTCAGAGCCCCTTTCCCGTTCAACCTTTCAGCTGAAACCTCAACTCCCATCTCTACTCATCCTGGTTCAGCCTTCTTCTTCCTGCGCGCTTTAAAGGTTCACGGTTTGCCTGCGCCTCCCAATCCTTCCCTCATCCTCCCGCAGCCATGGAAGCACAACCCTCATCCTCCTCCTCGAGGGGCTGGCGCTTCTGGCTGATTATTGCGGGCTGCGCCGTTACCTCGCTCCTGACGGCCGTTGAGTCCACTGTCACCTCGACGGCCCTTCCCACCATTTCTCGGGACCTGAACGCCGGAGAGTCGTATATCTGGTTTGTCAATGCATTCTTCCTCTCCAGCACGGCCTTCCAGCCTCTCTATGGCCAACTCGCCGATGTCTGGGGCCGACGATGGCCGCTGATTTCCGCCGTCGCCTTTTTTGCCCTTGGGAGTGGAATCAGCGGGGGCGCTTCATCCTCCGGAATGCTTATTGCCGGACGCACTGTGCAAGGAGTGGGCCTGGGAGGAGTCAACATGCTGGTTGATATTGTACGATTCCTGAAGCCTGACATCCCCTTATTTGCTTTTTTTGCTCCTGTTCTGATTCGCTGCAGGTTGTCTGTGACCTCGTACCGCTGCGCGAGCGGGGGCAGATCATGGCGCTCATCTTCGTCGTCTTCGCGGTGGGCTCGTCTCTTGGCCCGTTTATCGGAGGCGCTTTCACCGAGAATGTCACTTGGCGCTGGTCTTTCTATATCAGTCTGCCAATCGCAGGGGCGGCCATAGGCCTCATGCTTCTCTTCCTCCAGGTGAAGTATCAGAAGAACACCACACTGGTCCAGAAGCTGAAGCGCATTGACTGGCTTGGCAACGGGCTGCTCATCGCTTCGGTCGTGGCCATCCTGATCGCACTCAGCTTTGGCGGTACCACCTACTCCTGGTCAAGCTGGCATGTAGTTGTACCATTAGTCCTCGGCCTGCTCGGCCTTCTGGTCGCTTTCCCGGCTATCCAAGCAACCCCTAAGCTATGCCCCGAACCCACTATGCCACTCCGCCTGTTCGCCAATAGGACCTCCCTGGCGGCCTTCACCCTCACCTTCCTCCACGGCATGCTCCTTTACTGGACAATCTACTTCCTGCCGGTCTACTTCCAAGGCGTAAAGAGCAGCTCTCCCATCCGCTCCGGCGTGCAACTCCTCCCCACCGTCATCGTCACAGTCCCTGCGGCCATTGTCGCAGGCGTAGTCCTCACGAAGACCGGACGCTACAAGCCCATCCAAATCGCCGGCTTCGTTTTTATGGCCCTTGGCATGGGCCTGTTTAGTCTCCTCGACAAAAACTCCAGCACGGGTGCTTGGACCGGCTTCCAACTCCTTGCAGGCATCGGATCCGGCTTCGTTATCACTTCCACTCTCCCTGCCGCTCAGGCTGAACTAGCTGAGACAGATGTCGCCGCCTCCACTGCCACCTGGGCCTTTCTGCGCTCTTTGGGGTCTGTGTGGGGAGTCGCTATCCCCGCTGCGATCTTCAATAATCAGTTCGCCTCGCGCGTAGCGGAAGCCGGACTGGATAAAGATCCGCGTATCGCATCCATTCTGAACTCCAGCGGGGCGTACGAGCAGGCATCCGGGGACTTTGTGTCTACGTTCCCTAAGGATGTGCAGCCGGCGATTATCGAGGCGTATACCGGGGCGATGCAGCGCGTGTGGCAGATCTCGGTCGTGTTTGCGGGCTTAGGGTTCATTATTGCTTGGTTAGAGAAGGAAGTGGAGTTGCGCACGACGCTGGAGTCGGAATTCGGATTGAAGGAGAAGGACCAGATGGAGGAGAAGGATGATTTACGGGTCGTGGAGGAGGGACCGAATAAGTAGTTACGTGGTAGCTATATTCTATGATGGCCATAATGTATTAGAGCTACACTGATAGATGACATGTAAATGATACTATATATAATATCCGCTATCCCGAGGAGCAAAAGCCTTCTAAATGTGGACGATCAAATGAAGTATGGCCCCCTTATCCATGATGGAACCACATCGCTTCAGAGTCGGACACCGGAAACACAAGACAGATACCCCAAAGCGATACGAGACTACAATGAATTATTTGCTTGCCCTGTGGCCCACCCCGCTTATTTTCGATATCCCTCCATTGCTTCCTACTCTTTAATGACATGGAAGCTTTCTCCATAACCCAACAACACCAAAGAAACTCGGCGATCCTCGGCTTTCCTCATTACTTAGATATTTGCATGCGTTCTATATTATCTGCATATAATATTGGGCTAGTACATACGACCATAGGGTGTGGAAAACAGGGCTTCCCGTCCGCTCAGCCGTACTTAAGCCACACGCCGGGAGGTTAGTAGTTGGGTGGGTGACCACCAGCGAATCCCTTCTGTTGTATGTTTTGTTTCTACTTTTGTTAATTCTATTACTCTCTGCAACATCAAGGGGTTAAACGTACGACGCACTTGGCGAGTTGGTAAGCTGTGGAGGGCCCGGTCACGACGAGGGGCTGCTCGGAATGTGGGTGAAGGGGACCACCACAAATTGTGAGCAGGCGCCCAGCCGAGAGGAGTTGGAACGAATTCGAAAGATCCTTTAATAGGAATTAAGAATTGGGAAGTTAATTCCGACAAGAAAAGGCGCCAGGGCTAGATTTGATGTTCATATGTATCGCCAGATAGTCTCTTACCGGCTGGTATATTTTGATCTATTATCATGTCTTTTGCTGGCAAACTTGTCGCCGTAACGGGCGCAGCCTCTGGGATCGGCCTAGCCGCCGCTCGATTACTCGCCCAACGTGGTGCAGCCCTATCACTAGCAGACATCAACGCCGAAGGACTTGGAAAAGCAAGGGCACTTATAGAATCGGAGAACAGCCCTAAGTCACACATTCTAACAACAGCGTTGGATGTCCGCGATTCCGCACAGGTCGACTCGTGGATCAAAAAAAGCACAGACAAACTGGGTCCTTTATACGGAGCAGCTAACGTTGCAGGAGTCACTGAAAAGCAATTATCGGGCGATCCTCTCGACGCTGCAGAATGGGATCATATAATCGGGACTAATTTGACGGGGGTAATGCATTGTGTCCAGGCGCAGGCCAGGAAAGCATCTTCTGAGGGCGCATCTATTGTGAATGTCTCGAGTATCGTAGGGTTAACAGCTGTTGCAGGGGTCGGGCTGGCATAGACAGTCAGTAAACATGGAGTTGTGGGATTGACGCGGAGAATCGCTCAGCATTTGGCGCCGAAAAATATCAGGGTGAATTGCGTGGCACCGTAAGTTGTCCTCTTTTGCCAATTGTAGTGTCTCACTGACCTCCCCAGTGCGGTGGTCTTTAGAACACTTACTGAGAAGGCATTCAAAGAGCATCAAATCCCCGAGAATTTGATGTCGGATATGCAGTGGCTTGCTAAACCGGAAGAAGTAGCGAGGGGGATCGCCTTTCTTCTCAGCCAGGAAGCCCCATTCATGACGGGGTCTACATACCCTGTGGATGGGGGCTATTTGTACTGAACTGCAGTAACGGGTGCGGTAATCATTGACTGGATCATATTTGTGGCTTGTATGGGCATGTGAGATTGTTGAGAGTCTGCTGCATAATTTTATTTGTTTATCTAAAGCCTGCCTAGACCAAACTCGCCAGTCTCAAAAAGCAATTGCAGAAGCCTTATGTGTCTCGAACCGATATGGGATTTTTGTACGATATGAACCGGGACATTTTCAAACAGCAACTTCCTCAAGTACTAATAACGAATGATTTTGTTTCCACGATGGGTTTGTACACACTTCTTCAGAAGAAACCTCGCTTTCCAGCCAAATTTGCCCGATTAATTCTCAAAGCAGCAAGCACATGCGCATCATGCACATACGATATGCCATGCATGGCCTTCCCCGTCCAGATCCTGTCCGGCTTCTGGCCCATGGTCCAGGTCTCTAACAGAAATTGCTTTCCCCTAGCAATAGCTAGGTCGGCTTTGCTATAGTCACTGACAATGGCAGCATGCGACGCTAGTTGGGCAAGTGCAATGATTGCGTAAGCTGTCTGCTCGGCCCCGTGCATGTTGCCCCAGGAGCCATCGTCGTTCTGTCCGCATATCACACGGTCCAATATCTCTTGCAGACATTGAGGGATCTGGTCTTGGATGATATCTTCTGCGAGACCAGGCAGACTTCCCTGCTCTCAAAGGACACTGACCGGAACCAGTGAATGAGCCATGTGCATGATACCGTAATACTCGGAGAAGTTCTAGTGTAACTAGTCAGCATTATGTAGGGTAAACTGCCAGGGACTGATGCCAGAGTACAAACCCAGTGATCATTGAGCATCCTCTCCTTACTCCATTTTGTGCACATAAACTTGGCAATTTTCTCTATCTGTGATGTGGAAGATCTGGGATCGGACGAAGACAGCAGGCAGTTTAGGACATTTCCGTTGACACTCACGCTGACCACCCGTTGGGGCATTCGGTCATCGAAAGTCAGGAAGCAATCATCACACTCAAAGTGCTCAATGAGACTTGTGAAACTAACTTCATAGCCATTAATATTGAGAACCAACAAAGCTCGTGAGGTATCGTCTGCGTCAGGCAGAAACGCGTGATCTTTCATATCTGTTAGTTAACTATAGTGGTAAGGCAAGGGTCTGGGATACACCTACTAACACCAGTGACACCATTCTGTACAGACTTACTGATCGATTCGAGCAGAGTTTGCACATTTTGTGAGATTGTCGACTGTAAAGCCGCACTCCAGCAACGTTGACAGGACCTATATAAAAATGACTTAGTAGCAACTCCTGTGACCCGATTATTCCTTGGGCGGAACTTACCCAGCAAGGTTCAAAGAGTTCTAAAGGATATACTCCCCCAACCCCACCATTTCCCTTCCCTTGGCCGTGCGACACAATGTGACGAAGATACGCCTCACATTCATCACTCCACGTAGGAGAAAATATCAAATACGCAGCGGCAGAAGCCGGGGAGGCGGTAATACATGCAGAAGTAACGAGACATCCCAGCTTGCTCCAATCAAGCTGCCTCGCGAACCCTTCCAGCGAAAACAATGGGATACTACAAGGTCCCTGATATAGCCAGTCAATGTCAATGCTAGTGGCTGCAGCATACTTGCTCAGCAAGTCCTCCTTTGCAGGAAATTCAAAATCCACACCCTCTTCACTCAGAAGGTGCAGTAGAACCGGAACTATCAGTTCAACCGTGAAATGGATGGCTTCGTTTGGTTGCCATTTCTGCAATTTGGCATCGAGAAACGACTTTGCGCGGAACAGTCTGAACAGGATATCATTGGGTAGCGGTTCTTTAATATGAGATGAGGAACGCCGGACGCGTCTACATAATGCGAGTAGGGCAGCCAACGAATGGACGACACAATCTTGGATCCAGATATTCTCGGGGTATTCACTGTGTCTTCTGGTAACACCTTCGAGGGGATCCCAGCCACCATCATCCGTTTGTCCTCGGAGGAGGTACTCGAAGCTGGTTGGGAAGACCCATTCGTACCCCTCATCCTTCTTCTTCTCGACCATAGCGAGCCATGCAGTGCCATAGAGGACAATCCATATTGTGACTTTGAATCAGAGGCGACCTTGGCAACGAGGTCTTTGGCACATTGAACTAGTATAGAGGAGCTCATACTGGGCTTCAGTCAGAAGCTCGTTAGAAAGGTTAACAGTAAGGGATACACCGAAATCGGCAAAGATAAGGAGAACAAAAATAGTATTTTGTTGATAAACTTTCACGGAATGTTGTACTTCTGAATGTTATGATATGGCTTCACTCAGGTCTTGAATCTTGTGCCCATTTATTGCTCTCATACGGCAGTCACGATCGATGTGATCCCTTGGCTACGTGTTGCGAACTCCTGACCGCTCTGATGTGGTCTGCAAGGTATGAAGGCCTCACGGTCACACGACGCCGAAATGAACTGCGGCTATTGTAAACGATGACGATTTTCAAACCCAGTGACTTAGGATACGAGCGTTCTGCAAAGCTAGATTGGCTGGACGCCGGGCTCAAGGAAACAAGGGGTAGATGCATTTACGCTGTGTAACCGCGCTTTAGATCGGTGTGGACAGTCATGACCTTATCTCTCATCTAAGACAGAGCGCAGATCTGAAAGCTTAAGTTCAAGGGGCATGTGCTAAATAATACAGATAGCAGAATCAGTACATACTGAGGAAAGAATGCTGTTGGCTGATGTATTATCACTCCCACCAGAGCTGCGACTTTTGCAGTAGGTAGTTGGGTATGGGTCCCTTAATACCTCCAAATACATAACATCGGTAGTCCTGCATAATATTTAGAATTTTAAATACTAAACGTATTTCGCATAAACAACTATCGAATGCTAAGTCAAGTAGAATAAGCAGTTCACCATGGAGCGACGCCAAGAGCTTTGTCAATCACTCAAAGGACAACGTGCTGTTCTACCAAATCTTTACTCCTTATTCCCGGACTGGACTCCCAAGTTGCACCCCGAATATGCGAGAGCTCGAGATGAATCTACTGATCCGTGGATTAAACGGTGCGTCGGTGCTTCATAATTCTGAGGACAAGTAAATTCCACACTTATACCAAGAAAAGCGTTGTTAAGAACCCAGATATTCGTCGGAAGCTCCAGGAAGCAGATTTCACAACATTTGCGGCGATTATGTGCGCAAGGTCTTCCTTTGAAAGGCTCTGTACGGTGGCGAAGTGGTTTACTTGGGCAAGTGTGCCTTTCAATGTGCTCGACACTGGACTGACGATGATCTAAGTACTTCATATGGGATGATTGTATGGATTCCCGTCTGCTATGCCCCAGCGCTATACTGAGTTGAAACACCTATGAAGTATTCGACTGTGGTTCTCTTACCCACGACCCAGAGACTATCACGAGGTTCAAGCACACTAGTGTTGAGTATTTCAGGCATGTCCTCTGCCATGAAGCAGAGTATCCAGACCTATCTGATTACTCTGAAGAACTCCAGAATGCGCTAAACTGCTGGGACGAGATAGCAGAACATGTCCGCCAGGTGTGCTCAAAAAGAACGTTTTGGGCCCCTCCCCAATTGCTTTTCGTCTTATACTGACTGTCACCAAACCAGTGACGCGCAAAGTTCTGTTAGCAGCGATGATAGACTATGTGTCGAGTGTTGATTACGTGGATTCGATCTATTCGGATGATAAAATTCCCTCGTTACAGCAGTACTGGTGTCGACGGGATCGCACGGCTGGTGTTCATCCTGTTATTGCTACCATTCCGTATGTCTACATAAATCTTGTGTCGAGTAGGGGCTGACATTTGCGTGGTTTTATCTATGGCTTTGATATCTCGGAGCGAGATCTAGACGACACGAACTTGAGATTACTCCGAAAACATACCTCGTACCTTGTCCACACGTGAGTCCAGACAAGTATCGCATTAGTCCTTTGCTAAACTTCAACAGGCAAAATGATATGTTTTCGATGAGAAAGGAAGCGGTATATAGGTACTGTCAATATGTGGTGTTACAAACAGCTAACATTGTGTAATAGGAAGATGGACAAGTCGAGAACCTCGTTCCGATAATCATGCTGAACGAAAACCTGAGAGCCAACCAGGCAATGAAAGTGGCCTTCATGCTGGCTCAGGAATCAGCAAAGGGCTTCTATGAAGTGGCTGATGATATGCGGCAGACTGCCAAGGGAAGACACCGCGCTGTTGCGGATATTTTCATTGAAGGATGCAGAAACATTGTCATGGGGCTCACTCATTGGAGGTAATTCACATATCTTTGCTGATAAATGTTGCATTCTACTGATTACTGCTAGCTACACCGGGGAGCGATATTTCACAGCGGGCGAGGCGAATGAAGACCATACCATACATTTTGAATTATAGGGGGGAAACACCTTTCCCGTTGGTAGTTGACTTTCATTAGCAATCAGAATTCTTGCATCTTCTTTATCTGCTACTTCGCGAACAAAGGTCAGGCGTCAGACCCTTAACGATCATCACCTGAGTCAAGATGCACGTCAACCTTTACAGCACACCTTTAGAGAGGAATCTACATAGAGTTTATCTGCAGTAAGATGACAAAATTCTTTTCGGACTTACCGAGCATGGAAAAAACTCAGTTCTGAGGTACAGTTCTTGTTCTGAAACCTCCTTTTCATAGTGATGAATTAGATCACCTAAATATAATCACCACGAACACTCCCCAACTTCCAACGCGCAAGGGATAACAGGTTCCGCGGAGGTTGGGGGGTGGGGGGGGGTGTTGTGGCGCAGTCTGATTAACATCAACCCGACGAATGACCGTGGTGGGACATACATGCATTATGCAGCACTGCCATGCGTCATTCATCACACATGCATGCAGTGCCATCACACAAGGGAAGTTCAGCCGGAGAACAGTTCCACAATCCCAACAAAACTTGCGGCTGCGTGAAGGGTCAATCGGACATAACCTTGAATTGACAACAGACTGCGAGCGATGGCATTATACTCAATGTGCTCCCTACATTGAGATGTGTAACAGGCGCGACTATTAGATTTTAAGAGGCTGACAGTCCAGTGGTCTAGTGGTGCAGATCTATCTGTCGGATGTAGCATCCCTTGCAAGCTGATTCGTGGATCTAAGTCATGTCGTGGTTAAGGCCTCCAACCTGAATGAACGAACTGGAATGGACTACGCTGAAATAATGTACTGGGATTTTATGTATGATACAATTTTGCTTATGTTAATGAATCGAAATAGACTCTTACTGTGGAAAAGTACGAGCTGATACTATGGGTATTTGATAAGGAGGGTGTACGATTCGGCAGTGTATACGAGGAAGGGCTGGGAATGAATATGTTAAGATTGCGCTTCGACTTGACTTGAACAACGGTATAATAAAGAAAACAAGAGCTAACACAACAGCTACCTTTAATCGTGATGTATAAAACTTCGTGACTATTAAGGAAAGCCCCTATGGTCTGAACAAACAGAGGTGAGCGATGTCGTAGACTTGTGCGGTTCGTCAATATCCTAGGACTAAATTAGTCCACTCAACTTGCCAGCTATAACAGACTCAATGATACTACTGAAGGGAAGCAAATTACGTACTATTTGGAATACGTGAGTAGCCACCTAAGCCCCTCATGAAGCCCAGCTAGTGTGATTGGCGTGTCCGTAGCGAATACGTCGCCGGCTCATTATCGCATCGCTGGGAATGTTTTCGACCTTTTCAGTCCTGAGAACAAATCGAAAAAAGAGTGACATCAGGATGATGATCAAAAGACCGGTAAAGCAAAGGACTGGTGTAGGCGCCAGAAAGCAGAACGCCGAGGAGCATACGTATGCTGAAAACATGATTGCAAGTAGGACGAGTGTATCGTAAAGACGACCAAAGTTGTGAGCTAGACTGATTTGTATCTCGCCCGAGAACAGAGACCGGGCGTACTTGGTCTGCGGTTAGGGCGGTTTTGAAACCCGTCCACTGGTTTTGGCACGATTATATCCCTCAACGTTTTCAAGGGTGGGGTGTATGAGGACATGGCTTGATCATCGCAGAATCAGTTGCAACTTGAATCTAGCCAGGTAATGTTGTGTAATGGTCAGATTAGGTGGCGAATTTCTTCTTGTCTGAAGCATACGACTGGTTTGATAGCTAGGGGGGATATTGTCTACGATAAGCCCTTGGCCGATTTCCGGTGTAGAGCACAACACGAAGCTGATTCATGTTCAGAAAAAGTCCGAAAAGGGAGAGAGGGTAAAAAATGTGATATGTCAAAGAGTTGCACGGCTTGCATACCCCAACTTCTAGTTCCTTTTCAGCTGGTGGGTCTTTTTCAGCTTCAGCTTTGAGTGGCGTGAACGAGACACCTGTGACAGGCTATACAGACGACTTGATAATCTCCTACAATGCTCAGCAGAGTTTTCATTTGCAGAAGCGCCTGGACCATGCAGTGTGGAAGGGGGGCACTTCAGAGACAACTGTAATTACTGCAGATCTACTCAAGGAGGATGGAGTGGGGAAATCTTGCCCTGCAGGGCGATGAGAAGGGAGGGGGGCTGTGCCAAAAAGCCAATACAGACGAGACAGCGAGGTGAGTAGGCAATATTATGGACACATTCCAATCGAGATCCAAGTTTCTAAGTGGTCTGATAAGTGGAGCACAAGGACTTGCTCATACCCACTATAGGCGGCTTCGTTCTAGGTATTAGGGACTGTGGGGGCGATCAGGGATAGAATCATGACAGCCTGCAGAAGAGGGGCAAAGACTGTAGAGTGGCGTTGCGGTTTCAAGTGTTGGAGCGCTATGCTCAGTCTGTCAAAGTGGGTGGTGATTGCAACATGCCAGCACATTACGGATGGAGTTATGCACTTGTCAGTCTTTTGGATGCAGCTCCCCGAATCAAGGAAGAAGTTCCCGAGGTATTTTGTTCGATCGGAAACACCGTGGTGGAGAAGGGTTACACGCGGTGCCCCATACATCTCTTGTAGGGAGATAATGTTGACATGATTTTGGTATATCTTCCTTTTTTTATTTTGATTTATCTATTTATTTATTTATTTCATTTTTTTTTTCTTTTTTTCTTTTTCATTCTGTAGAGTGGCGATTCAATAGCACAATGTTTAGTATATGGGGTTTGTTGTTGACCAGAGATTAATCGAAATAACCCCAGCAGAACGATCCATGAAGTCTGTCATTAATTAAAGTTAACACTTATGCTTGACCTGCTTGTCTTAGGGTACTGGTGGCTGGCTGAAGCGGCTCTTGAATCACGGCTCACAGGCTGGCCCGTGTCTGGGCTGAACGGTTGAATCGGCTGTGTCCTGTGTTTGGCGAGCCTCCTTCAATCTATAAATGAGTCCAACCATCGGTGTAGCCATGAAAGTAATCAACCCAGACATCTCAGGGATATCTAGCTTCAAGAAAAGTCATTATCTTGTTAATCTTTGAGGGGACAATATCTCCGTCTTCCTTTTTTCTGTGATCTCTTTTTCCATCTTTCCTTGCCCTACCCTTGCTGCCAAGGGACCATTTCATCTCTCAAGCATTCCTTTCCCAACATGGGATACATTGCGCGAACAAATGACCTCCCCGACATTGCTCGTAAGGGTAGTCTCGTCGACCCTCGAGCTGAGGACCAACCTCTCTTCTTCGAGCGCATGTCCTGTCGGGATGTCAACGAGTTCGTCTCCAACCTTGCCAATACCTCTCCCTTGAGACCAGGAACCTAAAGCGTTGCCATTAAGCCCACTAGCTTGGGCATGCGGTTGCGCGAGCCTGCCATCCAGAGCCAGGCCAATATCGACGAGTTCCGCGCACGGTCCGAGGAGATCAAGCAGCGTATGCCAGTCAGGAACCCCAAGCAGCCCATTTCTGACCTGGTACCGGACCTGGTTGTCACCGGTGGTCTCAGTCACTCGCCTGCTGTTGATTATCTTCCTGTCTTCTCCCACTGGGCTGACCGCACGGGCGAGCTCTCAGCTACTGACCCTGATGCTACCGTCCGGCTTACCTCTACCTGGGGTACAGCCCAGGTCGCGGCCGAGGGAGTGAACATGGACTCCCCTAGGGGAGCTCACGCCTGGTCACTCAAATCTCACGGTATCGGCCCTGCCGAGCCCGAAGCAAGCAAGTTCTCTCAGCAATACGACGCTGAAACCGACACCCTCACGACAACCGTTAAAATGGCACGCCGCCAGGATACACCTCGAACGGACGGTGTTCTGGCTGCTGTCTCCAGTGTCTCTTGGATGCGCAACGCACGTGTTGCAGATGCCGTTGATTGTGCCGCTGGTTTGCTCGCAGACGCCTCGACTCTTTTGGAGGCCCGCGACAGAATGATCGCGACCGGCACCCCTGAGCGCGTCGAGTTTGCCGAGGTGCGACCTGTCGACATGCCCAGCTGGTGCTCTGCCCGCAAGCCCCTCGCACCCAAGCTGAGTGGTGTGGCTGTCGCATCTGATCCAACCGCAGTCAACCTGTTCGCCGGGGAGGACTGCCAGGGCCCCATCCTCAACACCAGTGTGTTTGCCATGACAAGTGGTTACAACCGTGGTGTCTACGGCGGTTCCATCTCTGGTTTGTGGTCAACCATGAACGCATCTTTTGTCATGGATTACTCCATTGGTGTCCACAGCGCTGCCATGGCAGACAAACTCACTATTGCTTTCGCCGATGCAGCAGCTGCTGCTGAAAAGTCCGCCTATGCCGGCCCGCACATTACCGACATCAGCCTCGTCAAGGGCTGCAATTACTCCTGTCTGCGCCAGAAGACCGTCATTGAGGACTCCCATCGTCCTACCATTGTTGTGTGGGACGATCTTGCCCGCCTGGCCCGGTACAAGTTGGCTGACGCAGTCTTCTGTCACGTCTACTATGATGGAGGTGGTAGCGAGCACATGGCCGCCATCGCCGGTCTGGGTTGTGTCGCACACGACTGGATCGATCTCGGAGCCGATGTAGCATGCGGTGAAGTCAGCAACATCATCCCTTCGCTGACACGAGGATCCCTGGAGGAAGCCCCCTTGGCCGAGGTTTACGCCCGCATAACAGGCGCTATGATCTGGTACCGGGAGAACGACCCCTACAACCCAGCAGCTAATTGCCTTCTCTTCACCCACTGGTGGCAACTCTCCAACTGCCGCCACCGCCCTGTCACTCTCCTCAGTCGCACTGATCTCCCTGTCGATGCAGGCATCGTTCCGATTGTCCCTGACGAGCGACCTCCCTTGGAGCACTTCCGAGCAAATGGCACCAAGGTCGAGCGCGGTGAGCGTGCCCTTGCCAACGCCGAAGCCCGTCTTGAGGCCCTCATTGCCTCTGATCCCTTGCCGGAGACTCGTGCTGTCATTGACCTTCTCGTCAAGCCTGTTCTCGCATACGTCAGGGGCGGTGATACCCTACCCTCTGAGAATGAATATGTCGGAGCTACCCTCGCTGCCCAGTTGGCTTACCCTCAGGATCAGAAGATCCTCGAGATGTGGGATCTGGCTATCGTAATGTGGGAGTGTGGTGCGCTGTGGGCTTCAGGAGTGGCTGATCTCTGCTAGACTCATGCTGGATTGTCCAACTGTGATAGGGCACGCAAGGACTTGTCGGACACTACTTGGAGCTAAATGTTAGGCTCTAGCTTTTTCGAAGTAAAGAGAGGGTGTTTGAGAAGTCTTATATAGTTCATAATATTTGGCCTATATTCGATCCTTCTTGTAAGACGATAGCAATGCATGTACTTCACTGCCTGAAGCAAGAACCAAAATACCGTATCCCACATGTCTAATCCACCCTTGGCAAAAGTTAACACAACACTGGTCGTATAACAAGAGCCCTTACCACAACGGAACACATAACACGTGGTAAATGTAAACAGATGCCATAGCAAATTGACCCGTGGCCCGTAGGTCAAACAATCGTTGAAATTCGTTCTTTAACCACTCACTGCGTCCTAGATGCTTCATGCCTAGATTTCCTCTGCATAGCTGGGTGGCTCCATCGGGTGAGTGGATAGGGCCTGTACCCAAATTCTCCAGCGTCTAACCTATGGCCCGATGGCCTTACGTATTCCTGCCTTAAGTCAGGGTCAGGTTCAGAATCAAACTCCATTTGACTGGGCTGTCTGACCAATTCTAGTCGCAGGGTAAACCTCTAAATGCAGTATCATCAGGCCAATGCAGTGACAGTGTATCATAGTCAGTCACAGTTGATCCCCTAGGTTAAATTTTATGTGCAGTAACCTTACGTAGCGCTTACCGCCGCGGCCGGCACGGATGACTTAAGAAGATACATCTTATACGAAGAAGTATAGAAACAAATAATCAATTAAACTTGGCAGCGATTCTCTGCATTTGCACAAAGACATAGGGAAAACCTATCAGGCATATAGGAAAAAACCCATGCCGAGAAATCGGTACCAATCCAGAAAACGAGGGACTCTAGAAAACAAGTTCTCCATTTTCCCTCGTGTCCCAATTCTTGCGATCAACTGCTAGAATCGACGTCACTTCCAGGTGCGCAGTAGTCTGGACTTCCCGCTCCAGTTTCGATACAGCTGTAGGTGCATGCTGAACTGTATATTATGGCATAATCGTCGACACACGTAAATATAGAGTCTTCAATAGCATGCTCTGTCTGTTCAACGCCGGCATTTGCCAGAGCAGTCTCAATATCGGGCAACCAATCTCCTACATTATATCAGACTTGATGTCCCAATGATCTCTCAAAGGCGCTATGCGTGTAGCAACATACCCATCGTCAGAAGAGTGTGTCCACAGTAATATCTTGTGCGAGTTGAGCATGCCATCCCAAGCACGGCAGGGGCGACTGGTAGCATGAAGAGGATACTGGACTTCATTTTGTATTCCGAGAGTTTGTTTTGGTTAATAAATAGATTGACGGTCTGGTATAGGGATGTTATAGAACTGATTTAAAAATGAGAGTCCCAGGTGCTCGGAAGGGACTTTATATAAGTGTTTATATGGACTACTACATAATCCAACAGGGTGGTCTATTTTGGATTGCAAGGAGAGTTGCATCGGAAACTCTTTGGTGTAGGTATTACAAGATCTGCTTAGTAGAATGTTGCATTGTGATGCTTGGACATTAGCGTTACACAACCATAATCCCGCGGAAAATACCCCCTACCACAGCCAGCCACCAGTAAATTCCTCGAATCAGGGGGTAACATTGCTTATGCACAGACTGATTTTCTATTTGGCAGGCTATAACGGTTCACTCCATTATTTGCATGGCACCAGGCCGGATTCGTATGTTGTCAAGTGACTTCAATGTCCAGTTATGCAGGGGGTGTGAATACAGACTGGAATTGCAGCATACTTAGTTGCTATTGAGAAGCTTCAGTGCTAATTAAGGTACTTGGTTCCATGCCATTACCTTCCTCGGCCTTCAAACCAAGCAATCCGGGGTAACATCAGATTCTCACGGCTGAGTGATTGTCCAGCCAGCCCACAAATGCTTACAGTGACCATTCTGCTCTCCTCCATCCAGGAGTACTGTCGAGCCAACGAGCCTTGTAAATGCTCCCATCCACATCAATACCCCTATGGTTCCCATTCTCAAGCACGTTGATCAGTCTGCTGCTGAATGTAGTTGCCCAGATTGCCTGATTGTATACTACGCGGTCATCCTCGGCCAAGCTTACGCTCTTCAGGTCCGACCGCGGCAGATACTCTGGCTGGCCAGACTTATTAGTACCTGTTCTGTTCCCTAAAGGGACGTATCCTTTCAGGTACGTCGCCTCAACAGCTTCGCCTGCGGTGAACCTCTCGGAATCGAAGTCGAACTCGTGAATATCCAACTCAGTTGATACAAGAAGTTTGCGCTCATTAGGTACAGGGGCGACATCGTGCGGTCCATCCCAGTACTTGCTATTCGGATTATCGCTTGGCCACTCGGTGAAACACTGAGCAGTGGTTGGCATGCGGTAGCTATTAACCGGGTCTTTATCGAGGTAGTGGTGTTCCTTACTCCACTGGTACCCATTCAGAAGACCGTAAGCACGGCAATCGCTTCCGTCCGCAGCCTTGTCGGTTCCAGCTGCCCACAGAATTCCCTTTTCGTCATCCCATACCATCCCGTGGATTGTTGGATGGCAGCCTACTTTCTGGAATGGCTCTGGGCTTCCATCAGGAACTAAGCCCCTTCCGGCATCATACAACCAAATGCCATCGCTTTGACGTTGGCCGCTAGTGGCAATAGCAAGTGTATCATCTGGAAGAGCTTCCAAAGTATGGCAGTTGCTGAGGTTCGGAATGTTGACGCAGACTCCGTAAACGACCTTTTTATCCTCTTCCGAATTTTCAGGCATGTAGTTAATGACCACTGCTGCCTCGCCAATTAGGGCAGCTATCTTAGTCCCATCTGATATCTGTTTCATTTCCGTGACCGCACTTCCATTGGACAGACAGTCTCTAAGCCAGGGTACTAGATTGGGCTGTCCCTCGAGGATGTCGTTGACGCTGAGCTTCCAATTGATCTGGCCATCATCGCTCAGAATTCTGATCTCTGGATCTTCTCCGTATACTCCGGTGATGATATCAGTTGAAAGGCCATTCGCAAGAGGGATTTGCGTGTTGCTCAAAGAACTAGCTGCTACAGTAGCATATAGTATGACTTGTAGCAATTGGCAGATTGTTGCAGTCATCATCTTCAGTGGCTTGCCGTATGTATGTGCTGGAATACCGATCTCCTCGGAGCGAAAGATAAATGTTCAAGGAAACTAAGAATATTTGATGTCCAAGTGCTGTTCGCTAGTAGGTATTTGTATGTGTCAAGTATCAAAGAGATCCAGTGTTATGATAATAAGTATGCGCCGCGTGATTTTGTCTGCTACACTTGTCATATCCTGATGGGTAATGCCTAAGTGGATGTAACCTCTCATCTGCAGGCTTGAATGTCATGGCTGCCTGGTGCTCCATCCACTGGCATTTCGACCGTGTCGATCAATGCAGTTCTACTTAACCACCATTAACCTACAGTACTGTTGACCGATTTAGGTTATGAAGCCGTAATCTGTATAATAGTAGATATTCTCGATTTTATAAAGCACTGCTTCCAGCTTATAAATAACTTAACATACAATCAAAGAGCAAGCATCTTGTAAGTATCAGCAACTAGCAGACAATGACAGACGAATTTTCTGTTTCTTTGGCCCAGCCGACTCCCTCACATTCCATTTCCCAAAAGTCAACATAGTATCAAAGGAATGCATTTTATTGGAACGTTGCGAGTACGTCGATCTGCATCTCAAAGGGGCGATGTTCACAGGATAGCTCATTTAGGTAAAGGATGTAAATGGGCCTAGGGCCAGGCATTCCGGATTAGGTTAGCGGTAAAATATTCCAACTTCCTTCATATGACTTAAGTTACCGGCTAAGCTTCCACGTCAAGTCACACCTGCCAAGAGAGGAATCGGCCGAGAAAGCTTGTCAAAGATCGATTCATATTCCATATCATTATCCCAGTATCATCGATCCTGTTGATTATATTGACCCCTTCTTCTACTGATTTCGCTGATACAGTATTCCGGACTTGGGCTACAGGCTGGCTTTGCAATAGTACTAGCTGACTAATAGAGATCATGATAACTAACTATCTGGATGAAGTGATAGTACTATCGCAATAGTACTTTATATATTTCCAGCTAGTACTAAGTAACCCTGACTTCATAACCTAGGGCCACACTTGGAGACAACAACTACTACTAAGTAGTGGAACGGCATTCCAATCCCCCTTGAGTTAATTGCTTTTAGTTTGATATTAATACTATGCTACTGTTGTACTGGCCAGGTTGGGATGCATGGTTTATAAGTATGCGATCAAGTCAAAACAAGAGAGGAAAGATGCTATCTGACTGCAGCTCCTTGCCGTAGATCCCGACGCAAGACTAGAACACCCCGGCACAGGCGTCACTCACCACTTAGCAAGAGATCCGTACATGATGGAAAGTACTAGAAATGCATTGCTAGAATGGCTGTTTAAAATGATTGCATGCATTGAACCCTCATTCCAACGTGCTGGTTACGCTTCGGCTCATAAATGTTGCAATTCAGCAGTCATGACACTGAGTTCTACAAAAGAAGTACACGACACATTTGCATTTCGTGGCATGCAGATATGCTCATACTCCCTACAGCTCCCTCTTGGCCACCAGCTCAATGACACTGTACTTCTATCCATAACATCCACCGCATAACAAAGCACACCCAGATCAACAACACCCCCAGTGGAGTCGATGACTAATGTCCATGACCTCATTACAAATCAGACACTGGAACCCTATATAACATCATCATCCTCTAAAACTACTAAAATACCCCTACCCCTCACGAGCTATAATCTGATCTTCATATCAGCCCAAACGCCCGTCAGCACTCTATTTCTCATCCCACCAACCACACCACTTCCACCACCACCATCAACAACAACAACAACAACAACAACCAACGAACTACACCACCACCACAATCACAACCAATATGTCCCTCCCTTCCACCTACCTGGCGGCCACCGTGCCCACCCCCCAATCACCCACGACCCTAACCACCAAACCCCTCCCGACCCCCTCAACCAACCAAGTCCTCATAAAAATCACCGCCACGGCCGTGAACCCCGTCGACTGGAAAATGCGTGACTACAACTTCTTCCTAACCGAATACCCAGCGATCCTCGGCTCCGACGCCTCGGGCACCATTGCCGCCGTAGGCCCCAACGTCTCGACCTTCACGCCCGGCGACCGGGTCTTCTTCCAAGGCATAATCGGCAACTACGCCGCGTCGACCTTCCAACAATACTGCGTGATGCCAGCAGAACTCGTCTCCAAAACCCCCTCGAACATCTCCGACGAGCAAGCTGCGGGAATCAGTCTAGCCAGTGTGGCCGTTGTGACGGGTATGTATGATACCACGGGGCACGGGATCACGCCTGCGCCTTGGGCTGAGGGCGGATCCGAGGCAGGCAAGGGCAAGGCGATTGCTATTCTGGGCGGAGCGTCGAGTGTGGGACAGTACGCGATTCAGTTTGCGAGGTTGAGCGGGTTCACGAAGATTATTACGAATGCGAGTGTGGTGCATAAGGAGCATTTGGAGGGGTTGGGGGCGCATGTGGTGCTGGATCGGAAGGTTGCGAAAGCGCAGGACTTTGTGGATGCCGCTGGGGAGGTGCCGATTTGTTATGTTTATGATGCGATTTCGATGAAGGAGACGCAGGTGCTGGGTGTGGAGATTGCGAAGAAGAGTAAGGGGAATGCGAAGGCGGTGGTTACGGTGTTGGGTGCGGAGAAGGAGGCGGAGGAGTTGGGTAAGGAGGGGGAGCATCAGGTGGAGATTCGGCCGATTTTGGGTATTGGGGCTTCGCCTAAGCTGAGGCATATTAGTGAGCCTATGGTCAAGGCGCTCGGGGGTGAGGATGGGTGGATTGCGAAGGGCTTGTTTGTGCCGAATCGTGTGCGGGTGGTGCCGGGTGGGCTGGGGGCTGTTGAGGAGGCATTGAAGACGAATAAGGAGGGTGTTTCGGGAGAGAAGGTGGTCTTCCGGCCTAACGAGGGTGCTTAGAGAGGAC
The DNA here is from genome assembly GCF_003184835.1 of Aspergillus costaricaensis CBS 115574. Classification (NCBI taxonomy): domain Eukaryota; kingdom Fungi; phylum Ascomycota; class Eurotiomycetes; order Eurotiales; family Aspergillaceae; genus Aspergillus; species Aspergillus costaricensis. The sequence continues at coordinate 386,219 of NW_020291811.1, forward strand.
TACTAGTACATAATTTTGTAGATATGTATAGTCTAATGTATTATCATTGATTCGTGAGTATTCCCCTGTAAAGTCTAATAACGGAGAAAAGCATCATACAGCAGGAACAGAAGCCAGGTTCAGAATACAGGGGTAGTAGTAAGCCAGCATAAGAAGAAAGCAGGAAACATGCTGAAAATGAGATCTACTAAAATACAGTTGTCATAGGGACAGAACGGGGGTTCACGCGTCAACGGTAGTCGCAAGAGCCTGCTGTGCAAGCTTGCGGTTCCGCTTCACTAGGGCGTTGAGCTTCTTGTCGATCGTGTCTAGCTCCTTGCGAGACGATTCGAGATCCTTCTGCGACTTGACGGCAAACGAACGCAGCTCCTCATTGGTCATTCCAACCACATCGTCCAAGTCTGGGATGTTGCCCATGACCACCCCCGCGGCACCGAGCATGTGCTTGGCAGTAGCGGCAGCGAAGGATCGCACAGAGGTGGCAGTGGCATTGACCAGCTCGGCGGTGTTGGCAATGGCCCAGTTATGGCTGCGAGTGCTGTCCGCCTCCATGGCCGACAGAACGTTGGGAGGCGCGGGAATAGTGGAGCCACTCCCGTCAGAGAGGGACATCCCGGCAGTAGGAGAGCCAGAGGTGAGGCCAGCCGAGGTCTCGTCGACCCAGCAGATGTTGAAGTTCTCAGGGGTAGCAAACAGTGCGTCCAAGCCACCAGCGCGGTTGGTCACATCTGGTTCCGTGATTGGCACGTTCGAGTACTCCTGGAAGGTATCAATTGCCCAGGCAATGTTCTTCTCAAGCGCGAGGTACCGCTCTTCTTCCTCTGGCGACAGATGGTGTAGGACGCACCCACGTGGACTGATCAAGCATCGGTCTTTCAGCATGTTCGAGTCCGAGTTAACACGGATGGCTTCTCCGCGCATCAATGCTTTGCGATGCTCGTCGGTCAACTCGATGGGCTGTTTGAGAATGTCGTAATCATCCGCATTGCACTTCATGTCAAAGCGCTGGTTTAGGTTGGCTGGGTTGAAAAGGGGATGATTGTTCAGATCCAGTTCAGCAGACTTGTGAAGCTGAGCAAGAAGCACCTGCAACGGAGACGTGCGTTCCGCGAAGAGCTCCTTGACCGGGACCCCGCTGGATTCGGCGTCCTTCATCAGCTGCTCGACCGTGTTCTTAGAACGCCATGCTTCAGCAGGTGCCTTCTGTTCAGCAGTGGCCTTCTCCTCGGTAACAGTTGCCTTGGAGTCATTCGTAGCCTTGTCATTCGATTTGTTCTTCTTGGCCGCTTCTGTCCGCTGGCTAGTCTTCTCATTGCTATCGGAGCCTGCGGAGTTGGCAGACTTTCCAATCTCAGTATTATCCGGAGCTGTAGCTGGCGAGTCGTTCGAGCTAACAGGAGTCTTCTTGGTCTTGCGCTTTCGACCGATGATCGGGGCCTGCACTGGTTCCTCGACCACGGCAGTGGCCTCTTGTTTCTTGGCTTCCAGTTCCTTGGCCTTCTGTCGCCGTTCCTTTTTAGCCTGGCTCTTGGTCATCGCCCGGACAGGTGCAGAGCCAATTCTGGACGAAGCGGGAGGAGAGTTAGCACGGGACACGGACGCCGAAGTGTAAAGATCGGCTTCCGAACCCAGGTCGCCGGGCGTATCGGGCCTGCTGAGCGACGAGATACTTGGCCGTCTGGAACGCGCTTTTGTTGCTGCAGGTATGGACGCGACAGACTGGGTGGCAGATGGGGGCGGCGGAGTTTCAGTCTTCGGCGTGTCAACCACACGGAGAACTCGAGGTTGGCGGGGAGCGGACGAGTCGGAAACACGGGAGACCCCAGTCAAAGGTGTATTCGGACGGGAACCAATCGTCGAAGTGGGCACCGGGCCATGAGCATGGGATTGGCTTGGTGTATCGGGCTTTGGAGCATCATGAGACTGAGAAGTACCCAAGGGAAGCTCCAGCTTTATGGGCTTGACTTTGCCCGTAGGTGCCGAGGTTTTCTCATTGTTGTCTCCAGCCTTCGAAGGGCCAGCTTTCCTATCAGCAGCGACCGTCAAATCTCCTTTCTGCTGGGCGCGAGCCTTGTTGGCTGACTTTGGCACAGGAGAACCGAGTGATATTTCGGACGCATTCTTGACGCGACTTGAGGTAGGGGCATTGTCAGGAGTGTCCTTCAAGTCCGGAGAGGCCTGGCGAGAGCCTTCCTGTAGTCCTTGGCCCGGCGTGCCTAGCCTATGGAAAGGCGGATTAAGACCTGGCGGCACAGATGGCGACGAGACCGGACTGGATGGATTGAGTGGACTTTGAAACAAGGCAGATGCGGGATGAGCGTGTGGTAGAGGAAGTCCCGGAGGCAGGGTAGGGGTTCCAGCACGGGCCGAGCTTTGCGAGTCACTGGAGAAATGCGAGCGCACGAGATAGCCAAAGCTGTCAACCGGACGCTTGTCCTTTGGCTGAGCTCCAAGAGGAGGAAATTCTTCGTCCACTAGAAGCGCTGTTAGCTTCTTAACGTCTGCAAGACGATGTGTGAGTGAGGCGGATGACAAGAATAACGCAAAGGAACCCCTCCCAACGACACAAGCAGAAACGGATAGAAAAAGGGCGTGCCAGTAGACTCCTAGAAACAAAACGAGACGACAAAGGTACGGAAGGGCAGGCATATTAATTACACAAATGTCCCGGCCGATGCAACCAGACGGACACACAAGGCATATTGTCTATAGAACAATAATTGTGAGAAATTGGTTTCGCATAGAGGGCCCTGCTCGTGTTTATCGAAAGCCAGGGCAGGGAGGTTAACGTACATAAAGCCATGACCAGACCGAATGGGCCACCAAGATGCTGATAGATCAACCCAGCTTGGATGCAAAAGAACAAAGTATACGACAGCCACCAAAGCGCAGTGGACCTAGAAGACACGATGTGCCCATAAAGTGCAAGGACGCCTCCCATCCACACGGAAGCCGGAGACAACACGCAAAAAAGAAACATGACGTGGCACAACAAAGAAACATGAAATCAAAAAAGAACAATCATGAAGATAACGCCAAAGGCACGCCTAGCCCGAATTCTTGTTGTTTTCAAGAGCCGTTTGCTTAATGCTTTCGTTGCAGAGTGGAAATATGTCGCAAAGTTTTCAACATCGAATCAATGAGTCCGGAAAACTGAAACATAAGAATCATATCCCACGCCCATCTAGAGAAATATGATATCATGTCATCAAATAAAAAGGGAGACAGAAAAAGAAGCATGGGCAAAAAGAAACAAAATGCAGAAAGGGTAGTCATCATAAACAACAGGGATAGAAGTGAAGGGCGAGGGAGGGTTATTAATGAATTATGAGAAAGGGGGGCAAACAATCACCAGCGGTTGAAGCCGCTGCCATACATCATGGCCTGATTGTACCCACCTTGACCCTGACTCCCGTACAACGCCTGCCCAGCAGCAGCGGCGGCGGCAGCATTCGCACCAACCTGGTGCATCCTCGCCTGTAGGATGCTCGGGTCCGCAAGATCTACTACACCGCCTCCACCGGAGGAAGTGTTAGCGTGTCTGTGCTTCTTCCCCTTCTTCTTCTGCTTCTGTGGACCAGACTCGGAATAATTTCCCGCCTGAGCACCATAGAAAGAGCTGAGAAGGCCATTGCCGGGAGTCAGGGGAGGGGGAGTTTGGTGCTGTTGGAGGAAAGGAAACATGAACTCACGCTTAGCGGCCTCTTGACCCTGCAAACCACCGGCATTTGCGCTACTGCGGCCTCTCAGCAGCTCACGCATCAACTCTGGATTGGCTTCTTGCTTTCCGAGATTGGATCCCAAACCGACATTGGCATTCGTTGTGAAACCGTGACCCTGTGCAAACATGCCGCCGCCGCTGATAGGCGGAGTACCCGCCGTCTTCAACCCGGGGGGTGGACCCTGCACGCCACTAGTGAAGTAGTTGCCAGCAAGACCATGTTGAGGACTAGGGGCTGCGAGCGGGTTAGGAGTACCAGCCTGCATTTGGCTCAACATGCGCACATTAGGAATGTTCTTGGCATTGGCCTCATTGGCGAAGGTGAAACGAGAGTTCTGGCGACTTTGAGCCTGCAGAGCATTGAACTGTGCCATCTGGCTCTGGAGTAGACCCTGACGGACCTGAGCTGCTTGGTCAAGAGCAGCGGAGTTGAGTCCACCCTGCAGCTGATCAACCAGGCCAGCCTGTTGGTTGCCGGCAGACTTCAAGAGAAGCAACTGCTGTTGCTGCAGAGGGGTCAAGCTACGGCCTGCCAGGTTAAGCTGCTGGAACTGGTGACTGGTTGCCGAGACGGGGGAGCCAACCGCGGAGTTTGTCGTCGTGCCCTGCTGGGAGGGAGGTTGAATAGCACCATGAGATTCGCGACCACTACGGCCTCTCGGAGGCACTGCGTCATCCGGCTCGCCACCGAGCTGCAGGCTTCCGCTCTCACGGCTCTCTTCTTCCGCAGCAGCTGACTGCAGTAGCTCCTGCTCCCGCCGGACACGCTCCTGCTCCGCCTTCTCACGCATAGCTCGGCGTTTCACACCACCATAAGGATCGATGAATGAAGGGTGGTTCTCAATAAGGGCAACCTCCTCCGCAGGCAGACCAGCCGCCGAGAAAATGAACTTGAAGTCTGGAGAGTTGACAGCCTTGACCAAGTTATCCAACAGAGGCGTCTCCGGCTTGGGTGGCGTCTGAACAGTCGGCGGGGAACTGGACGGCGAGGATCGTGCTTCAGGAGAGGGGGACGGTTGTGCTTGCACCTGCGCCTGTGCCTGAGCTTGAGCTTGAGCTTGGGCCTGGGCCTGGGCCTGGGCTTGGGCTTGGGCCTGTACCTGAGCCTGTGCCTGAGCACGCTCTTGCGCATTCGTAGACTGCTTCTCCACGCGTTTCGCCTCCTCCACCGCGGGCGACACCGTGGCGATGGCGGGTCGGGGACTTTGCGAGGCCTGGCTGCCGGTCAAACTTGCTCGTCTCGTCCTGCTGAGCACGGCGTCCTTGTTCGCCCAACTTGCCGACGATGGCAGGGCAGACCCATCAGGTGGCCGGCTACCAGCAGCGTCATCCCTACTAGGCTGACGGCGCATTGGTTGCGAAATCGGTTGAGCGGAAGACCGGGCAACGTGCGGAGGAATCGAGTGGGTGGGACCGCTGGGGACACCGTTGATACGCTGACTCGACAAGGTGTTCATCGAAGAGAGATCCTGCCGGCTGTAACTGTCGCTGTCCTCACCAGTCTCATGCAGGAAGGTGCAGTTTCGATTATGACATTGCTCGTTACGCAGGAAGGAAGAACAATACTTGGTCGTACCATATTGGGCACTAGAGCGGTCAGTACGTTGCTTTGTGAACAGAACATCAGAAGGTAGACGAATCGACCTACCGTAGCACCCGGTCACCGTTGGCTGACCCATCCACAGCTGCTATGCAAGTGGCTGCGTCGGCCTTCCTGGCGTAAGTGACGTAGACACCAATGCCCTGGTTCGGGTTGCCACCAGGCTTTGCCTTGCTCACAACGATCTTCTCGATGTCACCGTATTGACCGAAGTAGTCTCGACCGCGCAAAGTCAGGAGGAGTTGGTTCTCGTCACGTATTGTGGGGTTGAGCCCGATCACGTAAACCAGGTTCTTCTGGACGACGCGGACACCGGCAAGATTCTTGCGACTGGAAGCCTCGATTTCACGTTTCTCAGCCTCCTTCTTCTTCGCTGCGGCAGCCTTGCGATGTTTCAAGGCCAGGTCGGCTTTGAATCTAAAATTGCGGGTTGCGATGTTAGCGCCAAGACGCGGGAAGGGACAGTGGGAACAAGAGCGAGGAGTGACCACATACTCGTCGGCATCGGGAACCTTGTATTGTATGGTGCTCTCATCGTAGACCCGTCGGCAGTTGGGGCACCGGCCTTCTTCGCTGTGGGTTTTGATGTTGTTGTAGCAGAATTGACAAATCTGGAGGGGTCTGTTAGCGACGGTCCGGATCGCATACGACGCGAGCGATCTCCTGATCGGGCCGTTGATTCGCGAGGGAGTACAAGGCGAGAAGGATGCGTACCTGATACCCACAGGGGCAAGGCTTGAAGTTCTTATCCGAAAGATCGAATTCTTCGATGCAAAGGGGGCTAAAGAAGACGAAGATGTCAGCCCAACGGACCAGTCATAGGACAACCCGACGGGTAGGAAAAGTGGGAAGCGGACGCACCAGAACTCGTCGTCATCATCGATGACGGAGTCAATCTGTTGGCGACTTGACATTGTGAGTGACGAAGCTGTGCAACGGTACGACGACTGGACAAGACGGCGATCACAGTCCAAGACTAACACCCATCAACCAAACCCGGGCGGAAGGGGGGGAGCAGGTAGAGGGCGAGGAAAAGCGGGTAGAAAAAAAAGAACGTCAAACGAGACAGGAGAGGAAGATAGGAGAAGGGACGTAAAGAAGAGTCCGAGGGAGGAAGAAGATGGTAGATCGACGAAACGTGGGGTAAAGGTGAGGAGGACGAGAAGAAGGAGCACGGAGGGACACAGACGCAAAGGAAGAGGGAGAGTTGGAGGCGAAGAGCGAGAAAGAGAAGTGAAGCTTTGATTGATGGGGTTTGCGCGGGTTTGCACTGTTTGACTTCCCTTGCAGCCTGGGGCATACATGTGTTGCTGTTCGCGCCGCTTATGTCATCTCCGCCAGCCAAACTTGCAGTTCTCACGTGACCGCGACAACTTCGCCTGGACCGGCAAAAGCTCCTTGGATGAGGAACCTCCGCTGCTCTCCCCTCCCTCCACCTTCCCCGTCGTCTCACACCCGCAATTGTCCGTCATCATGGCCTCTGCTCGCTCCTTGATGCGGCTGGGATCTGGCCGCTCCCTGGCCACCGCCGTCCGGTCGACCCGTACCTTCACTACGACCGCTCTGAAGGCCACTCAGGCCTCGACCGCGCCTATCTCAGAGGATGTTCCCAACATGCGCCAGGCCCAGCGTCCCCGTATGTCCAATGGCACCCGGATTCGACCACTGATCTCGCAGGATGTGCACCACTAACATAATCTTTAGCCTCTGGTCCTCTCCGCGCCCCCGTCATCAACCCGGCCGACAAGTACCAGGACAAGGCGGACAGTCTGCACAAGTACGGCCAGTACATCATGTCGTGCCTGCCCAAGCACGTCCAGCAGTTCTCCGTCTGGAAGGATGAGCTCTGCATCTACGTCCCTCCCTCCGGCTTGATCCCCACCATGACCTTCCTGAAATACCACACCGCGGCCGAATACACCCAGATCTCGGACATCACCGGTGTCGACTTCCCCACCCGCGACCAGCGCTTCGAGGTCGTCTACAACATGCTCAGTGTGCGCTACAACTCGCGTATCCGTGTCAAGACCTACGCCGACGAGGCCAGCCCCGTGCCCAGTGTTACCGGTCTGTTCGAGGGTGCTCTGTGGTACGAGCGTGAGGTGTACGACATGTTCGGTGTCTTCTTCACCGGCCATCCCGATCTGCGCCGTATCATGACCGACTATGGTTTCGATGGTCACCCGCTGCGCAAGGACTTCCCCTTGACTGGATACACGGAGCTGCGTTACTGTGAGGAGAAGAAGCGCATTGTCATTGAGCCTCTGGAACTTACGCAGGCGTTCCGGAACTTCGAGGGTGGTACTGCTGCCTGGGAGCCTGTCAGTGCGGGTACTGACAGAACTCCTGAGTCGGTATGTTGATATCAACCTTTATGATGACGAGGATGATGCTAATCGATGATATAGTTCAAGCTTCCCACCCCCAAGCCGGAGCCGAAGGAGGAGGAAAAGAAATAGAGGAGATGTAATCGTATTATCTTTCCTTACTGGTTCTGTATGTACATACCGTGTGTTGAATTCGACGTTGGTTTCGCGCAAACTTCTAACGTGGGTCGCCATTTCTCAAATGTAGGTTGACTCGCGCTATGATATCGTAGATTATGAAATTATATCCTTACATTGCACACAGTTCGAAAACTTTCTCATCAAGATTTCCGTAGAGTACTACATCCACACCCAATTGACCCAAATACACCCAATATCGAGTGCTAAAATGAACAAACCCCATGAAATCATCCACCGTGAAACGGACCAATAACCATGCCCCAAAAATAAGACACCCAAAACGGCAAAACGCCCCGTCCAGCAAAACCAAAAGGCGGCGAAGCCATCCCATTCCATCGCTTGGCACCGCCCTGTCCTCCGACCGGCAGAAAAAGTTCCCTGACCCGAAAAACCATCTTAATCTATCCTGATCTTCAAATCAACATTGCAAGCCATAAACCAGAATATATCCCCGCACCTTGCCCTCATTACCGATATAAACCAACTACACAATCCAACGATACATACACCATCCTCACAACCCTCAAGACTTGAAAGCAACCGAGCAAAATGGGGAAGCGCAACTTCGCAGACTTCTCCGAATCGCCATACACACCGCACGACCGGAGCCAATCTTTGCAAGTAACCCGACTATTCCAGAAATTCGAATATGGCGTGATGACGCTATCCAAGGCGCTCAAGGTAGCGCGGGGGTTCGAGCGACAGAAGCTCGGACGGAGGGAGAAGACGGCGCAAAAGGAAGAGGGTGAGAAGAAAGAGGGGACGTTGAGTCGGATTGCGGAGGAGATTCAGGTTGTTAAGGTAAAGCCCCTCTCTCCCTTTTCAAGATCTTTACTTTACTGAACATCCGAATTAAAATTGATAATAGACACTGGACCCCCACGCCACCGCCGAAAAATACCTCTTCAAGCAACTCCTCAAGACGAAACGCATCGCCGAGTCGCCGCTCTTCATCCAATTCAAAGACAAGAAGAAGTTATCCGCGGAGGGGCCGAAAAGTACGGCTGAAGCGAACGTCACGGCACGGTTGTACAAGTCCACGCCGGTGAAGAATGTCTTTCCGGGGATTATGGAGGGGATACGCAAGTTATTGGGCATTGAGGATAAGCCAGCGGATGGGAAGAAGAAGGATGCAAAGAAATCCTCCAAGGAAGAGAAGAGCAGCAGCAGCAAGAAGAAGGCCGAGGCCGAGACAGCTCGGACAAGCGCATCCGCTGACCCCTCCGCCTCACCAAGCGGCGACGAAGACATCAACATGTCCGACGCCGGCTCGGACGCAGAGAGCATCGACTACGCACAATTCGACGCGCGACTGGCGCCCGATTCCGGCGACGAGAACGAAGACGGATCTGAAGGCGATGAAGGTCTCGATCCCAACGAGATCAGCGACGTAGAAGAAGAAGAAGAGGAGGAGGAGGAGGATGAGGAGGAGGAAGAGTCAGACGACGATCAACACATCTCCATCTCGCGCTCCCCGTCTCCCTCCTCCCCACCCACCAAAAAGCCCAAAGCAACCAGCAAAGCGTCCTCGACGCCCGCGACCAGCACGACCTTCCTCCCCTCACTCACAATGGGCGGATACTGGTCCGGATCCGAAGATGAGGCAGAAGACGGCGCGGCAGCGAACGAGCCCCCGCGACGCAAGAACCGCATGGGACAGCAGGCGCGTCGGGCGCTGTGGGAGAAGAAGTACGGATCTGGGGCGAATCATGTTAAGCAGGAGAAGAATAAGCGGAAGGGAGGAGGACGCGATAGTGGGTGGGATGTGAGGCGGGGTGCGACTGATGGGGGTGAGCGGTGGGGACGCGGTGGTGGGCAGCACCAGGGTTGGGGGAGACCGCAGCAGCAGAACCAGCAGTTTGGACGGCCGCAGCGTGGTGGACCGCCAGCGAAGAAGCCGGAGGATAATAAGCCGTTGCATCCGTCGTGGGAGGCGGCCAGGAAGGCGAAGGAGCAGAAGGCTACTGCTGCTTTCCAGGGTAAGAAGGTTACGTTTGATTAGTGGGAGATATCCTATTTCTGTATGTAGAGCATTTGTAGATATTATATCATCATCATGGTTGAAAATATTTGGAATATTTATTGTCCTGCTATCTCCACTAGTAGTTGTGAAACAATATATACATACTGTCTAGGTATCTTGAAACTCAAATCCGGTGCTTACAGACGGATCAACAATATAAACAACGCAACACAACACAACAGCCGTGAAAAGTCAAACCGAAACGCTGAAATCAATCACAACGAAAGTCGACTTGCCTTAAGGCAATTAATCATTCATGAAGTTCATCCACCGCGTATCCGCCGATTTCATCTCCCCAGAAAGGCTCGGCTGGCCGTCAGGTTCAAAACAAGGGATGGCAGTAAACTCTCCCAACTCCTGGGGCAGATTAGAAACAAAGTGATCGAGGCCAAAGTGCGGCATCTGCGATAAAGGATGTGAAACAGAAAACTCCGATGAGTCGGGAAGACTCGCGCTGCCCACATCGGCTTCCACGGGCTCGTTCGCAGTGGATGCACCACCCGTCATAGGGGTCATAACGGGGGCGAGTCCGTTGCTAGTATGATGATATTGCTGCTCTTGGAATGGGACGATTTCCGGGGAGATGGGCCCGGTCTTCCATAGCATTTCCCAGTTCTTGAATCGGTCGTATGCTGATTCGATGACACCGGTACTGCCTTGGGGTTGGGTCTGGCTGTATTCTTCGAGACGACGGATCGCTCGCTCCAGGGTCTCGATGACGCTTACTGCAGCGCGGGCAGAGCCGACTCCCATGGACATGATCTTGATCAGTGCCATACCCTTGTCTAAGGCTTCGCGTAGGCGCTCGGTGCGTTTGGTCAAGCTTTGAGCTAGAATGACGAGTAAAGCAGCGCGACACGAGCTGAACTCGGTAAATGATGCACGTGCAAGACCGCGCTCGTCACGAAGGAGCCGACATAGGTCGATGATCTCGAGAGCGGCTTCTACACAATCCGTAATCAATGTGGAACGGTTCTTCGCGGGACCTGATGGTGTCTTGACCGGAGCACCCGGTAATGTGGCTGAGCTGACAGCCCGGTTGGTGCTGAAGAGGAATGGTCGTCCCAGGAAGATACGCGTTAGACAATAGTCGAGCTTCAAGTGCACGTTGGAGCGGAATAGTGGCCCTGCTGGGTTGAGATCCCTGCAGTTGGTTTCCTCGGGCAGCGTTCCCCACCAGTCGACTAGGTTCTTCCGCAGATTCAAGAGCCTCTCCAAGCAATCTTGTTGCTGGTTCTTTCGGGACTTGCGAAGGACGGATCTACTAGCGTTAGCAATATTCAAGTACCCTTTGGAGTCAGAACATACATTTCATTCGCCACTTCTCCGAGTTTGAGGGTTAGCTTGATAAGTGTCACCATGTTCGTATCGTTTGAAACATGTCCCGATGGCGTCAAGCCCTGAAAGTCAGTGGGAAAAGGGGCATCGACGTCTGCGTCTAACAAGGACACTGGTCTTCCGTGAAGAATGCTGACACGCCTAAAAATCGTAAGCACGGATGAAATCAAGGGGGCTGCCATATAACCTACTTCTCTATCGTGTACGCAGTCCAAAACACACGGTTTCGAATCTCAATCATACGCGGCGATAGTCCTTCCCCCGTATACTTCCGGTGCATACCATTCTGGATCGCCATCTTCAGCGCCAGACCAAAGTAGGTGTAGCATAGTCCAGACGTATCGAGTGGCAACAAATAAGTTCCAATCAGTAGGCAGGCCTGCACGCTTCGGACATTTGCCGTGGCGATAATGTCTGGTAATAGTTTGGATGCGAACTGGTAGAAAGTGAGACCGACATCGTCCTCGGAAAAGTGATGGTCATCATCGAATGCCGAGTTGGAAGAGAGACGATTAACGGGAATGGACGATTCCATATGCGCAAACTGTGTTCCGACAGCCAAGACCATCAGGATGGCGCAAACCGAGCCGGCATCCTTCGACGACAAACAGGACGGATCTGTATAACAGGTGTTGAGCTTATCTCGCAGCCAATCTTCTTCGACGTAGAAATTGTTGGTCTGTGCATATTTGAAGAATATTTGGACAAGGAAGTCGGCGACAAAACGGGGCGGAAGACAGGTGACTGATGTCGATACCAAAGTCGAGCCTGACTGTAGCTGAGTCGCTCGCCATCGCTCTTCAAACGGTTCTGTTTCGGTCGATGCCTATCACCCATCAGCGAAATAGAATAAGAGTGCTGAGAAGGATTGTGATTACCTCCGGAGCTGCCGTCTTCATCCACTCGTCAATCTTCTGTCTAATCTTCATGGAGAAGTTCAGATACGAGAACTCTCCCGAGTATTCTGCAGACCAGTCAGATAGCCCGAACCACTAAAACGAAATTCAAAACAAGTCGAAGAATCATACGGGTAGTATTATCCGGCAAAGCTTTGATGGTAAAATCCTCATCATCGATGGCCAAATCCTCGAGCTCGTCGCCATCCAGCTGCATCGACGGCGGTCCACCCTCCATTCCAGCGGGACGATGCTTATGTTTCAGCTCCTCCGCCATCTTCCGAAGAGAATGTATATCGAACGAGATGTTTGGGACATAGTGTTGAAGAATGCGTTCCATGTAGCGGACACGTTCCGACTCGAGCATTTCATGTTGGTTGAAAGCAACGGTGCGGTCCAGGAGCCTAACCCCCCATCGCATATTATCTATCAGCCTCCACATGTCACAGTGCAGTTTCATAACCCTTGGAAAAGAGGTATTAGGCGACTTACGAAACGGACGATGAGCGAGCGAGCTTCTCGGCTTGATCGGGGTGAGTGAAGATGCATTGCCGACGATACCGGAGACATCGGCGACAGGGGACGCCTCCTTCGCATTTCTCCTTTACGCGACGACATCCATCGCAGCTATACTAGTCAGTAATACATTCCAAGAGATCTCATCAATCCCCAGATATCCCGACGGGGCATTTTGCAAATAAAATCGGGGATGGATGCAGCTCACGCTCGCACCGCTCTTTTGCGGTTTTCCTCGGAAACGCGGGGTCGTTTCTGCTGGCCCAGACCAGCAGGGGTAGCAGGGCCCACATCCATGGCAGTTTCGAGTTCAGGGAGGCCGATGGAGAGGCAGGCGCATTGTAGAATTATAGGAAAAGCATAAGGTAAGAGGGGAGAGGGTCAAGTTGGGGTTGCGTGGGTTGCGGAGGACAAGAAAATTTCCCCGGGGTTCGAAGGTAGGAGGAGGAGAAGGGGATTCTCTGGCCCTTCCCAATCTTTCTCTCTTACTGATAAGATCCCTCCCTCAGCCATGCCTCGCCGCCGATCTACCGCCGAGACCTCCGGGGAATGCCTTCCATCTGCGATTATTCTTAACTTTTTACAATTTTGGAATTTACGGCGTTGGTGCATTCCGGATAGTTGCTTGTGATTGGGTAATGGGTTAAGCTATCTTTCATACCTTAATAGGGTGCTCGCGTGACTCAAACTGGCCGCTGCAGGGCTGCCCGGCCAGCCATCACAGCTGGAGGGCGCGGATATAGATGGATCATCACTACAGTAACCATGATGGAGCCCATTAGGCGGAGCTATTTTCTCTAGTAGCAGAGCTAGTATGATTCTTAAAATCCATTCACCTCCATACCAATGTTTCTGGCCCGTCCAACTTCCAACAACTTATTCCCGACCACCAAATCCATAATTCCCATCCCCACGCACTTGAACACCACATTACATCCCTCCGGCACATCAATAGACTCATCCTTACCCATCTTACCATACAGCTCGCCAATCTCGACCAATTGATCCTCTTTCGCTTCCGCCAAGATCAACTCGCCCGACTCTTCCAAACACGCCTCCTTCGAGTCCACATAGACTTTCCCTCCGCCCGACAGCAGCGTCTCAGTGTCAATCTCCCGCATATGCGGCTTGTACGAGCCGATAAGAGAGATAAACCGCCGCTTGGACGGCTGGAGATAGGTGTACGGGAAGTTTGGCTCGGTCGCCGGCGTACAACTGAAGATCACATCGCAAGCACCCAATTCATTCCGTAGCTGTTCTTCGTAGTCCGGAGTATCTTCCTTGACCAACGTAGCCAAGGTCTTGTCGGGATGAGCAGCCCGTAGATCAGCGATCGCATCTCGCTCCAGCTCCTCCAGTCGCCGGCGACCGCGGTTAATAAATGTAATCCTCTTAATCTGGTCCGGAACGAGAAGCAGGGCTAGTCGAGCGTGCCACTCCGCTTGACGTCCAGAGCCGAAGATCAAGATGTGCTCTTTCTTGATGGTTGTGCAGCGAATGAACAGCGACATCACCGCCAAGGCGGTCCGGAAGGCTGTGATTTCTGCAGCACTGAGAAGACCTTGCAGTTTACCTTCCGGGGAGAAGATGTTGATGACACCGATGATGCCGTTGGCTTGGGAGGCAGTGACAACTTTGAAGCCGGTGTGAACAGTGTTGGACACGGGCATGAAGAGAGAGAGGTTCTGGTCTTTGGTGACGATGGTGCTGCGGAGTGGTTGGTGGATGAGTCGCTCGTGGCTCGGTGTGGAGGTCTCTGAAGCTACAGTCGTAAGACCCTCGCAGAGGGCGTCAAGAAGGTCATGGCATTGTGTAGGGGTTAACTGTCGCAGGATCTGGGCGACCGCTGGCTCAGGAAGAAGACGCATTGTGGAGGAAGATGTTGGCGATGTAACAATCCTTTACAATAGAGTTCAAGAGGGTCGATAAATATGGAGTACAAATGGGAAGCGAATCGCTATATCGGTTGTGAGTAGTATTCCTTTGATAGATGGTCAGCAGCCTTTATAGACAGATAGCCCCTCGGCACCCGGGGAAGCGATGTCGGAGATAGACCAACTTAGTGCCTGGGTGTCAAGGGACACGGATATCATCGGACATCAGTACCGAGAAAAGAGGCCTAGTTCGCAGACACTAATATCGGATGGCCTTCCGTTGCGATCGAGAGTTGTGATCGGGAATATGTTGTAGATGTGAGGAACGCGGGGTCGGGAATGGATCGACTGTCCCTCTTGACATCACCGCCGCGCGCTACGTGGATTAGCGGCTATCTATGCCGCACTATGATAGCACCAAGTAAACTAGTTCAGGTTGAGCTTCGTTATCATGAAAGAGTAAATCAGATTTCTAACGCCATCTACATGCATGCTCACGCTTAGGGAATCAGCCAACAAAACCACACAATGCGCCAAAAGGCTAAAAAGCCAAAACAGATATGCGAGTCAAGAGGTATCATAGAACAACATCAGTTACCCAAGCCAAACACGCGACGAGCGCGGCGCTTGAGCTCTCCAAGCATAGCCTCCTGCGACTGCTTGGTACGGCCAACCGCCTCGGTGTTCTCCACAGCACGTCTCATCAGGAAGCCCATGCATTCCTTAACAGTACCCCAGGTCAGAAGCTTGTACACGTTCGGGGTCTCCTGGGAAGCGGAGCCATCGGCGCTGGAGAAGCCTTGCAAGAGCTCGCAGCTGACCTCGTCGGCCATACCCTGAAGTTGGGCATAGCTGAGATCAACACCCTGCTTCTCGGCGCGAGCAGCCTGCTGGAGACGGATAGCGTGGGCTTTGCGAACGGAGTCCCGGTTGTGAGTGGCGATGATAACGTTGACCGGGGGCAGCTCGGTCTTGTGCTCCTCGGAAGCGGGCTGCAGCATCGAGTTGTAGCGGCGAGTCAGGAGAGCCTCGACGACACCATCGTAGCAAGCATCGGTCTCCTCCTTCTCAGCCCAGATCAGGTGGCGAGGCTCGGTCTTCAGGTAAGCACCACGGACCAGCTTCACACCAGCAGTGTAACCCTCCTGGCGAGCAACCTCAAGGTGTTTGGCAATGGTAGCCGGGGTCGAGCGGAGGTAGGCCTGGTAAGTGTTGTAGAAAATGGCGTGGCCGGGGGTCTTCGCATTGCAGTACTTCTGGTACTTCAGAGCCCACTTCTCGATACCCAGCTGCACAGCCTGCTCCTCGGCATCGACGAGTAGGCGCACGTTGCGCGAGATGGCCAGGTCGCAGACCTTTGTAATAGCGTAATCCATGAACTCGGAGGGAGCAGCCTGCTTCTGCAAGAACTCGAGCACCTGAGTACCCATACCGGTGAACCTGTAAAGATTAGTACATGACCCAATTCGAGTAAGATGTGGAGAAAACCTACTTCAGGGCCACAAAGTCGCCTTCCTGGGCCATGTCGATGGTTTGCAGGGTACCATCCAGCCAGGTCTGGATCTCCGCCCGCGCGGCCTTCTCATCGCGAGGGTCGACATTGCCCTCACCCACCAGGACCTCGCGAGCGTAACCCAGCAGAACACCCCGGTAGCCCAACTGCTTGATGGCCTGGATCGACTGTTGCACCTCGAGCTTGTTCTCACCGGCGTTGAACTGCTTGTACAAGGTGTGCTTGACGAGCGCGTTCAACAGAGGGTTCTTGGCGACGTCCAGAACGGGGGTCTTGGGGTGCGCAAGGGTCGAGAGCGCAAAGATGCACGGCTTCAACAGGAGGGTGGAAGAGGAGACGGAGAGGATCACCAGCGACCGCAGGACGGAGGAGATGGGGAGCTTAGCCAGGGGAGATCCCGAGGCATCGTTGGAGGGAACGGCAGCCTGCTGCTGCAACAGGTTGTTGGTGGGGGTGGACGCAGCGGCGGAAGATTTGGGGTTGCTGGTGCGGCTAACGTATCTGGCGGACGAGTATGTAGAGGGGACGCTCGAGAGCACCCGCATAGGACGGCGGGCAGCCTTCATGATGATGGTAGACTAAGTGGCGAGTATACAAGAAGGTGGCAAGGAGGGGAGGGGAGGATGAGTGTGGAAGACAGAAGAGTCACGCAGCGGTGATAGAAATAAGTAGTTCTTCGGTCTGGAGACAAAGGAGGGGAATTTGTAGTGGTATGAAATGCATCGCAAGGGAATGGAAGTATGGCAAGTGGAGGATCTTTCTTTAGTGTAACTAGTAGATGGGGGATGGAAAGAAGCGGTTCCCGTACCGGTGGAAACCGGGCAGGGAAGTGGACTGAAAGCCGGTCAGCAATGGCTTTCTTTCTCCTGGTCAGGAACAACCCGGACACGGCATTACTATCATTTTCATTTTCTTTATTTTTTCTTGTCGGGGCTGCCCAGCCCCGTGACGTTAGATAATGCAAACTGGCTAGCCGTGACTGGGAGATTATGCGGGTGGCGTTGCAGTGAAAGGGTGGCCAACTATAACATTGTTGCACCTGACCCGGCCAGTTGTGTCTAGATCTACGCCTGATCGCCCGCTACTGTAGGCTTCGCTCGAGCTTACCGATGAACTGGAGTTGGGGTGGTGTGTGTCACTGTCACTACTCAATAGGAGGGTTTTGACTGGATCTTGACTACGCCTTATGCTTCCTAGCAAATGAGAAAGTATCTCGAACTATAGACAAAAGCACCAAGGGTCCCGTGCCCAAAACCCTAACCATCCTTGTTTCCCGTACTTTTTGGAGGGGTCAAAAAAAGTCCAGGTTATCGATCTGGCGATAACCCTGATAAGTGGTCGATAAGAGATTGGCGATGACCGGTAGGCGGGCCGGTGGGTGCACCCCCACCGGAGCTGTCGCCGCTTGACCGGCCCGGTCGTGCTGCTGGGCTGCTACAGATTCACTAGAAACCATTACTATGTCGGCATGAAAGGAATGTACATGTATAACCCTGGAACATCATGTACTAAGAGACCGACATCGCTGATAGGAATATAAGTATTTTCCTTCCATTCATAGTAGTCCTCACATTCAAGCACCCCCCCCCCAATCATGGCCTACTCCCAGTGTTTGTTGCAGGCACCGCATCGTTGCCGCAGCGGAATCTTTCATCAATTGGCAGTACGTACTATTATGTACTTTCCAGTCATCAGGCACAAATCACCTGGTGCCTGGATATCGAGGCACCAGGGCGTTGCTAGCCGTTTTCGGACTTTCTGCACTAGTGGCGGAGGGAGCAAAAAAAACTCCACCGGGCGGCAACTAAGGAGGCCAATCATCGCAGCGAATGGCTAGCCTCGATGGGTCAAGCTTTTCCAAACGAGTAAAGATGAACCATGGCATTAGGTAACAGATTGACTCCATCAAGAGGACTCTCAATGCAGCAGTTTCTCTTAGTCACAGCAACTTCGCGGTGGATTCAGCTCTCTTCACGCTCTAGAATATGCCCACAGTGGTGCGGAGAACCACCCCGGATTTGCAGCAGTCTAATACTCTAAATGCCACGAGGAACGCCGCCGGCTTCTGACAGCTTTATAGAAGCTTAAATCGTCAATGAAGTCCCGAAATATATCAAACAATGAGCAAGCCAGATAACCTGATATCGCATCCATGTCCCTGCCGCGTCGGACGATCCCCGCCCGCCAGCCAGGTACTAAGATAAGGGAACCTGTGGCAGCCACCAAACCTTCCCATCTTCTAACGAGAAACACTGCTCGTATGTAAACCCAAACGAGAGATAAGATGCTAAATCCCCGCATATCGCCTCCCCAGAGCCCTCGGGAGCCAATGATGGTGTCCTTCTGGAAGACTTTGCGCCATCGGGCCGTAGCTCAAAAGTCATTTCGTGTTGGTCCTGATAAGCATGCTTGCTGAGACGGGCCAGCTTGTCGTCTCTGCGGCAGCCATATAAGATGTCCGTAGCCAATTCCCATCTGCGACTGTTCTAGTCACTTACATCAGTGTATTATTCGTTTTTGTACACACCAGAATGGGTGCACCGACGTTCAAGGACTCTGAGAAGTCCGCAAATGAAGTGACATCTCCTCCCGTATATGTTGATGAAGACCCCGAGGCCCTCAAGGGCGAGATCCACCATGGGCCAAACACAGACACCCAGCGTGGACTGTCCTCTCGACAGCTGCAGCTGCTTGCTCTCGGTGGTTGTATTGGCACCGGTCTCTTCGTAGGTTCCGGATCCACGCTGTCGACGGTGGGCCCAGCACCACTGTTCATGGGCTATTTTGCCATGTCCACGGTGGTGTGGTTTGTGATGAACGTGCTGGGCGAGATGACCACCTATCTGCCCATCAAGGGCATTTCGGTGCCTTATGTGATTGGCCGCTATACGGAGCCTAGTATCGGATTCGCTGCTGGTATGTTTTGCATTGTACCTGACATGTTTATTCTAGTTTTGCACCTCAGTAATAAGCTAATTCTAATTTAGGATACAATTATTGGTAGGCTGACATTGTTCTCCGTTCACCAACACAATCTAATCTTTATGCCTCTTAGGTACTCGTTCGCCATGTTACTGGCAAGTGAAGTGACGGCTGCCGGGATTATCATCCAGTACTGGACCACCACCATCAATGTTGGAGTGTGGATCACCATCATCCTCCTAGGTAGGTTCCTCAAACTTCTATTTAGCAGTCTTTGATTGATTCTGACAATCACAGTGATTCTGCTTCTCAATATCGTCGCGGTGTCATGGTATGGAGAAGCCGAGTTCTGGTTCGCAACGTTAAAGATCCTTGCCATCATTGGTCTGATTATCCTGGGCGTGGTACTTTTCTTTGGTGGTGGCCCTAACCATGATCGACTCGGCTTCCGCTACTGGGACAACCCGGGCGCGTTCAATCCCTACTTGGTGGGCGGAAACACCGGTCGCTTCCTCGACTTCTGGACCGCCTTTATCAAGTCTGGCTTCTCCTTTATTTTCTCCCCCGAACTTATCACCACTGCCGCTGGTGAGGTTGAAGCACCCCGTCGCAACATCCCGAAAGCCACCAACCGGTTCATCTACCGAGTCTTCGCCTTCTACATCCTGGGAACTCTGGTAATTGGTGTGACTGTGGCCTACAATGATCCTAAACTCATGTCCGCCGTTGCTAGTGGTAGCTCTAGTGCCAGTGCTAGTCCTTTTGTCATTGCCATTCAGAATGCTGGTATCTCAGGGCTAAACCATGTCGTCAACGCTGCTATCTTGATCTCAGCCTGGTCCTCAGGGAATGCATGGTTGTTCGCTGGTTCTCGAACACTGTATTCGCTCGCCTGTGGCGGCCAGGCCCCCAAGATCTTCACCCGATGCAACCGCAACGGCGTGCCCTATGTGGCCGTTCTCATCACCTGGGTAGTCGGCTTGTTGTCCTTCCTGAACCTGTCGGACTCTGGAGAGAACGTCTTCTACTGGTTTACGAACATCACCACAGTGGGAGGATTCATCAACTGGGTGCTCATCGGCATCGCCTACCTGGTAAATTATTTCCCTCGAGCTTTTTGCAGACCCGACTGACGAAATCTAGCGTTTCCGCAAAGCATTGACCTACCACGGCCTGATGGACACGCTCACTTTCAAGACTCCTCTGCAGCCCTACGGCACATACTACGTGATTCTGATCGTGTCCCTCCTGACCATCACCAACGGCTACGCGGTTTTCTTCCCTGGCAACTTCACTGCGGCCGACTTTCTGGTGTCGTATATCGTGGTAGCTATTTTCCTGGCCCTTTATGTGGGCCACAAAGTGTGGTACCGGACCCCATGGATGACCAAGGTGTCAGAGATTGACGTGTTCACGGGCAAGGAGGAGATCGACCGGCTCTGCGAGAACGACTTTGAGCGGAAGCCGCGTAATTGGCTGGAGAGGGTGTGGTGGTGGATTGCTTGAGTACTACTGTAGAATTCACCACTTGAGTCAGAAGCCTGAGGATATATTTGCAACTTCTCTAGGCACAACACATGTACATAGATTGAACGTTATGGCCAAGAATGGAAGCCCAATGGCTTGGATATTTGTCATTGCCCACAATAACCGAAAAGAGTAGTAGCTGTATTGATCCATCGTAATTTAGTCATGGAAGAGGTCAGGTGGTCAAGTCACGCGTCGGTTTGCTGCGGTATTCATCTCCGCGTCTTTTTGCCGCTCCACGTATTTTGTCATTTAGTCGGTATGCAGCCATCATGCATGGATCAAACTCGGCATTCGTCATCAATTCTGGAGGTGCTTTGAGCTCTCAATTGACTTCATGCATGGTAAGTAGTGTCTCATTTTGTGGTATTATTAAGACCAACTTCCAGCTTAATAAAGACGAGTCAGACAGCGGAGAATCCAGAGCGATCGCTCGTAATGCGGGGGATCAATGCGGAGGCGGAGAGACTTACCACTGGCATCACAGAAAACAACACAATTCAACTCATATTCATATTGTCTACTTAGAATTAACTGATGCCAAAATCCAACAAAGACAGGTTCCCGTTAGTCATGATTTTCATGCGTGTCCAGCACTATCTGCCTCCTAATAAAAAGCAGCGGAAGACCAGCTGCCGGTGGAGGTGTCCGGGCCGGTAGGCAGCTCCACCCGGAATCCAGCCGGCGGTACTGATTAGCGCGACAGCAGAGTATCAGATCTGCCTGCATTTCCTGCCCGGCCCATTGGTTGCCGGTACGCTGCAAGGACAATCACTTGTTGGTTCGCTGGATAGGACCTTGTCTCTCTTCCTGAACTGCAGTGTACTTTGTGCCACCCAGGGATCCTGCGCGCTGACTAACCACGGCCGGCAGTAACCGGGCCTCTTATATCACCGGAGCTTCCCCGCGTCTGCTTCACTTTCTCCTCATCTCTCCTACTTTTCATCCCCTCGGATTCAGTCCTCGTCCAGTTGCTACAACTCGGAAGAGCACAATCCATCATGCAGTCCTCTTTGCTCCTGCGTTCTCGGGGCCTTTCCCTCGCCAAATGCCCCTCCCTCTCCCTTGCCCGCACGAGCGCTCGTGCTATGGGCTCTTACGCCACCTTCAAGGTTCCTCGCATTGACAACGAGCCTAACGTGAGTAACGATGAAATGGCGCTCATCGTCAAGTCTACTGACTCAATTGCAGAAACACTACGCATCCGGATCTCCTGACCGCCGTGGTCTCGAGGAGGCCCTCGCCAGAACCAAGCAGAGCGGTCCCCTCAATGTGCCTTTGGTGATTGCCGGCAAGGAGGTTAGTAGCAGACATGCGAGTAGCAGAAACAATTGGATAATTCTAACTCCCCGCAGATCAAGAGCTCCCAGGTCGAGACCCAGAGCAACCCCGCCTCCCATGCGCCCGTGGCTACCTACTCCAACGCCTCCGTCGCCGAGGTCCAGGCTGCTATTGACGCCGCCCTCGAGGCTCGCAAGTCGTGGGCTGCTACCTCTTTCGCCGATCGTGCCAGCATCTTCCTCAAGGCCGCTGACCTGATCTCGACCAAATACCGCTATGACATCATGGCTCTGACCATGCACGGCCAGGGCAAGAATGCCTGGCAGGCCGAGATCGACTCTGCTGCTGAGCTGTGCGATTTCTTCCGCTTCGGTGTCAAGTACGCCGAGGACCTGTACGCTCAGCAGCCCGTTCACCACGCCCCTGGTGTGTGGAAGTAAGTCAGGCACGATCTAAAATAGCAGTCTATGGATGAAACTAACCTGACTAGCCGTGTGGAATACCGTCCCCTGGAGGGATTCGTCTACGCCATCAGTCCCTTCAACTTCACTGCCATTGGCGGTAACCTGGCTGGTGCTCCCGCCCTGATGGGTAACGTCGTCGTCTGGAAGCCTTCTCCTTCCGCCATCGCCTCCAACTGGCTCGTCCACCAGATCCTCCTCGAGGCCGGTCTGCCCAAGAACGTCATCCAGTTCGTCCCCGGTGATGCCGCGGAGGTCACCAACACCGTCCTGAACCACCCCGACTTTGCTGCCCTCCACTTCACCGGTAGCACTGCTGTGTTCCGTAGCCTCTACGGCCAGATTGCCAACGGCGTCGCTGAGGGCAAGTACCGCAGCTACCCCCGCATTGTTGGTGAGACTGGTGGCAAGAACTTCCACTTGGTCCACAAGTCGGCCGATGTCCGCAACGCTGCCGTCCAGACTGTCCGTGGAGCTTTCGAGTTCCAGGGCCAGAAGTGCAGTGCCACCTCCCGCGCCTACGTGGCCGCCTCCATTGCCGACGAGTTCATCAAGAACGTCGTTGCTGAGACCAAGAACATCAAGGTCGGCGAGCCTTCTGACTTCACCAACTTCTGCGGTCCCGTCATTCACGAGGCCTCCTTCAACAAGCTGGCCAATGTGATCGACGAGGCCAAGAACGACCCCGAACTCGAGCTGCTGGCCGGCGGTAGCTACGACTCCTCCAAGGGATGGTACATTCAGCCCACCGTCTACCACACCACCAACCCCGACCACCCCCTCCTTTCCCGCGAGCTCTTCGGTCCCGTCTTGGTCATCCACACCTACGCCGATGCCACCGAGGCCGACTTTGCCAAGATCTGCGAGAAGGTTGACCAGACCGGCGACTACGGTCTGACCGGCTCCATCTTCGCCCAGGACCGCGAGGTTCTCCGCACCGCCGACGATGCTCTCCGCAACACCGCCGGTAACTTCTACATTAACTGCAAGAGCACTGGCGCTGTTGTCGGCCAGCAGCCCTTCGGTGGTGCCCGTGCCAGTGGTACCAACGACAAGGCCGGCAGTGGCAACCTGCTGTCCCGCTTCGTCAGTCTGCGGTCAATCAAGGAGGAGTTTGTCCCTACCTACAAGGTCCCCTACCCCAGCAACGATGCTTAAGGGAGTCAGTAGGATGGTGATGAGAGATGGTTATTTGGCATATTCCATATTCCCCACGAGTTTTGCATATGTGGCGTTCGGTAAAATTGTTGTATGAATAGTTTAGTTATTAAATATATCCAGTCCACCGGAACATCCTTCTACTTGTAAACCTACACTAGGCCCTAGATACCATCCGCACACCTCTCCAAAAACCTCCTCATACTCCCCATCGCCTCCCTCGCAAACCCCTCCACATCCCTAATCTCCTCCTCCCCTGACTTCCCCCCATCAAAAATCTCCATACTAAACCACCCCCTAAACCCCGTCCTCAACACCGCCCTCCCCACCTCCTCAATCGGCAAATACCCCCCATGATACGGCATCGGCCTGAAATCATGACTCCACCGCGCCCTAGGCCTCGCCCCATCCACCACCTCATCCTCAAACGGAGATAGTGGCTTATACGCATCCGACACCTGCAGCAGGAAGATCTTCTCGGCAGGAACCGTCCTCGCCAACTCCTCCAAACTCTCCTCATACCTCTTCCTCACATCCTCACCACCACCACCAACCACCCCCTCAGGAGCCGTCGGATCCCCCCACTCCCCCCCAGCCGTCTGAAACGTATCCAAACACAACCCGACATTCTCCCTCCCCACATCCCTAACTATCTCCCATACATCCTTCCAATTCGGCGCATGCGTACTCCAACACCAGTTCTCGTACGCGATGCGCTGTCCTTTCCTCCCCAGCAAATCAGCCAACTCACGCAGATCCTCCACCACTGCCTCCCTATCCACCCCACCATTCTTCATACATAATTTCTCCTCCGGGGTATCTGTAGATCCTATCTGCAACATATCCGTCCCCAACGACTCCATAATCCCACTCCACCCTTTTGCACGGGAGAACGCGTCCTCCCGTTCCGGGGAACCGCGAGGCCATCCCTCGAAGTTGGCGAAGGGTTGCAGCATCATGATCCGCAGATTGTGGGATTCGCATAGTGTGCGAATTTCGGTTGCGGAGCGGATGAGGGCCGGGTAGTCGGTTGGTAGGATCTGGGTGGTGCCGGGGTTGTGGGTGTTGGCGTAGGCGAGGAGGTCGGGGAAGGCGAGCTCGATGCCGGTGAAGGAGGCGGCGTGGAGGGTGGAGAGTTTGGTTTCTAGGGGGGTTGTGCTGGGGGGGCCGAGGGAACAGGTTGCGTAGCTGAGGGGGATTTTATTGATTTCTGTTGTAGGGGACATTGTGGTTGTTGTGGATGTTCAATGTAGAGGTTGTGAGTGTAGTTGTTTTATATGTAGGGGTGGTGAGTCGTTTGTGGGAGTGGTAGTATTTGGAATTTGAAGTCTTAAAAGGTGATTGAGGGTGATTGAGTTTCAATTATAGTCAGTAGAATGTTGAATTGAAGGGAATGGTGGTTGGGTTGTAGAGGTATCGCAATTGAGTTGGTTCTGGGTTCGTTCAGGATGATGTAACCGGCCGTTGTTAGGGCTTCCGGTGCTTCCAGACAGGTACTTTGTATATTGTAGTAAATAGTGCAGCAGGTTTTGATCGGATCAGTGGAATCTATTATTTAGTCAATCAATCATGCCATGCTTATAATGTATTAGGATGGGTTGTATAGCATGATGATAGTGAGTGAGTGGTGTCTTCCATGACGTCTGCACATGATGTAACGGGTGCGTAGTAGTAGTAGTAGTGCCTGGCCTATCCGCGCCACGGCAGCTCTTAAAAATGCTTCATTTCACAACGCCCCAACATGATTCCATTGTAAACCCAATAAGTCATATTTTCAATAAAATAAATCAGTAATAATGCCGCCTCACTCCTTCAAACGAATCGGCATCGTCGGAGCCGGCAACATGGGCTCGATGATGAGCTTCGCCTTCACCGAGCTCGGGCTGGACGTATCCATCTGGGACGTGAAGCGCGAAAACGTCGACGGGATCAAGAAATGGTACGAAGAAGGGAAATTCAGCGGCAAGGGAAAAGTGGAAGGCTTCTACGAGATCGATAAATTCACCAAGAGTTTGGAAGGTCAAGGGGAACGGAAACTTTTTATCTTCTCTATCACCCATGGCGATCCCGCAGACTCGGTCTTGGATATGATCCAGAATGATCTAAAAAAGGGAGATATTATCCTCGACGGCGGGAATGAGAACTATCGACGGACTGAGCAGCGACAGCAACGATGCAAGGAACTCGGCGTCAGTTGGATCGGTATGGGTGTCTCGGGCGGGTATCAATCGGCTCGCCATGGCCCGAGTTTATCGCCTGGGGGTGATCCGGAAGCGATTGAGCTTGTCTTGCCGTTGTTGGAGCAGTATGCTGCCAAGGATGAAAAGACCGGCAAGCCTTGTGTGACGAATGTGGGACCTGCTGGTTCGGGTCATTTTGTTAAGATGGTCCATAATGGTATTGAGGGGGGAATGTTGTCTACCACGGCGGAGGCGTGGGCTTTGCTTCATTGGGGATTGGGGATGGAGTATCAGGAGATCTCTGATATATTTGAAGACTGGAACACGAATGGAGAGTTGCGGAAGAACTTTCTGCTCGACATTGGTGTGCAGATCCTGCGCACGAAGAAGACTCCTCAAGGTGACTACCAAGGCGAAGGCGCCAGTCAGAACGGCGGTTACGTGCTGGATGACGTGCTCGACAAAGTGGTACAGGACGACGATGACACCGAAGGAACGCCCTACTGGTCGGTTATGGAGACCGCGAACCGACATGTGGCCGGTCCTACGCTTGCTACAGCGCACTATATGCGTATCGCTAGTGGTAATCGCGCTGAGCGACTGGAGGTTGCCAAGAAGCTCAACATCCCTGGTCCCAAGGCCATCGACACCAAAGATCCCAAAGACTTCATCGAGAAGCTGCGTCGCGCCGTCTACTGCTCCTTCTTGGCTTCATTCTGCCAGGGACTGGAGTTGATCGCGCGCGCATCCAAGGATGAGGGATGGAACGTCGATCTCGGCAAATGTATCCAGATCTGGCGTGGGGGATGCATCATTCAGTCTGAAGCTATTGCAGATCTTCTGCAACCGCTCATGCGTCCTGATCTGACTAACATGAAGTTCCTGGATGAGGTCGCCCGGGAGCTGCACAAGCACTTCGACGCGCTTAAGGACGTGGTGTTGGCGGCCACAGTAGCAGATCAGTATATTCCCGCGTTGTCTGCGACGTTAGAGTATCTGAAGTACGAAGGAGGGACGATGCTGCCTACCAAGTTCATGGAGGCGCAGATGGATTTGTTTGGCGCCCATGCCTACTACAAACCGGGCGTACCTGGAGAGGATCCGGGCCCGGTGAAGAAGGGACCTCACCACTACGAGTGGCGTCCAGCCTAATGCAGAGATGTAATTGTTGTAAAGGGAAGAAGATAATATTGTAATGAGAGAGATTCACATGTCATGATACTATCATATTATGTAGATCCGGGGATTTCTGAGTCCTCTTTTTGTATCCGTAACATCAGTCAGATGCAGACTGTAGATGGTTTGTGATAAGTCCTATATCCTAGAGTTATGTAACAGAAAGTACTGTAGCACGTGAAGAATAGAAGTTTTGGAGCGACAGGAGTAAAGCTAGTCAACTGAAAGAGATAATGGACGAATGGTGCCTGAGGAAGCGGCACGTGGGGCGCCATAAAAGATTGCCGCCTCAGGCGGAAACGGATTACCCGATTGGGTGATGACCCCGCCATGGAAGATTTGCGATTGTCTCCAACTTCAAATCACTCCGTCTCCTCCCCTCCTCCTCTCCTGCTATTGTATGCCCTTGCTTGCCCTGCGCCGTCTCTTGTCCACTCTTCCATCCCGCCCCCTCAGGAGAATCGAGTCCGCAAAGCAACTCGCCCAAAGAATGGCCGCCCTTCCCTCCACCTACGACGGTAAGTCCGATTCCCGCCCGGCGCATCGTGCTCCTGACAAATCCATACTGATCGCTACTTATGACCATAGAGCCCGTCCGTATCGCCGTCATTGGCGGTACTGGTCTGCGTGAGCTCCCCGGCTTCACCCAGGTTGCGTCGTTGAACATCTCGACTCCTTGGGGCACCCCCTCCTCCCCCATCACCATCCTGCACCACAAGTGCTCCCACAACAACCAGACGGTCGCCATCGCCTTCCTGAGCCGTCACGGTCTGCACCACCAGATCGCTCCCCATGAGGTTCCTGCCCGCGCCAACATCGCCGCTCTGCGCTCCATCGGTGTC
The DNA here is from genome assembly GCF_003184835.1 of Aspergillus costaricaensis CBS 115574. Lineage (NCBI taxonomy): Eukaryota > Fungi > Ascomycota > Eurotiomycetes > Eurotiales > Aspergillaceae > Aspergillus > Aspergillus costaricensis. Next base: position 413,754 of record NW_020291811.1, read on the forward strand.
CGCACCATCATCGCCTTCTCCGCCGTCGGTAGCTTGCAGGAGGAGATCAAGCCCCGCGATTTCGTCGTTCCCGACCAGGTCATCGACCGCACCAAGGGTATCCGTCCCTTCACCTTCTTCGAGGGCGGCGTCGTCGCTCACGTTCCCTTCGGTGACCCCTTCGATGAGGGTGTCGCCAAGGTCGTCCGGGCCTGTGGACACAGCTTGGAGGGTGAGGGTGTGGTCCTGCACGACCGCGGTACCCTGATCTGCATGGGTATGTGATAATTGTCTGATGGAACAAGGGTCGCATTTACTGATTACACAAATAGAGGGACCTCAGTTCTCCACCCGCGCTGAGAGCAAGCTGTACCGCTCCTGGGGTGGCAGCGTCATCAACATGTCCTGCCTGCCCGAGGCCAAGCTGGCCCGCGAGGCCGAGATCGCCTACCAGATGATTTGCATGTCCACTGACTACGACTGCTGGCACGAGTCGACCGCCGATGTGACCGTGGAGATGGTCATGGGCAACATGAAGGCCAACGCCGTCAACGCCAAGCGCTTCGTGACTGCTGTGCTGGACGAGCTGGCCGCTGAGCAGAACTCGCAGCTGGTGCAGGCCAAGCACATCGAAGGATCCGTCAAGTTCGGTATGAGCACTGCCCAGCCCAACTGGAGCCCTGAGGCTCGCGAGCGGATGAACTGGCTGTTCCCTGGCTACTTCAACTAGGGCCACCGATGACCGGCGGGCTGGCATACGAGTGGATATCTATGAATAGATAGATTATGGTCATCATGACTTACGAAATGCATGATGCGAGGCATATAGAAGATACAAAGAATACAATACCATGTCACGAAGAAGTATAGATCTCGTTTTGCGTAATGATGGTCGACTGCGTAATGACTGAAGTGTGCTCTTATTCACTGGCAAGTCATTCACTGGTTCACAGACAACTCGCTAAGTCCGGCGCCTCTCCTGCATTTTAGTCCAGTGTTCTGCTCGCCCCGGCGATCTTGATGTTTACCTGCATCTTCATCATCCCATAGTCACACGGCGGCACCAGAGTCCGGATCACCATGGATCTGAACTATACGACCATCGACGCCCGCGGGGACATGCTCCTCGTGGTCGAAACGGATGGTGAGCAGATGTATACGCGCCTGACACGATTCAGTGAGTGCCGATTCATCCAGCCGTCACTACCGGTGCTCTTAGTCTCTACACGTGCATGTCCATGCTAACATCCACATTTCACTGTTTAGATCCCACCCACCGCACAACCCGGTCCGTTCCAACCTACTTCCAGGGAATTGTCGACACCATCAGCAAATTCCCCCGGCGGAGCAGTGCCCCAGCTCCACCCGAACATGAACTGATCGGCTCCAACCCTGGACAGCAAGCCACTAACAGTGTCTCGCAGAACCGCACCGTGCAGGCCAGAATCAGAGTATCTTCGGATCAACTCGCCCATACCTGCCCTTACTTCCAAGTGAAGATCAACAGTGAGGACAAGATCAAAGAAGCCGATGCTCTTCCTCCTCGATTCAATAACCTTGGTGCTTTGCTCGTCCTGCTTAATGCCGTTCACGGTCGCGCCCCAAATGTCCCACGCCACGTTACCCCAGACACCCTGTGCATGATTGCTCTCCTGACTGAGCACTTTGGATGTTACAATAACCTGATGGCTTATAGTGAAACCTGGGTCATAAACATGTCTGAATCGATCCCTAAGGCATATGACAATGATGTCGTCAAGTGGATTTACATCGCCTGGGTGTTCCGTCATCGTAGTCTCTTTTGGTACATCACTCGCGTCGCTATTCGAGGAAGTACCGGCGAGATCTTGAAACAAGGACTGCCGATTCCTGATCTGTTGCTGGGTGCGTATCATTCTATCTTTCTTTACTTCAATGATTGCAATTGTGAGACACTGACCTATGACACGGACAGAGCACATTGATAGTCTTCGCCAGAAGCACGTCGACGCCCTCGTCATCTCGCTCTACCAGCGCATGGAATCTATCCTCGAGGAAGGCGGCTGCTGTGCGGCCTGCGACGCGATGGTCGTTGGACAGCTGATGACAGAGATGAAGCCCAAGGATCTTTTCCCGCCACCCGAGGCCCCGTATGAGGGATGGAGCATCGATTATCTACTGCGAATTCTTTCGGATGTGGCCGAGCCTCAATGCACCCGCCTGTTTCATAAAGACTTGGGTTGTCCCCGGGGCCCCTGTGCATTGTTTCCGGAGACTAGTGATCTCATGAAGCAGGTTGATGTGGAAGCGACCGGCCTGGACTACGACTGGGTGGTTAGCGGCCTTTGACGGGCGCTGCTTTGGTTTAGGCTTATGGTCGGGCATTAACATGGAGTTTTCTTTCTCTTTTATGGCGTATTGCTGCTGGTTGGATTTACGATGGAGTTGGATGCATGGATAGGCCCGGCGTTGATAGGAACGGTGAATAGTTCTTTCTGGTTGGTAGTTAGTTAGTTGAATACCAGTGGCTCCTTTTTCCTTTTGAATCGAACCATGGATGGCTGTCTGCCACTGCCCCTGAAGATCTCAACGGACCGTAACTCTCCATTCACATCGCCCTCATGAAGATAGTGGACGATGATCATCTCCCAAACCGCACAAGCGAACTCGTGCATATGTCTAACAATAGCCTCGGCTGATCGTCACACGCCAGCTGCAACCTGCAACATCCCCCGTGCAACCAACTTGCAGCAATCCTGCAGATTCCCCGCGCTGTCATAGCCCTGTTTCTCCTTCGGCTAATGTGTATCCAGGATGATCCTTTCCCTGCTTCGGCTGAAATGAGGGCAATAATGAACCGTTCCTCATCATCTGCTCCGCCCGCAAACACGGATCTTCCCTCCGACATTCCATCCCCGGGTTGGCCCTCCTCGCCATCCCCGCTGATCACTTGCTCTTCTCCCCCAGTCCCTGTGTTTTCCCGTCCCAATGCCTCTATCTTGTTTGCGACCGAGCAGTACTATGCTTCCTTGGCATGCGCACATGGCGTCGCTATTACACCCCTTGGCCGTGCTGTCATTGGGCCTGACCCAATTGCGCTGTGGCATGACCACGATTTTGTATTTATCCAGCTGGGACCCCATGATCCATGGCAGGTAGACCCAGTCTAGTCTGAGACCTTGTAGGCAGAAAGGAACTGAGCACGGCGGCGTATATCTCCTGCCTGGTATCCGCACTGACGTCTCCGGGTACGTCCCAGCTCTTGCACGTCCCCGTGGTCGCATGCACAGTCAACCATGGGCGCGAAATTCCCTCTGTATCTCGCCTTATTGGCAGGTATTATCCCCTGGTCGACTGCCTCCTCTGCTCCCCTACACAGTCGAGATGATGATGCTTTCTCACCCCCCTACTACCCAGCCCCGAACGGCGGTTGGCTTTCCGACTGGGCCAGTGCGTACGAAAAGGCGCAAAAGGTCGTGAGCAACATGACACTGGCAGAGAAGGTAAACCTCACAACAGGCACCGGCATGTTCATGGGCCCCTGTGCGGGCCAAACAGGAAGCGCGCTTCGACTCGGTATCCCGAATCTCTGTCTTCATGACTCCCCGCTGGGAATCCGCAACTCGGACCATAACACGGCTTTTCCTCCTGGCGTTACGGTTGGCGCGACATTCGATAAACAGCTTATGTACCAGCGCGGCGTCGAACTCGGAGAAGAGGCTCGTGGCAAGGGTGTTAATGTACTCTTGGGCCCTGTTGTCGGTCCGACGTTCCGCAAGCCTAGGGGAGGCCGCAATTGGGAGGGATTTGGCGCGGATCCAAGTCTTCAGGCCATCGGCGGTGCGTTGACCATCCAGGGCATGCAGAGTACGGGGGCGATCGCGAGTCTCAAACATTTCATCGGAAATGAGCAAGAGATGCATCGCATGAGTAGTGTTATCACGCAAGGGTATTCTTCGAATATTGATGATCGGACACTCCATGAACTGTATCTGTGGCCGTTTGCGGAGGGTGTTCGTGCTGGGACGGGGTCGGTGATGATGGCGTATAATGATGTAGGTGTACTGTTTTCCGAGTCGATGGTCCCCTCGCTAATCTGTCTTTTAGGTCAACCGTTCCGCGTGTAGCCAGAATAGTCTGCTCATCAATGGCATCCTCAAGGATGAGCTCGGCTTCCAGGGCTTCGTTGTGACGGACTGGCTCGCTCAGCTCGGCGGTGTGTCGTCCGCATTGGCTGGTTTGGATATGAGTATGCCGGGAGATGGCAGCATTCCACTGCTAGGTGATAGTTATTGGGGTTCGGAGCTCTCTCGGTCTATTCTAAATGGTACCGTTCCCGTCGAACGTCTCAATGACATGGTGAGTACCATCACTTCTTCCACAGAGACATTTCTCACACTTCCAGGTCACGCGCATCGTTGCGACCTGGTATAAAATGGGCCAGGACGAGGACTATCCTCTCCCCAACTTCTCCAGCAACACCCTCGACGAGACTGGCCCTCTCTATCCAGGCGCTCTTTTCTCCCCAAGCGGTGTCGTCAACCAATATGTCAACGTCCAGGGCAACCACAATATCACCGCTCATGCCATCGCCCGCGACGCTATCACCCTTCTCAAGAACGAGAATAATACCCTCCCTCTCTCAACCAGTGATTCCCTCAGGATCTTCGGCACCGACGCCGGCCCTAACTCCAACGGGCTCAACTCCTGCACCGACCAGGGCTGCGATAACGGCGTCCTGACCATGGGCTGGGGCAGCGGCACATCTCGTCTCCCATATCTCGTAACCCCCCAGCAAGCCATCGCCAACCTGTCTTCCTCCGCAGAATTCTATATCACAGACTCCTTCCCCTCCAACCTCAAACCCAACGCCTCCGACATCGCTCTCGTCTTCATTAACGCTGACTCAGGCGAAAACTACATCACAGTCGAAAACAACCCCGGCGACCGCACCACCGCCGACCTCTACGCATGGCATAACGGCGACGAGCTCGTCAAAGCCGCCGCGGACGTCTTCTCCACCGTCATCGTAATCGTCCACACCGTCGGCCCCATCCTGCTCGAGAATTGGATTGACCTCGACCCCGTCAAAGCCGTGCTCATCGCCCACCTCCCCGGCCAAGAAGCCGGCTACTCCCTAACCGACATCCTCTTCGGCTCATCTTCTCCCAGCGGCCATCTCCCCTACACCATCCCCTACGAGGAATCCGACTACCCCTCCAGCGTCGGTCTCCTCGACCAAGCCTTCGGACAAATTCAAGACGACTTCACCGAGGGTCTCTACATCGACTACCGCCACTTCCTCAAAGCCAACATCACCCCCCGCTATCCCTTCGGTCACGGCCTCTCCTACACCACCTTCACCTACTCCACTCCCTCCCTCACAACCGTCACTGAGCTAGATACAGCCTACCCCCCAGCCCGCCCAACCAAAGGCCCTACCCCATCTTACTCCACCGCCATCCCCAACCCCTCCGAAGTCGCCTGGCCTTCCTCCTTCTCTCGCATCTGGCGCTACCTGTACCCCTACCTCGACAACCCACAATCAGTCACGAACTCCTCCTCATCCTCATACCCCTACCCATCCGGCTACTCCACCACTCCGAAACCCGCACCCCGAGCTGGAGGCGGTGCCGGCGGCAATCCCGCTCTTTGGGACGTTGCATTCGCGGTGGAAGTCACTGTCACGAATAGTGGGAACTATAGTGGTCGTGCTGTAGCGCAGCTGTATGTGGAGTTACCGACTGATGCATTGGGGGTCGATGCACCGTCAAGACAGCTGAGACAGTTCGAAAAGACGGGCATTTTGGAGCCCGGGGAGAGTGAGACGGTGATGATGAATGTAACGAGGAAGGATGTGAGTATTTGGGATGTTGGGGTGCAGGATTGGAAGGTTCCGGTTGGTGGGGATGGGGTGAGATTCTGGGTTGGGGAGAGTTTGGGGGATTTGAGGGGGAACTGTTTGGTGGGGGGTGGGTGTGAGGGGGTGTAGATGGGTGCAGTGTTTAGTTTGTGTTATTGAACTAGGATCAATGGTGTGATGTTCTTAAATCGCATTCGCAAAGTAGTCCATGAGCTTAAAAGGGTTCAACTTCATGGCGGTAGGATACGGTTGCGTATGTCCGCTACCTATTAGTATTATAGTAGCCACTAGGGTTGATTGGTCCGGAGAGAACTTAATGGAAGCCAACACGAGGGACGCCCTCATCCATGGCACTGATTCGTGTGTTTAACCTTAAACCAAGATTTACCATATGCCGAAATTTCGTGTTAAAGGTCAGAATTAAATCTGAAATTGCGGGGTAATAATGAAAGTCGATCCAAGGACGCCCATTAGCTCGTGTTCAGGGTTGAGCACCATGGTAGGGATGAAGCATACCCCTCTTAACAGCTTGCATGCGGCTGTAGTCTCCGCTAAGCCAGATACACCATTTGAGAAGATAGATAAACAAGAGTTTATAGATAAAGCTTTACAAGATAAGCTTTTTGACCTCGCAGTCTAGCAGACCATAACCGTTTACGTCAAAGACTTACCGGGGAACCCCAAAGTATATATAGCGTCGCTACTCCGGACAAAAATACTATCTCAATAACCACAACACTACTAGATTAACACTGAACTCACTCGTATGATAATGTATACGCCTAGATAGTATTATTTTGACTTCTTGTTTTTGAACACCGGAATTCAACACCCTTGTAGACTATATGAAGTCCATGTACAGGATCATGGGAGGCCAAATGGACCAACATGAAAAAAACCTGAATACTCTCCTATAGCTAGATTTTCAGTGTTACGAAGATGAACATTCTCACCCATACAGATTGACAATAAAACAACCTTACTGAAGAGTTTATGATTATCAATATTTCAATCTCCCTCAACTTTCACATAAACCTTCCTCCATCCAACGTGACTTGCTCTGCATTGAAATAACGAAACACTTAACTTTCCCCTCCCCTTCTTCCCCTCCCCATCCCTCGTTCCCAATCCAAGTAACAGAATGTAGAGACTCGTCAAATATCCTCAGCATCAAAGGTCACCCGCAAGTGGGCAGTAGTCCAGCCATGCCAACCATGTCTGCCGGTATCAGAACCATCCGGGCCAAAGGTGAGTTCCCCGTGAGACGGGTTCTCGTAAAGCTTGCCGTGCTCTTTGACTTTTCGGATCCTGCCTTCGTAGTTGATGTAGGCTGTGCGAGGATCCTCGGCGACCTCGTTAGCACGTTTGTCTTTGACTTGCACGGTGAGACGGTTTTTGAGATCGCCCATGGAGGGGTGGCGGCCGCTGTGGTAGCCGTAGAGGTCTGTGGAGAAGGTTTTGGACATAGTGTTGGTTCTTTTCTTGTAACAATAGTATAAATTGAGGGTGAGGAAGTTTGGATGATGGATCGTTGAGGGGAAGGGGACTGGGGTAGTAGATGGAATTTATAGATCAAGAAGACTTCTTTCATGAAGATTACCCTGTATGACGTGAGGAGATTAGAAACTCATAAAGGTCTACCCTGGGTTTATGATATAGCAAGGCATAGCATGGAGAATAATATCGATGAGAGGAATAGTGGAAGCATTATACATACATCGATGGCGACCGCCTTTCTGCTGCATATCAAGCAAGCTAGATGGTGTTTCTGCAGTTTAGACGCCCTTCATGTCAGTGCTTTGATACGCATTTGCGATGCTGTAGGGTTTTAAGTATATCCGACCATTCCCACGCGATAATATATTTGACAAAGTATATCACAGAGTGTAGTATTGTGTGTATTGTTTACATTTCGAAAGCACAAGCCATCGTTATTCTAGGACATGTCTCTGACCTGTTGTATAAACTACTTCACTGCTCAGGTGTCTAGGCCGTTATAAGCTACGTCTGTAAAGATGAGACTATTCCGTGTTAGGGTGTGGTGAGATGGAATCGCAAGGATTCGGCCCCCACATTGGATCCGAGCGGCATCGGATCAGGCTCTCCTTCCAAGTGTGACCGTCAGCCTGCATGCACTGCCTCACCTCTCCTCACATTTATTGTGTGCCACGCTCATTCCTCCTCGCCTGTTTGTCATCGAACTTGACAGGACGCTTTTTCTCCTTGCATTGTGGTTGTGACGCAGTAAGCTTAATCTTGATGGTGAGCGCTCCAGAGAGCGAGTCCCGCAATGACCATCTCTGCAAACCCAACGCCCTCACTCTGGGCCATCGCATTATCCTCTCTCTCAGAAAAGGACCGACGGTTTCTGAAGATTCCCAATACATCATCATCGGATACTAAACAAATCCTGACCGAAATACTGGCAGCCCTCGAAACCCAACGCGACCGTTGTAAAAGAGACAAATGGACCACTATTAGCATCGGGGGCAAAGAGCTCGTCATTCGAGATGTATGCGCTAAAATTGCTGTCCACGTCAAGAGATTTATGCAGGTGGTGGACGCGGCTGTCCAAATTGATCCTGTCCATGCTGCACTGCCATGGGCGGGTGTGTGCTTCCTGCTGCAGTTGACATTCACGGCATTCGAGACCTTTGGCGCCATCGTCGAGGGTCTCGAAAAAGCAACCCGACTGATAGCCCGATGCGGAATTATTGAAGCCCTGGACATCCGGCGTAGTAGTGGAACGACTGGTGCGAAGGTGGGGTTAGAACAGGAGCTGGTGAAGCTGTATTCGGCGGTCCTGGGATTCCTTTGCAAGGCTAAGAAACACTATGACGGGTCTCGCATGAGTAGGTGGAATCATTTCCTGAGGTAGAGCCCAGGTCTTGTCTGTTGACAATGCAATTATAGAACGTGTGTTGAGCCTGACTTCTCGGCAATCTCTCCAAGAATCTGTCAAAGAAATGGAGGCTGCGGAGCAGAAAGTACTAGTGATGAAGGGTCTAGTTGACAGCGAACGTGAGTCCTTACAAGATGACCTCGCATCAGCCTGCTAACTCTTCTTCAGGGATCCAAAATATCGATCATAGCATTTCGACAATGCTCTTTACTGTGACCTCTGTCGCAAACGGTGTCGACAACATGCAGACGCGACTGGACGAAGCCCTGGCTGACCTCGATCAACCTATAGTTAGGATTGCGGATGAGATGTCCGATCTGCATATTGCGCTCAAAGGTACCATGGCTACGAAACCATATGAGTTGCCGGGACTGACTTCAAGCAGAAAACGAGAGGAGCGAGCTCCTACAGTGGCTTTCCACTATCTCCGTACAACAACACTATAGGGAAACATTGGCATCTGTACTCCCGGGTTCCGGGGAGTGGCTTTTAAAGCAGCCTTGCTTCGTGAATTGGAAGGATTCGAGTAGTTCTGAATCTTTCTGGCTCCATGGAATCCGTAAGTCCCACCCAAACATTCATTGTATATTTACAGTCATCGGCTGACAGAGAGTAAAGCGGGTTGTGGGAAAACCAAGTTGGCGTAAGCTTCCAATGCAGAGAGAATAATTATGCCTACTGATGTCATATGATCTCAGCGCCATTGTAGTCAGATATTTACACCGGCAGAGCAGTGGTACATCCAAACCAGCACCGATTGCTCATTTCTTCTGTTCGCGAAGCCCCGCAGAGCCGGAACGCAGCGACGCACGCGAAATACTTCGATCCTTGCTCAAACAGGTCTCGCTGATCGAAGGCGACAGGACACTAAGGCTCCCATCAGTCGAAGCCTATCAAGTACGACGAGCAGAAGCAAGCCAGACTGGAGAACAGCCAGCACCACTAACAGTCGAAGAATGCATTGAACTGATATGCGAGATTGGCCGAGGAACGCCGCTTACTATTGTCATAGATGCACTGGATGAGTGCAGCTCTCAGCAACGTGGCATTATAATTGAAGCCCTCAAAGAAATTCAACAACAGTGTCGAGATATTGTTAAGATATATGTGTCTAGTCGACATGAAACGGACATAGCAGCTCACTTCGAGGGAGGAGAGATCTTTGAGATCACACCTACCGTTACTGAAGAAGATATAAGCCAATTTGTTCGGGCCGAAGTCCGCTCCTTTATGAGCAAATGGTCGAAAATGCACGAAGAGCCTATACCGTTGTTGCAGCGGCTCGGGGAAGAGATTGTAGACAAGCTCAGGGCAGGTGCACAAGGAATGTGAGAAGAGCCCGACTCCCATCGTCGGCACAGGGCTTTGATGCTAATTGTGTCAGGTTTCTCTGGGTGACGCTCCAGCTCGAAAGTATCAGTGACACTGATCGAATCAAGGATGTTGAGAGTATCCGTCAAGCAATAACATCTTTCCCACCAACGTTGAATAAATCCTACGAAGTCATCTACAAACGGATCCAAGGCTTAGGCAAAGGTCCGAGGACGGTCGCACTGCAAAGCCTTCGGTGGCTGTTATGCGCAAAGCGAAAGCTTTCAGTCTCTGAATTCATTGCGGCTGTCAGCAAGTCCCCTATGGGCTCTACATCAGTGTCAGCGGGATCCATTTTAGATTACTGCTGCAACCTGATTGTCATCGACCATGTGGCAGACACATTCCGCTTTGCCCATATCACGGTCCGAGAGTAAGATTCTGGACTAAACGAGTGGAACAGATATGGTGCTGACAGCTTGTACACAGGTTCCTCGAGTCATTGTCCGATAACTCTATCCTTGAAGCTGACTCAACAATAGCCCAGAGATGCTTAGGCACTTACCTTTGGGGCGACTTCAGCGAGGACGGCCTTTTAGAATATGCAACCCAGTACTGGCCCGCCCACGTGGAGCAGCTCAGCGGATCTTCCCAAAGACTTGAGATCCAGAAACTCATCATCGAATTTCTCACTGAAGAAGAGCACTTCGAAGACTGGACTGAATGTCTTGATGAACGTCCAGTCGAGCGGGGTTATAAATGGAGTAGCGCGCTTGAGAGGAAGCTCGAAGCGTGCTTGGCTTCGCCACCGTCAGCCCTGTTCACAGTTTGCTGTTTTGGCCTTTCCGAAGCTCTAGAGTGTCCAGAGGCCATAAAAATGATTGATGTGAACCAGACGAACAGACATGGAACTTCAGGCGTGTATCTGGCTGCTCGCTGGGGCTACACTGAAGTAGTCCGGAAACTACTTCAACTGGGCGCTGATGTCAACGGACCCGGGTATCAATATGGAAGTCCACTCCAAGCAGCGTCATTTGGTGGCCATATAGACATTGTCAAAATTCTGCTTGACCGCGGTGTCACTGCCCCTCCGACTGAGCAAGGCGAGTACTCAAGTCCACTCCAAGCAGCTCTAGCAAGTGGCCATGATGATATTGCCGAGATCCTAATTGACAGTGGTCCCCATCTTGCCACACAAATCCAATTCACTGATGCGCTAGAGACCGCCAGCTTCAAAGGATCTACTGAGATAGTGGAGCAACTTTTAGCCGGCAAGGCTGGCAGCTTCACCCCTGATATTCGCCCTGACCCTCTCCAGGTGGCCCTCTTCGGTGGCAAAGCAAGGCAAGCAAAGCGGTTGCTACAGTGCTGCACTGATGTCAATGAAGAAAAAGGCTACTTCGTAAATGCCCTCGCTGCCGCCATCGCTGGTCGTAAACTCGCGCTCGTGCAATTGGTTGTCGATGCGGGAGCAGATCTTAACGCTCGCGGACGTTTTGGCTTCCCGTTGCGGGCGGCCACGATAGCTAATCAGCTTGACATTGCGAGATACTTCATTGATAGAGGAGTTGACCCCAATCTCAGAGATGAAGAGTTAGGTGACCCACTTCAAGCTGCCGCCTCTTCTGGGAACCTAGACATGATGCTTTTGCTTCTGTCCCATAATGCATCTGTAGATGGTTGTGGAGGGCACTTCAGCAATGCACTACAAGCTGCCTGCTTCAATGGTCATGAGCAGGCCGTTCGTCTTTTGATTGATCATGGTGCTTCATTGAATCACAAGGGCCGGTATCGAGACGCACTGCAAGCTGCCGTATACGGTGGCCATGAAAAGACTGTCGAGATCCTTCTCGTAGCTGGTGCTAGGCTTAACCCAGGACGACGTGGTAGGGCATATCTATGCGCCTTCGACGACTGGACGGAGAGAATTGCGTTACCGGGCACAAGAAAAGGGTGTGGGGAGCTGGACATTCCTACGGATCTAGGTCCACTAGAGATCGCTGCTAGACGAGGCGACGTCAAATTAGTCGAACTGCTCCTAGCTAAAGGAGCAACGATCGACGCTCGTGACGCGAATGATCAAGACAATGAATATAACAAAGGGTGTGCGTACACCGCACTACAGATTGCGGCTTTTTGGGGACATCTCGCTGTGGTGGAGTGTCTTTTGGATCGTGGAGCCGATATTGATGCGGTACGACAGACACTTGGAACTCCATTGCAGGCGGCTTTGGAAGGGTGTCACTTCGATATCGCAGATGTGCTCTTGTCCCGGGGTGCAAGCATAGATAGGCATTGGGCAATGTTTGGATCCTGCTTACAGGTCTTTTCCGAGCGAGGACATATTGAGACAGTCAGGTTTTTACTGGAGCGCGGAGCGAACATTGAAGATCGTGGAGGCGAGAACGGAAATGCACTCCAGGTAGCTTGCAATGCAGGACACATTGCCATTGTGAAATTGTTACTTGACAGCGGTGCCAATGTAAGGTCGCCTGGACGGAAATTAGGCAACGCTCTGCAAGCTGCATCAATGGCCGGACATCTCGACATAGTGAAGTTGCTAGTTCACCATGGTATAGGAGTGGACGAAGCCGATAGCAATTCTCAAACGGCGCTTTGCCTGGCTGCAGAAAAAGGGGACGAGGATATGATGAATTTTCTGCTCCAACAAGGAGCTAAAGTTGATGGCAATTCCGTTCTGTCGTCCGGTGAAAGACTCGGAGACTCGGAATCAGGCGGCAAGGTTGAGCGTGACGACGACGTTATTGCAATACCATTGCATATCGCCTCCTATCGTGGAAAAGAGTCTGCCGTCGCAATTCTTCTCCGCAATGGAGCAACTGTTCATGCCAAAGGAAAGCTGCGGGAGAAGGGATCGGGCCCATCTGATGAATGCGAATTCAGCAGACTACATAGCACCCCTTTATTCGCGGCATGCTTTTGGGGCCATGAGTCGATTGCGAAACGACTATTTCTATGCGACCCGTGGGGATATGTGTCTCGTGACACATTCACATCTGCCGTAGAGACGAGCCTTGCCCGTAAGAAGGAGTCCATTTCAACAATGCTGGTTCAAGAAGCATTCCATGCAGGATTCAAAGCGGAACAACTTGACGGTGTGTTCAAGTATGCTTGTGCAGAAGGATACGCTGCGGTTGTGACACAGATACTCGAGCATTGTAGTCTGGAACATTGGCCAGATGCAATGTTGGTTGCTACGAAGCAGGGAAGGTGTGCCGTTGTCGATGTTTTACTTCAGCATGGAGCTGACAAGGACTCCTGTGACGAACATGGCAATCTCTGTCTTGACATTGCAATTGAAAAGGTTAAATATTATCGTTATACCTGGTGGAGTTTCAATCCACCAAATTGGATTGAAATAGTCCGGATCTTGCTTTGTGCAGGGGCAGACACAAATGATCTACCAAACAAGATCAAAGAAATCGCCCCCGACGTTGTACGACGGGGGAGCCTTGATGTTTGGAAGGCATTGGACCACCATCAATATGAGGTGCTGAACGACCCTGGACTGTATCCACAGTTTCTGATTTGGGCATCGGAAACCGGTGACCTTGATAAGATCAAATATGTGGCTGACAAGTATGACCCTTCAACCGATGATATTAAGTCTGCCGTTATTGCTGCTATCGAAGAGGTACGGAACAGCGTATCCCCTGTTGAGGCACTGATGAAGCTCAAGACCCCATTATCCTTCGGCAGAAGCGGCGATGGAGATGACGATAGAGAGCCATTAGTCATCTCGTCCAGCAAGGCATACACTGAGATTGTCTCTGTTTTGCTCCAGTACGCAACACACAGTTCTTCAACAGTTGAAGCAGCGTTAAAAGCCGCCATCACACGCAACAATGCCGCCTGCGCACGACTAATTGTTGACTCGCAATTTGACAATCCATCTGAGCGAATAACTATATGCTCTCGCCTTATCAAATACTGTTTCCCCTTTAGCTCGAAACCCATGATCGAGTATTTGCTACAGCAAGGGGTATCCCCGAATACAAGGGACCCCGAAACGGGAGAAACGCTATTGTACATTGCCGCCATGAAGTATGACAGCAAAGGAACCAACGTTCTTATCTCGCATGGTGCTGATGTTCTTCCCATGGGAGGAGAGCATGGAACAGCGTTACATGCAGCAGCCGTCTCTGGGTCCTGGAAAACAGTGCAGTTGTTGCTTTCTGCAGGTGCAGATATCGATGCTCGGGGTGGGAGTTATGGTACGGCACTTATAGCGGTGATGGCACAGAAGTGGAATGGAACTTGCTGGCTGGCTAGGTTCAAAACACCCTGCAGTTGGGAATGTCATCGATGCGTTGCGAGAGTACTCCTAGAGTGGGATGCGGATGTTGATGCTGAGGGCGGAGAGTTTGGGACGGCCTTACAGGCTGCCGAGAGAGTGGGTAATGAGGAGGGCATAAAGATGCTCATGGGGGATTGTGAAGTGATCGTGGGAGATTATAATGCGCAGGTTGATTACACGGACGATAGTGACTCGCAGGATTCGGATTGATGAAGTCTTCTTTGTTTGGTTCATGATTATTTTATAATTTTCAGAACATGTCTATATAGGTATTTCGCCTGTGCTATACACCAGGGTACTTGTCGGTAGCCACGGTAATGGTACTGGAGTTTATAATGGTCTTGCTATCAGTATGGATGTAATAAGCCGAAGCGACGTTGATTCGCAGCCAAAGGAACAACAAAGCGTGCTCTTCCATGTGCGGGTGAAGGCCCGCATCCATGGTGAGTTATCAGACGACATGGGGGTTCATTCATATTACTTGCAGCCACTGCACCATCAGCTCTGACGATGTGCCTTTCCAGAAGCAGTCCAGAAGGTATCAATCCTAGTTACGCAGCCAAGTCACGGTAACGGACCTTGGTAACAGGGGATACTACTAGTTCCAGTCCTTTCTGAGACCTCTACAAGCTACCTCCACTCTAGTAATTACACCCGGCAAAAACCTATAAACTATGTGCTTACCAACCCGCGTTGTACAAAGTTGCGTCGAATCGGCCGAAAGAAGCAGACTGCCCTGTCCAAGTGAGGGGCCATGCGGGGAATCTGAATACTTAAGGTCCCCTGCGCACCCTATGTAAATCACAACTACAATCATCACAATTCCACTGCCAGCACTGCCCCATATCACAAATATTCTCTACTAGACGCCTTCAAGCAACAATCCCCGCAAAATGCCATTGTATGAAATCGAGCACAGCATCCCCCTGGACAAGTCACAGCGCGATGAACTTGCCCAGGCCATCACCCACATCCACACCCGCAAGTTTGCCACACCTAGCTTGTTCGTGAACATTCGTTTCATAGATGCCAACCGCCAGCATAATTATGTAGCGGGAAAGGAGGTGAGTAACTAGCAGTTCTTCTTAACCAGAGAAGTAGGGTAACTTAACACCTCTACTTCAATGCAGCGTGCCATCAACCGCCTCATGGCATATGTTCGGGCGGGTGGAACACGAACAACGGCTGATTTCGATGACCTTTCCCAGCGTGTCTCGGATGCTTGGGGTAAAGTCGTCAATAAGAACGAGGAGGCTTCGAAGGAGAGACAACTGAATGCTGTGTTTGTGCTGGGTGCAATAACGACCGGCACGGAGAATGGGTTTCTGCTACCGCGGGTAAGAGATACTATTGTTCATATCATGCACACCTTGGTATTCTGGTGGAAAGCAGTGTTTGTTGGGATTGGGCTAATCGGATGTTGATTACAGGCTGGGGAGGATGCTAGTTGGCTCAAGTCTAATGCTTCGAAGTTCGAGGAGTTGGCGAAGGAAGGGGATGGTGATTTTGCTGAATTGGTTGGGGAGATAAGGAGTAGGGATGATCTATCTGTTTAATTTCAGGGGGACATGCATAATGCGTGGCTTTCGAGTGAATGGGAGGTATTTAGACAACGAAGGCCTGTCTCCTCCGTTGGAGATATCTACTATTACACATGACTGTTGAGATATAAGAGAGTTCGGGCATAAATTCACACTTGGACCATCTTTAATTACAAGGTATACAGATCAATGGTCAGTGAGGAAGTAGTAAGGCTGCCATATGTGTTTGATTTGTAATGCAGACTTGGGTGGGTTGTTCGCCTCCAATCGGCCATGTGGGTCGTACGCCCTGCAGTTGACACTTGCATGACGCCGTGGGATAGAACACTCTACCAAACACACCCAAGGACTTATTGTCAATGAGGATTTCATAATTCTTAGTGTCGATGCCTGAAGCGGCCGCTAAATAAAAACTCCGTATCACGCACTAGCATAGACTGTTCAGCGTTCCAACCCGAGCTTCGCATATTGGTCGGTGAACTCCCTATATAGCTTGTCAAGCGACAGAAGATTCAACGGATCTTTGTCATCATCCTGATCCATGAAACAAAGCATATTGTGGATTTCGAATATAATAGCCAGCATATACCCGAGCTCAGCCTCCTCAAAGACCTCCTTTCCTGTATCTGAGTCACCTGTTTTCTCATTCCATTGACTTGCATACTCTGCACAAAAGTGCCTCTTTTCCTCCTCTGAGTAAGGTCGACAATCCGCAATCTGGCTCTCCTCGTTGAACCACTGGAACATCTTTTGCAGGAAGTGTGCACCAATATCGAACGCCCGGTAGTTGCGAAAGACGAATTCGAAGTCGATAAGAACCACTTTGCCTTCTCCCACTTTTGGATTGTTCCTCACCAAAACGTTCATAAATTGGAAGTCGTGGATGCACCAGCCCTCCTTCGCTTGGATGCATTCCAGTTTATCTATAACCCGTCGAAGTCTAGACACAAAGTCATAATCCACGAGATGATCCAAGCAGACGCCTCCTTCATGAGCTAGTCTCCTCAACTTATCCTTCCCATGATACTTGTCAAGCTCCCTAGTGACAGTATCATAGTACGTTTGGACTGGATTCCTCCTCAGTAAGGTCGTATCCATAGCATGGAAAGTGGCAAGTGCTCTCGCAACCTCAGCCCGAATTTCGGGATTTTCAACGTCCTGTGGTACCAACGTGCGTGCATACAAGTACTCATCGACCCTGCCGAAGATTCCATTCTCACTTTGGAAAAAGCCAAGCACATTTGCGCCATGGCCAGATTGGCCGTACTCGTAGCTTAATTGCGCTTCTTCGTGCTTGGTAGGAACTAGATGCTCGAAGACTTCGATTTCCCCATCAAGTTCACCGTGGATCTTAAGGAATACCTCCAATGGCTCCAAGTGTGATGTATTGCCTGTTGTGCTCGGTCGCTCCACTATACAGTTTGTATTTGCGTATCCGGTTGTGCGTGTCACTGTGAGGGTGTCTGGGTCCACATGCGGCCATTCGCGGGGGAGAAATGTGCCGATGATGGTTTTGGCTGTCGCCTTTGGTAGTAGGCTATCATGGCTATTCTTTGGGATTGTCACAGGGATGGTTGTGCAGGATGTCATTTTGCTGGGGTGGGGGAAGTAGTGTAGTTATCAGATTATAGTAGCAAGATCTGAAAGATATATGTATTCTCTAAAGAGGCCGAAGCTTAGATAAGACGATCTGCTACTTTCTCTGATCGTCCAGCCATGGTGACATTGTGTCATGCCATTATTGGCTGAGAACATGGCAGTGAAGATAAGGCTGTGCACCTGGTGAGTCATCAGCGCAGCCATCTGCCTAGGCAACAACCGTTTTTACTTTTTATTGTCGCCCTGCTTATGCTTGAAAATAATCATATATTTTCTCGATTTCACATATGCAACGCATAATACCTATCATAAGAACTACCATAAATGCTACTGTGACAGTTATAGATGCTGGGTCTCCCTAACAGTTTCAAGTGCGGCTTATTGAGGGCGTGACACTTCAGGGAACATTGCACTCCACATGGAGATTATAGCTGTTCTTTGATGATAGGCTGAGTATTATCAGCTAATCAGTCCGTCAATCTGAGATCGGCGCGCGCGGGGGAAAGTGCCTCTAGTAAGAACGGGGCTGGGTGACCATTCTGGTATGTAAGTTAATACTAGAAAGGTCGCTCCGCTCAAACCGTTCAGTATTTATGAGGTCGGTTTGGCTGGGGAAGCAGTCAGCCTCTGGGTGAGAGGATAAGAAAATATAAGGATAGCCAGTGTCCAGGCTCATTGCAAGGTAAATTATCGTACATACACGCAAAAGATGAATCAATCCTTCCCACTGTAAGAACGCAAGGTTTGCCACTGTGTAAGAGCTAGATCCTAGCCCATGCATTTGAATGAGCTCATTATATAAACGAAACGGTGCATGTGCCTCAACAGGTCATTGAATAATCAATTTTCCTATTTCCTCGCGGCATAACCTCGGCGTGGTAGTATACTGTTGCTGTAGGCAAGCCCTCACTTACCGGTAAAGACTCCTATATAGGCGATTTATACCCATATAGCTACAAACGGGAGTTAATGTGAGGCCGTTGGGTAAAGGTTGAAACAATCAAGGCCTACTGCAACTTTTTGTTGGACACACGACGAGCGATTAAAAGTAAAACACATCCTGCTAGCTTGGACTCATGACAGTATCACATCTTATTTGGGACAAGCAATACCTTAACTCCATGGCCTACTATGTTAATGCAGACCGACAATAGGCTGTGTTCCACTGAAATAGTATATAATCAGAGATATAGTCCAGCGGCCTGGGTATGGCGATGGACCGTCACCTTAGATAGACACATCGGGAAGCTAAATTTTTTGGACCGTAGGCGGGGGTTGGACTCTCGGTTTCTTTCTTCATTCTTTTCTTTCCTGTAGGAATGGCTCACCTGCGTCGTATATGTGAATCATGATTGCGGTTATTTTGCCTCATAGTTTGTACTGCCATACGTTGCGGTTACCGCCTATGTGTTCCCGTATCTTAAGTGTGGTCATTCAAACTATGATGCTGGAATGACAGACTACACTTGGAAAGTTGATGGTAAACACCAAGTTGTCTTCTACTATATTCCTCGCAATATCTCCTAGGCGATAAACAAATGCACACAAAATCACATAGCCCCCGGGTTGCGCCTACCTAACAGGGAACAATCCCAGCTGTCAGAGTATGTGGTATGGCATTAACACCTATGCCAAGCAAGGTTTAGCCAACACCAGAACATCATGACGTAGTGCAAGCTCAGCTATCGTGATAGGAAGATGAAGGAAATTCAGAAAGAGGTACCGGGGCATGTCCTGGCGACGAGCTGAACCCGCCATGGTCTCGGAACCAGCATGAAAGGCGACATTGGACATTCATTTATTATACCCACTTTCCACCAACACACCTTGACAGCTCTCTGTATATCCAAATATGTTAGCTGCATTTAAGATACACATACGTCCGAGCTGGAAGAAGGGATCTAAGAACCCGCCTACACGAAATCATAGTGAGTGCACCATGACCAAAATGGATGGTTTCAAGATTAACTGCTCGCTGCCCAGTCCATCCTGGGGTAAGCCTTACGATCGTTCCCTTTATGACGTAACTGCCTGAATATAATTGTCTTTACTCTATGACTAGCTGCTCTGACAGCACTTTCTGATAGAAGTACACAGGGTTGGAGACTGCAGCCTAGAATTGGAGGTTGGAGACCCCGACTTGGCAGGAGGATGATACCTACGTGAACTTGTGTAGCAATCAACAACCTTTAACATCCCATATTGTTCACTGATTAGAAGCAGAAGATTAGACGTCTACACAAAATACCATGTCACCTGTATCTCAAAGCCAAATCCCTACATCCACCAGCGGCTGGACCCTCGTTGGCACTGCTCCCGACGACGGCTCTGGGGCTCTAGTGTGGAAAGATGAGCTCGAGCTTCCCAAGCTTGGTCCAACTGATGTTCTAGTGAAGCTGCACGCATGGGCTCTGAACTATCCCGACATCTCTAGGAAGCAACCTCTCCATCATTTCACGACACAACTCTCATACTAACATACGTTGTAAACGCAGTCGCCAATGGCACCTTCCCCTGGTCCCCAGCAGACCACGGCACGGGCAGCCTGATCCCGGGATCCGACGGCTCAGGCGAAGTCGTAGCAATTGGCTCTCACGTTACGCGCTTCAAGCCCACCGACCGCGTAATCGTTGTGTACTACCCGAACTTCCTCTTCGGTGCTGCACCTACCTACGCTCAAATGAGCGGCAGTCCCGGCAGCAATAAGGACAGCCCCGGCACGTTTCGGCACCACGGGGTGTTCAACGAAAACGGCGGTCTGATTCATATGCCCAGCAATCTGAGTTACAGTGAGGCGGCAACCCTGCCTTGCTCTGCGCTGACGGCTTGGAATGCTCTACATGGGCTGAAGCCATTAAAGGCGGGAGAGTATGTTCTTGCCCAAGGGACGGGAGGGGTTTCGTTGTTTGCTATGTTGTTTGCGTTGAAGGCTGGAGCAGTTGTTATTGCAACTACTTCTTCCGACGAGAAAGCTCGCAGGCTCAAGGAGATGGGAGTGCAACATGTTCTCAGCTATAAACAGGATCCGAACTGGGGAGAAACCGCCACGAAGTTGACACGCGGCGAGCTGGGCTGTCAGCGAGTGATCGAGGTTGGTGGAGCGCAGACTATCAAACAGTCGTTCGAATGTGTCGCGAGAGGAGGGGAGATTGATGTTATTGGATTTTTGACGGGGCAGGGACATGCGGAGGATGGGCCCACGTACCTCGAGCCGCTATTGCGAGCTTGCACGGTCAGGGGCATTGAAGTAGGGAACTGGGTCCAGTTCGAGGAGATGAATCGCGCAATTGAGGCGTATGATATTAGGCCTGTTGTTGATGGGAAGGTATTTGGATTTGGGGAGTTGAGGGAGGCGTATAAGTATGTTTGGGACCAGAAACATTTTGGCAAGGTTGTGCTGTCTGATGGGGAGCAGTGAAGGGACGCTACGCCGACGCGCAGTATGAAACTAGGTTATGTTCGTAATGCGTGTGCCGTCCTGTCTCCGTTCTGAAGTATCGTAGCTGGTATCATCAGGACAGGGTATGATGAACGAAATTTCAGTCGAAGTGGAGTCAAATAGACTCTGGACATTCGAGTATTGCTTGATACAAGGTTGATTGGGAATATTAGTATCCTATCCCGTGCCTGCATGCCACAATCCACGAGATTCATATCCATTGGAATATGGGGCTAATGCTTTGTTGTTGATAATGTTGGTGCCTCCTCCGCTACTCGCGCGATATCGGAGACATGGAGAAGGCGCTGCACCTGAATGCAACCGGGTAATTTCCGAACTGCCCGTTCCGGATTATTCTTGTCATGCGTGCTATAAAGGGTCAGCATGTCGTGTACTTAATTGTGGTGGGGTTCGTGAGAGAAATTAGGAGCAGCTATCAGAGCCGGTCCAAGTCTTGGGGTTAGATTTTGGAGAGTATTTGGAGACCAGCCCGATTAAAGTCGGGGCCCCCAACCGTCGAGGGTGCGTGACTTGATGAGCACTCTTTTCGATCTCTTTACGAATGAACAAACCGGGCCAGAGGGAACATCATCTTGGTGTTAATTCACTAAACCAAGGGTAGAAGTATATATGAACCACTTCCACTATTCACGAAATCCAAAATGCAAAACTCAAGAAGTCCACAACTCATTGCTATAATCTGTCAAGTCTCGAATAAATACCGACTCCCTCAAGTAGATACATGACTCAAAGAGCAAAGTTGATAACAGGCCGATACCTTATCGTCCTCTCATTCATGTCCTCGAACGCCCTTTCAATATCTCCCAGTGCGTACTGCTTCGTTAGGCACTTGACGTCCTGGATATGCGCGAAGTCAATCGCTTCACTTGTCTCAGCAGCAAAGCCAGATGACCAGGTACGGACTTGCTTTCCATAGACAATAAGTGGGGTGAAGTCAATTGTCACGCCGTTGACAGCTAGACGAACCCTCGGTTAGTGGGAACTAAGAGAAGGCCGTGGGGTACAGGGATGTAGCGTACGAGCAATGAGGAGGATAGATCCACCAGGCGCCAACGCTCTGGTCATATTCTTTACCCTGCCGACATAAATAAGTTAGCCATTCGGAACAGGAAAAATGAAGGAAAAAAACAAAAAAATAAAGAACTCACAACTCAGGGCTGGGACAAAGAACAACCACCAAGCTCGCCCCTCCCTCCCTCTGCAGCACCTCCACCGCATCCTCCCTCTTCGAATTCACGAATAAATGCGCCCCCAGATTCATCGCATCGTCCCTCTTCTCTTCACTCTCGGATACCGCCACAGTTCGGTACCCCATCTTCCGCGCATACTGAATGGCAAGGTGTCCCAGCCCGCCGATGCCGCAGATGGCAACTGTGTCCCCTTGCGGCACGTTGCTTTTGCGAATCGCATTGAATGCCGTGATACCAGCGCACAGAAGCGGCGCTGTTGACACGGGGTCCCAGCTTGGGGAGATGCGGATTGCGGCTGAGGCGACCAAGGTGCAGTATTCCGAGACTTGACACACGTTAGCAACACGTGCTACATTTTGAGTCGGTTGAAGTCACGCACATCCGCCATTCCTCGTCACTCCATTGACTTCGAAATTCGTGCACACCTGCGGCATACCCCGCGCGCAGGCCTTGCATGTGCCATCGTTCCCCCCGTGCCAGGCGCCACCAGCGCGGTCGCCGAGCGCCCAGTCCTTGACATCTGGACCAAGGGCGACGACTTCACCAACGACTTCATGGCCAGCTACGAGGGGGTACTTCGTGCTGGGATAGCAATGGGTTGGCCAAGCTCAAAGCATAGGGCGAAACGGGCTGCGGACTTACATGAAGTCGAATTCTCCATTTTGGGTTGCGACGTCCTGCGCGGTTGGAAGTAGGAAGTTAGTAGTGCAGCCCCTAGGATTCCTCACTGTTCGTTCAAGATAGTTTTCAAGGGAAGGACACATACACTGTGGCACACGCCGCACGCCAGGGAGCGAATTAGAAGCTCGTTTGGTTTCGGCTTCGGCACGTCAACTTCTCGCAGTGCCCAGGAAGCTCCAGGGCCGTCGAGAACAACTGCTCTGCATCTAGCGGGGATGGGTTGAGGAATGGACATGGTGGTTATTCCGCTTGGACGGGGTAAATATAATTGGACTGTTGAATACAATGCGTCTGAACACTGATGGGCTCACAGAACAATTGATGCTCTCTCGACTCTAGGCCTTGCTCATGACATTTCTTGTCTTTATGTAGCTGTTTACTATACCTCATCTGGCTCTATGACATCAGGGTTGGACATGCGGTGCATGCGGCCCGCATGTGCCGTAGGGACAAGGATGCCAGGGAAGTCTTTATATCCTGCCTTGGCTGGAGTATTCATAGCTGCATATGAAATCATCCGATGATTGCGCGTGGCGTGTGTTTTGTGGGATTATCGTTCACATTATTGGCTCTACTACAACATCAATGTTGTCTGTCGATGTAGGGAAGGTGACTAGCTTATCATTGCAATTGGATAAATTGGTTTCTACCCTTCTGGAAGAGCCTATCCGGCCAGTAGCGCGCCCAGCGGTTAGAAAGCGCTTATCTGTAATGTTGGAGACCCCAATTCTATCCAGCCTTCCATCCGGGTAAACTCTCCACAAGAACTACGATGTCCCCAACAGCACCGACTGTTCACATGACTCCTTGGCCACCTACATGATGTAGCGACCGATAAAGGTACCTTTGACTATAGCCAGATACTCTCTTGTCTCTGAGAATAACCTTTACCACAGTTGCAGCGGTTGTCTTCATCATACCGCCAGAACAATATCGGCATACACCTCTCCATTGTTCCCCATTGTGTGACATGGTCGCTAAACGTCTGAAGCAATGGATGATAATCGGCATTACTGGACAATAATTACTTTCCGTTGAGTTGTAAAATGGCAATCTGACAGGGGATAGGACACATGCCTCCTTTCAGAGGATAAACCTCTGTGTCAATTACCCACATGTGTCGGGGCTTACTCTCATTTTGCTACTTCAAAGCTTTCACAGCTCGCCCGCGGCATCGGATACAAACTTCTGTGTCCATTTTGGGAGTACAATATTCTTAAGGTTGGATTCTAGAACGAGATGATTTATAGTATCTGAGTGGTAGATGTAATATCTCGAGCCAGGTGTGCGTCTTAAAGGACATACAGGAATACCGCACTTTCTGACGCCAACTACCAAGTCGAAATCTTAGTATGTAGCTTTCAGGAGGCTATTTTGTTGCTTAAGAAATCCTGGCTCTGGATTGACCATCCAATTCTTGCTTTGTTCGGGCGGCTTCTCCTAGCACCGAATCAGCGCTTTTTGGATTGCACTCGTCCATACCGGATTCTCCACATTGATGACCAACGCTTGTGTAAGATAACAACTCCTACAATGCAATAAGAATTGGACCAATTGGCCTAGTGGTTATGGCGTCTGTCTTACATAAGCAATGTAATTGTTACATAAATGTGAACACAGAAGGTCGCAGGTTCGATCCCTGCATTGGTCAATCCTTTTTCGCGAATCCAGAAACATTTTTTGTCCTCGTCCTCCTTACAAGGACTATTAGAGGACGGCAAGGCGTGGTAATAATGGCTCTGTTACAACAGCCGCTCGCTCTTTATGTATTCTGTATGGTATCATCAAGCTTTTGAGAGCATAAATAAATCAGAAGACGTTGCCCTCATTATTGGACACCACCCATTCTGTCATACTCGCAGCGGTCCAAGGATACATTGAGTGTGACAGCCTGAAGAATATGCTGCCTAAACAGGCCAAATAACTAGAAGTCCGTGTCTTTCACGAAGAATAACAGGTCTAGAGAAAGAAAGGAAAACTATCTACTCCCCTGGGATCGAGCCACTTTATATATCTTTGGGACTCAATACCTGTTCGGCAGATTCCTCCTATTTCTGTTACTTCCCTCGCTAACTTTCTTTCTAGTAATCCGGTTCTTCCCGTAGGGCTCTCGGCCTGTCCCGTCTTACCTCCTACTTAGTTCTGTTTCTTGATTTATCTCTCAGCAAGTTGCCATAAGCAATGCTTGGAGATTGGTGGGTCACGTGATATGGCATGGGATGACCCGGGTCTCACATTAAGTTGCTTCATGGTTCAGAAAAAACATATATTCTAAGCCAAGGGCCGACTCGAGTGACTACTGTCTACTTTGCTGGCCATGATGACGTAGGCAGAATACAGGAAGCGAGATTTATTAATGGAGACTACTAAGATAAGCCACCTCAACAAACTACACAAACCGGCCTTATTTATATATAATTGACACTGAATCTTTTCAACGAATGGGGTGACTAACTTAGCTCCTGTTGACTACTAGAGCTTCGTAACAGCTAACTCAAAGTATAGATATTACAAAGATAATAATTGAACCAATAAGTAGCTTTTTGGTATCTTGAAGCAAATTGAACATATTGAGAATAATGTACAAGTTACCTCAATAACAGACTATAATCCTATTGTAATAAAAGATTCTATAAGAATGCTGTTAAGTATCTCATAATTTTCTACATCCAGGTATGAGCATCTAGGATAATACTATCACACTGGTTAGTATATAGTGATTTAGAAATGATATCTCCTTGTATAGAAATTGGGCGGGTGGCTGGCACGGTAGGGAACTATTTTATTGGTAGTAACGCGACAAAGAGCCCACTCTCGAGAATAACAGATGGACTCTCAGGCTACAAATAATATAATACTACATCACAGATTCATACAAGAGCGTGTAGCTTAAGTATGGCTAAACAGACAGGAAGTCCCGTTTTTCACACCCCGTAGTCATATGTGCTCGACATCGTCCGATGGATAGATGTCCCGTACTTCCGTGAAAATGATAGGCTGGACAACATGCTGCTTATTGCTTAAGACTTGGAGACCCCAACATACCTTTGTTTCTCCCCAATCAATGTGACGTCTTTTAGGACCAACATATGTAGATTAGATCTTACGGGGGATTGATAAGGAATGATCGCAAAGATACGGACTCTGTTGTCTGCTTGATTACTCACATCGTTAAAGCATTCTTTTTCTGCAAGATACTATTTGATACCAATTGCCGCTGTGGCAGGATATTGCACAAGGTGGGCTTATACCTCCCCCGTTAGTTATTCCGTCGGCTTATGATTTTACTCAATTCTACTCATTGCAATCTCTGGCTGAGAACCTTCTCACCTTGGCCTGGACAGTTAATGGGTGGGAAGTTTATTGAACTACGTGAAATTACGATGTTTATGAAGTATAAATAATTAAATCTGTGTTCAATGATCCATTGAGGATTCGATATCCACAAGCCCGAGAGCCTAATGGTACCATGATTCGTAGTATCATTGATACCGCAGAGAAGGGGGTTTATCCCGTTTCAGGTCCCAGGAAACTAAGGGGTGAGAGATAACCAGCATGAGCTATGATTGACGAAGAACTCTTCACGTTGTTGAAAGGCCAGCCTATAAATACTCTGATTGGTAGATAGGTGAAGAGATAAAGTTGGATACATGGAGAACGGAATTGGAGATCTCCAATCTCCAACCCACTCTCTCTCCAAGTTCAGGCGGCCACACAATAGTGTGTGGGCACTGGGCCGTCGTCAGGTCCTCTTCAACGCTCCACTACGGCACAGAGAGCATGAATATGATGTACTATATCCCTTTTATCTATCTATCCCGCTACCTAGCCGGTATCGGATGCCATGTGGCCTCCACCACTGAAGCGTGAACGGAAATTCTAGCGGAAAGTTTAACGAGATCGGCAAAAGAAGTAACTATGCGACGAATTATCTTCCAGTGCCTTATCACTTATACTGGAGTATACCTCCATGTTGCGGTTTTGTATTTATGCGGGAGGTATACATTATGGTTTGGAAACGGTATAAAAAGCGCCCTGCTACACCCGTTCTTGTCTGCTATACACACCTTTCCGTCTGACAATCATGCTCCTGGTATCCGTTGCTACTCTCCTGGCTACCGTTGCAGTCACGGCTCAGGCCGCGGCTGTCGCGCCAATTGCCTCGAACTCTCGTATGAAGCGTGACTATGCGACTGGATTTGAGTGGGATCCCGAGAACTTCAAGGTTGCTGCCGTCCGGAAACCCCCGGTTGGATTTGTTTACCATGCCCTCTCCGACGAATCGACTTGGTGGAACTACGACCTTAACGCAACCGTCGCTCAGTCGGTTGAGATGATCCACCAGGCCGCGGCCGAGGGCACCAAGTTCATTGCCTTCCCGGAGCTCTACTTCCCTGGGTATGTCTCATCCTGCAAGCATGCAGAGATGCATAGGGCTCACAGCTGACCCCTGGCGCACTCTAGCTACCCTGCCTTCCGCACTCCCAACGGCCCCAAGGACTTTGAGCAATATGTGTCGCAGACCATGGAGCCCGACGGCCCGGAATGGAACACGCTCATGCAGGCCTTTGCCGACACCAAAATGTACGGCGTTGTCGGCTGGGCCCAGAGGGCCAATGACTCGCTTTTCATGACTCAGAGCCTAGTTGGCCCCTTGGCGAACGGTTCAGCCGGAACCATTTGGAAACATGAGAAGTTCCGTCCCTCTGGCACAGAGCGCTCCCTCTATTCCGATGGCCTCCTCGACACGATCCGCGCGCAAAAGCTCCCCTTCGGCACCGTCTCCATGCTCCAATGCTGGGAGGTATGTTGGCCCACCCACAATGGATAGTTTAATAAAGAGACTGACAATCGCTTTGCAGCACGTATATCCCGAATCCCACTTTATCGGTTCTGCCCAGCCTGCCAACCTTCACGTTGCCTCCTTCCCGTACGTACCCATGCCTTATGCTGTTGGACATCGACTAATACCCACAGATTCGGCAATGACGTCCCCGAAGCAGACGGTGCAGCTACTCCCTATGCTTACTGGCGTGCCGCGGCGATCGGATACCAAGCCGGCGCTGCTGGGTCGCCCGTCATGATTCTTCCCACCGCCGGTGCCGCGACGATCTTTGCCGCCCAGGGCTCTCCGATCAATGAGTCGCTATCCAATTCCAAAGAATCGACCGATTCAATTCCCTACATTACCGCTGTCTATAACACGACTGCGTTGTGGCAAGATACCTCGTACAGCGTCAACGCGTGGTACAGCTATGGCGCTCTAAAGCACATCATCGAGGGTCTGCCTGATGGAATGCCGCGTCGTAGCGGCCCCTTCTTTGGACGCATTCTCTTTACCATCCAGCAGTTTACCAGTGGCTATATCTGGCCCCCAACCCTGTCCTGCACTCCCACCTCGAGGTGGCCGTGCATGCAGATCTGGCCGGAGCGCGTGGAGAAGGACTTTATGGCTTGAGTTAGTTCAGGTTCGCCACATAACTTTGAAGTGTTCAGAACTATTATTGACGGTTGTAGTTGCCTAAAAATGATAACATGACAATACGTAGGCATTATAGCGCGCTGTGAAAATCGGGCAGTCGGTGGGGCTTTAGTTAGACGATCCTTCAATCAACATACTGTATTTTTGGCCAGATGTGTGATGCTAGATTCTAGCTTAGGAGTGCATACTATCATCTATTAGTTCGTTCAGGAACCCATTCTAAAATAATCGGAACATTAGTATGAGGTCATGATACTTACCAAAATTAACATAGTTTGCATCGACGTTCATAAACTGGATTAAAATCAAAGGGACAAGGATAGTACACAAGACGAATAAAATCTAAAGAACAGAGCTGCTGCGTATATGGGTGATAATTTCCAAATGATCACTCAACTGTATATACAGTACCCTTGTTTCGGTTTCTTCCTTATTCACATTTAGATTGATCTTTGTCGCATCAAAATAGCCACACCCCAACCCCAATGCTTTTACAAAACAGGATGAACCATTAAGGGGTAAAACATTGGACATGTTGCTCGTCGTACAGTGGCTACAGTGGGTTCCCTTTTATTTCTACTGGCATTTCCCTTCCGAATCCAAGGCGCTTTGATAGACAACGACAAAGGGACCATGCTTGGCTTCATGACTCCGACCGAAGTTGACACTGTACCATTCCGCTACTTGTTCATCCACATAATGATCAATCATGTTGCAGTTAACTTCGAGGTACCCGGTCATCCGAGACACCCATAAGCCTAATGCTTCCGCCCAATCATAATATCCCGCCTGAAGTCAGAACAGGATGGTTAGCACGACAAGCCCACAACCTTACTGCTAGAGTGAAACACTACCCCAACGATACTAAGTGAGCCTAGATACCGCAATACTACGCTTGTCCATGCAATTACATGGATGGGATGAAGTATTTTGCTTAGTCTCGTCATGAATCTATCGGCCTCGGTTTGTCTCGGTTTGTCTAGGTCGTCGGAATATTGTTGTCGTGGACCACTCAGTTCTCTTTGATATGTCTCAAGCTTATTTTGTTCGTCTGCGAGCTACAAGCAGGTTATATCAAGGGTATGCAGGTAGTAACAACGCGGATAACAATGTGTTAAGGTGTGGGATGACGACCGGGTCCCGCCATGTAATATTGCCCTACAAAGTAGTCATTCACTACCCGTCATATGACTACACACCATAAGCGCACAGTACTCCCCAGAAGTTCGTCGGATAAAGCCCGAGGATATTCATATGAAATATTTCTTAGGAATTTGGACATTTCTTTTCGGCTGGAATCTCCAGCGAGCAGTCAGGTGATGGCGGCGCAATCACGTGGCGAAGTAGCCGCCAAACACCATATCATGTTGGCTCACGGCGGACTCGCCCAAGACTCGATATGTTATTCCGATTCTATCAGTAGAGCACAGCTGCTAGTGGCCATTGCTTTGATCTGTAACCATGCCAAATCCTTGGAGCATTTGCTCAGGATACTCTTCCCATATGTTGACTCGATCGCGCCTCTCAATTCTTGCTTTCACCAGAATAACCCCCTTCGTCCCCTATTCCCACACCCGATCACGCTCTAGCACTTGTATGTCATCATCAAAATGGAAATGCTCCCCGCGGACATTCCCGACGTCGGGATTCCAGCTCCTAGATCCGGAAATCAAGCTTGAGGAAGAAAGACTGCCAACATATGCTCCCCAAAAATACTATCCTGTCCAACGAGGAGAAATATTTAACGACCGATACCAAGCCATCGCTAAAGTAGGATTCGGGGTGACTTCTACGGTTTGGTTTGCTCGTGACTTGATGTATGTTATCCCCATTATCTCTACAAGTCATCAGTGCTGAGCAACCAGTGAATCTACCCATGTCATCCTAAAGGTATATGTCTCCGGCCAAGGGAGAGACCATGAACTCAACGTCTATAAACACATTGAATCCATCGACACAGACCATCCTGGCAAGAAGTATATCCGCAAGTTACTTGACTACTTTTACATAAATAACACTCAAGGCCGCCATCTTTGTCTGGTCCACCAAGCACTTGGGATGAATACATCCGATCTCCTGCAGCTCAAACATGGTCACCGAATGACGCTCGAAGGAATGAAACCGGTCATTTGCCAACTTCTCGTTGCCCTAGATTTTCTACACTCCGTGGCGCACATCATACATACAGGTAAGAGCTGCCTGTTCTGTCTAGACTATTCCGCAAATTTAATCCCAATAAAGATCTACGACTCGAGAATCTTCTCCTCCCTGCCCCTTCACCTGAGGTGCTGTCTGATTTCGAAGAGCAAATCTCCTCCAGGCCAGCTCCGAGGAAGGTTTTACAAGATCGAACGATCTATACGAGCTCACCTTTCCCTGCCGGAGATGGTCTTCCTCTTCTTGGCGACTTAGGCGCGGCCCGCTTTGCGGTAGAGGAACAGTGTGATGATATCATGCCGGACTACTATCGCGCCCCTGAAGTGATCCTCAAATCCAATTGGGATTATAAGGTGGATATTTGGAGTGTTGGAATGGTGGTGAGTAACCACCCCATTCTTTATTTGGCTCTCGCATGATACTTACCCATTTTGGAAGGCCTGGGACATTGTCAGCCCCAAAACGATCATCCAAGGCAAGATTGTAGACGACACCTGGGACGACGGAGCTCATATCGCAGAACTTGTCGCACTGCTCGGGCCCCCGTCACCCGAATTCGTGAAAAATGCGAACATGAGCTGGGTCTTCTGGGATGAATCAGGGGAGTGGAAAGATCTAGTGCCTATACCTGACCGGTCATTCGAGAAGCTAGCCGCCGATATCCAAGGTGAGGATGTCGGGGGGTTTCTGAGATGGTTGCGATTGGCCTTGCAGTGGAATCCAGAAGATCGACCGACCGCTGTAGAACTTCTAATGGACCCATGGTTGATGAAAGGACTTAATTTGCGAAAGAGGTCTTGAGAAATGATGTGTGTTCCAGATTTCATAGTCATTGCATGTATAGACATAGCCTCAATTAATATACATCACTCGTCATTTGTATGGTAAATTCCAGGACTGTGAATATGGTCGAGGTACCTTATGCAGTACACAGGATTTTAGCTCGATTTAGGTATGTCCGCTGAAGGCTAACACTGAACGTTTTCCAGCAACATATTTCAGCAGACTTTCCTTAGTGATTGAGGATGCTGTAAGTGAAGCCAGCCTGAAATAGCATGGCTTGTATATTCCGAATGACCAGCTCAACACAGTCTTTTTCTTCCTCCCCAATCTGTGTTTTCGCAGGCCAAATCACAATGCGCTATGACCACTGATCATATTTCTGATTCGAATCTTTCCACTTGTCACTTTTCACTATTGCTCACAAACTACAATACACGCTGGGTAGTAAAAATATGCGTTCGGATCTTCGAGCCCGTCGATAACTTGTGATTAAAAAGAAGGGGATAGAAAAGAAAAAAAAATCCTAAAGAATTCAAGACCTTCTGGCGGAGTGGAATCGTTGGAGACAATGCCAAGAACCTTGGAGTTGGTCGCGGGTGAGCGGAGATGAGGTTCGCTTGGCAAGCTGAAGTACCAAGTGAGTCAGACCAAGAATAAGCTTGAGGGGAAAACAATCCCCACATAGCATGAGCATTGACGGATTAACGCCTGATTTAGCTCCATTCAGGAGCACATTCCTCCTAACGCTTCTTATCAGCCCTAACGGGAAAGGCGTGCTGCTATCATCAACCATGGATCTACAATGCATCCACCATTAATGACCATAATTAAATCGACGGAAGATCCGAGCTAGTTAATTAATATTGATGACAACCTTACCTATTCCTGCTGATCCTTTCATATAACTTTCTAAGCAAAAGGTAATGTAATGGCCACAA
Organism: Aspergillus costaricaensis CBS 115574; assembly: GCF_003184835.1. Lineage (NCBI taxonomy): Eukaryota > Fungi > Ascomycota > Eurotiomycetes > Eurotiales > Aspergillaceae > Aspergillus > Aspergillus costaricensis. Next base: position 445,937 of record NW_020291811.1, read on the forward strand.
TTATGAAAGATTCTAGGGTGATAGCATTGACTAGCGTGTCCGCTAAAATACGGTCGGACCATAATGGTACACAAAAGTCCCAACCACCCGCCACGTTCGCATCCTCATTAAACACGTAAGCCTGATATTTTCATTACGCCTTCTAATAGAACTGTTAACATGCTGCAGGACCTGGAAGGGCTTGAAGCGTGCAGTGCGGCGACAGTTACCCAGGTGCTTGGCTGGACTAGTGAGAAAGTGAAGCGATTTCTGGAAGAGGTGCGCCGGGATGCGATGAAGAAAGAGGTGCGTTTGATGCATGATCTGCATTTAGCTCCTGTCTATTCTTCTTTGTCTTCTTTTACTTTTGGGGAGGCTGGAACTGGTCGGCGTCTATGTGTTGACTAAGATGCTGCAGCCAGGTCGTGTATGCGCAAGGCTATAGCATGCTTCGCTCTGGGGATTTTGGGAAGAAGTGGAACACAATTCCTTATTCTGAAGTGACCCCAACGATAATCTAGGGATGAGTAGGCGTTATGTCTGTTCTATGATTAGTCCGTTTATGCTAAACACAGTTATTGTTAGAAACTTTAGCACTGACACGGAATGGCCGTAAAGAAAATAATTGGAAAGTCCGCAGTGCTGCAATCGCGTGATCTTACTAGTGTATAGATTTTTAGTGACTGTAGGGATTTGGTGGGATCCATGTGGCATTTACTACTACATGATCGAATATATATATAATCTTGCTGCGCACGTCAAATGTTTTGTAACAACTTAAACAGGCTGAATTTGTTCTGATACTTTTCAAGCCACATGATGCTAGAGGATCCTATATATTTAGGGAGTATTTGAAACACTTGCACTTAATTAAATACCCCGTGGCTTGTAGTAGGCAGGGGAGTAGGAGAAGGTCTCAGAGAAGCAGAAGTTTCCACATCCTCATCCGGACCATCGTTTCCAGCAGGCTGGAAGATGCCATCGGTATTTTGGCAATGGCTCACATAATTCACTGTCACCTTGCAGCCATTAGATAACAGAGCGTGACCACATATCTTGCAACCACCACCGGAGGATTGCATGATATGGTCGTAGTGCCTAAAGTCAAAGTAAGTTCCAATTTATTATTCGGGATTAACATTGAAGAGGAAGTGACTCACGCTGCCAGCTCAGCCCCTGTCATTTCGCAGTTATCTCCCTCGACAAACACACCGCATCCAAATCCTGCGTTCATGCCGTCGGTATAACATGTTCCAGAGTTTGTGTCTTTCTTAGTGGTGCTGAAAATAAATTAGAGGGACATGAATTATTCTGGTGTGGATCATGATCTTACCCGTAGGTCACCGTGCCTAATAGGTCATCCTTTGCCTTGTCGCAGAAACTCCGTAGGTTCGAAAAGGTACCGCAGCGCGAAGATCCCTTACAGTTATAGCCTGTTTCCGACGCGAAGGCAGTAGTGGAGGTCGTCGTTGAGGTCGTCGAATGAGTCGTAGATGTACTCATGGTGCTGAACGTGCTGCTGGTGCTTGTCGACGAGTTAGTGTCATAAGCCATGGAATAGTAACTGCTAAGGTCGTCCAGTATCATTGTCCAGAGGGCGGGGTCTTCAGACACAGTTGAGTCCACTGCAGTAATCGTGCCCTCCGTCAGGCCATCTCCGGTTATTGTGCTGGTGATTGTGGAAGGATTCGCTGAGCATGCAGTGATAGTGGAGCATTGGCTGGTAACGGTAGTTATGGAGTATGTAGAGGCTGGAGTGACGAGAGTGCTGGAGATATACTCGGTACATCTGTCTGCCTCCCTTGAATCACAGTCAGTGTCCTCTGAATTGCACTTGTCTCCGTTGCATATGCCGTTCTTGCAGCCCGGACCACTGCAGCTAACTACACGGCATTTCGGACCTGTGCAGGTATGCGTTGAGGAAGAACAATCGACGCCGATACAACCCCAAGAGAGGCATTCAAAGCCAAAGCATGCCCCCTCAGCGTCACTTCCACTATGATCATCCCCACTATCGTCTCCATCATCTCCGCTGTCGTCACCACTATCATCTCCATCATCACCACTGTCATCCCCATCATCTCCGCTGTCGTCTCCGTCATCACCACTATCATCTCCGCTATCATCTCCGCTATCATTCTCATCGTCATAACCATTGCAATCAGTGCCAATACAGCCATGATCCTTACACTTGCTTCCAGTGCAGTGCCCATCCTTGCAGTCTCGCCCACTACATGCAGTAGGAGTGCAGTTCTCTCCCACGCACACCCGATGTTGACAATCAGAGCCAGTACAACCACGCTCAATACAGAGCCCCTGTCCTGTGCATTTTCCATTGACACATCCCGGGCCCGAGCACTTGTTTACCGATGGTGGGTCAGTATCCAAGGGATCGATAAATCCCGAAGAGCTATTTTTACCGCAATCCGTTAGGCAGGGTCCATCGCAAAAGTTGCTGCACTTGTGACCACAGTTGGCAGTACATGTCGGACCAGGAGGGCTGCCTTGATTGAAAGTGACATTCGGATATACTGTGCCCCCAGTCGACCACGGCCAAGGAGGGATGTGGATCACCCGCGTACCCAGTGGGGAGTGAGAAATGCCTGTTTCATTTAGTGGATTCGGGTCATCGATGACTGTCACGGGGGGTAGGTCGATGCTGGGGATTAAGGTTCCATGTGCAGAGGTTATGTGTGGATTGGTGATGTTCCAATTATAATAGCTGATGGTTCCGATCGTCACTGGGGGCACGGCGATGTTGGTGGGCATGATATAGCGGGTTGTTCCCGTGCTGACGCCAGTGGATGTACCCGAGGTGACGGTCGTCGTGGTATTCCAGACAACCTCCAAGCTTGTTGGGTATGACTCGGGCGAAATCACTGTCGGGCTGCCAAGGATATCCTGAGGAAATATAATGTCGACAGGGGCTATTGCAGTTACAGTTGGCGAGGTAAACACCTCCGGCCCCACATAGACGACACCAGTGCCATCACTTCCTCCTTCAGTATTGGCACCACCCATGCCGGTGTCGCTAGAAGACATTTCGTTCGGATTCTTGAGAGACCCAGGCCCACCCATATCGAGAGCCCAGCTGAATAAACCTCCTAGACATTTGCTATTGGCAAAGTCTGCCTTTTGCTTCAAAGTGCGAGCATTGTCAAATGAGACCCTGTTGCAATGTTACGGTCAGACCAAGCCACGCGGGTGAGTGATGCAGACAGAAATTACTCACCATTGATTTCCGCTCCATGTCATCCAGTTCACTCCAGATGTCTCATCATACTTAATATTGACTGAATAGTCTTGCATGATGCGATTGATCTCGTAGTCTGATAGGATTCCACTAGTCTGGGTGCACTCTCCAGCAACTCCCCCACCAGTGCTGTTGTTTGCAGTATTGAAGGGACACCCCGGAGTATTGCATGAAGGATCAGCCAACGTGAATGACCGTCCATAGAACCCCAGGCCGAGCAGAACTTTGCCAGGGTCAATTCCATTGCGCCACAAGAGATCAAGTCCAGAAGAGATCTCTGTGAATGAAGTTAGCTTGTTCAAGATCAGTATTACATTACTACATTCCTATAGGATACCCTACCGGTAAGGTTGGTGTGGGGGTTCACGTCAGAACTCGTCCACTTGCTTTTGCCGTCCCAAGTACCATGAATATCATATGACATGAAGTTGAAATAGTCAACGTAGGGCTCCATCCCCGTAACATTGAAGCCTTTCAGATACCCTTGTTGACTGTTAGCTGAAAGTACGTATATATCGCGATGACACGATAGATTATCTGTACTCACAGTAGGAAGATGGTATAGTGCAAGTAAGACCGTACTCTGTTCCCAAAGCGGCTCTCATTTCGGAGAGAAAAGTCACGAAGTTATCGGTATCGGTCGATGCGCCACCACGATCCTCGGCAGCGGGATATTCCCAGTCGATGTCAATTCCGTCAAACCCATACTCGGACATCATCGAGAGCGCTGAACTAATGAAAGCCTTGCGTGCCCCTGGAAATTGTACCATGTGGGAAAATACCTCTCCTCCCAGGTCCCATCCCCCGACAGAAATGTACGTTTTTAACGACGGCTTCTTCTTCTTGAGGGCAGTGAACCTTGACCAATATTCCTTATCCTTGTCATGGGTCGTGGTGATGGTAAAGTCAGACGTACTGATGCCGGCGAAAGAATAGTAGAGGTGCTATGTGTGGGTGATGCTTAGGTAAATGTCAAGACAGGATGGGCTGAATGAATGCGTACGGTCCACGGATCAACATTGATGTTTTCAGGCAAGACAACATCACAAGGGTGGGTTGGGTTCCAGCCTTCATAGTAGCCAATGTAGACGGCCTCGCTAGATGATGCAGAACATGTACTAACATGCGGTGTAATCAGTAGATGCCATGGTAATAGATTTGGCCAATACCTACGGTTCTTTGATGGCGTCGCAGCCATTCTGGCATCCGCTGCCGCAGAAGTCATCGGTGGTACCGCAAAAGCTATAGTGAGTCAGCAGAAGGCAAAACTTCTAGCAAGCGAGTGAGAATACCCATATTTGGAACAGCAGACATTAAGAGGACAACTTGCTCCAGGCGTTGCAGCATATTCTGGGATACATGTTAATGGACCCCAGGGGCACCTTCCAAAAAGCGCGACATACCTCCGCATTCAGCTACTGCATGGCAGTTGGAGATACAAACATCAACTCCACAAAAATCTTTTCCAAAGCCACAGGATCCATATTTTGAACAACACCCAGTGTCGCATGGACTAGTTGCTGAGCAGGAGCCTACGGCTGCTTGCACCGAAGGAAGCACACTCAAGGCGCTCAGGAACAGCCACCACGCGTTTGTTAGTCGTTGCATTGCAAAAGTCCGCACAGAGATTTAATCTGCTCTCTGGTCGGAGAAAGCTGACTATGGCTTGATCCCTATTATTTCGAGCGGCTTTTATACTAAGCTAAGACGACAATTTCTATTCATGGGTGTCCACTTTCATTGTCGCCGTTCACCTTTACGGGTGCAGTAAAGACACCAACTGAAAGCCGTGACCTAACCCATTTATTCAAGTATTTACTTTTTTGATTAATGTTCTCGATTTTGCGATATCGGACTGTCGACCATTCGATGTCCGATCACTTCGGCTAACGGTAACCGTCGGCCACCGACGGAAATTGGCTGCTTGGCATAAGCACTAAGCCCTAATGTATTAAGGGTCCGGGTCCTTCCGATTCTATTGAGGACCCTGAGCGAGCTAAGCTTCTAGTGTCAACTTCTGAGAGCGGGTGTACGCCAAATCATCACCAGGTGGGGCCACTAATTGAACGGTTCTTGTTTTCATCTCCACAAGGAGCTGTTAGCAATGCAACATAAGACTTTCAAGATAAGAGCACTTTGCAGGGGCACAGCCATTTTATCAATATGGCCAGAAAATGGCGCACCGGACCTTTCTCCGTACCTGACTCTTTTTTCAGCTTTAATCTATATCCTGTCTCCTCCTGACCCTGCGTCGGCATAGTCCACATTGATTCAATGGTTGGTTACCCCACCCCCAGTACTGCTCTTGCATTAGGAGTGAAACCTTCCCAATGAGATATGGTGGTACCTGTAAAATAATCCCTTCCTTCCATATTAGCGGATGTCCGTCTTCCGCGAGACATCAGGAGCAATATGCATGTTCTGGGCCTAGTGAGGGAGATGTGGAGACATATCGGAAATTTGATGCACTTGGGATCCGTAACAAACCGAGCACCTACCAGGAAGGCCGGAAGGCGAAAGGCGTACCCGGAAAAAGCGTACTTGAGATTCTCAGTAGTGTATCGCACTATGGGAATAGCAAGACCATGCCCCTCATACCATAGAAAGGGGGGCATCATCCGGTTCGTTTATCAAGCCAGCCTCCTTCCCTATCTGAGTGTAGATGTGACTTTTTTTAACAATTTTGTCGGTCATTAATCCAGTAGCTCATTCGGAAAGAAGACTATCCGCTCACTCAGACAAGCTTTCATTCTACTACGTTCGTTCGTCCATTTATTCGTTCATTATATCAAAGTAATTTTAGGGTTCACTACTACTATGTTTAAACGCGCTGCCACTGCAATGGGCCTTTTCTGGGCGCTGTTGTTTTGCCATTCCCTAGCCTTCCCATTTGAGCCGTTTCCTACAGATACTGATGTTGTCCCATCCGCCAATGTATCCGACCTCCTCCCGAGGCATCTGGTCAAAAGAGCATCACGGTATCCCAGAGTCAAGTATGGCCCCACCTGCAGTGCTGAGGAGCAGGCCTATATAGATAATGAGTTAGATGAGCTCCAGCCAGTGGTACGGATATTACATGTCTTTCCCCCTCGGTGCAATGATAGACTACTCACCGCTGGCAGATGATCCGTGTCATGCGTCAACTCCGAGATATCCGAGCAGTTATTAGAGAAAAAGAACAGCCAGCCAACTGGGGAACTCGATTCGCTGATAATGACCGGATCTTAACCTCCTGGGCTTCAATGATGGGAAGAACTAGATTTAATTATGAGGTTGAATTGAAAGAAAATCAAGATAACCTGGCTTCATGGACGACGACTTCACGGAATATGCAATTCATGATAAGTCAGTTGATCTCACGACCCTCCAAACATCGCGCCCTGAAGGAGAAAGTCTGACCATTGGAGGTTCCATGATAGGTGTCTACAGCCGTATCTACAACGCCTTACGGGATAGAACGCTGTCCCTTACCATCCACTGTGGTGATAAATTCTATGTCTTTGATAAAGACGTCAGTACCAAGAACACCCGTTAGCGTTCCCCCTTCAGTGCCACATTTCCCTTTCCCTGCCTGACGTACAAATCCAAACCAGGTGTATATCGAGATACCAGATCGACAGAGTCCCAGCCTTATATGATATTGCCGGAGCCCGGAAGACTATGCCACGAGAATGGGGGTGGCAACGGATGGCAGATGTGGAACAAGCTCACTGTAGAAGACGAAATTTGCATCTGCCCGAGGGTTTTCGACAATGCAAAGACGTCGCAGACTCTGAGCAGTTTGGACAATACTGTTGACAGCCTTAAAGGGCGACATGTCGATTATATCAAGAAATTCACCGCAGCAGGCAGTTTACTACACGAGCTATCCCATTGCCGTGGCATCCTTGGGGACGACCAGACCAGTAAGCTGTCCCGGTTCTCACGAGAAAAAGGTTTTTTTTTTTTTTTTCCCGGATAACTAACCGGGAGGATAAAATCTCAGAGGACCTAAGGCTTCGACCTTTCCCACTAGGTCCGTTCATCGATGGGTATCAACGAAACGGCGTCTGGGCCGTGTCAAAAATTGATCCAGCTGGGGCTCATCGCAACGCAGGTAATACAGTCTCCGCCCAACCACCGTTATCTATGTAAGGATTCCCGGACTTTGCTGACAGCTGGGCCAGACAGTATCACGTATTTCGCCCTAGCCATGTATTACTCCGCCTGTAACTGGTCGCGGGGAATTTGCGGGGAAAAACCCTTTTGGGACTTTTGGAGTCAAGATAAACAAGAGTATATGGATATAGATTATTCTACGTGAAGTAGTCGGGTTAATCGTGTCGTTAACTACTTAGTTAGCTGGTCAGGGCCACATAGCCCGGCTGGGTAAATATATTCTGTGCTAGTTAGTTCACTAGGGAGCTATCTACGTACTAGTTAGTTAGTGGATTAGTGGGCAGCAACTAGTCCATCGGTCGGGCGCTTCTTTAAATGACTGTTGGCCCTTCCTCACCATCCGCCACCCCAGTTTCTTGCAAAACAACTTGTTACTACGATGGCGTCCCTTAGCAACCTCCCTTTAGAACTTTTACGCTGGGTGGCTGAATACCTAACCACTCAACGCGATATCAGTCATCTGATGCAGACGAATACGCGCCTGTATCACGCGATGCACCCTATTCTCTGCGAATACAATGTTCAACATGATGAGAGCTCCGCCTTACCTTGGGCTGCCCAAAAGGGAGAGACTCGCTTGGTGACCAAGCTCCTCACTGCCGGGGCCAACATTTCTGCCTATTCTCCCTCTCCCCGGTATGTGGAAAGGAAGGTTCACAACAGTAGGGACATCGATCCGTGGGCCAAGAATAATTCTTTGTTATACGCAGCCCAGGGGGGCCACACCGCAATCCTCAAAACACTTCTTGGGGAGACCCGGTCGGGCCAAACGGCATCGCCGGCACAGTTGCGGTCGGTCCTGCATTGGGCGCTGCGCCAGCACGATGAACAGCTAGTCGAGCTAATGTTTGCTCACAAGGCCCCCTTGGATCCTGCAACAGAATCAAGCGGCGCCCCATCTGCCCTCGGAGTCGCCGTGGCCGCCAGCTACAGCGCCATCCTCCCCCGACTTCTGGCTCTTGGCGCACGTCCGGGGCCTCGTGAGTGCCCGTGCCCAACCGAGCGGGCCATTTTCACCAAGCAGCCGGAAGTTATACGGCTGCTGCTAGATCATGGCCTTGGCCTATACGGTGATGATGCGGTGTGTCACCTTGCCCATGAAGACGATCGCGATACGCTTCGGCTCTTGCTGGCATACGGCATGGATCTGGTGAATTACGGTTCGGCAGCCCTATTCACAGCTATTCGAGACGGCCACTACGAAATGACTGAATTGCTGATCGATAATGGGGCCATCAAGGATGTATGTTGTGAGCTGTATCCGCCGTCTGGTCTCTTTCTCGGTACTGCGTATAGCGCGGTTGCTATGGCTATATTGTATGAGCGGCTTGACATCCTGAGGCTCCTCCTCGACAAAGGCTTCCTTCCCGGCCCACGAGACTTGGAACTTGCCACTGAAAGGAGTTTTACCGAGGCTGTGTCGCTTTTGGCACCTTTCGCAGAACGCGACCTACATGACGGAAACGTTATCAACATGTGGCACGCCTTTGGATGGGACCCTAATAATCCCAGGCCCCGGGATGGATCCATGTGGGATATTAAATCTCGCAGTCAGGGAATTATTGATACTTCTGGAACTAGAGAGCCAGAGCCGGAGAGCTTGTGGGCTACAGCTGTATCTAATGATGATTACAACGACTCTGACGGTGACTACGATTCGGAACTCGAACGAGAGTATTGGAGAAACAGCGAGTATGGTAGAATCTACGTGTCCTACTAACCGCAAGATAACTCAGCAGCAAGGGCAAGGAGGGTTCAATTCTATGTATACACACCTTAGCTAGATTCTCATAATGGTTGATGAGAAGTAGAGAAATTTTGTAGAAAGGCCACATAATGGGGAAAGATCTAGTGATTACCTGATTAATTTTTAAGGAATAAAGGTAGATAATTTCTTGGTGCTAAGCCCCCTATTGAAGTGCTTACTTCGGAAAACTTATAGTATCGTATGATTATTGAGCCCTATCCGTAGATGAAGGACACGGTGGCCACGGGGTAGATTCGGCTCTGCGGGAGCTGCCGGAAAGCCGAGCAAGGTAGCGAGGTAGTAGCACTAAGCGAACTAATGCAGGTAATGCAGGTGGGCAATATGTAGCAATCAAACACTTTTCCAGGTTATCTTGATAATTGTCAGCCACAGAGAGCCGGAATCGGAGTAAGACTGAGATATATATGTAACACCGCTAGCCATGGCCCCTAGGTCTATAATTCGGTTCCCCTTCCTACTCTTACAAACGAAGGACAAGTAATCGAGTAGCTTCAATTGTTTGGACAGAATGATTTCCACTCCTTTTTTCACCCTCGCCATATTCGCATCCGTCCATGGTTTTGCCATCAACAAGAGATTTGACAATGGTGACTTCCCAACTGGTAATACTGACCCCAATGTGGCCAGTGCATGTACATACTGGGCGAATTCTATTGCCTCAACAGATACTTGTGCGGACCTTGAGAGCTACTATGGAATCACGGCTACACAGCTAACTTTCTGGGTAAGATGAGCTCCTTCCTATCATGAAGATGGCCAAGGCTAATGGATTACAGAACCCTTCTCTCTCAATCACTAACTGTGCCCTCAAAGAAGGCTGGAGCTACTGTGTTAGTGCACCAGCTATATCAACCACACCCTCGTTCACCAGCACTATGTCTACAACATCTTCCACGCTCCTGCCTACTACCACGGCGACATCTGCGTCAGACATAACCACCAGTGCGAGTAGCCCTTCCCCGACTCAAAGCGGCCTGAGCTCGAGCTGTGATGCATTCTATTACGTCAAAACGGGCGATTCTTGCTGGGCAATTGTCAACTCGTACGGCAATTTTACGCTCAACCAGTTTTACTCCTGGAACTCGTAAGAGCGTACCACTTGATTGAGACTTTTTTCAATAGCTAAAACGATGCACAGGGCCGTCAAGTCCGACTGCTCCGGCCTACAGCCAGACTATTACGTCTGTATCGGTGTCACTGGGTCCACCACTGTGGCGTCGCAGACTACACTTCCTGCTACCAATACTGCTTCAGCGGTTACTACTACTGGGTCTTACCTACCCGAGCAGACGGGAATCGCATCAAACTGTATAATCCCCTTCCATCATCATCGCCGCCCGACTTCAACTAATTCACGGCAGGCAATAAACACTACTATGTTAAACACGGCGATACTTGCTCTGACATTGCTATCAATTACGACATCAGCCTAAGCGATTTCTACTCCTGGAATCCAGCTGTAGGAACAACGTGTAGTAACCTGGAAGCTGACTACTGGGTATGCGTCGGTATATCTGGTGAGTATACTCCCCACCCTGGTAGCCTGCTCTCTGCAAGGCAAACTAATTAACTTCAGGTGGTACCTCCGCAACCACCACAACACCTACCTCCACATCCACATCAACAGCTAGCAGTACCACACCCACCAGCAGCGCTCCATATCCCACCCAGTCGGGCCTAGTAGATGACTGTTCCACCTACTACCAAGCCAAATCCGGAGACAGCTGCTGGTCTATCGTCAACAATGAATACACCTACCTGACGACCTCCCTCTTCGAAGAATGGAATCCCGCCGTCGGATCAGACTGTAGCAACCTGCAACCTAGTTACTATTACTGTGTTGCCACGCAGAAGCAGGCGCCAATGCCCGACACGATCGATACCTGTGAGAAGTGGCATTTGGTAGCTGAAGGGGACAATTGTTGGTCGATTGAGCAGGACGCAGGTATTACTGCGGATCAGTTTAATACGTGGAATCCGTACGTGGGTTCATCGTGTGCGAACCTGTGGTTGGGGTATTGGGTTTGTGTGGGTGTTTAATTGAGCTGGTAATTACGAGGGTGGGAAGCTTTAGGAAAGGTACCTCAGGTACCAGTAGCCCTCAGTAAATACAATTTAGGTTCCGGCAAAGTTAGGGAATCCGTGGTTGTGATTATATTGGCTTTCGTGCAAGGCGGCCGATCAAAGCAGAGATAAGGGCGACATCCACGAGTTGCCCATGGCTTGGCACAAAAATGCAATAGTTTGAACGATCTACTTAGGTCCCCGACATATTATAAAGAGCCCAGAAAAGGTTTTAAAACATGCAACAGTATTAGTATGACTATACTCACCGAAGATTCCTAATAAATATCTAGTCATTTTTACTCGTGCTTCAGGGTCTTCTTCAGTAGTCTGTATATTTGTGATAGGCTAACCTAGGTATTGTGCACGGGGTCATATGCTAAGATAATTATAAGAGTCATAAAATTATAAATAATAATTATATTTTCCTGGAAGGCTTGATTTATAGCTAATATAATTATAGAATGTTCTGCACAGGAGCCTGCAGTATATTACTGTATTTATTCTTGAGACTAGACAGAGAATATCTCAGTAAGAACATTTATCTTTATTCATGACTCATATTTCACTTATCACAGCGGTGCTAACAAGAACAAGTGGGTCTCCTTCTTGCGGGCCTAGTGATGCGAATGTCTAATGGTTACGAAGCGACTTCCAGCTGAACTGCAGGACCCGATGTGGGCCAAAAGCCATAAATCTTATTAGGCAAAGGTCCTCTGCTGGGTGGAGCGAGTGGGTCGCTTATTTCGTGATATAAAGTACGCAGCCTCGAGCATGGTTTAAGTTGGTAAAGGATGTTATATGTGCTGCTCAATAGACAAAATAAGAACGGTACATTTGTGACCAAAAGATTGCGTAAAATTGGCCGATTCAACAAGTCAGGAAACCGTGAACACCTCGATTTAAAATCCGTAAAGCGGCAGATTCATGCTTTTTTCACCAGCTCTCGTTTGGTTCAACCGGCTTGACATTTGGAAAGTCTATGTTTGGTAAGCCGTCTACGCATGCAGCCGTGAATTTTTCAAACACCGTAGGACCAATCTCGGCTGTTGCTTCTCGAAGCTCTCCTCCGAAATTGTACGAGCCCTCTGGCTGCTCGAACACAATGACCTCTTTCGTTGCCAATCAGTTGATAGGCTCATATGTAGCCCTCCCACTTCTGGCCTGTAAATAGCATATATTAGCATCTCCAACTGAGTAATATTTGGATGCTCCATTAAGCATGGGTCTTCCGCCATATCAACCATTCCATTGAATGTAATCCGATAACCGGCGAGGGCACTTATTTCCAACCCCTTGTTGTCCTTGTCGAGCAACGAATTTCGCCAAGTCACATAAGTGTAAGAACGTAAATCGCGCATTTCTGTCCCCGGGTATCCTCACTCATCGATTCCCGAAATCAAGAACCTTCGTCATTAGCGGTATAAGAGTTTTGGCGCGCGGAGGGTTGAACATATTCAAGATCCAGCCACAGACGAAGCGCGTGAAGTAGAGGTGAGAACTCCGCAAAGGGTTGGCACATATTAAAGGCCAACAAGCTTTAGAAATATAAATGCAGTGTGAAGCTTCGATTTGCCAAGTATCTTCGACCGGTCATGTGAAGGACTTTCTGTGGATTCTGTATGGATTAAACAGCTTTGAACCAAGGATTCAACGTGGCAACATCTATAAAATCATGATTCTGACTTCCGCCAGTTCATGTTCGGCGGAACATCGCTTGAGCGGGGGATTCAGGCTATTGGCTATCCAGGGCTGATGGCCAATTAAGGAGCAAAATTGCATCATATATGACATTCAGGAAGATTGAGGGCATTCTCATACGAAAGTGCGCAACGATAGATTTCACAGAAGGTAATTGATACAGAATTGGCATAAACACTTTAGTCCAGACCCTGTGGTACAGATACCTGATGCCCTACCGATGCTATGTTTTACGCTACGCGTCCCTCTTCGAATAGTGGCATTGCAATGACTTGGGGTAGTGAGATTTCAACAAACACTTCAAGGAAGTTCGAAGGCATAAAACATACAACAGAAGGTGCGATGGGTGTCTCACAATTAGCTTGCCCTGCTTTTACGCGAACATACGGAGTATAAAAGTGATTGGGTGGCCAGGTGGCGCGATAGCAGTCACTTCAGATGATACTTCTACGGGCATCTGACAAGAGGTTCCTCTAATTTATATGTAGTATACATTGTTTACTAGTAGACACAGCTACTATAACCACATTGGAGGAGATACGGCACAACGCAGTCGACAACGAAATACCTTTCGACGTAATGCTTCATCTTGAGGGACGCCATGTTTGGCGCGATTCAAAGGCTTCAGCGAGGTGTAGGCAAGTTAGTATTGGCCGGCCTGAGAAGAGTGTGCCTGGACATACTGCGCTGCGGACAATCGCGGTTCGGACGGCTCTAAGGTCGGTACTTAGCGGTGCGTGGACATACGTGCACGGGGGAATGGCGGAACCCTAGCAGATAGACGGCCAAGAGCAGCGTAAACTGCAGCCAATTTCGGCGGCCCATGTGCCGACATCTGGTTTGACGTAGTTATCTTTACCACCCGTGAACATGATATAATTGAGCTGTTGTACTTAGTGACGATGGTGAGTACTGTGGTGTCTACTGTTTGGTATTGCTCTCAAAGAACCCCAGTTTACTGAAGAATCACCCTGTATCTTAGTGGAAGCAATATCTTCCTATCACCGTAATTCAATATAAGATAAGAGAATTTGTAAATAGTGTAGGTAGCAGAAGCTTCAGGAGCTCACAAGTCCAATCTTGTGATTCAATTCTACTCTGTTATTACTTCTCTTCACGGATTCCAGGGCGTGTTTGGTATGCATCCGGAGGCTTCGCCTAATCCCGTCACCCTCTTATAGCCTGTAGGTATGCTTTGCGCATTCTTCCCTGAGTTGCCAGGTCTTTTCCGGAGAATCAGTCTTTGGTTGTAGATGCATATAATAATCCAATCGATCATAGTGGAGAGATAATATATTGTGAATGGCTTCGGTCAGTCATGCAAGCTAGAACCCATTAGAAAATACTGTCCCCTGTTCTGTAGAGGCTGCCTATTGACCAATTCATGCTCGTCATCGACACAAGCCGCTCCCCACTTTTTGCATTCCACACAGAGATCGAAATCTCCATCATTGCAAATTGTACAGTTTAGGGCAGCTTCGCGCGGAGTGCGTGCTCCACAAACATCGCAACACACGCCGCGGTCAGAATTATCCACCATCATGATAAACGCATCCCTGATTCCTGAGCACCATGGGTCCTCAAATCTTAGCTCCGTGTGGATATCTACTGTCCCAGGAGGTGTGTCGTAGAGACTATTTCCCTCTCTTTGTTGAAAAATCACCAGTTTTCCATCACTGGAGATCTCTTTTCCATTGACCCTCACCATAGACCTATACCGCTGAGGATCCAAGAGCAGTAGAAACCACGGTTTTTCCCTCGAAATAGCCTCTTTTATGGCCGTGCGACCGAAGCTATCGGTTGCCTCGCGATCAAGACTCGGATCTTCAAGCAACGCACTCGCAAACTCGAGCATATCTCGCACGACAGCCCCCATCAATGGAGTCCTACCATAGCGATCTTTCACGTTAGGATTGCACCCCCGCTCCAAGCAGCGACTCCACTACTTCACGATCTATCAATAATGATATAAGTGGGCGCCCTTTCCCATCCACGATGTTGGGATCTGCACCGCGCTGAAGCAATACTTCTACCACCGCTGATATGTCTCCGACCCCAAAATTGGGCCATGATCCCGAGCCTCTGCCCCTGCTGATCTTCTGCGAAAGAGATTCTCCGTGGGGTTTCAAAGCCCAAAGATAGGGGATTGAGAAGGGTTATCCGACTGATTGGGATTTGCGCCCTTGTCAAGTAGTATTTTCACAATAGCCTCGTATCCTTTCCCAGCTGCCCAGCAGATTGGCTTTTCACCAAACTGGTCTTGTGGATCCGCCTGAGTTTTGTAATCAAGCAGTAACTCTACCATGCTATCGTTCCCGTCACCGGCGGCATAGAATAAGGGCGTTGTATCTCCAAAGCAGTTTGCAGTGTTCCGAGCCTCCAGATCTTTCAGCGGCACTGAGACGACTTTGTCCCTGTACCGTAATGGCTCAACATATCCTGCCTCGGTGGTGTTAGGATTCGCACCTGGTTCAAGTAAAGCGCGTGCAATATTGAGCTCTCGTCGCTGGACCGCATCAAACGACGGCGTGCCACCATGTTTGTCTTTGACATCAATCTTCATTCCCTCTTTTGTCAGTAGATTCACGAAACCCAGGTCTCCACAAAACACAGCAAGGTGAAGGGCAGATTGAGCCTTGCTAGTGAGCAGAGTTGCCTTTGCTCCGTGGTGTAAGAGGAAGCGTGCAGTCTCAACTTCTTTGTTAGACATTGCAAATAGTATCGTCGTACTTTTTGTTTCTGGAGAGACTGAATGCTCCACCACCAGGAATTCCAATATATCCTTCTTTCCTGATTTTGCTGCCACAATCACGAGTGCTGGGATATCTGCACGTTCCCTAAATGTGATGGGTCCCTCTTTTAGCATCATCTCTAGCATATTGCGGTGTCCCAAGCAAATGGCCTGTTCAAGGATTATCTGCACCTGCCTTGGAGAAAGGTTGACCTGTGTCCCCTTCTTCAAAAAGGCCTTAATCAAGTCAGAGTATCCTCCTTTGACCGCGTAAAACAACGGCGCCAGAAGCTGATTTTCTGAGGGAGAACTTTTACTGTCCAAAGAACGCTGAGGGTTAGCATCGGCATCGGCATCAAGAAGAAGTGATATGACCCTGCTATTTTCTGCAACGTCCCAGTCTTCACGTCGTGGGGAATAAGGGCATAAACCCTTTGCAGCGCATAGCAGTGGTGTCTTCATATCGATATTTTTTGGGTCTGGATCAACGTTGTTTTCCAACATGAGCTTGACAATTGAAATCCGCCCGAATCGAGCTGCAGAGAAGAGGGCTGTCTCCTGGCCCAGATTTCGATGCTGAATATCTGCTCCTTTCGCCAAGAGGGCTTGTACTGCATATTCCTTACCACTCTCAGCAGCGTAAAAGAGCGGCGTGTTGCCCTTATCATCTGTTTTATCGACATCCAGGCCCATGTCGATCAATTCGTCGATGACTGAACAGTTTCCATTTCTTGCCACAGGGAACAAAGGGCTTTGCATGTACTTGTTCTCGATTCTCGGGTCTGCCTTGAAGCGTCGAAGGCGCTTCAGAATTTCCGTGTCAGTTTGTCCTGCTGCGAGAAAGAGAGGAGACTCGTGTTCTTTATTCAAAGAATTCGGGTCTGCCCCATGCTCCAATAATGCAACGACCATCTGTACATTGCTTTTCCTGGTGGCATGGAAGAGAGCAACCTCTGCATTTCTATCTATAAGATTCGGATCTGCACCACATCTGAGTAGATGCAGTGCAGCTTCGTTGAAGTCATGCATGATCGCATACGCCAGCGGGCTATCTAGACCGCTATCTTGAGCATTCAAATACGCACCAGCATTTATGAGCGCCCTGACTATATTGACAGAACCTCCCTTGGCAGCATAGTGGAGAGGCGTAAACCTTGAACTACCCGTGATATTGACTCGAACGCCTCTTCGAAGTAACTCATTGACTATGTCTTCGTCGCCAGATACCGCTGCGTCGCAAAGAAGTGTGTCTCCCAATTCATCTTGCACGTCGGGATCAGCGCCTTGTGATAATAGAAATTGTACTGCCTCAATCTTTCCAGACCTGAATTCATGCGCGAGAGATGTCTGGCTATCGTTATCGCATGAGCAGAGATTGTCAATCCTTACTCCCAGGTCAATCAAAAATTGCATTAAGTCGATGTCTCCAGTCTCCGCTGCACCAAAAAGTGCCGAACACCCCGAGTCATCTTTGGCATGTGGGTTGGCACCATGCTGAATCAGAAGCCGAGCTATTTCCCCGTGGCCTCGAAAGGCTGCGATCAATAGTGGTGTTCGGCCATACTGGTCTGCAGGATCTGGAAAGCTTGAACGGGAATCCAAAAGAAGTTTCACGACTTCAAGGTGACCATATTTAGCAGCGTATGCAGGTGGTGTCATGCCATCAGAGTCTCTGGCATTCATATCGTTGCCTGAGCTGATATATTTAGCTATCATTGGAGCTAGGCCACCGTACGCAACAAGATGAATCTTGGTCAGCCGGCGTGGAATGAAATCCAACCAATTTGCAAACTGCGGCTCCTCATCACCATGAACGGAATGCGCCAGCATTGCCTGACCAGCTGCATACACATTGTATTCCTTTTCTAAGAACTGAAAAAAAAAAGAATTTTAATGTGTCTTCAGAGCTAGAGCTATCCAAGGCCGCTGATGCATGAGTTGCCCAATTTTGAGCAGAATAATGATGGACGGGGTATTGTTTTTGTCGAAGCGTGTATTGCTCTGGTCTAGAAGAGCGTCCAGAGGAGAAACAACCGAAAGAAAGATATGTTATACATGTCTTCGCAATTTTCATTTCTGCTTCCTGAAGTATGGGATGTCCAACCAGGGACTGCTTTGTGGTGTAATGAACCAAGCGAATGATACCGGTATATACATCATACTCTACCAATCCAGCACACAATGACCCAAGTGTTTTGAGATGCGGTAGAAAGTCTTCATCCAAGTTAGAGTGCTCTGGTCTCGAGGCGAGTGCATGTTGAAGTTCTTTAGCATATAGTGCTCTTTTGCTGTAGGCTAACCATGAGAGGATTTCTATGACCAACTCGTATCCGTCCCCGACCCCCCGATCAGCTTCAATCTTGGCAATAGTCCGATCATAGGTCACCGTCAATTTATTGGCACCCTGTGGCAAATTATTTAAAGCCCTCCTAAGGCTTGCTTTGGTAATTCGCGGCATCAGATCGTCCATGTGCAGTCTAGCAAGTAAGAACCTAAGAATTCCAATCCCATTAAGCTGACCCATCCGCGAGTTGTCTCCCGAAATCATAGACAACGACACCTCTACTTTCCTTACTGGAGCTGACCACGACATCACCCAAATGAATATCAGGACTGTCGCCGACGCCTGGAATGCCGGCTCCAATGCCAACAAGAAGTCCACGGATCTTTGGGAAAGTGAAAAGCATTTCCTTTGCACAAATAGCAGCAGAGGCGGCACCCAGTTGATCAAGGGGCAGACAAGCAACAACAACTTTGAATTTACCGATAGACCCCAGCAAGTACGAATTACTGTCAGCTTTGGATGGTGGCATTTGCGGATTGCCGTGCTCCTCGTCAAGCATTCCTTTCGCCGCGGCGAACTCCACTGGCAGCGCACATATCCATCCCACAGTATACTCTTCGTTCGAATAAGGGGACTGATCTTCATTGGCCATGATCTGTGAGGGAGCAGTAATAAGAATAGAACCAGATTGTTGCAGTAAAGTATAGCAAGCAGGGCGCATAGGCGTGTTCAAAGACTTTGGGGGTAGAAACGAAGTTTGCGGGCTTATGTAGAAAGCCCCAGGAAGACTTCTTCACTAAAGAACAAGGCTTCAGCCGCAAACCCCAATTTCTTGCGGTGTGGTTCACTATCAATTATATTGGGTGTTTTCGGGCAAAGCGACGCTAGTGCTGCTACCTACTAAGATCGCAGCCTTGCAAAAAGCGGGATACTTCGGAAACATGGACTGGGTTAGCATTCAAGGCTAGCTTCCAAGTCATCGATAATTTCACTTGCTAAAGTCTTACATGTACTTCAACATGTCTAAGCCGGATGAAGTAAAGAAGGGCTCTGCTGTGAACCGCCACCAAATAACATCTTGCATTGCTTTGGGGGGCCTCGAAACAAAGATAAGCCTCGTTGCAGCTCATGTAATATGAAGAAAAAGTAACACCAAAAGGGTAGACAAGGCTACGCGTGAGATATGTGTTATCCCTGTAGTATTATTGGTTGATTCGGTTGTGATTTCCTGAGAAACTGCAGGCGGTCACCTGGCCGCTGACGTACACTGGCAGGGATCTAGGGAGTAATATCCCTAGCCATACTTGCCCGTAATGAGGGATATTTCTCCCACTGCAAGTTCTGTGCCTATAGATGGAAGCTCCGGGAACAAACAGTTGAGCAGCGATTATCGAATCCTAACCAAAATGTGAACATTGGAGCAAAGTAGCCGCGGATAAACGACCAATCCTCCCAAAAAAGCGAGCTTCATAACTAACAGTATGGAGACACAACAGCAACCAGCATACTGCATACACTGCATGCTCGCAGTCTTCAGCTACTTATTTATCAGTCTATTTTTATAATTTAGTTCAAAAGATAGTAAATCTTATGCATAGATTGATGTTAGTAAATATTCGAATAAGTAACCATGTTAAATAGATAGTATTAGTCTACCGTGTAAGACTACCCAATTCACAGTCTTATTTAAGACTAGTAATATTATTTTTATATTACTTTTTGTTCTGTTAACGTATGTTTACTTAGTATTTATGATTATAATATTATTGACCAAATGTTATTTCAATCTTATTTCCTATTCCATATTATTCCAGTACCTATTATAACTCATTTTGCTATTTCTCTAATGAATAATTTTTAAAAAAAGAAGCTCTAACTTCTCGGGCCCAACCTTATTCCTTGATATTTCCAGAGTGATTACATGTCTATCTATAATACATCTGGAAAGCCTGCCGCTTGTTGTCGAAACAGCTTAGGCAAATACTGTACATGAAAAACCTTTCATTTTAGACAGTAATGATGACCGGGTGTGGAAGAACCTCTCCAACCGAGACGAAACCTCGACAATATCTTCCCAGCCTTGTGCTCTATCATCCCCAGTCAAAGACATTTCGAAAACGTACCGGTATCTTCTTAACCCCTCCACTAGGCCCAAGGTCGCGATAATCTTCAAGCGTGGAGTGGAAAATATACAAGCCCAGGGGTCTTCGCGTATTGTGGACGGGATTCTAGAAGCCATCAAGAGCTATGGCAGTTTTCGACCACCAACCACAACCGCTCTTACCCCCTGCTCCCCCCGCTCTACTAATAACAACCCACCCCATCCGCATCCCAGGCCACTGCAAACTATCCCAAGGCACCCACCCACCCTGTCTAGGTCACCGATTGAGAATTGAATAACCCCGAAATCCGTAATCTTATATTTCTGGGTACACGATCCAGCACGAACTAAACCAGTTCTTCCGTCGAGAAGACGATCACATCGGATTCTACACCTTCTTCCAGCTCGATCGGACGAGCGCGCAACTCCATCCAACCGTATATTCATCGTCGGCATAGGGAGACATTTGGTGAGCTTCCATAATTTTGGAAAATGAGCAAACAAAGTATACATGTGGCTTTTTATGCATTCAGCAACGAGCTTGGGGAAAGGATATCGGTGGATGACATTTGTATTCATTAAGGAATATATACACAATATACTATACACACACATATTAGTTAAGCGAGACCCTCATTCTATAGTAAGTGGTCCGCGTCACTACCTTAAGGCATCAATACACAATCTAGACTCTCTAGTAAATAAACTGTCGGAACGCTAACCGCTAGACCAAAAACGATATATCGCGCCTAGTCAGACTAGCGACGGAGAGATTACTGTCCCAACATAAACTACCTGCGTTCAGACCACATTGGAATGTTTGCGGCGACAGCAAAGATGCTCGTAAATCAAGCCCTCAGTGGTCGGCCGTCGGACACTAAGACACTAGGATGATTGGCACAGAGCACGCTTATGCATGCTGCCAAGGCACACTCACATCCGGGCGGACAAGGCTGAATGTAAGACAATTTGCCAGGCTTCCACCACTAAAGCCCTGCTGCCTAAATTCGCGGGGTAGGTCAAGGGGTTTGGGACAGCGCACGATCAATATCGACATTCCGAAGGCGCGATGAGTCTCTCTTGTTGCTTGTGATTGCAGTCCAAACAAACCCCGAAGACTGGCGCATGTCACACCAGTCCATCCTGTCGGGCTTCAAAGGGACAAAATGGGTAGCAAAAAGAATGAGGCTCAAAATACTTTTCATTAGAGCACTTCATAAAATACTGCATATAAGTCACCTCCGGCAAATGCACCAATATTG
Organism: Aspergillus costaricaensis CBS 115574; assembly: GCF_003184835.1. NCBI lineage: Eukaryota > Fungi > Ascomycota > Eurotiomycetes > Eurotiales > Aspergillaceae > Aspergillus > Aspergillus costaricensis. The sequence goes on from NW_020291811.1 coordinate 467,238, forward strand.
CATGGCATCCTCCTCATTTGTCATTCCTTGAATCAAACCTTCCTATGAACTTCAAAATGCTGAGTAGCTCAACGAGTAAGTCAGGTTTTATTGGAGTTTATGCAAAATGAAGCTCACTGAGTATATTCTCTTCAGTCCAAAACGTCTCTCCAGGCTCTCTTTGCGATATATTTAACCTCTATCAAACAAAGCCAGATAGTAGGGGTCGCGCATCGTGGACTAAAGAACTCCCTGAAAATCTGGTCGAACCGGCCGAGGGCGCTGAATCAAGCTCTTTCGCGATCATTGTGAGAAACATCAAATGTTACGATGGTCGCAAGAGTCTTACAATTCATTCAATTGTACTGCAAAGTGAACCGCTCAAGAAGTTTCTCACTCCTGTAATGGCGGGATATCCAGGACTTACGATGAGCCTGGACCGAATCGAGTTCAGCAAGCCATTCAAACCTTTCGTTCATCGCTGGGAACAATTCACAGCCGCTCGAGAGAGTGAACAAGATTCGACGACCAAGGCACATGTCGACCTGCTGTATGGGATTCTAGAAAGCGAACTACATGATACTATCTCCAGGAGGTCCGATCTTATCTCAAACGGTGTCGTGACTCACGCCTTGCTTTGGACCCTTTTCCAGCCAGGTGACATCGTTTTTAGTGTCTTGGATAATCGACCCCGTGCTTTTATTTGTGGAACAGGTGATATGGATTCTCGAAGCGGTACGTTTGTACTGAACGGGAAGTACATCGACTTTGATGGTGACAAATTTGGGTTTTCAACCCATGAGTTCCAACTGGAGGCATTCGAAGGAACATGCCCTATCACGGATTTGTCTGTAGCACCCCTAGCATATCACAAAAACAGGGATACGATTGAGAAAGAATTATTATTGCGTGGAAGCCTCTGGGAGAGCCTGAGAGGATACCATTACAAGCAATATGATGGAGTCGGCAAGGGATACCTTTTCGGTCGTGAGGTAAAACTCAACATCACAAGTCGCATCGTAATTGACACGGCGGCATATATCACGTTTAACCCTGACGAAGAATTTCATTTTTCAAATACCATCGCGGCAGAGCTTTCCGAGGTTCAAAGGATGATAGCCACACCAATGTTGCGTGGTTATGCTCTCAAAGACAAGAAATGGCTCGAGTTCTTTGTCGACAATGTCACAGACATTACCTGGAACGCGCAAGCGTTTCAATCCTTGGTCCTGCCAGACAATCAGCAACATTTAAAGAAACTCATCCTTGCCGTGGCCAAGTCGAAGTCGAATGGCCTTGAAGTTTTTGATGATGTCGTCCAGGGCAAAGGACGTGGCGTTATTATGCTTCTCCGTGGTCCGCCCGGAGTGGGCAAAACTTTGACGGCTGAGGGTGTTGCAGAGGTCATGAAAGTACCTCTATACGTTTTGAGTGCGGCAGACCTTGGTACAAGTCCTTCAAGAGTTGAAGAAAGATTGAAGGACGTTCTCTCTATTGTTCCCAAATGGGGAGCTGTCCTTCTTCTTGACGAGGCAGATGTTTTTATGGAGGCCCGCAATTCAACTGATCTCGCGAGAAATGAGTTAGTTTCCATATTCCTTAGGGTTTTGGAATACTATGAGGTAAGATATGAAAGTCCTCTCGCTCTCCTGCTCGCACAGTATCTCACAGACTCCAGGGGATCTTATTTCTTACCAGTAACCGTGCCGAAAACATGGACCCTGCATTTGAATCCCGAATTCACGTGTCGATTTGCTACCCGGAACTTACTGAGAAAACGAGACGTCAGATTTGGATGCAGTTCCTGGCTGCTCCAAACGTGGAAATATTCTCCAACGAACAGCTTGACGAAATTGCGAAGGTGGAGTTGAATGGTCGACAGATCAAGAATGTGCTCCGAACCGCCCATCTGCTTGCCCAAGAGGAAAACACCAGCGTCGGCTATGAAGATGTTCAAACGATCCTGAGTTTGAGATCCGTTTAGCACCACCATGGTCAATTGAGTATCTGCTTTCTTTCGTTGTGATATTTCGAACTTGCAGCTCTCGGTCTTTCACATACTGTAGTGCGACAATTTTGAAATTCTTTTCTTCTTTGTTGTTTTCGTTTTCACTTATTTTCCTTTGGTTTTCTTCGGGAGACAGTGCAACTGATGGCACGGATGCGATGATCACATGAGTATTTCCTCACAGCTTGCGCATGTATTCCCTCAAGAGCCCACTTTACGAAAGCTTGCTACGTACTTCGCAATAAAATATGTTTAGTTGATTAACTAATTAACAATCCTCAAGCTTGCACACCTAAATCTTCCGTTGATTTTTAGTTAAATTATTAGACTAGACATCTAATCCTGCATTTTCATACTAATTGCTCGGAGACTTAAATATATAGGACTATCTGAAACTTCTTAGATATTTTAGGATTTATAGAAATATTCCTGAAATTATCTGTGTCGTTCTTGAGATAAATTCACTTCTTAGTTTAAGTAATGGGAATATCAGAGGAGTATATGTATAAGTACTAGCTGCGAAATCTATAATCATATTTTACTAACAGAGGAATAATAAAGAGTTACACTATAGGATTAGATAAATGTGATGCTATGGCTGGAGAAATCCAGGTGTCGTCGGATGGGATACAAAAATATGCAACAGTGACTGCGGGACGCAGTTCCTTAAGCAGTGCTGGTGGCTTGTTAATCAGTCTTCTTCGACAGTCGCTCATGCCATAGTACCATTAATAGGATTATAGGGGATTCCTGGTTCACTTCCTGTTGTGAACGACATAGGTGTGCTTCCAAGTATCATTAAAAGTGTTCCGGATGATGTGCATATGTGGTTATATGAGAGGATTATGAGTATCTAAAGCTCTGTTTTCCTATAACCATTCATTAATTCCCGCTTCAACAGAATGCGATCCAAAGACAATCTTCTACAGCAGACCGGCAGTAGTAGATCTACATATATCGACAAATTACAATAAACACACCAAGGCATTACCCTGGGAACCACTACCTATCCACGTCCCTAACACCCAATGCCACCGCTCAACATACCAGGCTATGTCTAATGTAATACTCCATATCATCTATCTTAGATCTATATGAGAAGGAATAGAAGCAAGTCCAGCTTCTTCTATGTTATTTAGCAGCAGTGACTCACTCCGCCGGCTGTCTTTGGGGGTTTCAGTTGCTGTCTCTTGCCGGCTAGCTCAAGTACTGATGTTATTTGGCTCCATGAAAATAAAATTTCAGCAGAGTAGGAAATATATAAACTTAATAGCTGATTTGTCAGGGTACTAGTCCAATTACAAGATTAGAAGGGTACTCATGGTCTCTCTTTGTGCATGATTGGAGAAGAAATATCCAGCAATCATGAAGACCCCGTCCGCCTGCAGAAGAAAGAGGTAGGCTCATGTGATACGATCTACTTGTCATGGTAAAAGGCCTGTTGACTAGGTAAGGAATCAACCATGAAATACTCTAGATTTAAGGTATTTAAGATATATGTCCATAGTAAGGTCCAGTGCACGTGTTACCTGCCGGAGGCTATGAGCTTTATTAGTACTGCTGCTATTTTAATATAGTTTATCACTGTCTGGACGAGCCTGGTATAAATTAGATAACTGATTTAAAAGAAGAAAGTACTGATTTATACTGGTACTAATAGTACTAATTCGTGAGTTCGCCGCTAAGTAAACGAAAGGGGTGGCAACTGTACAACGATCGCAACCGCCAACGGGATCTCCACCTCCGATCTCGTAGACTGGAACCCATCCCTGGGATCAAATCGCACGGGACTCGCGGTGAATACGTATATCTGCGTGGGAGTGTCCAGTAATGACACAACCACTATCTCCTCTTCCACGAGCATCAACAGCATGACCAGTACAAGTACAGGTGCAACCACGACCACAACCGCTGGAGCAACACCCTCGCCTATGCAGGTATGTCCCATCACCCAGACATCCATCTTTCCAGAGAAAATCAACACTAACAAACCAGACCGGCATGACAACCTGCTGCATCCGCTTCTACGAAGTCCAAGCAAACAATGACTGCTAAGACATTGCCCTAGACGCCGGTGTCGCCCTCTCCGACTTGTACGCCTGGAACCCGGCCACCGGGTCTGATTGTTCGGGGCTGCAGGTCAACGTCTTTGTGTGTGTTGGGACCTCGGGATACGCGACGACGATCACCTCGGGGGATCCGGTTCCTGTGACGCCTACGCCTACGCAAGTATGATTTCCCGGCTCATAGTTTTGCAATGTACTAACGTGATGGGATGTGACCTCTAGACAGGGATGGTATCCGGGTGTCTCCGATTTTATGATGTGCAGAGCAACGATGATTGCTATGATCTTGCAAGTGAGGCGGGGGTTCAGCTTAGGTATGTTACCTGATCTTTTTGGTTGGGATTGTATGGTGGATTTTCACAGAGCTAATGACTTTTGTCTTGTTTTGGTAGCGACTTCTATTCATGGAATCCCGCATTGGGGACAGACTGCGCTGGCCTTGAGGCTTCGACGTACGTGTGCATTGAAACCACTGGGCCCATTACCACAATCAACAGTGGAGCGCCTGTGTCTGCGACGGCGACGGCGACGGCCACAGCTTAAAAAAGGGAGGGGGGAAGGAAACAGGTAGACCCTCTAGACAGTCTACCAGCTGAATTGATCTAAATTCCTCTCACTCATTCATCTATTATCTGTACATCAATAAGCGAGCAAAACAATACACTCCCACCTAAAACCTAGAAGCAACTCCCCACCACCAGCGGCCTAACGCTCGTCCTCTTCAACGCCCACCTCCTCTCAGTCTGCCTCTCCAGCTGCGTCTCAAACCTCCCCCTCAGAAGCTCAAACCAATCCTCCGGCACAAAAAAACATAACTCTGTCCACTCGCGACTTGCCTCAAGTTCTTTCCATGGCGCTAAGAACCCCTCTAGCGACTCCTCAGTAACAGGCTCCTTGCTCTTTTCCCATGGGTTAAGGTAAATAGTTAAATGCAGGCGACGCAAACCGGAAAACGAATGCTGCATCAGATCGAAGAACGCGGGATAAACCGTCGTCCAGTTTCCAGGAAGATCCGGAGGCGCAGTGTAGGGCATGGCCATTGTGATTGCGATGTCCATGCCGGTGATGAGGGCTGTGTATGGGGGCGCAAGAAGGCGCCGGATGATGAAGGGGGTGTCCATGCTGGGGCCTGTGACGAAGGTATTTGTGGTGTAGAGAATGGGCAGGGATTCAGTGTATCTTTTTTGTCTATAGTTAGAGAGGGCCTCACACAAGATTACCAAAGGGAATAGGAAATAAGGGGTAAAAAAAAGGAAGAAAAAAGCCACACACCCCCCATCCGACAAACCGTCAGCATCGCCGCCACGCCTTGCAACTTGGTTCCCGGGGGTGCTGCTTTCTCCCAGCCCCAAGCCAGCGTCTCGTCCCGCTCATCGAGCGCATCCACACATCGCTCCTCGAATCGATCATCCACCCACTCATCGCTGACCGCGCAGACCCGGTGCCACCACTGCCAATGAGCATCGGCCTTCTTCCCCTTGTCTTTTCCCGTCGGCGGCCGCGCGACATCAGCAGACGGTCTCTTCCACAGATAATCAATGTGCACTCTCTTTCCACCAAATAGCTCCCTGTAAATAATATTACGGACCTCAAGTGGTAGCCTGGAAAAAAATGCGCTTTGAGACTGTGGGTTTTGAGGTCTGGCAGATGATGTGGCAAGGGTTTGGAGTTGGCGCTGGCGGTGCTCGGGGTCCGGGATAGGAAGTTTATACCGTCTTTGCTTTTGGTTTTGGGTAATAATGGTGCAGCTGGTGTCAAGGATTCCGGGGGCTTCCGGGGAGGTGCGGCGGGGTGGATGGTTGGGAGCTGGGTCTGCGTCCTTTTTGCGGGGACGGAGAAGCTTGGAGAATATATTGGGGGGCATCCTCCTTCTTTCTTCTTGTGGTTTTAGGGTTGAACGGAGACAGATGGAGTTATATGTTAAATATACAAAGTGTTGAGGGAAAAGGATGGTTTGAAATAGGGAGGGGGACGGGGGGGCTAGAGCTAGTAAGGCTTGTTGGTTGGTTAGCTCCTAACTTATCGAACTTTACTGGTTAGTGAGCGTCCGCTGGGTCATTCTTCGTATCATTTCAATTGCTTGCGCCTGTATTCAGTGCAGTATCGCTGCTAGGTTGGCTAAATCAGGCCTTCATCTTCCTTCTGATGATGGGCGATATATCACGTAATGTACATTGTATTTGAATTGATTTTAGCTAGTTAATTGAATTATTACTTTGCGTTGTTCGCCCATAAAGCAGTGACTGAGAAAGGGCTGATATCCCTCTCGGCCGTGTTTAATAGGTGGCTCAAGTACGGCTGAACCAACGGGAAGCCCTGTTTTCCACACCCTATGGTCGTATGTACTCGATGTAGCTAATCAGAGACCTATGACGAATTCAGATAATGTACCATATCTAAAAACAATATGCGACTGGACGCTGGAGATATTGCTCTCGCCATACTTCTCATCCTAAATGACTTTAGCCTCTCCCTAAGCGACATCCTGTGAATAACGTATTTCTTCTATACCTCGTTCAAAGGGTGAGTGGTACCGATTGAACAAAATACAAACTTGGTCAACAAACATTTGTACAGGTCACTTCCACTACTATATACTTGTTGAATCCGGTGTAAGTTCCCTGTAGTGGTGTAAGGTAGAAACATAACCACCGCCGACCAACTTGCGATGATTTCTCTTGTCCCTTCTCCTTGGCTAAAGTATTTTTGAGTTCTATAGTAATCGCTGGCGAACAGGAAACATAATTAAGATAGATTGCTAGCGACCATGGCTGATTGTACTTTTATCTGTTCCCCTAGATACACAAGCTACTGATCCAATACTGCTCAGTATCGCGGATCCGCCACAACTGTGCTCCCACATTTATAGCCTGGTCAATAACTGTAGCGGAAGAGCCGATCCTCAATATCTGGTACATCCTCAGTATCACTGTCCTAGCGCGCTAGTAGTATCAATCACAACCTCAACCACCAGCACTGTGCTTACACTATCTTCATCTGCTTCAGGAACAAGAACAACCACCAGCGCGGGTAGCCCTTCTCCAACTTAAAACGCCCTGAGCTCGAGCCTTGATGCAGAACCGGAGTGACACCAATTGATCAGGAATCAAATTTCATTTCATTATACTTAGACCAGTATGTATCAGACAAAGTGTATGTTATAGTAGTTCATAGCACACCTACTCCTTCAAAGTGCGCCAAGTCCCTAAGTAATGGAGCAACGACAGCATTAAACACACGACCCTGAAACTTCTCATCCTCCAAACAAGGCGAATCGACGTCCAACCAGCAAAGACAGTTATGTACGGCGTCTTTGTAGTTTGAGCCACTTTCCTGCTGCACTCTGTTGAGGACGCGGAATGCCGTGATGAACCGGGTTGAGTCTTCGTTTCCTTGCTCATCCTGTGGTCGTCGGAGAGAGGTGATAGATTTTCCCAGGGAGAGTTCGGTCAGAGCTATGCCGAGTGGGAAGAGGACTTGATTGCGGACGAGTGGGGATTGTTGAGTATATTTGATATCCGTAGGTGCTGATGGAGAATGCTGGGCATTTAGGGACCAGGGAAGGTAGAGATCGCTTGGTAGAACGTCATCGGTTGCATCGTCATTATTATCATCATCTGTAGGTAATTGGATGTCAGAACTGTCCCAGTATTTCTTCAACCAGTTGCCGTGATATTGGAGCACTCCGCACGCAAGACCGGCGGCGATATACAGCCGATGGCGTCTACTACTGTTTGGCAATGCTTGCTGTAGTGTCTGAAGCTGAATGGGTTCTGGGTAGCATTTGATGAAGTGCATATTGTACCGAACATTCGAGCTCACTTGATCGGTAATGAAGCCCACGGCCTGTGTCGGCGGTTGTGTGTGCGCCCTACCGCGACACAGTACAGTACAGAAGTCTGCGATGGGAGGGACATTGCAAGACTTCTCCTTTGACTCATTAAAATCCACTTCTACTGTTTCGAAGCGAACCTTAGGCTTTTGCGGCTTTTGTTGGTTTGACCTATGTGTCGGTAGGGCATGGTTGGTGACTGGTGCCAAAGGTTGATCAAAGGTGTACGGCTCAAATTCGACCTCTCTACATGTCCACGAGTTCTTTGAACCGTTGTCTGAGTTGGAAAAGGTTATCCGGTAGGTCCCTGTCTTGCCCACTTTCGGGGTCTCGGCGAGGGGGTTGGATTGGAGCTGTAGATGGGCGCGGTGGGAGCTCTGGCACCGACAGCTCCAGTAAGGACTGCCGACAATGGCTCTGAATAGGCCCTCTGCCTCTCGTCCAATGGGATTGGACGAGAGGCAAGGGGAAGCAGAAGGGACAAAGACATTTGATTCATCCTGTCAGGTAAACATGATATTTCTGCTTCTATTTGTCTGCTAGATTGAGGACCCAGCGCCCCACTTTTACGGGCCCTGTGTACAACACATGAGCAAGGCTTGTAACTCTACGTGGTGTTCGGGACAAGTAGCCAATTCGACGGTGAAATTAAGCAAGACAATTTAATTTCTGCTGGCAGAAATGCAAGAAGTTACTAGTGCTTACGCTGTACTCTAGTATTGACCCTTTTGTCCGAATCGGTCGCCGTAGTGGGCATAGCCCGATAGCGCACCGCACACCGCGCATAAGCATAATAATCATGATAATAATACGAATAATTTCCATGAAACTTCTCCGCATCGGCCTATACCATGTCTACAATATCTGACCTGACCCGGGCTTGTCTCAAGGAACTCAACGAGCTGATCACTTCCGGTCCCTTCATTCAGAGTCAGAGTGCAGTGCCACTGCGGGCGTGGAAGGATGAACTCGGGCGTCTGCGCCTCTGGGCAGGCAACATCGGGGCTCATCAGACTGGCCAGTCATCTCTGGATTATCGCTTGAGGGATGCTTCGCATATCAAGAACTAAACCGTTAGAATTCTAGAGGCGATAAGGAAACTCCTTGCAGATTTAAAGAACAGCCTCAGTGGAGAAAAGGAGGATGAAGAAGACGACCAGCTAGATGAGGACTTGCAAAGCCTCATCACAGAGTTGAATCTAAATAATATGTCAGACTCTGTATTGACTGCTTCAGAAGCCCACGAGAGCCTGGTCAACAAGGTATCACAGCTGTTCGACATCTCCATGACGGTCCGCAAGCCCGCCCAGCAAGACCGTCTGATCGGAACCGAGAAGAGCGATGCAGAGCCCTTCAAATTCAATTTCCATCAGCATGTCTCGCATAAGTATCCACAGGCAGAGAACCAGCTTCTTGACCGAATGAGCTCTGCAATGGCACAGCAAAGAGCGATCCTGAAATACCGAGAGCGACACCACCTGAAACTTAGTCAGGGCTTGAACATTGATCAAGCCGGTGACAACATCACAGTACAACTATCAGAAACTGTCGCAAGTTCATTCAAACTGAAGACACCCGGTGAGGAACCAGATGACCTGATAAGCAACTCCGATGCGTCTTTCACCTCATATGCAGGCAGTCTGCTGTCCGGAGGCGAGAAACTGGCAATCCCTGCACTTCCAAGAGAAGCCGCTGAACGAAGACCATTTGAATGCCCTTATTGTTTCTACATCATTACATTGAAAGACCGACAGGCCTGGGCAAGGCATATCTTCCGTGACCTATCGCCGTATATTTGCATCTTCTCCGGTTGTTCGACACAAAACAAACTCTACGAGAGCCGGAGGGCCTGGTATCGCCATATTCGCCAAACACACATGGCGAGCCAGGATGTACGCGGAAGCTACACATGTCCGCTATGTGCTGAAGGCTTGCTTCCGATGGTTTCTTTCGAAAAAACACGTTGGTCGCCACCTGGAAGAGCTGTCTCTGTTCGTGCTGCCTCGAGGCTCCGAGGACGATGAAGTCCTCGACGACGAATCAGAGCATGGCGATTCAGAGCACGGAGAATCGGATAATGGCGGTCAGGAAACCGAAGATGGTGCAAAGCTTGAAGAAGACGATGATATTGCACTGACGCTGAACGGAGTAAGAATTAGTTTTCCCAAAGGGTCCGCGGGATGGGAGTCCATCAATGTACGAGCTGGCGAGAATCAGACTTTCTCTCTGGATGATCAGAATATACGCCCCAAAAGAGACATGTCAGGAGATGTTTTACAGACAGATGAACTAGACCCTACCGATAGACAAGAGTCACATTCGATTAGTCCACACCAGCTTGATGCTCAAACAACAAGGCGCCTAGACAGCTCGGATCCAGGTGGTTTCGGCAACGATAAGGAATTTATAGGCGCGGTTCATGCAGCTACAAAGGCTACTAAGCTCGATGTCGCGGAGCGCCTGGAAGAACCTGAACCTCGAGGCCGACGAATGTCTGTAGGAGAATCAAACAACGTAGAAAGACGTTCCAGAGGATCTCGGGGAGAGATGGAAATACTTATACGGTTCCTTAACCCCAATAGGGAGGATCTCCTCGCCGGAGAGCAAGATGATCATATGCAAAACGACCATAAATTGCTCAAGCAAAACGAGCAGAGAACAGACCGCGAGAGTCTTTGCCTCCAGGAGGAGATTGAAAGGCTCGAGCGCGAACGTACTGAACACAGGGATAGTCGCCTGGCAAGGGAGAAAGATTACGATATTAGCGACCGGCTCCAAAAGCTTGACAGAGTTGAGATTGCCCAGCATCTTGAGGAAACGAAACACGTGGCGGAAGCGCGTGGCGAGGATCCACAACAGGCCCATCTTACTCACGATGATGAACGTGAGATTACTGAGAGGCTCCGAAGGCTTGTGAATTATGAGAACACCAGTCGTCTCGAGGTGGAAAGCCGCAAAGCCAGACGGCGCTCCTGGCTCGGGAGACTTGAGGCCGCCGAGAGTAAGAGTTCTGAGAATGAGGAAATGACGGGACTGCGTCCCGAAGAGGAAGAATGGTACCAAAAGACCATCGAGGAGCAAGAATTGCGGGCGCAGCTTAATGAGAAGATCAGGAAGAAGAAGAAAGAATGGCGAAGGAGCGTAAGATGAAGCAGGCAGCCATAGAGGAGTGGAAGCTTGCTGAGATCAAGAGACGTGAAAATGAATTAAATGAATTCAAGGAGCACCTGAGGGATGAGTTTGGGTATACCGAGGAGGAAATTGAACAGATCGTGAGGAAGAGAGCAGAGACAACAAATAACGATAAGGGACGGGAAGAGGACGAGCAGCAGCGCCGCGATACGTGGATCAAGGTTAGCTCACTTAGAAAATTTTCCATCCGTTCATTTCTGATCTTCATCAACTCCAGGTTCACCGCAAGTATCTTCTTCCAGACACGCTGATGGCATACAACCTTCCATGGAACTGGGATGAGGTGAGCTCTGTATACAACTGCCCAAAAGCGAGGCCGAATCAGTACTAAAAAGGCCTAGAATGACCACGACTATATCATCATCAAACAATGGATCGCCGAAGATATGCAGGAAGAACTATTCGCGCACACCCGCCGCATACGGGAAAGTCGCGAGGGTGCCTAGCACCTCGACTGAGCTCAATATCAACGACTACTCGAAAGACAAGGTGTACCTTGTGCGCAAAAACACTAAAAAGCGGTCGGTTAGTTTCCCTTGATGTCAATTCACGTTTGATTCCGGCAGCTACATTGTGATTCTCGATGTGTAGATTTGATCACAATATTCTACTTTGGAGGATTGCTATTAGTTTTGTGATCATGCTGTGATAACCAAGCATCTACACTGCCAGACCATAGGTCCCAGAAGGGCAGAATTCTTATATAAGCTCGCATTGATTGATGGGCTGTACCGAATTGGATGAATACGTACCTTTGTCTCTACCTGCAAGTCCACATAAACATATTATTTCTCATTATCAATTGCTAGACGCTATCAGAAGTCGACAATAACTCGATCTTCGCATAGGTAATTGGGAGAAAGCATGAACTACGTACTCAACCCCGAAGAAGTCCAAACTAATTGACGCTATCTCTACCGAGAGAATGGCAGGTAGATGCTCCTTCAAATCACATCCATGAGCTGTGCTACTACCAAATTCTTAACCGAGGGTCGTAAGTCTTATTACCGTATGTAGTGCGATAATTGAGCCATGAGAGGAGAGCCAGACTGAACGAGCCATAGACCATTAGATCTTGCGACTTTGTAGCTCACTCTCAAATCAACTTACCATTGTCCAGTGGTTGTATGTACTTACATTGCTGTTAAGATATGATAGGGAGAAGAGGCAGTGTCTGTGCTGAGCGTGTTCGCCAGTCCCACACATGCACACTTATTAATGATAATTGATTCAAGAAAAGCTGATATAACCTTCTAGTACCTTCACTTGTTTGATTTTATATCTCTAACGTACCGGGTTTGACCAACACTTTATAACTCAATCCAGGACTACCACGTCATCAAAGGAAGTTTGCTGAATAGATTGTATGACTGAAATATACCAATCAGGACAGCTCCACTAGTTGATATATTCAGCAATCAACGACATAGGCGAACCAGACATAAGGGGATGTCTTAACAAGAATTATATCATGCCTTTCCCTACCCCAAAAAGAAAACAAAAAAGAAAAAATCATAGAATGTAGTATTTAGGTATCTAAAGGTTGTAGACAAAGAAAAATGCAAAGAAATATATTTGAAGACTCTTTTACTACGTATTTTCAAATTCCTGTAAATATTTTCTTAATCTAGCGGGGAGTTCTAGATAACAGACAAGAAAGCGATGCAATAACTAGCCGCATTAGTACTCAGATCCGTCATTGTAGGCTTGTGCGAGAACGGCGCATGACTGAAAACATCTTGAATAAGCAGGCTTGATTCTGAAGCTAGCACAAATTTACATCTTGCAATAGGCCGCATGTATCTATCTCACATGTGCAACGGTGCAAGTAGTATCACAGATGAGCAGTCAAAACAGACCGTGTCTTGATACGCAGATGTCCGCAGCATCAAGCATCCTTCATTCTTCATTAGTTTACGTGCCCGATACCTGTTCCAGCATCTTAGCGTACTCGGATTTGATCCTCGATTGGACAATCCCAGGACACGATATTACACCCACAAATCTCCGGCACTCTCGGCCCTTTATCAATAACTGTAGCGGAAGAGCCGATCCTCGATATCTGTGACGTCCTCGGTATGCAAGACGATATCGGCAGAAGTGTTGGCTTCCCGGTCACGCTTAAGATTTTCAGCCCTGCACAAGTACCAATAAATACCCATGGTCAGCACCAGCACACACCACGTCACGATTGCAGTAACAACCCCTTCAAAGAACCTGGGAGCGGATTTGGTCTGCCACAGCTGGGGACCTGCGATGCAACCAACACAATAGCCAATGAAATACATTGTGTTGGCCATCGCCCGCTTCGTATTTCCTTTCACATTTGATGCGCTCAGACTAAGAAGGATGACCATCACATCTGAGATGCAGGACGCCTAGCATCACGGGTGAGCGCACGCTTCATATGAGACAGAGGGGTCAAAACGTACTAGCCAAGAGGACACTATCAGTCCCCATCCTGTCGTAAGTGGAAGCTTTAAGAGAAGAATGTTGCCAATCAAGGGAGGGATGGAGAGTAGAATAACCACCAAGCTACGGTTGTTGGGAAGGAGTTGACAGCCGAGTACACCGATCCAGATCGCGACAATCTGAACGGCTCCTGATGGGGAGGTATACAACATGGTTTGATACTTGTCGTAGTTGAGGTTCTTGATAATCAAGGAAGCAAACTGACTTACGTGAGCTTTCTTTATCGAGGAAATGGTTAGAGAGTAAATAAAGACATACCGTTAGAACTGGCGACTGCATCGTGACAAGGATGCCGAAAGCGAAGGTAAACCAAGCTCGGACATCTAATAAAGTCTCCTTCACCTGTGACTTTGAGAAGTTGGTCTTATCACCTCCTTCTCTGTCTTGCGCCATTCTCGCCAGTAGGACCTCTCGCTCCCTGTCAGATAAGAACCATGCTTTCTGAGGACCGGTAGGCACTAGAAAGTAGAAGACGACACCAAAGGCGGCTGTAAGTGCACCGCAGACGAGGAAGAGAACCCTCCATGGTTCCAGCCGCGGGTAGTGTTGTTTCCCAATTCCGTACATGAGCAGGCTCCCAAGGACTTGGGCAAGGCCGTTCATCGTCACCCAGATGCTATATTTGGTTGTGAAGTCAGTAAATTGTATCGCTAAACAGAGCTTTTTGAAATCCAATGCCTTACCCCACTCTTGAAGCATGTTCCTGTTTTCTGTACCACATGCTAGTGAGGGTCACAAATGCTGGAGAGACAGCCCCTTCCGTGACTCCAAGAAGGAACCTTACAGCCCCGAACCCTGCAAAGTTTGTTGGCGCCGCAAGGCACATGCACACGGCACCCCAGAAAACGCTTTGGGTTATACTGGTTAGAATCCAACGAATTGTGCCAATTCCAGTCGCGGACTTACATTGTTGCACCGACAAACTTTGTAAGAGGAAGCCGGCTCATCAAGTATATGAAGGGATACTCTGCAACTAGTTGACCTGGAGAGAGCCTCGCGCATCAGTTTGCTTATTCTACAACAGAACAACCGTATCCCTTACCAAGATAAAATAATGATGAGCACCAAGAATACTCAGACCCCTGCAGGGAAAGATCATCAATAAGCCCGAATACCGACGCGTAGCTAAGGCTCTGCTTGTCGAGGTCTGGAACGTCAGCCAGGGCAGACCTCAAGCCTTCATCCAGCTACGTACATTGAAAGAAAAACACCAAGCACATCTTTGAAGTCGGTGTTAGCATGGAGTCTGGATTTCAGGAAACGATTACCAACCAATGGTAGAATGAAACAATCAATCTTCCTCACTACGCGTTTTTCTTCCTCCGCCGTAAAATGTAACTGAATTGTCCCGATATCGATGTTGACATCTTTCGTTGCATCTTGCTCTGCCGTCTTAAGTTCGAATTCCATCATCAGTATCGAAGGTAACTCTGGTAGTAATGTAGTGAGCGTGGTATGACCGTCGAAGTGAGAATCACCTTCCCAGTTATGCAGGGCCAGTGCAGCTATGTTGTCACCCAGTGCGTTGTACATTCCTTGTTCGTGGCATGCGGGGTAAATCTCCGAGCACTGAGATATGATAACTTCTCGGCAAATGAGAGTTTCGTGTCAAGTTTCTGCAACTACATGACAGGGTTGGCGCTCGGATATTCTCCGCGGTACCTTAATGGGGTATCTGCAGGTGATAAAGATATTGCTAGCTTACAGGCCTGGTGCAGATCGAGAGCGCAGCTTTTGTTATGAAGAGTTCAGTTCAGAATCCACCTAAGTAAATGCTGCGCCAAAGGTGACACCGTCATGATAGTAGCTGACACTATCCAAGAGCTACTCCTCGAGAAGCCCACAACATGAAAGGCTCTATCATTTCCAAGCCCAGAAATCACTGTGACCGTACAAGTTTGGACTATTTCATTTCCTTAAAATAGAATTTTCAGCCTATCATGGACAGTGAATTCCTCTTCCCATGATGCAAATATCATTACTGCTTTCCGGACATATAAGCTCACAGCCTATCGTGTCTTGGGGGCGACTGCCAGTCAGAGTACGGTGGTCCTAAATTTCCCATACATTGTATTTCCCCACCGCGTGTATGCCTCCAAACCACCATCTGGGATTCGACCATACCGTGCTGATGATACTAAATGACATTGACAGCGATATTTACAAGATATAGCTTGACATATTCGTGCATACTGGAAGTAATATTAAGGGCCAATGAAATGACATGACTTGGATCGACGTGAAGAGGGACACCCCATCTACAGTTGCCAGACTTATGCGTTATCAAAACGCCAAGTATGTCAGTAGCTACGCCATCTCATATCGCTTACTGTTGTTATTCTCGGCCGACTATAAGTCGAGCTAGCCTCGGTTGGCCGTGGTAACTTCGCTATCAGTGTTTCCCCGCACACAGATGAGGGGTATCATTCGACATTCCCGCCGTCGTAACCGGTCAATTGAATCAACACACAGTCGAGTCAAATTCCGATTCAGTAACGAGAAAAGACTAAGCATCATACATTCTTTCAGAATTTCATGAACTATATTGCAATCTATGGGTTGCGTCTCGTTCCTGACTACGAACATATTTCAGCATGCAGTTACCCGCCGACTCGATGAGTAACAACAACAATACGAGCAAGCCATGGTTGCCTCAAGCCGCAGCCCCCGAAATTACCTTTTACAACGCCAATGTTGTGGATGTGGAAGCGGGCGACATTATTGCTGATGCTGTCGTTCATATCAAGAATGGGCGTATCGTGGAAGTATCGAGTGGCGATGTAGCGACTCCCCCCGATGCAGTGAATCTGAACGGACAGTATATCTGCCCCGGCTTAATCGACTGCCATGTGCATATTACGGCAACGCCGGGTTCTCCATCTCTTAAGGATATGTTTTCTGCAAGTCCAAATACCATCGCCTATCGATCCACGTTTGTTGCACGCGAGATGCTTCTCCGAGGATTTACCACGGTCCGCGATACCGGTGGTGCCGACTACTCCCTCCGCGAGGCCATCGAAGAAGGCTTGGTTGCAGGTCCACGGCTATTCATTGCTGGCAAAGCACTCTCGCAAACGGGTGGACACGGTGATTTGCGAGCCAATTATCAGGGGTCCGAGTATAAGTGCTGTGGCGGGCACAGCCCGGCACTGGCACGGGTATGCAATGGTGTCCCTGAGTGCTTGGAGGCTGCCCGCGACGAGCTTAGGCAAGGAGCCAACTTCCTGAAGATTATGTGCGGTGGTGGTGTAGCAACACCGTCGGATGCGCTTGATATGCTGCAGTTTACTGCAGAAGAGATTCGCGCGATCACAACGACGGCGAGGCAGTCCAAGACCTACGTCACGGCACATGCCTACACTGTGGAGGCTATTCGTCATGCTGTTGATAATGGTGTTCGAGGCATCGAGCATGGTAATTTCATCGACGAGGAAACTGCGGCGTATTGTGCAAATCTGGGCGTTGTCTTTACTCCAACATTGGTTACCTATTATGGCATGTCCAAGCCACCCTTTGACAAGTTCCTAGATGATTTCAGCCAGGCGAAGAATCGACAAGTTCTGGATAGTGGTCTAGAAGCTTTGTCAATCTTGCACAAGGCAGGGGCAATGATATGCTATGGTTCCGACCTCTTGGCTGGCCTGCATCCTCTACAGAACCAAGAGTTTTCGATTAGGTCCAGCGTTCTAAGCGCGAAGGACATTTTGAAATCTGCAACTGTGAATGCAGCGCGGTATTTGGGAACGGAAGGCCAACTCGGGTGCATAAAAGAGGGCAGTATTGCGGACATGCTAATCCTGACATCTAATCCTTTGGAAGACATTACCATCCTTGATCGCATACAGCATCATCTCGTGGCTATTCTCAAGGATGGGCGTATTGTTTCCAAGAATGCAGACTGGCTGTCGGTTGATCCTCTGTACAATACCTGCCGTAGTTAGAATCGGTAAACAAAGCTTGCTTCACATCGAATGGCTAATTATGATTGCCCAAAACAATACAATGGAGCTCCCTATCATAATTTAAATTTCTCTTCCCGGCTATTACTGTGCATGCGACCTTAGACGTACGCGCAAGGGGAGTTAAATTATAATAGAGCATTTCTCTGGGGTGCCCAAAAGGCTGCTTATTCAATATTATATCATCTTTGGAGCAAACCATAATTTTCTGAATATAATGCTTATTTTCTTTGCGCTTTTACTGTTTCGAAGTTTCGTGGATATAGACTGCAGAGATGCCTCGTTCGATGATGGACTTGTCGGTTGAAGTAATTCTGAATATCGCAAGCCGTTTTGGGTCTTCTTGTAACATTTACAGTCATGGTAGTCATTTTTGGGACAGAGATAAGTTATAATGGTTTCAGATTTGAAATTATAGTTAACGTCCGACTGGCGTTTCACCTTCCTTCACTCTTCTGTAACCCTCAAAACATACTTCACAGCACTAGCCTTCCCAGCCTTCAAGTTATTCAGAGCGGTTTCTACACCCTCCAGACCACCCGGGGTTACTTCATGGGGATGAGGCTTGAGCCAACCCTCACTGAGGCCCCTGCTAATCATTCGCGACCACACATAAGCGAAATCCTTGTCATCCCCGTGGCTACTTCCAACGTTGCTGAATTCAACCCGTATCGTGCTGAATAAATGTTTAGGTGCCTCCGGCGTAACGAGTGACACTGCGCCCGATGTCTGGTCCAGAACCTTCTCGACCACCTGGAAGCTCGATGCTTCGCTGACCGCGTCTAATGCATATTGGAGACTTTCACCAGCGGGGATGGCATCCTGTATTCCCCGTACGATCGCAGATTCGCCGTCCCGGTAGTCAATGACGACATCACCCTTTTCACTGTTCATTAAACTCCGAGCATAATCCATACCCTTTCCAGCGACGCCGATGATAGGATGGATGTCTGCTTTCTGTAACAGTCTGATCGCAAATGATCCGACAGCTGTCGCAGCACCATAGACAAGAACTCCTCCTGCAGGCTTGGTGGCCCAAGATTTGTTTCCGAGCCATGGTTCAGGTAGGCCCAGGCGTGCAAACAGTGCGATCGAGGCGGTCAATGCAGCCAAGGGCACCGTGGCTGCTTCTTCGAATGAAATATGTGGCGGGATGTGAAAAGTAGCGTGCACATTCCCAATGGCGTATTCTGCGAAGCTCCCATGCGGCGTCATATAATCGTGGAAGGCAGCCACACGGTCTCCGACTCTGAACTCGGAGACGTTTTGGCCAACCTCGTGTACATAGCCAGCGATATCGTCGCCTGTGTTTTTCCCATCAAATGCATCCATCCAGTCAGGGAATTTCCAGTCCTTGGGGTTTGTGCCGCTAACGACGACTTTGATCAAAATCTCGTCCGGTCCGGGTTTGGGAATAGGCACGGAGTGAATCTTAACCTCCATGGGCCCATTCTTGCGAAATACAAGTGCTTCCTTCATTTTGACAGTTGCTAGTAGCAGAAATGAACAGTGGGATGGATGGACGAGGTGATAAAGAAAATAGTAATTGATAAAGTTAGGGATTGGTGAGGGGTTTAAACGAGGACATCCCGCAACTTATATATCTTTGGTTTACAACTAAACCAGAACTGCCGCTCTGATATCTGCGAGCAAGATGGCTCCTGATGTATCCTTGGTCATCATTCCCATCATCTCAATTCAAAATTAACTTCTTTCGAATTCTTTTGAGCGGAAATGGGCCATGTTGTCGAATGATAATGGAGAGAAGGGCAGGCGATTCTTCCGACTGAGCTGCCGAGATCCACAGACCCACACTCCACGCTAACCATAAGAAGAAGCATTCGGTGCCAAGACTTGCTAATCCTGGGGACTCGCCAAATCTCAACCGCCTCACAACCACATGACCCGCGTCTCGGCTTCTCTGCTTAGTTGTGTCACTCCCGCCATGCTAGTTCCTCCGCCTTCCGCCGTACTGCAGTAGGTGCAAAATGAAAGTAAAGAGCCGCTCAGTATGTCAGAACTGTCGGCAAAGGAAATATTCGGTGAGTCGCCGACGCCGACGCGGTCAAATCTCTTGTATTACTCAACTCAAATATCCTGCGACAAGGATTCTCTAATGTGTAATCCTTAGTGCGACGGAAAACGTCCTTCCTGTTCTCAATGCATAGCAACCAAGAGAGACTGCCCAGGATATGAAGAGGTGACTTTCCTTCCACCCAAGACTTCTGGGCAACAGATCATCTCTTCTGGGCCACTGGAAAACCCTATATCACGTGAGGCGTCGCTATCACTCTCCGGGTCGTCTACCGGGTGTCTCATACTAAATCTTTCGGCTTTTCGATGGTCGACAGATGAAGAGTTCTTCGCTTTAGTGACGGAGTATTTTACTCCCGACTATAACAGCCAGGAGCGATATGGCCGCCCCAAACAGCACTTCTCAACCCTGTGTAGCCCCTGGTTGGAGACCGTCCCTCTGCTTCTGGACACAAGCAGAAGTACAACCCTTTTGTCAGTGTCGCTCCGCACTTTAGGTTACTCAATTATAGCCAAAGGAAATAGAGACCGTAGGCGCAGTCAATGGGACCTCTATCGCGCCGAGTCATACACGAAAGCTGTCCATGCTTTGAGTAATAAAATCGCTGAAGATGACGGTGGCTGCAATGAATCCGCTGCTGCTATTATGTGCTTATGTCTAGCCGAGGTAGGCAAAACTTTCATTTTATTCAACCAGAGTAAAAGATTGGCTATTAACACCTGCAAGTGGTTAGTACCTACATCCCGTGAGGGCTGGATTGCTCATATCAGAGGGATTGGCCGGATGATGGAAATGTGTGGACCAGAGTCATTTACTAGACCGATCGCGCACCAGCTCTTTATCGGGTTCCGGCCCCTAGTTGTACGCATGCCACATCCTTCCCAAACTGGTATTCTATCCATCAAGACTAATATACAAGTAGATACTGGAGGCGTGCATCTCCCGCCAAGACACGTTCCTTTCTTCGGTCGAGTGGCAGACAATACCTTTCGCATTTCATGAGCCATCGCCATTGCAAACGCTATTGAGTCACGGTTCTATCTTACCATCTATCTTACGAAAAGTCCAGACTACAGATTCCCTCCCCCTCAACGAGAGGGGACCCCTGTGTGAAGGAGTCCTTGCGGAGTTGATAAATACTCTGCAGGAGCTTGACAAGTGGGAACGGTCTCTGCAAGCTACGATAAATGGCCCTCTGTGTTGGCCAATAACGTCATGCCCATCCTTGCCAAGGTCTAGTAGCGCGGTAGCGGGGTCTCTGTGGTTCTACAGCCTCCCAGTCGCCACAGCAATGACGCATTTGTGGGCCTTTCGTGCAGTGTGCTTCAGTCAGATAGCACACCTGTTGGCATCAAATCCAGCGCTTTTCACGGACGCAATACGTATCTGCCTCAACGTATCTGGAATTGAGGATTGTCATCAGCAAACAGTTGCTTTTCATAGAATGGTTTGCCAAAGCATGCTCTATTTCAAGCAGGGCACGTTGAGATATTACGGTGCAGCTTCTGTCACGCTGCCGCTTAGAGTGACACAGATGGCCATATGCCTGCTTCATGCGGGAGTGTGATATTCGAATATCAAGCTGGGGTCATGGAATGCTTTTACCGGACGGGCTGCGTATCATGGCGAACATTCCACCTCAAAAAACGGGTTGCGCACCACTTTTGCGGAGGTAACCTTGCTCCCATGGCGTGCCTGCGACAACTGCCGTGCCGCTGTATGCACGAACCACCAGGAGGTTAGGTGAAGAAGTCAGGAATCTTTACACCAGTCCCATTGGGAAGCTGATGCCCTCTAGAATATGTTGGAGGGGTGTCCCGACTTCGACCATAATGACTAGAAAGGCCGATATCGGCGAGGGACTCGCCGATGACAGGAAATCCCCACATCGCTATAAGGCGCTGGAAGCTGAAACTTGAACTATTATGATGGCCACAGTGCCTGCAGTCGAACGGCGGAGACGAGGAAGGGGGGCCTCCAGCCATGAGGAAGGTGGTAGCTCAGCATCGCGATTTACCCGATTCGGGAGACCGGAGGTAAGCGGAATATTTTGTATTGTATCTCAAAGTTCGTAGAGATTAACTTGAACGGCCCGTTAGTCTTGGTACTTTGGGATTGACTTATTATCGGTCACTAAACTAATGCCAGTACAATCACGTGGATTACCCAATGAGCTGTTGGCTCGAGGACGATCAAGATAGATGTGGAGAAATGTGCAAAGCTGATAGGTGGCCCGTGTCAGGGGTGAAGGAACTACTAAATCTTTGGGAGCGGGGTTAAGAGCAGTCGGTCGATTTATGGCGGCAGACTGGTTGGTAGTTCGTGTCAAGGTACAAAGGTGCCCTCTAGTCCCAGATCTGGGAATCAACCCCCCTCCCCCAGCACTGAGCCAAGTAATAGACCCTCCTCAGCCGAAACTGTGTTCTTTTGACTGTGATTGCCGAATGCAAAGCTTAACGGTTCCAACATAACCCATCATACCAGGCGTTGTGAACAATGGAATCCCGCGAAAGCGCCCGTGAGCTCGTTAGAAGCGTTGCTAAAGGCCGTGGTTATCTGAGTGAGGAAATACTGGGACGGATGGACCAGGATACTCGTCGAGAGGTCGAGGAAGCAATGCTGAAGAAAGACGAGATGCTAGGGTCTTCTGTGTTGACGTATGTACTTTGAATCCTGACCCCCGTGACTCTCATAACGGAAGGAAATTGCTGATGTGACTGGCGTCAAAGACTAGCAAAAGATGTCTATAAGAGCAGTGCTCGGTTTGTGTTCGAGCTGTTGCAGAATGCCGATGATAACAGTTACTCTAAGGCCAAATCCCGTTCGGAAGCACCCTACGTTTCATTTCGCGTCTACCCGCGACAAATTGTTCTCGAGTGTAATGAGGATGGCTTCACGACAGAGGACCTGATCGCGATCTGCAATATCGGAAAGAGTTCAAAAACTAGTGTCCAAGGATATATTGGAGACAAAGACATTGGCTTTAAGTCGGTATTCATGGTCGCGTGGAAAGTTCTCATCCAGTCGGGAGAGCTTTCATTCTATTTACAGCATAGGATTGGCGACTCGGGAATGGGTATGATCTCACCCATCTGGCAAGAAAGAGAAGAGGAGGTGGCAAATGACATAACTCGAATTACGCTGTTCTTGCACGAGACAGGTCCAGAGGAAATTCTTGCCAAACAACGCAAGACGATCCGCCAGCAGTTCCAAGAGCTTCAGGCGACCTTTCTTCTGTTTAGGAAAAACATTGAAAGAATCTACGTTGCCTTTTATGATGACGAAAGCAAGGAAGTGTGTACTACGCTCTATTCACTGGAATACCTGTCCAAGTCTCGGGGTAAACTCGTGGATGAAAAAAGGGAGAACGGTCATATTCATGTGGATACTCGACACTAGCATATTACCAAAATCACGTTCGACAAACTTCCCGTAAGCGAGAACAGAAAGTGCCCAGAGGCTTCTACACAGTCCGACGTCATTCTCGCATTTCCATTGACTGCAACCTCTATTCCGATCATTGAAGAACAGCTACTTTATGCTTTTCTCCCGATACGAAAAATGGGGCTTCCAGTGAGACACTCCGGCTAACATCCACGGGCATCACTAATTTGCTCCAGTTTTTGATCCATGCAGATTTTTATACCGACGCCAGCAGACAGGACATACCTCTGTCCTCAACCCGGAATACCACTTTACTCAGTTATGTAGGCCTGGTGCTTGCTACAGCAGTGCAGGAATTTTGCCAACACCCAACCTTACGGTATCAATGGATGAGATACCTCCCAAGACGCGATGAGCTCTCCAGTGGATCATTTTCGCAAGAACTGAGTGCCCATATCCATGCTCACCAAAATATGTCTGATGTTCTTTGGACAAGAACTCATAGCGCACTGCACCCTATCATACGTACGCGAAGACTACCTTCTAGTATGCTCGATAGCAATGGAGATCCTCTGTTGCCAGACTTGAAGCCCGAACAGTATCTCTCCCCTAAGTATCGTCCAAGAGACTTGAAATTGTTGATGGGGTACGGCCTTGTTTATTTGAGCAATTATGGGTTCCTGGAAAGGGTTCGCCAGGATCTTAGCCGCGACGACTCACTGATAGGATCATTCAGTGTTGATGATGATTGGCATTCGCGTGTGGCTAGGGTCCTGATGTCAGCCTACCAGGAAAGGCCCAAATCGGTGTTTGCGCTTGCTATTATTCCCCTGACTAACGGCGAATGGAGATCTTCAACCTCCATAAAGACCCATCGCATCTACCATTCTCACTGTAACGGTTATCTCATCCCCGAAGTGAACATGCCTTTGGTAGACCCGCGAGCTGAGAAGAACCCCGACCGAGAAAGACTGTTCAGTCAACTTGGTGTTAAGAATCCGAAGGTATCTCGGGTTCGAGACGCTGTTATCCGTACCAGTTACAACAAAACGGTTGACCTCGACGAGTCTCGAGCACAGCTGGAATTTCTCTACCTTACGGCCCATCTTGACCGCCGAATTGATTCTGCGCATTTCTACAGCGACATGGATCTCATAGACCAGCAGAACAGATACCGGGAGCCGGATTCACATACCTTTTACTTTCCTGGAAAGGACTTGTACAGTGCCGAGCAACTACTCACGCCGACGAAACATTACGGGACCGGGAAGAGTTCAAGGCCGGGCGTTTACATCCTACATAGTCGCTATATGGGACCCCTCCCTATAAAGCCAATTGGGGAACGCCGGACATGGATGACGTGGTTGTCAGAGTCACTGCAAGTCCGCAACACCATTCCAATTACAGATTCCAACCGGTTGAGCCCAGAGTGTACCTTCATAGCCGAGCATCATCCTGAGAAATTTGTAGGGTTCTTGGTCAAGAACTGGAAATTCGATTCTGCTTCTCCTGGCAAAACGCAAACTGATTGATGAGTTGTTGAAACTTAAGGTTGTCTGTGAGAGTGGATCAAGCTATTCTCTGGGCGAGACATATATCCCGGTTCCTGAGATTTCATACCTCAGAAAGTTTCTTCGGGATGAAGATGATTTCCCATGGCTTAAAACTGATAGTTCCTGGCTTCCTGAACTGAACGATATGGCTAAAGCATTGGGTTTCGGCTATCCAAAATCTGAGTTGGAAGCCTACCTGCGAGCTCTACAGTCTATCAAGGAATCTAGTGATGGTAACCATACAACACCCGATGAGATCGAGTGTGTCTACGATCTGTATGCACGCATCCAGGCTCAGTACAGTGAGTCCTCAACACCAGACTCTTATCGTTCAATTCTTCGGTATAGTATAAGTGCATTCGAGGGGTTTTCGATATGTTGATTGTCTACTTAGGACTGCTTTCGCTTCTCAAAACCTCATTCACGTACCAAACATGGATGATGAAGGAGGGCCGTATTGGGAGTCCTCAGACAATTGCTTGTGGGAAGCGCCCCAATCCATGGAATGCAAAATCCCTCTAAGACGGAAGTACAACGACGTGAAGCATGGAAATTGTCTTGCCAAGCTCTTTCAAAACACTCTAGGTATACCATACTTTGGGTTGAACGACTTACTGAACGAGCTGCAATCCTTATCTGTAGAGGGCTGCGACAATATCGACAGAATCCTAATTATGTACAGAGAAATAGATAAGTGCCGCCCGAAGATGAATAAGGTGACTACAGAAAAAGTCCGGTAAGTCATCTGTATCGCGGCCCGATGGCAGTGAAACTTACAGCTTCTAGGCGGCACTTCGAACTGAGGGAATTTATTTATAGTAACGGGAAAGCCATGGGTGGTTGGCATAGTCCATCGCAATGTTTGTCATCATGTATCAACCAGGCCTTCAATATTGAATTGAGAAGATAGCCGTGCTCTAATGAAGATGATGGAAAGAGATATATATTCAATGAAAATACATGGAGATGAAGTGAATACGTTTTCAATCAATGACGCTATCCATTAGAATGAATAGTTAGATGTGAATAGCACTGTCTATATAAAAGCACGGGCAAAGGATTCTTCTTCTTGCAGACCTTTGATCATTTCTTTTGTTCCAATAGCTACTGCGCCTCGTGCTTCCGTAAGCTAAGTCTCTAGAACTCAGAACCAAAACGGAGATTTCCTCAGTCGAGGAAGAACGACACGATGAACAATAACATGCTGCCACGCGGCCATCTTGAGCGAATTCGGGCGCCTGTACCTCACCTACGCAACGGAGAGAAGTACCGCATGTTGAAACCCGGCGGCTCACAATTCAGACTCCACAGAGACCAACTCCTGGATTGGGAGAACTACACCTAAGAGGTAAAGGTTCTGTCTAATCCCTACTGGGGGAACCATTATCCCTTTATGCCCGCTGTACCAAACGAGACCTTTGGTGTGGCAAATGGGCTACGGGTGCAGGGTCGTTTCATCCATAGCGCCCTGCACCCCGTGGGTGAAGCCATGAATCACCTGAACTTGGGTATGTTCTTTGGTGACTCAAAGTGGGGGGTTAATCGCCGGAAGGGTGATAAGAAAAAGAAGCACGGTCGTGATGAGAGCGAAGATGAGGTGGTCAAGAAAGGGGGGAAGAAGGGAACTCTGGTTCCAGACATCGTCTTCGTTGAGGACGAGCGCCACACGATCCGAGCCTTGTGCGAGGTGAAGACGCACTGGGCGTTTGAGCCAGGCAAGGAAGAAACTTGGAAGAGTTTCACAGCTCGAAAGTTTGGTGAGTCTCCATTATTCTAAGTGGGTAGATTAAGTCAGTATTCTGACCCAGGTTCTTGAATGAATAGGCCAGCTCTCTCGATACATGGATGATCATCACTGCAGGTATGGCATCTACACGGTCTATGAGTATACTTGGTTCTTGAAAAGGGTCGATGACACCCACTTTGCCGTGTCTCAGCCAATAAGTGCCAGTTCTGTCTCAACATCTAGTGCCCTATCGCTCCGGGAATGCCTACTGGCTCTTGTCATCGCGGTCGCTGATAAAGAAAGAAGCTACTACCCTGCCAGATATGGCAAACGTTTAGTGGGTAATACCTTGTTTGTGCCTCGAAATTGTTCTAACGGCATAACCAGACTACTCGAAGGCAGACCGTGATCCGAGGATCGAGAAGCCCACCTAATCTGAGAGGGAGGTCCTCCTAACTTCAATGTCATAGAACCTCGGAATGACAGAAATCAGCAAAAGCTGATCCCTCAAAATACCTTTCCTGAATTCAAGATTTTGCATTGTGAGCTAATCTTTAGATTACCTGCATTAAATTCAGAAATTCATTAATTTAGTTGATCATTTCTGCTTTCAGAAAATAATCTAGTATAAGAAAGAAAAAATACTTGGAGTTAGATAAGCATGCACCTTAGCCAGAAACAATTTTCAGATTTCTCAGAATTTACATACCCTAACTTTTGATAGTAACCATCAAATTTACCAACCAGTTGCATAGCAACGACAAGATCAGTAAGAGGCCGACCTTCATCCAATTATTTGACCCTAGGCAGACTGGGGATAATAAGCAATACACTCTAATCCGTATTATCTAGCTATAATCTAATTAACTGATTAAGATAATACCATGCTCATCAAAAGGACAGGCCATATATCATATTTTCAGAGGTAGCAGTAACAGGTCGTTTTGCATCCCCTAAGGAGTAATAACTGAAGATGCACCATATAATATCAATGAAACCTGTTTGAAGAAGATCATGCTCCGAGAAACGATTCTATGGCAGAGCCTTAGTAGTGGTAACTCTCAATTTCACATATGTTCAGGCAAGTTTGGTTGTTCTCCATGCAAAGAGCCGTACCTGAATTATAACTGGGACGACTGGCTCGTGCGTAACGACCGACAGTGCTCCCCATATCTGGTTCAAGACCTCAATCTCCTGGACACTGGATATCTCATTGACTGTGTCTAGTGCGAAGAAAGGGCTTCTGTCGGGAGGAATGGCATTCAGGATGCCTTGCAGAACCGCACTTTTTCCGCGTGGGTAGTCAATGACAAAATCGGCCATTTCACTGTTCATTAAATCCATAGCATAATCCATGCCTCTTCTAGTGATTGCAATGGGTGGATGAATATGGCTTTTTATTTTTTTTCTTTTTTTGATTTCTTTTTTTGATTTTTTTTTTTTATTTCCTGGCAACATAGTTAGTATCATGGCTTGTCGGGAAGTATATATGCGTTGCATGAAGGCCGGCAGAGCGCGAAATGAGTCAAGTTGGACAACAATGGCCAGCCTGATTGGGCGTATAGGTTACAGTCACGTAATGAAAGAATTCTCAAAATGTCAGCTGACATCATACGAATCGAAATAAGTAATGGTAAATATGAAGCAACCTATGGATAGTGACGTACCTATAATGACCTTGGTAGAGTGTCATAGTGAATGAAGGCGGGTGGTGACACACATACGAACACCGAAGAGTTTCCACCCCGTCGCTCCCCCGTCTCCAACTTCCATCCTTCAATCCCACACCCCCGTCCCACACCTCCATGTGCCTAGGGCATAAATGCTTACCTTTCTCTTGAAACAAGTACCGTATCATGCAGTGGTTCAATCATGTGGAGTTTCAGTTTCAGAGACCGAATTTTCGATATCGAGGGGGAAGATTTCAAAGTGGTGAGGCAGCTGACCGAGGATGACGATGCGGAAGTTGGTGAGCGCAAGGTTTTAGCAATAGCCAAGCGACAGGACAAAAAGCAGTACCTGCTCAAAATACGCTATCAACTTGACCCGGGAGACTGTGACATAGAAGATCTGGACAAGACCTTGAAGGTTGCTGAACAGCACTACTGCCATGAAGTGGAGGCTATAGACCTTCTGTCTACACACGGATATGGGCCGAAGTATCATAATCACGAGACCCACGAACAACCTCATTGGATGCCTTTTCCTGGAGGGTACCTTGAGTTCATCGTTATGGAGTTTCCTCTTGGGAAGAACGTTGATGATATCCTAGAGGAGCTTACCGATACCCAGCGCAGGAGTATCAGAAAGCAACTAGCGCATTTATTGGAGTAAGCTAAATTCGCATCATGCTACAGAAAAGAAAGGGCGTTCTCCATCCTGAACTAACGCATACTGACTATCTCGCAGGCTCATGCGCCAAAATGACTACAAACTGACTGAGCAACACCTAAGCTACCTTCATTACGATGCTCGGGCAGACAGGCTTTATTTAGTGGATCTTGCGGGCCTTGGATATACCAACTCAGCCACATCCTATCCGATCGATGAGGAGAATCCGTACGTGACAGCATTCAACATCTGGCGGAAGGAGTACTCGAAGACTAAGCGAACCCCGAAGTCCGGCGACATTCCATTGTCCCATCAGCCTATTAAGAAGGAGAACCAGCCCCCAAGGAAGATTTGATTTAGCATCGCTGCATTGAAAGCGACTGGCGTCTACAGACCTCAGTCTGACCGGTTTAAACGTTGCCTTCCTTTTGCACGGGATGCCTGTCATAATATTAGGCGAAGGAATCCCTCAGCGTCGCTATAATAGCCAGTGATACTAGCCAAGTTCTCCAAGTTTACGCAGGATGCAATGGCTCTATGTACAAGTTATTACTATCTAAATCTCAAGTGTGGACGGCAGTTCATATTCATATTACTAAGATAAATTACTGTTATCCAGAAATAAATTGCCATTATATACCTCAATACTGAGTCTCATCTGCCACATAGAATTCATGCATTTAGCCAGACAGACATTGTCATTGTGCTCAAGGCAGGATATATTTTTATTCGTACACATTTCCCTTTTATTCCCAACAGCTTTCAGGAGACTGCGAAGAGCCTTGCCACGCCACCGTTCTCCGTCCGACAACAAGCCTCACTGGACATTGGTGCGACGCCGAAACGGACAAAGTGGTTGGTGTTGGCTTCCTCAGTCATCCTGTGAAGCTGGCACTTTATTTGATGTTAGCTCGCAAGACTCCAGAGAGTTGAAGCCTTATGGCAACCGAGAGAAAATGTAAGACCTTGTATCGGCCCAATAAACTACCAAGCTGTCCATGCTCTCCGTAAACATCGATGTTTGAAAAGTGGATACTACAATATCAGATCATAGATGACCCCTCATTCAATCTACACAACCTAGAAGAGCGACCTAAAGTACTCAGCTAAGTGAAACTACTATTACACACCTGGAATAATCACAGTTCCAGCGTCGAACATGAGCGAAAACCGATAGAATTGTCAAATGCCACTCGTTATCTATCTAGAGAATGCGCTGCCCAGTTCTCTATTCCGAACTCTTTACGATTTTGTTGGCTTAAGGCCCCTCAAGGCGTGGAGGAATATGAACATAGATACGACGTGGAATAGTATTAAGCCAAATTCGGAAGGACCCTGATTTTCCACGTTCAGCCACGGCTTGGATTCAGGGAAGCGGCTCGGCCCGTGGCGGGTCTACAGATGGGGCAGCCCTGAGATCTGCGATTGTGTTTCCGGTTTTGTTTTAATTGTGCGGAGGAGGCAGTCAATTGTTTGGTTAACTCATCTAAACCCTACACTATACTAAGAGCAATCAAACGTATGGTTACACAAACCTTTTTTCAAATGTGGACTCCAGGGCGTAATCAAACACCAATGCAGACATAGTATCCCAACCACAAATTATCGCATGCTGGATTAAGCTCCGTGTTCCACTCACGCAGTTGCGCAAGTGTGATTCCCACTTCATTAGAGATGGACCAACAGTTCTCTCCATCCTTGATCAGATGAAAGGAATTGCAGTTCTCGACTATGCCCGGCAGCTGAGGCGTCGGGCTTGAGGGGTCGTTCGTGGGGTCTGGGGCTGCTGTCGTTGTGGTGGTTGTGCCGGGGATGTGTACGCAGACGTAGTAGTCAAGCCAAAGATTCGAGCAGTCTGGGGTTTAAGACAAAATATTTTAGATTACTGCAATGTAAGCGTAGAGGGAGAATAGGGAGGCATGAGTACCATCGTTGACCTTGGTATTCCAGCTCTTGAACTGGGCCGTGGAAATGTCATAAGATTTAGAGATGGTTTCACAATTGTCGCCAGATGCGACCTTATAGTACTCGTCGCAGTTTTCAACAATGCCGGGCATTTGGGGAGTCGGACTGGAACCCGGGTCTTCGGTCGGCTCGGGCGTTTCAGGAGTAGTTGCGGTAGATCCCGGGGCGTGTATACAGATGTAGTAGTCTAACCAGAGGTTTGAACAGCCTAATTGCATGAGTTGCATGTCAGTAACAAAATATTACAGTCCTCCCCGTCGTCAATTGAAAAAGTGGGCGGGTAGGGCATTCTTACTATCATTAATCTCACTGTTCCAACTCAACAGCTGAGCCGTGGTAATACCATATGTCTCGGCGATAGTGTCACAATGATCTCCAAAAGAGACCTTGTAGAACCCATCGCAGTTATCGACAATGCCTGGCATAGCAGGTGAGTTGGTAGGCACAGCTGCGGTGGTGGTTGCGATGGTGGTGGGAGTTAGGACTGAGGACTTAGCCGTCGTAGTTGAAGAAATCGTTGTCGTCGACATGGTGCTTGGTGCATCGTCACTGACGGTTCCAATGACACAGTAGGACTTGGTCGTATCAAGATCTGGGCAGGTGATACTAGGGTTCAGATGCTGAAGGCCCTCAACAGAGAGTCCCCAAGCATCAGCCAAGCTATCGCAGGTATCACCTTTGCTAGCATCCGTCGTAAAGGAGCACTCAGTTGTACGTTTGGACGGCGCACAGGCCACGCCTGGAGCAAGTCCGGCGATAGTGAGGTACTTGAGTTGCATTTCTCTTGGTATGAATACGGCGTCTTTGGGGCTAGTATTAGGGCGATATGAGCTCCCTATAGAGGGTAGTTGAAGAGAATGAGGCAACGATCAGCAACATTTGAAGGGTATATACACTGGCTTATGTACTCACCTGGACACAACTATCCATTCCACTGGCATTGGCTTGATTCCAGTCGACCTGTTCCCCAACGTCGGATGTGTCATTTTTCATTGTCAATCAGGGAGCCGAAGACCGGGATTGTTAGACTGAGAGTTATCATCTGTACCCCTTTACTCGCGCTGTAGACCGCAGACTACATGACTAAATTGACAACCAACTGTGATGGTGGAGCGTCAAATGATGGTTCCTGCGCTGAATGGACTGGAGGGAACGACGCCTACGGCACTAGGC
Source organism: Aspergillus costaricaensis CBS 115574 (assembly GCF_003184835.1). Classification (NCBI taxonomy): domain Eukaryota; kingdom Fungi; phylum Ascomycota; class Eurotiomycetes; order Eurotiales; family Aspergillaceae; genus Aspergillus; species Aspergillus costaricensis. The sequence continues at coordinate 498,913 of NW_020291811.1, forward strand.
ATTGAACCAAGATACCCGGTTGATAACGGCTCAGTCAATGGTTGAGACCATAGTGCACATGATCAGAATTTAATATGGGGATGACCTCGATCAAAAGCATGTAGGGTACATGTTGTGTGTATGCTGGGTTAGCGTAGTAACCGCTCCTTGGCAAGGGATCAGTTGTCCAATCGATCTAATCGTGAGGCAGGAGGCGAAAATTCATAATGAACTAACCAAGCACCAATGTAAGCGAGATTAGCAATAGCGACCTTCCCAATGCGGTAAGGAAGGGGCGGAAGCTGCCGGCAAGGCTGGGATCATGGCTTCCCTTTAGCGCCTTGTCCACATTGGCTACGACTACCTTATAAGGCTAGACCCGTGCAAAAGAGTAGCCAGGGACCATTTGGCGCACTTTTTGGGAAACGAATGTAACGTTGCCCGCAGCGCCAAGGCTTGGCCCAGAAAACAGAGGCTTGAATGGTTCCTCGCTCCGCTCCGATGTTTCTTTAGATCGTCTTGGCGCGCCATGTCACCTTGACGGAGGCGATGACCTGACCCAAATCCAAGAACGGACCTGCGCTATCTCCTGTTAGTTCAGGCGGAGGAATCGCTCGTGCGCTTTCCAGACCTACACTCAGTCTCGGGCGCCAGGGGTCGGGGGATTACCTGCCAAGGACCCCTATTCCACTCCCTCTCCCGACACGCGTATTTTACAAATATTCTCAATTTTCCCTGCCTCATTGATACTAGTCACCGGAAGTCCCTAGGAGCTGGACGATACTATTGAGCAAGGTCAACGTGTCTCTCTCAGTTCTAGCTTCGCTATTCCAGTCTCTCAACGTCCGCTTTTGGCTCGGCCCGTCAAATCCCTCAGCCATGCCTTTTCTCCGACCAAAATGGCTCATAGTACTCGGAGCCTTGATTACTACCTCGCCTGCAGTCGAAGTTGACTTGGTATTCCCTCGCAGTGAGACCTCATACTCACCAGCCGAGTGGTTTCCGTTCGTCTTCGCTGTGCAGAACACGGAAAGGGCAGAGCTTCTCAATCTCCGCATGTCCTGCCGCATTTACAAACGCAATAACGGGCTGGATTTTGGCAAATTATCTGTCGTCCATGATTTCTCATGGACAAATTGGTCGGGCAGCACAGACCCTTACTTTGCCTACGACTACTTCCACAATAGCTTTAACACATCCAATAATTGGCTGCTCCAATGCCAGATACGCTGGGAAAGCTGCGATGTCGAGGGACTGAGCCATTATCTTCCTCAGCATGGGATCAATGACCATGAATACACCTGGACTATGGGCTTCTACATCGACAACTCTAGCCTTAAAGAAGTGGACCTTGTGGCAGCAACTGCCAATGGCACCTGCCCTGGGAGCCAGAACGCCGTCGCCATCAATGTGACAGACAAAGTCATGGATTCACCCTCAGATGAAAACACCGCACACCGCGACACGTGTGTTGTTACAACAAACACAACTGCCAGCCCCACGACATCTATCCCGGATCCCTGTCGCATTGCGATAGACAAGGATACCGCCGAGAGCATGGCGGCCGCTCAGCAGCAGCGCTTCTGCTATCTTCCAGTTCCCCCTGATAACTGTCCTAAAGAGGAGAATGGGGCTACCCAATTGGCTGTACTCGGTGTATGTGGAATTTTGACGGTAGTTGGGGCTTTGGGCTTTGCCGTCTTGTAGATAGACACTTGTTGATGTATAGCACGGGCCGACGTGCTTTATCTTTCCTCGTTCTTGCGCCTATCACCCTTCAAAGGCACCATGATATAGGTAGTCATCAGCATATCTTTGATGAAAATTACATGACTTTGTTGAACCATACCGTCTCTACCCAAATATAATTGAAGATGGAGGGTATCGACTTTACACGATGTTCAATAACCAACCTGCATAAATCACAGTGATCATTCTGAGCCCAATTTCGCACTGTTAAGTAGTATGTGCATTAGGATAAATCGGAGCCAGAAAGATTGGTTAGCTAGCTTGTACTAATGTCTTGGTCTCCGCCACATTTTACTACGTGCAAATTACATTCTTCTTGGCTTCTGACCCCACTGCCTAACCATAGCGTGGGTTGATATCACGGAGGCCGGTGCAAATCGATCTTTCCACTTCGGCACTCCGGAAAACGCCTCACAAATTCAGTGCAACCTCGAAGGTTCATGGTCAGCTACGGACCCACAACTTACAGCACATGGGATGGCTGACGGTAGAGGGAGGGGAATATTTGGCCTTTCTTTCCCTGCCAAGTCCAATCCAGGGGTGGAATCACTACTGGGCCTTCTTTTCTCCATACACAACAATGTTGGAGCTTTCACTGTGGCGAGACACGGAACGAATTCCTTACCACCTCGGATGCATACAAACCCGTTCTCCTCTTTCTCTGATTAAAGGTGTCTTTTTTGCGCCCTTGACTGCATCCCAGAAATATGTAGTCTAGCCTCCCTTTTCCCTGTGCCTCAACGCCATTAGATAGATGTCTCTCCAGTCTACCTAGGTATTGCCTTACCCTGCGCTAATCGCAGATTAGGAAGTTCTCCTTCCACAATTGTGGGGAATATACTACTCTACTGCCGTCCGTTAATGCGCCGCCCTACTCCCAACACATTCGACTTGCCAGCTGAAAGAGAGATTACGCCAAGGACAACTAGTAAGGTCGCAATTCGCAAAAGGCCACCACTCATAATTAATTGAAAGCTAGATACTAACTCAGTTAGTGACCTTGGTATGTCTAGCTTACTCCCGCTTATACAAGTGCAACTGGCGCGAGATGGACAGACCCGTGGAGCGTCGCATGCAATGCCCGGTCGGAAATTATCGTAAAGTCCGCTTTCGGAGCCGCTAATAATAAAAGAATTGCATGTGTTTGACGTCGGAATCCTGGTTACTTTTTCGTATATAAATGGTAATATTTTCCCCCAGTGTTGGTGTCGTGTTCCTTCCTATTCTTCCGCTGCTACCTTAATCACGCTCTTTACTTCCAGCACAGTCCATGCAGTCTTTCCTATAATTCCGTTCCCATTGTGACACGTTCTTTTTCTTGAAAAATCTCTTTGCTCTTCCTTTCAATCCATTCGTTCATTCAGGTTTAATTTATCTCTATCCCTTTTCCATGGTGGCCCTCACTTGGCTCGGCGTGGCAGCAGGCTTCGTGCTGACCATATGGCCACCTTCAGCTACCGCAAGCCCTGGCTTCCATCAATTGGCCAGCCAGAGCTACAAGAGCGGTGCTTCCGTCTGTCCGGAGCGCTGCCGCAATGCTGGGCCCAATACCGGGAACTGGTCGGTGTACTCTGGCTTCAGGCAGATCCGGAAGTGCAAGGAGACGATATTCTATGACTTCTCTCTGTTTGACGATGTCGATGATTGGGAGAAAACCCACCGCATTCAAGCCTGCTCTTCATACGGGCCGGACTTTGCCACGTTCCCAGCGAGTACCGCAGTTGTCACTTCTAGCGAGTCCGTTGATGTTGAGTTCGAACTGGGCTGGTGGCATGAGGGTTTCGGTCTGGCGGGTGCTGGGCTGCGGTCAATTGTTAGGCAGATGCGCCACTATGCTGATGGAGAGCATGGCAAGACCGATAGGCCATTTATCATATACGGCCAGTCTGGCCAAGCTACAATTGGATTGTATGTTGGCCAGGGCCTGCTGAAGCAAGGGCTCAGCGAGTCTGCGCTCAGGCTCTTCCAGGACAATCTTGACAAACTTGACATCACCACCCCTAGCTTAGCTATGCAGCTCTGCGAGCAAGGCTACGATAGCACACATGTATTCGGTATTATGGCGACCAGCAACGGAACTTTTGCTCCCATCCAAATTGCAATCAAGTCTTGGGCTAATGCGACGTGCTTATCGTTCCCCGGATCCGTCAAGCTTGCCGGCTCTGCAAAGTTCACTACGCCTCTTCTAAGTGGCAACCGCACTACTGCCGCCTCTTCCATTCACTTGGCGCGCAATCTGACTTGGAACCTCGTTGCAAGAGGCGATGGCGAGTGTACAACTGTACAAGTTGATGCCGGGAACAGCTGTGCCGACCTGGCAGTGAAATGTGGCATTTCGGGCGCTGACTTCACGAAGTACAACCCCGGTGATGATTTCTGCTCCACGTTAAAGCCTAAGCAGCATGTTTGCTGCTCCAGTGGAAATCTTCCTGATCTTCGCCCTCAGCCCAACGAAGATGGCTCATGCAAGGCATATCAAGTTCAAGCCGATGACAATTGCGACAGCCTGGCTGCCGAGTATAGCCTTGAGATTGATGATCTCGAGGAGTTCAACAAGGACACCTGGGGCTGGAACGGTTGTGAGCTGCTATTCAAGGATACTGTTATGTGTCTGAGTAAAGGGACTCCACCATTCCCTGCGGAAATCTCCAATGCCCAATGTGGTCCCCAGAAGCCAGGCACAAACCCACCTACGAATGGCTCAAATATTGCCGATCTCAATCCTTGCCCGCTCAACGCATGCTGTAATATCTGGGGCCAATGCGGCATTACCGCAGACTTCTGCGTCGATACCAACACTGGGGCCCCAGGTACGGCTGAGCCAGGGACGTATGGATGTATATCCAATTGTGGAATGGATGTTGTTAAGGGTTCTGGGTCTGGAAATGTCAAAATTGCCTACTATGAAGGCTACTGCCTCAGCAGAAAATGTCTCTTCCAGGATGCCTCGCAGATTGATACCTCGCAGTACACGCACCTCCATTTCGGCTTCGGAACGCTGACCGAATCGTGGGAGGTCGAGACAGGGGATGTACTATCTACCTACCAATTTGGCGAGTTCAAAAAAGTCTCTGGGGTCAAGAGAATCCTTTCCATTGGTGGGTGGGACTTCTCGACCATGCCTAAAACATACAAGATCTTCCGCAACGGTGTCAAACCCGCTAATAGGCTAACCATGGCAACAAACATCGCCAACTTCATCAAGGATAATGACCTTGACGGTGTCGACATTGACTGGGAATATCCAGGAGCACCTGACCTCCCTGAAAGTGACCCTGGCACAGCCGAAGATGGTCCCAATTACCTTGCGTTTCTTGTCGTTCTCAAAAATCTCTTGCCAGGAAAGTCTGTTTCCATTGCTGCACCTGCATCCTACTGGTACTTGAAGCAGTTCCCTATAGAGGACATGGCTAGGATCGTCGACTACATTGTCTATATGACCTACGATCTTCACGGCCAGTGGGATGCGCATAACAGCAATTCACAGGAAGGGTGTGATACGGGAAATTGTCTGCGTAGCCAGGTTAACTTGACTGAAACAAAACAATCCTTGGCAATGATTACCAAGGCAGGTGTCCCTGGCGCAAAGGTCATTGTCGGTGTTACGAGCTATGGCCGATCCTTCAAGATGGCAGACCCAAATTGCTGGGGGCCCGATTGTCTTTACACTGGCGACCGCTTGAACTCTGACGCGAAGAAGGGTGAATGTACTAACACGGCAGGGTACCTTGCCGGTGCGGAGATTGACGATATCATGAAGGATTCATCTCGGGTCGTCAAAAGCTATGTCGACACAAGCAGCAATAGCGACATTCTTATTTATGATAACGATGAATGGGTCGGTTACATGAGCGCCGCTACGAAAAAGACCCGTGCCACTCTCTATAGTGCCTGGGGCTTGGGAGGGACCTCTGACTGGGCCAGCGACCTGCAAACCTATCATGATGTTCCCAAGCCGGCGACAAGCTGGGCCAACTTCATCCAGCTCGCCAAAGCAGGGGAAGACCCTAAGACGGACCAAACGCGTACGGGAAACTGGACCTCGTATGATTGCACTGACGATAATGTTGCAAATCTATTCGACTTCACACCTTCTGAGCGGTGGAAGAACATGGACACCGATACTGCATGGAAAGATATTATCCGAATTTGGAATGAAACCGATAAGCCACGCGGTCTCACCTTCATGCGATCTGTTGAAAGTACAACCCGCTTCGATTATGAGGATTGCGGTGAGATTTCCAAAGAGAGCTGCAGTTCAGTTGGCTGCGAAGACGGCGCAAACGGTAAAACCTCCGGCCCGGCTGCATTTCTTATCCTGAGTTCAATGTCAGAAATTCACCAAATGTACTGGGAATATCATGATGGTTTATTCCACTCTCTTAGTCTTGTCGGTACAGCACTGGACGATATGGAAAACAAATTTGCGCCTATCCCACCAGAAGAAGACAAGACCTGGCTCAATATCCTTATTGACATGCTTACGCTCGGCGCCCTGGGCACTGCCGGGCCGCTGTTCAACACAATACTGAAGAACCACGATTGGTTTTCTGGCAGCGCCCTGGACAACGCAAAGGACACCACTATGACCCTCCTTGGACAAGGTACGACTACTGCCAAGGACGTACTACCTCCGGCTAGTGATCCCAAGTGGACGCCAGAGGGACAAGACGAGTTTTCTGCCTTTCTGGGGCAAGTGGTGTGGGGCTGGTCTAATATCACATCACTGGCGCTGGATGACCTGTTCAGTGGAAACGAAACGAGCATTAATACCCTCTGGGAAATCATATCAGATGGCAAGCTCATCCAGGGTAAGAGGGATACTGACCCCCCTAAATCTGGAAATACCGAGAATGAGCTGCTTGCCAACATTAACAAGTGCATCGTCGGCTTTTCTCTGCCCGCATTATGGCGCCAGGCTGGGTCTTACACTTTCATCATCGACTCAGGTCAATCTTGCAACGAAGACCCGGACATCAGCGAGTACTTGGACAATGATACGATAGACGCCGCCGGTGTTTGCGTTGACAATCGGCAATACTACCTCGTCTATCCGGACGGCGATGCGACCGACTGTACTTGCAAGATTATCAACGATTCCGGCCCTTGTCAAACAGTCTGCAAAGACAGCAAATTCTCTGCTCCCAAAGGAATCGAATACATCTCTGGCGACAACAGCTACTACGGCATCACGACCAACGAGCTGGTCAAGGGCTCTGTCCGGACCTGGATAGCTAACGGGAGGGAGAACGGCGCTAGCATAGCAGATCCCACGAATCACGGCACCATGTCTGATCTGATAGACGTGGATGTTACAACGCCCGGCTTCATGCGGATTCCTGTTTGTAGCCCCGCCCGCGCCTTTCAATCCTGGGACACGGCCGACAAAGACTCAAGCCCGAACTGGCCCTGCGATATCCCGCCTGGTAAAGATGAGTGCGGTGAGTCAACCTTTGTGGACCAAACTAGCGATGCATCACCAAAGGTAGAAGACTGCCGCCAGATCATCAAGAACATTGAGGGCGATGCATCCACTAGCTGGACGACCCAGGTTGTCGGCCATAACCAGCGCGAGATTGCCAGTCACGCATCCTGTCACTTTGGCGTTGAGGCTACTAAAACCAACGGAAATGTCAATTTTAAGGTCGGCGGGCAGGATGTCATTGATATTATCAACGATGCTATCGACAAGTTTGCTAGGGATGGGCTGATCGGCGCAAAAGGAAACATGGATTGCAATGGTAATGTAAAGAGTGAGCCGGTGCTGTGGGGGATATACTAGGAATGAGTAAGCGCTATACTGCTGGCCGAAAATGACAGGTCGGCTTATCTTGCGAAGGATATGGGCATGTTGGTTTGACTAGAATGTGTTGTTATAGAGGCATTCATGTAGGCTTTGGTCACGTGCTTGGCGCGCGGGCCGCCCACGCAAAGCATCATTTCGCGTTGTTTCGCTGCGCGCACCTAGATAGCCAATACAACCACTCTTTTGCTGCATCTTTGCGTTCGTTTTGTCTGCGTTTTTGCTGTTTCGTTGCTTCACACGTAAAATCGCGCCTCAACTGGTACTGCACACGGAGTTTAATGCCCAGAACCTTCAGTAACGCAATCACGCTTCAAGTACTGCCACCCCCTTGAGCCCGGAAGGGAGCTCTACATACTTCAGAGGCACTGGCACTAGCAGCTCTCTCGTACCTCTCGCACTCTCATGGAACAATGATTTCACCCAAAGCTTCACTGTGTCTTTGCCGGAAACGCTAGGGAGTAGACACTTTTCGTCTTTGTAGCACCACGAATCCAAGCTGATAGGTTTGTGCGTAATTGTAGTGTTTTTGGAGAACAGATTGTGGTGTGGTCCTCTACTGCTTATATACTTTACTTTCGCAGGTCAGCGTATTGATTTACAAAATGTCGTTAATTTAAGCTAGAGGTTGCGTGCGGGCGCATTTGTATACGCTAGTGTTACATAAGGTTACGCCCCACGGGCGTTCAACTTTCAGTGTGGGGCCGGTCAGAAGTCAATCCCGTTGTTATGCATGACCGGCTAAGATAAGATGGGGCTGTCTGAGACCCACTGATCTGCAGGGTCTGCTGTGCATACTAATGCCGGGGATTTTATACCCATGACTAAGCATTGGGTTATGCTGACTAGTGCTTACGCTAAGTTATCGAGGTCCCGATATCGCAATGAAAGGTATATCCATACTGGAGGCCCAGGCGGGTGACTAACTTCATTACTACTGATTCTGATTATCCTGAGTGAAGACTTCCTGCACACGAAGAAAATCACCCCATGCCATCAGCTTTTATTGCCCAAGCAAATCGTGAGGTCTTGATTTTGTTTTTCTTTTCTTGTTTTCTTCCTTTCCTTTCCCCTTTTGTCGTCATATGCGTCCAATAACATAGTTGACTAATGAGTTAGGTATGAGAGTGAGTAACTGCCCCCTTAAATCTGCCCAGTGGGTCATATCTTCTTCTCAAATTTTGCAACTGAGCGAAATGAGGACGCCAAATCTAGTTCCCGAATAAGCAGCAGGTCAGATGATGATTGTGTCTTCAGACTTACCTTTTCCGCGTCATAGAACTTTTCATACCCATTAGGAAGGTAATTTAGATCTGCGTTTTCTCCCAAGACTCTGGAGCCTGCCTTGATAGCAAGATCTCGTACCAGATCTTCGTGGTCACATCCGGCATCAGCCGGACATCCGGGCCCCATAAGCAAGATATGCTTGACCCCTTGAGGTCGTGGCCAGGCGCAGCTGGCTACTCCTCCCGCAGGGTCACGCTGGAACATTCAGTATGTAAGATTGAAGTATTTTCCTGCGGATTTATCGGTTCCTGCGACTTACCGAACATAGCAGCTCAAAGATCAAATAGGTGCAGTCACTGAGCGATTCGTCCAGTTTTCCGATATCTTCAGACCAGTGAACAGCGTTGATGATGGTATCCTTTGAAAGTTCTCGTAGAAGCAACGGCGACCAGAACTGCTTCATGGTGCCTTTGGCAATGTGCACCTTGTCTTGTGTAATGATGAGCATATATTTACCAGCACTTGCGAGGATGTGGCCTTACCCTGTAAATCGGCAACACCAGCAAAGGTAGTGACCTTAGTTTGGTCAATAGCTCCGGGGATGTTTAGGGCCCACTGGAAGTTGACTCGACCGTGCGCTTCTCCGCAGGCATCAAAAACATGAAGTACCAACATATCTGAGTCCGCCCCAATGGACTTTAGCAACCGCTTCTTCACGACGTATAAAAACATGGAGATCTTTGGGTCAAGGGGCCGAGAAACGAATCTTGCAATTTCATCTGCTGTCACCTCCAGCTGCTCCCGCGGTATCAGAATCGGGCCAGCCCAAATATTCTGCGGATAAGGGAACACTCGCAGCACAACCTCAACGACGACTACAGTTTGCACGTTAGTAACTATTCATTCCAGATACAAAAGGCTTCGTATTGCCTACCGCCAAAGCCACCTCCGCCTCCACGTAAGGCCCACAAAAGATCCGGCTCCGAGGATGCCCAAACAACCGAGCCATCATACTTAACGACTTTCGCATCCAGCATATTCGCTGGGTCTGAGATACACCCGTACTCTCTAGAAAGCCATGAAAAGCCACCGCTGATGATAGTGCCTGCAACGCCCACACAAGGGGTGCGGGCTCCCACGACTTTATTCATGTTGTGTCAGTCTCCGCCCCCAAAATACGTGATCTGGAAGATTGGAGGAAACATCCTTACTTCCATATTCGGGTGCGACTTCATTCAGCTTCCGATAGACATCTGACCATGTCTGTCCAGCTCCGACCGTAGCGAGTTCCGAATTTCTATCAAGGTGAAAGCCATTGAACGCCGACATATTCACCAACACATCGCTTGCGGATGCGGACATGAACCCATGGCCGTATATAGCAAAGTCCAGATTTGTGGAGTAAAGGTAGGCAATAGCCTTGCTCAAAGAGTCAACAGTTGTGGGTCGAAGAACGATGTGAGGGTTCAGTTGTTTTTGGGCAGCCCAGGTCTCAACTTTCGATTGGTAATCTGGGGAAGTAGGACGAATTATTTCGCCTGGACTCAGAAATGATTCCAGCATCTTGAGATGGTCCTTCACGGTGCATGGTTCGGCCATATTGAGGGGGTGTTGGGTTTCAATCAATTGGTGAATCGTTGAATTTCTGCGAAATGAATCTCTGTAGTACTATGCAATATGTACCCCGCTGTGGCGGTTATATATCTGTGGTACTAGGTCCGCGGCCGAAAGAACATTGTTCCCTGAATTTGCGTCATACTAGAACGCTGAAGATCTGCATTCACCTTCTGAACCAGCCTGTTCTTCCCGTCTGATTCTACATTTCAGGTCTTGCAATAACAGGCTTGTTCGGCCAAACCGCCGTGGTTTGACGGTGTTGTCGGATATGGTACATTTGTGAGAGGAAGACCGACTCCATCGGGAAAGTGGGTCCGCGGATCAGTTACCAGTTACCCTTTCAGTTCGGAAGGCCGGACTGTTGGCGACGGAGAAGATCTCCTAAGGCGAGGGGGCAAAACACTTCGCTGCACGATCATTTTTATTTCCAGAAACATTGCTATGAAATTTGATGTCTTGCACTTCTTGCAATAGAATTCACTGATCGAACGTCTTACAGAAGCTACCTCCCAAGATGTCGAACTTTCTCGTTACTGGCAGTTCCCGCGGCTTAGGCTTAGAGTTAGTGAGGCAGCTAGCTGCCCGCGCCTGCCTCGAAGGAGGATTGGTTATTGCAACGGCGCGGAAATGCAGCCCGAAGCTTACGGAACTTATCGCTCAGTCCAATGGATGCATTGTATTCGTCGCTTTGGATATTTCCGAGGAATCAAGAATCGCTGAATCAGCCGAGCAAGTCAGATCAGCATTAAACGAGCAAAGTCTGGACATGTTGATCAATTGCGCTGGAGTTCATAGTGAGACACATGGAAAACTAGCGTCAATGTAAGTAGCCTAGCAGATCCATGTCTTTGAGAGCATCACCGAGACTGACCTCAAACTAATAGGTCCGACCTTGACTACCAGTTGTCAGTGAATGTAACTGGAACACATAACGTTCTTCGCCACTATCTTCCCTTGATGCAGAATAGCAAGGTCAAGAAGATCATCAATATGTAAGCATCAGATGCAATGAGATAGGTATATTTTCGACCAGGTACTTACAGCTTTCAAATCACAGTTCGAGTGCATATGGCTCGATGACCAATGCACGCGAAGTATCGTACGCTCCTTGCCCGGCATACAAGATCAGCAAAGCAGCACTAAACGCCTTAACGGTCCAGTATGCGCTGTCATACCAAGAAGAAGGATTTATTTTCCTCGCAGTCAGCCCTGGAGTAAGTTCTCACTTCCCGATCTACTGGAAAGTTAATATCAGAGCATCTAACGACACTTGTCAGTGGCTCCAAAGTGACATGGGTGGGAAGCATGCCGACCTGACCGTGCCTCAAGGTGCAGAGGCGGTCTTGAACATTGCTATGTCCGCAGACCGTGTGGACAATGGCCGGTTTAAGAATATTCATGTCCCAGGGTGGGAAGCCTATAAAGGCCAGGACGTCCCCTGGTAGAATGGGAGCGCGGATCATTTTCCCCTATGTATTATTAGCAATATATGTCCAGATAGAATAGACCAGAGCTTAGATTATTGCGCAACTAGACAGTATGGAATAAAACGTGGCATTGAAACAACTTGTTACCATGTTGAAAGAAGTAACAGCTCAAAGCAGCTTTTTAATGTGCTCAGCATTACGTGCATGTTAGTAGTTGGCTTGAAAACTGTAAACTCTCATGATCTAGTACCACGGAGTATGTGGCCAGGAGTTGCCTTTTTGGTGATTGCGATTGGGAATGCTCAGTCAGCAAGCCAGCCGGGTGGTTGATTTTCCCTTCCCTTCCCGCTCCGCACGCTCGAAGCTCAGCATACTTTGCAACTATAGCTTCCTGTCAAGATATTTGCAGTCGGTCGTGAAAACATCAGAACTTCCGATAAAGCTTGCTGCCAATGCCGGAAGATCTCACAGTCACTGGGGATATTCTGCCCGCCGTATGTTCTGCTCATCTCCATAGCCCGGAATTCTCAGGGAAAGCTGTAGACGCTAATCAGAGCAAACAGTGTGACCTATGTCATGCGAAAAAGGTTGCAATACCGTGAATACCAGACTTAAACCATACATTGAATCTAACAACAATACGATGTAATAGATAAAGTGTGATCGTCGAGCGCACTGTGCCAATTGCGCAGATGCCGATGTGGAATGCCAACGCCGGCGGCGCGGACGGCCAGCTAAGAAGAGAAACCAAAGGTTTGCTGTCATTCATGTTATGCTGAAGAGTAATCTATACATATGAAGTAACTGATAATCAACGGCAGCACCCTAAGGCCCCAGGAAAATATAGTAACGTTTGAAAAACAGCCGTCACAGACACAAAGGTAAAGTGCCAGAGCTTGTCGGAGTCGTCTTTCTGGGTTCGGTGCGCTGAACAACTACAGAAGCAACCGGCAATCAGCCCGTAGGGCAGCGGAAAGAAACGAGAATAGAGGTACCGCTATAGAGCACAGCCAGCCTAACGACCAAGTTCTGGACTCAAGGGAGCGATCCTTAACCACGCCTGCGCACTCGACACCCAGCGTCGAGGGCCCCAATTATCATGCAATACAGGCAAAAAACATAATTCAACTGGAATTAAATGACTCAAGGCATGTCAACCGCGGGAGACAATCCATACTTCGCTCTGCTCTCCAACTCGTGAACCAAATTGCAGAGAGTGAGCCTCAACATTCGGACGAAATCATGGAAGATTCTCAGCCTAACGATCCCGCCCTTTCGATTCCGGATGCACCCCCTCGAGAGCTGTTGTTTATGCTCCTACAAGGTATGAGATTCTTGCATTGTTATGTCTTGGTCATGGTTGATGAAATTAGGGCCGCCGGAAGCGATGTGCATTCAGTGGCCGGATCACATCTCGCGCAAAACATATGAAGAAATGGCTACAGCCTTGTTACGAAGTGAACCTCGGCTACAAGGTCAACTCCTCCATCAGTATAGCATTTGCATATATGTGAAAGCAATATTTCATATATATCAGGTGTCACGAACCGTGCGCAGCCCGCTCCTGAAAACACAGCTGTCCCAATCTAGGTCGACTTACATCGCAGCGACAATTCGGAGCATTGAGAACCTGAGCATACTCAAACAGCCAGACATCTCGTCCATACAAGCTCTACTCTCAAGTGTAAGTCCCTGAGTCGCTGACATCTCTGGCGAAGACAGCCTTATTGACATCGTGTCTGTAGGCATTGCTTATGCAGCACCTGGGGAGGCTGAACCAATGTTGGGTCCTTACCTCTTATGCTGCTCGACAGATTGCATCCCTTAACTACCACAAGATCCGCAGGGTACCAGCGCGCTCAGACTCGGAGTTAGAGGTATATAGTGCGGTATACTGGTGCTACTATCTTGATCGGACGTTAAGTTCACTTCTCAGTCGCCCTCCGTCATTGCCTGATCTCGAGGTATCCCCGACGGATCTCATTGTCTTAGACCCATGTTCGCCATATGATACGCTTTTGCGTGTCCTGCTTGACCTCGCACAGGTTCAGGGAAAATTACATGCAGTGTCTTCTGACACAAAGAATGCTTCGAATAGCCAGGCTTTGGAGACTTGTCAGCTCCTTGAGTCCAGGATGCAGAGCATTCTTCGACAAATGCCGTCGGTATGTGTACCAGGACCACATAAAGTTGCTTCTACCCCTAACAACGCTTCATTTAGAATCGCGCATCCCTCCCGAAAATGGTACAATATGATTGGGTTGCGGTCGACTTCTGCTACTACGCGATTTTCGTCGAGATCGACCGAACACGCTTAAAAAGCTCGTTTAGTCCAGTAATACACAGGGAATGTCTCGTACATGCCCGACAGTCACTTGGAGCATTTCACTTTATCCAGCAGCATGCGGAGGAAATGCCGGGGTTTGAAGAGCCATATCCATCATTTCTGACATGGTTCGCTGATACTCCTGGACGTATCCATTTCATTTGTTGACTATCAAACAGGACTTTGTTTTTCTACCCACTAAGCGCCTTCTTCGTGGTCATCTGCAACATCATCGGAACATTGGATCATGGCGATTTCAAACTGCTTCAACAAATAACGCAGAGTTTGTCACAGTTCAAGCAAGATCCACACCTTGGAAAACTTTTAAATCTTCTCCAGTCGTTGGAAGATCTCTGCGAGCCGCTGTTCCAAGAGGCGGGTTCTGGTCCAGAAAATATATCATCAAACCTCCGTGCATCCGCCCCGAATCAAGCAATGGAACCTGTCACTACGGATGGCATTCCTCCGAGCGCCTCCTTCGATAGCAATTTCGGGCTAAGTGATGAACCAATACCAAACTCGGAGTTGGACGCCTCAGCCGATTGGCTGATGTGGCAGCTTTTCAATAGCCAAATCCCAGCGGGTTGGCTTAGCAGTGGTATGGATCCTTTTGAAATATGAACGGAGGTTTCCAATTCTTCTCTTTTTTCGGGGGTAGGGGGGCGGGGCGGGATCAGTCAGCTGGGATCACAGCGGACGTCTCGACTGGCACTCGGACTCTTTCTGTTTTTGTTCGGGATTCCGGTGACTCGGGTAGTCGGCTATTCTATATTAAGTTTAGCTCCACTTAATATGTCCATCATCCCAAATCTATATCTCACATTCATAAGATAATCAACAAAAAGAATTTGAAGAATACCTGGACCCAATACTTCCATTCAAAACCTTCAAGTACGCATTCAATACTCCCCAATCCTCACATACAAGCAGCTAAACAATCCCAAAGCCGACGCAAGGCATCATCACCACCCTACACAAGTGAACAGCCGATCATCGCCTGACATGCACTCAGACAACGACGCAGGGTTCACAGTCCACTGCGACAGCTTGAAATGGCTTCCTCTTGCCCCGGGTGTATTTATCAAGATCGTCAAGCTAGTCCCAGAGACCGGAGAATACACAATCATGGTCCGCGCCGAACCCGGCGGTCTCCTTCCTCGCCATCGGCATGTTGAAAGTGCGGAGATTTACGTTCTCAAAGGAAGCGGTGCCCACCCCCAGACTGGCGCATTTGTTCAGGGGGACTACGTTTCGGAAAGCAAGGGAGCCGTGCATGATCCTCTTCCGTTTGAGCATGAAACGGAGCTTTTGATGGTTAGCAGAGGACCTTCGGTGTTTTTGGCTGATGATGGGTCGGGTTTGTATACGATGGATGTGGCGATGTTGCAGGGTATGGTTGACAGAGCGAAATAGGTTGGGATATTGGGGTTAGATGTGATACTCAGAAGGATGTCAGCCTTTTGATGTGAAACATATGAATGTATCTTTGGCCATTGAAATGTAGGAGGGTCAGTGCGTCAGCAGTATTAATAACCGTATATTTCTCTGTGTGAGTGATTTACTCGTCTCTTACTACACTCTCACTACAATCTCACTACAATCTCACTACAATCTCACTACAATCTCACTACAATCTCACTACAATCTCACTACAATCTCACTACAATCTCACTACGCTTTCATTTCTCCCGCTCCATTGCATTGCTTCATAATCACAGTTCAGATAACCTTAAATACCAAACTTGTAGATGGTACTGAGAACCTTCGATCCTTGAAACGAAGAGTGTTATATACTCCTGAAGGACCCAAGGATACTGTCCGAGATACAACGTACAACTGTATTGGTGTCGGCCCGTAGTTAGAATAATGTGGGGAAGTCGATTCCGATCAGGCAGTTCCATTGCGGTCCAAGGCAGTAAGAAAAAGTTCAATGAGCTGTTTACAGTTAGTGTTGACGCGTAGAAGGCTTGAAATAGTGCAGATGTACTCACCTTTCCTGTATACTTGTTTTCATTGCCAATCTTCTGACAGTCTGCCAACCACTTATCCAGACTATCTGGAGAACAGTGTAGCATATCATTGATTGAACTGTCCTTTTCCAGTTGACTGACAAATTCCTTTCCTCGTTTATTATTTCCCACTCGAGAGAGGACGAAGAGTGCTGCTTTGTCACCGTACTCCTTCAGGTCAGGTGCATTTTTACAAGAGCGAATGGTTGATTTGAGTGTCTCCCGGCCTTGAGCTGAACGTATCTATTATTTTGATTACGAAATTTGTCAGCGCAGATATCAACAGCCTTATCGACTTATTATAAATTGGGATTTCCTTACCTCCGCGTCAGTAAGCATTATAGTTATCACCGGCCTCTTAAGCTCCCCTGCACGGGCCTTTCTAATAATCATAGGATGGACAATATCCCGATTGACAACGTCGCCTATCTCTGGAGAGCTCCAAACCACTCTCTTGATATCGAGGAAACTAGCATCCTTGAATATATTGTCCACTTTATCGCCCGTATTTATGTTCTCGTACAGATCCTTTTTGTCGCCGTTGGTATTGAGAAACTGGATCGTAATTCCTTTTGGCAAGAGAAGAGAAGAGATCTTGACAAGTTCTCGCAATGTCCTTTGCATGGCCTTCTTGTACTTATACATAGAGAGACTATTATCTAGAACACGCAAAAGATGTTAGTTCATCAGAAGTGGTATTGGTCGAGCCTTCCCTGCATTGTCAATAAACTCACCACAGACAACAACCATATCAAATAATGCCAGTTCCACCATGGCCGTTTCTTTGCCAGCAGGCACATTGTATTGTTGAATAAAATTCCTCATCTCAGCTGCTGCCTTTCGCACCAGCTGTTCGATAATCGGGTCATCCTCTTTGAAGAACCCGCCGTACTTATTGATGATGACGGTTTTATATTGTCGAGCCACCTGAGTGAATCTGTTAGTATATATCCTGATAAACAACGAGTAGCACACGGCCATATACTCACACGAATATTTCGTGAGGAATCGTTATTCGTCGTGGTATTTCCGCAATTCTGTTGCATCGTGTTCCCGCAGTTCATATTCATCGTGTTTCCACTGTTTTGATTGATTGATGAATAGAAGCCAGTGTTTTCGTTGTTACTTCGTTTAGCCTCCTTTTCCGCGAAGTCAACCTCGGGTGGGGAGTCGAGACTCCTTGGTGGGTATGAGTTTGCGCCAGTATTGTCATTGCCCTCAGTGAGTCCGGTCGGCGTCGTGGTACTAACTTCTTCGGTCACTGAAGCTTGTCGTTGAGAGCCATTTTGGTAAGGGCTGGCTGACGATGGCTCGGCATCCGAGTTTGGCGTATCCCGCATTGGTGCATCATCTTCAGAATTCGTTTCAAGTGGAACGCTCGATACAGTGCTGTCAGACATATCCATCTCATCTGGTGTGATATCGTGCACCACTAATGTAGGACCTCCCTCATTTTGACTTTCGATTAGGCGTGGGGGGAGATCTTTATCCTTTTCCAGCATAAGGTGTTTGTGATGTTGGCAATATGAGCCGGAACTCTTTGCGCGCTTCTTACACCTGCCACCATGTTTTGCGAGTGCTTTACACTGTTTGGTGTTAAGTTTTCCGAACTTTTTCTTGATACGGTAATTCATGGCTTAGGACTTCAGATAACCAGGGGAGAGGGGGTAGGGGGTGGGGGGTGGGGGGGTTGGAAGCGGCGCGGTGATTCTGTGGTGCGGTATGTGAAAAGTGGAAAGAAAACAATGGAGAGAAGATCGATCGTGACATAGCTTGGGAGAATAGCCGCCTTATACATTCTGTTCATGCTCCAAACCTCGCGGTCCTAAGTTTAGTCTCCATTAGTAAGGCTTGTCCGTTTTCGTTAATTCAGCTGATTCCCGAAGTATCTGGGAGAAGGAATTATGAAAGCAAGTAAATCCTACCCGAAAGGCGAAGGCGAGCCAGGAGGTGTCAGCTTAGCCACGCGTACCGTAAGTAGTAGCAAACTAGGCAGGGTAAACCCTTCCATCATTCCCCGATAGTTCAGAATGGAAGCTGCTGAACGGGAAGCCGTCCTCGGGAGGGTTGCAGATAAGGCTTACTTGTGACGGTCGATCACCCGTCAAAGTAACACTTAATTTACTCGGCGACATTGCAATCACCCTCGGGGTTGGCAGCTCCCCGATGTTGATGACGACATCTGATAGGAGGTCACATTTTGAGAATGGGGTGAGACTGTCTGTTCTGCCGCAGACGCAGGAGTTGAGAATCAGCTGAGTCCCGGCTAGCACCTGTCACATCATATGTCACCGAATCTAGCGGCTACCTGCACGAATATGCTATATTTGTAATTATTGCATACGTTTATTGGTTCTGGGTTGCATTCACTGCCAGTCTTTAGATTTACCGCTGTACATAAGTCAGGCAGCCATGAGGGGTCTGCTCATTGCAAATTTTGCAACTGTCTCGCTGTAGACCAGCCGAGCCTGGTTCGCCTCAGCGTTCTATACTGCTGAATTTTGCGTTCGAAACGAAAGTCTATGCATGATCCTAATTACATGCCACTTGTTGAACGACAGGAACAAGGCTCCATGTCTGTTTCTTTAGACTATGAAATCCCCACTACGCTAACATTGTAGCCTACAATACAAAGCACTAGTCTCTAGCTTTTGTCGCACTCTCACGACTTTACTTCACAATATTAATGTGTGATTTTGTCATAACCACCAGAACCTGGGTCAGAGATAGAAGCAGCTATACAAATCCCGTGTCCTTACGCTTAGCCACATGGCCTCTTGACTAATGAGGGTACTCAGAGTTCAAGCGTGCCACCATCTCCACCCTTGACATTGTCCGAAGTCTGCACGTGATGGAAACCTCTGGCGAAATACCCGGTCTGATTAGTATTTTGATTCCTTAAGCGAAAGACGCAAAGTAGGTGAGGGTAAAGAGCGAGTTAATATAGAGAGCCGGTGGATAATAAGACCCTGTGACTCGACAAGATGCGGCACATCGACGGCTAGACGATTTGAAGCTTGACCGAAGTGGAGAAGCAATCGCCAAACTCTGTGTTATTTTTTTCTTCTATTTGTTCATCCTTCTCCGCGGGGTATATCTTGCCAGATCGACGAGCCTGCCCTAACATAGTGAAAGATGGCGGACATTGTTAGACAGCTTGCGAGCAGCAATGGTCAGCGTATGCATGTGTAGGACGTGTCTACGGGGTGGCCGTGGAATAGGAGTTGTCCAATCGTCCCAGCGATCGGCGTATCGGACAGACATATCCGATCCACTTCCACCGCCATATTGGTGTTACGACATGTAACACTACCCAAGCCTTCAAATCTGTCGTAACCTACATATAGATGCATATTATCTGAATAATCTTTTTGCCCTTTCGGTAGGGATCAACAGGGCATGACTCGAAATATGCGGCTGGCCAGCACAGCCTTGTCAATGGGGACCAGTTCGCCTTTGCTACGATGTGCTTTGGCTTCATCAGACTTTCTGTAGAGAAAAAGTGTGTATTCGAAAGAAAGAAACGGAACTGTCAGTTAAAGATATACTGCAATAAGAGTCCTAATTCGTCAATTGCACTATACTTGAGAAGTTCGTGTGCTTTGCGGTACTGCTATAAGACTTAATGGATTTAGGGCCGAATCAAGCTCAAAGTGCAGGGCAGTGCAGTTCATTCCCGAAGTGCTATTGCATCACTTGGTACGATTTCTATTCCCCCAGAATACATTCTTTGTGGCTGTGCATACAGCAAGCCGATTTACCTGCGGCATCTGCGCCCCTACTTCGGAGTTACCTGAACGCCTTGTACCCAACTCCTCAGCTCCTTGCCACCAAAGTAGCCACTCAGGTACCTGTGCAGCCAGGCCTTTGCAATGATGTAATGAGATATCTGGTTATAAATCCAGCCAAAACACACGGATTGCAGGCATTGATCATTCTTCTCCAACCAAAGCTCACCCCTCTCTCACTTACTACTTCTTGCTTACTTGAACACTAAATTGAATCATCCCAATACTTAACTTCCCCACCACATCATGTGTCACAGAAGCTGGAAGCGAGGCAAATATGACAATTCAAACCCATGGGCCTGGAACGGCGGCTTCCCCTACGGTGGAAGCCACAACAGCTTCTCTTGGAACAACAACACCGGAAATACCACCTCGACCAACTGTGGCAACACGACGTCGGAGAACTGCGGTAATACGACCACCAACTACAACAGCAGTAGGAATGTGACCACATGGGCCGATACTGCGACCGCCTACCACTACAATAACAGTGGGAACAGGACCACCCGGACCGGTGGTATCTCGGCGAATGGAAGAAATGCGAGTAAGGGGGGCACCACGGGTGGTGGGTCCGATTTGGCATCGTTTTTCTTCAGATTGCCAGATGATGTTGTGGTTGGTAGTGGTGAGCGTATTTCTTTCGGCTGATATACTTGCTTTTCCAAAGGGTGGGTGCGATTAGGCTATGTTATATTGCGACCGCATGCTGACATGGTTGACAGGGCTGAGAGGCTTTGGCTGCTCCGCACATCGATCTGCATTCTATGATAACGAGTCATGAATTGGCCGAGCGATTGGTTGAATAAATGGTGTCTGATTCCGGGAGCCAACGAATCAAGTTCGTCACTCTGGTGTTCTTCTCGACACTCCATTGGCTTTTGGTGTTGTTATTTGTATTACTTGAGCTCTTATACGCATCTTTTCAGCATCGTTTGTATGGTGTTTGCTTGTTTGCCATTCTTGATGTTTGACATTGGACTATTCGAAGTTCTCCACACTTGTCTATGAGCAGAGTCTATTTGAAATGGTTCATGACCGTGTGGAGTTGCTTGTGCTCATTTAATAATGCACTTCCATTGATCAGTGTCGCACGTCTCTGTTAAATTCAGTACAACTATGGCTGATATGACTTATTCATTTGGTCATTGTTCGATAATAGCAAATAGCACGAGGCCCTTAGGGTCTACGACTACCCTTGATAACTAGCAGTCATGCCGGAAAGGTGTTGAGCTCATTCCCTTGAACTCCAAAATTGATAGCAAGATTGCAGAGTACTGATTCATACTTAGCACACGACAAGTTGCTTTCCTCCGTCGATACCTATCTGTCCAACAATACAGGTCCAGCAAATGTCTCTATCTAGAGGTAAACAGAAGCATTTGTATCCCTTGGAAGATGCCATGCTTATTGCAGCTAATCGGACCATCCATTGCCAATTTCTGGAGTCATTAGATGTTACCGGTGTCGAACGGAGCACGAGAACACCTTCAGGGGGATCTAGAATCTCCTCCCAACAATCGATAGATATCATTCCAGCCGATTTCAATGGGGCTGTCTGGAAGCTAGAATCGTGATTGCATAATCCTCTTGAGAAGGAAGGATAGGCTAGGAACTGAACATCAGTCAGACCTTTAAGGATATCCACATCTCCCACCCACTCCCCGCCATCATTGACGGAGATGGTTGTTTGAAGATAGTAGGCTTCCATGGTTCTGTAGCTGGTAGAATCCAAGCTCACAGGCCCATCCCATCCAGTAAATGACAAATGCAGCGATGTACCGTCAAACCTTCCACCCACTGGATTTCCATCAAATGGATGATGGTTGACAAGGCGCCACCGCTCAAGCGTGTGCTCTCGTATCTCCAGTTCGGGCGGGGAAACAAGGAGAGCAATGCCCGGTTTCCCCACGTTTCCGATGGCATGAGAAACGGCATAGGGCGCGATTCTATCTGCTGGAGTAGGATCGTATAGTAGTTGCTTGGCAATGAAAAGAGAGTTGCCACTGGAAATTGCAAATACCGCTTCAAGGTCTGGGGTATCCAGACTGATTGTACCGGACTCAAACTGGAGGATAGCTGCAAATGCATGTTCTCGAGATAGTAGACTTAAATAAACGGAGCTAGGAATAAATCCTTCGCGAGCTTGCTGCGTGGCGAGAGAGGCTGATAGATCAAGCGGGTGCAACAATGATGGGACCCATTTCCACGAGGTCATAGGGCTCTTTATGACGCTCATAGATACCGTAGCCTGAGGCAAGTAGTGTTTGTAGTAGTCTATTACCCGTCCAAGAGCGAGAAGTGAGTTCTCATGAAGAGCTTGTGTCGACCCGAACCGGTCCAATATATATTCGGCCACTTTCTCGGGCATCAAAGCATTTCTATCAAGCAGATCTTGGACCATTGACAGTGGAACTGTGTTCGGAAGTGGCTTATTACTGGGTGGTGACTGGATGGTTCGCCTTCTGTAAACGGCTGCGAGGTTATGATCCCCAAACACAAAGTCAAATAGAACAGATTCTCTGGTCTGCGGACTATCTTCCATAAGCTCTGCAAATATGTCCTCGAAGGCACCAGGTGCGCTGGTTGGAACAGCATGTTCCCTCGATGTCGCTGGCGTAGCAATGCAAATCCAGTCCTCTCCTGGTGGGACTTCGACGCACTCAATAATGTCTGCATCTGATGTCTCATATTCATCTCGCTTCCTTTTCATGCCACCATGAACACCTACGGGATGGTTGTGTAATATAGGCGAGAATGCCCACGAGTTGTGCCGAGTTCGGAAGCGAATCACATATTTAGACGGTTTGAGCTGATACTTGGAGCATAGCGTGCGAAGAATATTGATTCGTCCACCAGAGTATCGAATCATTCCGAGCAGGGGTTGCAGATTGGTTAGACAAAGGAACACCGACAATGAGCTTGCATCGTTTCCAAGCCAGGATCTTCCATAGTTGGTGCCGTATCGCAAGAGTTGCATTGCGATCTGTCTCTCTCCAGAATCATCCGAGAGCAGCAATTTGATGCCATCTCTGAGGGGGAACATCAGTTGTAGCAGTTTCATGATTGACCTAAGCGACTCCCGATCGTCGATAAGGTCAACCACACTATACCGTGATAAGTCCTCGGGAAGCTCCAGTGGTTTCTCGGCGATCTGATGCAATTTGAGTTGGTATATATAATGAAAGAGCCTCCAGAGTGACCCTATGAATTTTGCAGCAGATACTGCATTATCATAGGAGCCCAAAGAAGCACCAAGTGCTAAGGCCTGTAGTTGCTCCACTGAGATTCTGGAGTCATGCATAGTCGATCGTTCGCGTCTAACAGTGCCGTAGTAACGAAGACTCGCCAGTGGCAAAGACCAATATACTCCATCTGCACGCGGGCCAGTTTCAGGAGCGATTGCAATAGTGACGATTCCGCCTTCCTTCACCAGTCGATCTTTCTGGGATATCTCCTTTGTACTTGATGTAAGTACTACCAAATCCGGATAGAGATGCCACGAGGTTAAGCCGAGCATGATTCCCGCGTCTGTTATTCTTTGTGGCTCCCCCTTGATCAAGCTTTCCATCGCAGTCAAAGCGCGGTTAAAATTAGACATAACACTGTCATAGCTGTTTGGCTTTGGAGATGGCTGGTCATCGGAATTTTCTTGGTCCTTTACTGCCACTGAACGGTTGTTGACAATTAACTGCACCTGGATCTGCTCTTTCTTCTTCGCTTGGTCTGCGATTTGTAACCAGGCTCGAGCACTGGAATCCCAGCTTGCTAATAGCGCTTCATCGATTTCATGGGCGGCAGCTAGTTGCGCCAAGTAGTTATCCATAATTTCAGATGATTGAGCTTGTCTTCTAATCATTGCCTGGCGATGTTCTACAATATCCTTCCAAACCCCCGTTGCTTCCTGATGAGTCCAGATGCGGGCCAAAAAACATGCGAGAAGATGAATGCGAAGCACCGACCTGCCACTAGTTGCACTAGCCCATATTGTCGTGCTATCAATGCCTAGATGGGTTCCAAAGAACCCATCCACGATGTTTCTCGGTTGGTGTAATTTCTGGGAAGTCTCTTGGGCTATTTCACTAGCACGAGTCCCATACGCCTCCAATAATAGTGGTACCTCCGGCAGAACATCATCAAATAGCACACCTAGGCGCCGAGCCAGAATGTGAAATGAACCGTCTTCCGCAGACTGTCGCCGGGCTTGAGAAAGCTGTCTTCCCACGGGTTGAAGTTCGGCAGGCGCCTCGACTTTGACCAGTGAGAAATCAAAGTTCACATGGGCAAGAGCAATGTTCGACTCGGCAACAGCATGTAGCGGAGTTGCCACTATGTTCTGAATGGAACCTGCCATTCTAGCAGTGTATTTGAATAAAAGAAGTGGAGTGGGAGGCGGGCCTTCATATTCTCTCGTGAAGCGCCTGTCAGCCTTGTCGTTTACTCTTTCGGGCTGGAGAGAGGGCGGAGGCGGGGCTTAGCGCGCCGATCCCTCATTGCGCTGCTCATGAAGCCACAAGTTGAGCCACGAGGTACATTATTAACAGCATCAACCTATACATTAATACCTGGATATTACTCGTGGTCCAGACAGCTTCAAGCGACGACATACAATGTAATGTTGAGGCAGTCATGTAGGCTTGGTCAACCTGGTTGGCGCTCAGCCCGCCACAACAAAGCAGCTCATCGCGCTCGTTTCGCTGCGCGCTCTATATAGTCAATACGAGGACTCTATTGCTCCATTCATTTCCTTCGTATTGCTTGCATTTTGCTGTTTCGCTTGTTCTTCACTGTAGTTCGCGCCTCGACATGTAATGATGACGACTACAAACCATAAAACTCGGCCGGTTATTCTCACAGCGACCAGTATACCTTTACTATCCCTTTTAGTGCGGAAACATGATCATCCATAGTGACAATCATGTCTCCTCGCTGGTTTGGTCGGGAGGAGGTGAGCCCAAGCGTCGTCGTTGAGCTGGCAAAGCGATGGCGCATTCTGAGTCACGAAGAGGAGGTAGTTATGCAGGGCAGCGAGCAAAGAACTGCCAAGCAATGTCGTCCATATGCCTTCATCTTGCTGAAGGTACGACAAGTGGGCTCTAAGCCGCCAGTTTACGGAAACATGAGGATCTACAAGCAGATCCCTACAGAGGAGACAGTCGGCGACCGCCCCGAAGTACGAGCCAAGCAAGCGAAAGTTTGGGTTCCCCGTGAGCTCAGAGCATACCGCCAGCTCATGCTCAAGGTTTCGACCTTTACCCCTAAACTCCTGGACAGCTTGGAGGGAAAACAAGATGCCGACAGCTTAGTACCTGGGGGTTTCATAGTCTGGGTGGTCTCTGAGGTGATCTCAGGTATTCGCTTGGGAGATGAAGAGAGTGACGATATCTTCTGGTCAATGGAGTACTGTGTCCGTGACCAAATTCGCAATTCCTTTAAGGAGAATTACCTGTAAGCTGACCTTTATATCCCTGACTATCCAATTAATTGTTAGATAACCCCAAGACTATCGCTAACTGCTCTCTCAAGAAAAATGGTTAGCTGGGGATGGCTTCCTTTTCATCGTACCTGTGAAGATCTGGTCTGGGTCCCCGAATCATCTACCCTGTAAGTTATACTAGTTTACTCCTAAGGTATTCCCTCAAGCTCACCAAGTCCGCCTAGGTTTTTCGTGAACTGGTTTATGCCCACCGAAGTAGTCGCGCCGTGCAATTGGAAGGAGGGAATCTTGTACGGCTCTGGCCTCCTCAAGCCTCCTGCGTCCCCGACTTTCTCTATTCAGCTTTGGAATAATAGTGTTAAAGGCTGGCAGGGTTGAGGATTGAGATCTCCGTATAAGAGAAGATGTCCGGTGGATCTGAGACGTTTCTCAGGTGGCGATATCAAGTCGGCGTTGACCGTGGGTTACTTTCCTATCTTAACACTAGCTACACTCAAAAGAATTATATGATTTGATTGATCGTTTGCGAGTCATGAGTACTATCTTGAGTAATAACATAAATTCGAAAGCCTGCAAGATATCAGGAGTCCACTGATAAATTTGGACACAGATAATGTACGATTAGTATTTGTGTAGACTGGAAAAACCAAAGTTAATCAAGCTGTAGTTCCATCTTTTAAATCAATATCTCTCACCTCTGACTAGTCTCGTGAGACATGATTCTTCGGTACTCAATTCCGAGAGATGACGTTGAGACCCGGAGCAATTTATGCACATCAATAATGCAGCTGACTCATCAGCACAACACCACCTCGGAACAAGGCAGCGGCATCGCATGCGCATCGCATCGCATCAACCTTATCGTCACGTCCAACGCCCCAAACCGCCGCCGTCGCGCTGGCTCGCCGAGCAACATCTCTATACCCTCAACACCACCACTTGCGGCATCATACACACCCACCAGCCCACCATGCAAGGCTTCAGTACGTCCCATACACCCCCCTCCCCTCACCATCCACATCCCACTAACCACCCCCAGACATGGGACGCTACGTCCCCCCAGACCTGGAAGGCCTCACAACGGGAAACAAACTCCACAACAAACACCCCCTCGGCTCACGCGCCCGCAACCTACAATCCACCGGCGCCCTAACCGTGCGCTTCGAGATGCCGTTCGCGATCTGGTGCACGACATGCCAACCGCACGAGACCATCATCGGGCAAGGAGTCCGCTTCAACGCCGAGAAAAAGAAAATCGGGAATTACTACAGCACACCGGTATATAGTTTCCGAATGAAGCACGGGGCTTGTGGCGGGTGGATCGAGATACACACAGACCCGAAGAACACGGAGTATGTGGTTATTTCCGGTGCGCGGAGGAGGGATTATGGAGTTGATGAGGAGGGGAGGAAGGTGGGGGAGATCGTTACTGGGGTGGATAGTAAGGGGAAGATGGATGCGTTGGAGAGGTTAGAGGGGAAGGTGGTGGATAAGAAGCGTGGGGATGAGGAACGGGATCGGATTTTGGAGTTGCAGGAGAGACAGAAGAGGGATTGGGAGGATCCATATGAGAAGAGTCGCAGGATTAGGAAGGTTTTTCGGGCGGAGAGGAAGGGATTGGAGAGGAAGGAGGAGGAGAGGGAGAAGTTGAAGGATAAGTTGAGTTTGGGGATTGAGGTGGTTGATGAGATTGAGAGTGATCGGGTCAGGGCCGGGTTGGTGGATTTTGGGGAGGGTGCGGTGGATGGACGGAGGGCGAGGATGAAGCCGTTGTTTGGGGAGGAAGAGGTGCGGGCTGCTTGGGGGAAGAAGGAGGGGAAGAGGATGAAGGCTAAGGAGGTGCTGGAGGATCGGAAGGCTGCTTTTCGGAGTGAGTTGAGGGGGAATACGAGGGCTGCGGTGGATCCGTTTTTGAGTGGTGATTCCGATGCGTGGAGGCCTGAGGTGAAGAGGAGGAAGGTTGTCTCTGGGAGTAAGTCCAGTGATGGGAAGGAGAGTGCTGAGAATGGCTCGGAGATGGAGAAGAGCTCTGGGGAGGTGGAAGAGACACCCCGTCCGAGTCTTGCGTTGGTGAGCTATGCGTCGGATTCGGAGTGAGTGTATCCTGTGGTTCTTGCATCTCTACGAGGCGTTGCGTTGGTTTAAAACGGATGATACCCCGGGTTTGGAGTTATGGCATAACGGCATGTCAACTTTTTACGATTCACTTATGTATGCAAATGATATCATGCAAGGGTATAAGTACAGAAAATGCTCGATCAAGCAGGAGTAGCCGGTTATTTAGCCCAGGGTGCCTTAGTCGTTACGTCCCCTTGAGGGTCGGCAGCACCAGGAGCCGGCCCTGGGGCTGCATTTGCCCATGGGGCCCTCGTCGGGGCCATCGGGCCGGGCGGTAGCCGGGACGTGTCGGGCAGAGTTGGTCCTCTAGCCGGACCTCGTGCTGTTGCCCAGGGTGCGGCAGTTCCGCTGGTTGGAGGGACAGCTTGAGATGTAGCCCATGGGGCTTTAGTTCCTGGACCAGATGCCTGGGGAGCTTCGGTTTGTCGAGGTTGTGGCGCGGACGACGTGTGGACGGTAGAGGGCTGAGGTATGGCGTTTGGATCGCGATCCCAGCTGAACAGAGAGCCGAACGGGAAGTGCTGTACCACGGGAAACTTGGACAGCACTTCGGCGTTGTACATCTTGATCATCCCCTGTCTCCAGTTAGTGTACGGAGTACATCTCCAACTGCACCACAAATACCTTGTTAATCTTGGCCCAGCCGGTCTTGATGCCAGAAATATCGTAGAGCATTGGACTGTGCTCCCAGAATGGGCCCTTCTTCACGTCGTAGATAAAGCCGATGGCAGAAAAGTAGAGGTTTCCACGACGTTCCCGTTCCACCACGTTCACCTTGGCAACACCGGTCGGGTCAGGCGCATCCGGCAAAGAACCTTCTTCTGGCACTCGATCCGTCTCAGATATAGCTGGAGCAAACTGCGCTGAGCCGAAAATATAGGGGATGAAAGAGTGATCATCGAGTCCCCACACGCCGTGGGAACCGGCGGGTTCCAAGGTATAAGTTTTGATAATTGTTCGCACTAGCTCAAGGTATCTAGCAATAATCAGTGTCGTTCAATCAGAGACTAGCGATATACCCACGGCTGAATGACACCCAAAACAATGGCTCTCTCTTCGACACCAGGAGTGCTCTGTGGAAATCCATGCAGCTTCCAGAGCCCAGCCAGGAAGGCCAGAAAGCTCAGTTCATGACCAGTACCATAGTCTAGACGTTGAGGGCTTCCCCAGCTTCCCAAAAAGTATGCCTTGAGCTCTACTGCCGCCGTAGGCCCCTCGGGGTCCGCTGACTTGCGATTGAGAACCTCCGGAGAGAGACACTCCTCGAGGAGGCTGGAAACACGGCTTTCAACAATCTCGTACCACCTCCGAAAGCTGATGTTGCCGAATCTACGGGGGCCTTTATCGGGGGGAGCTTCCTCGAGAATAGCTTCTAGCTTGGAGAGCAGCTGTTGGAGTTGGCGAACCGGCGCGGAGTACTCCACAGCATCAGAATTCAAGGGCCAAGTCTGAACGCGCCCATCCTCAAGCTTGGCTGGAAACATTGACCGATTAAGCTGGAGGAGAAATGTCATAAGGTCGACATAAGCTTTAGAACACAGAAACTCGGAGACATCGCTGTGCTCGTGAATACGTTTGGTGGGCTGGGCGAATGTGTGTCCCACCGCGGGGTCGAGGGTGGGCAACACACGGACTGAAGGGATGTCCGCGGCCATGATGTAGCTAAGCGCGGGGGAAATGATTTGGATAGATGGTAACCAAACGAGTGTCGAAGCAGGTGGAGAGAAAAGGGAAATGAAGGATGGTGGGGGGAGGATGGCGGAAGGTTGGCTCGCAATCTGGCAGGGGGCGGGGCCTTATCGATAAGGCGGCCAAGTGATGACGCCCGCCGATCACGGGAAGCACTTCGCAATCCAAGCTTCCCACCAACCAGCTCCTTCGCCGCCGTCCCTGATCTCCGACGGGCTTGACAATTATTATTTTCCAGGGGGGCTGGTATGCTTTGATTTGCTTTGCTGTTGTCTCTGCATTTCATGGGTGTTCAATATGTCGGACTCGCCGCGTCCTGTGCAGCGGAGGAGGAAGCGCGATTCCACCCTGCAGGCGGTCGACCTTTTGAATGGCCTCATGGATACTAACACGCAGAGGACTGCGTCCCGGGCGAATCGACCCGGTCCCGCCACCCCGCATCCCTCGCGTCGGCTCACGTACTCTGTCAGGAGAGATGCTACAGATATGATTGATGGATTTGGTCCGGTTTCTCAAACTGTCCCCCAAAGGCCAAGACATGCCCACCCGATCGAAGTCACTCCCCGTCGGTCATTAAGGTTCTCGGGACCCGTGCCTGATGGATCCACTCGGGATGGGAGCGATCAAATATTGCAGCCTCCCAAAAGCCCAGAATCCGAGCACGAGTCTGGCGATCAGTCAGATGAGCCAGGTGAGGTGCAGTCTTTAGGAAAGGCAGAAGAGGGTTTCGGGGATGACACTCATGTAATTTCCCCACGCCCAAGTGCTGAGACTCCAGCCGAAGATTACTCGTTAAGCGACGCTGAACGTGATAATGAAGGCGATCATATATCGTCCAAGAGTGACGAAGAGATGCTTGATGGCGAAGATTTGGCATCAGAAGTGGAACTTTTTTCAAATAATGATGGAGACGCCCAGCAGTCTACCGGCCAGCCTACCCCATCACCATCTTCCAGCCAGAAGACTCCTGGTCGTAAACCCAAGACACTGTCTGGCAGCGACATAGCTTCAGAACCAAGATTGGTAGAATCAAATGAAGATACGAGCAACAATTCGTGGAGAGATGCACCCGAACAGCCGGCCGATAGGCGAGACTCCAGCCGCAGTGATGCTTCATCGACACAGCGATTTTCCACAATTGCGGTTGAGATAAGTACAGCAACGCCTTTATCATCTAATATCTCAAAAACGGTGGACCACCAAGCGGGTGAACCATCGAGGGATAATGAAACGCGAACACCAAACCAAGAAGCCAATACTGTCGGCACCACACAGGACGAAGACCCACCATACCAACCATCAGAGGCATCCTCATCATCGGTGCCTTCGCCTGAACCTAGCTCATCCGAGGATGACCTTCAGCATCATTCTGCGGAAGCAAGTCCGCGGTCCTCAGACCCACCACGGCAATCCACGAAACGGAGACACTCGACTACGAGCTCACAGGGTACGGCCGGAGAAAATAACATACAGCCCGAACACCCAACGTCCACTGCTCGTCAGCAGACCAGCTCCTTTGTTCCCAGAGAGAGTCCCGCCGATAATCCCCAGCCCTCCCGTGACGCTAACCACCGTGGGGAACAACATGCTACGGAATTTGCTTCCCAGGGAGCCATAGCCAGGTCTGCCACCCAGGACGGGCCTACCCAAGAGAACCCGGATCAGCAGAGTCATGGGGCTGAACGCCCGGAAGATAGCGCGTGGTTCAAGGAAGCCTCTGAACTTGACGGCCAGGGCTCCAATTGGAAAAAGCTTGTCCAGAGCATGTGCCCTCGGAACATAGCTTCCAATGACGACAAAGTTGATTTTGATTTTGAGCCTCTAAAGCATAAAATATCTTCCCTAATCCAGGTCTACAAAGGTATTATCGAGTACCTGGCGTCTGATATTGGACCGCCAGAGTATGACGTGCGCAACTGCAGCGCGACGCTTGACGCGGTTGACAAACAAGGACGCCGTCACCTGGAGAAGGCTTACACGCTTTCGACTCAAGGGGATGAGGTGGGAGGTGGGACATTGGTGGAAGAATTCGAGATCCAAATCTTCCCGCTGTTAGTGCGGCTTGTTCTCGTCTGTTTTGAAGCCTACTACGTGGATCATCGACTCTTCCCGGAAGCATACGGCCATTTTCAGCATGCCATGAGAGTACTGCTAGGGCGATGCAATCAGATCGGCGGTCTTGTTCGGGGGAAATATGTGGCGTGCCGGGCCGTCAGCCCGGGCTTGCGTCTGCCCCTGAAGCGACTCCTTGAATCGCTTGAAAACGGGCGCCTGCAAAAGGGCCACCGACGGAAAGATGTGGAGGTTGATAGGCATGCGAAGGCGCCGACAAAAACTGCTAAGCAGGGCCAGTCCAAGCCGACGAAGCCGACCACTCCGGGACAGGCTTGGACAGATGAAGATGGCTACGCTCTTGTCGAGGGTTTGCAACGATTCCAGGGTAAGTTTCAAGCTCGTCCGCTTGGACAGGAAGGAAGGCGCAGCGCGACATGCTCACAAGATGCGTCTAGGTCCGGACCGCTACCATCGAATCTGTGAGTTCTACCACGATGGCATCGGTCAACGCGGGGAGAGAGAAGTGCGTAAACAAAGCGAAAGACTGTATCACCAAATGCTCCCGCAAATCCGGGAAATGGCGCGGAGGGGAGAAGACCACTGGGATTGGGGGTGGTTGTTGAAGGTGGTGGATTGATGATGAAAATATATTTATCTTGGCTGCGGTAATGATAGTTTTGAGCGCAGTCGTGTCATATACCCCGGGTGTGTTGTTGGTTTTCCCCCGTTTTAGTAATAGTTATTACTGTCTTAGCGATTCCTTGCCAGGGTACTCTTATTGCGTGAATAAAATTGGGATGTGATTGTCAGTCTACGTGGACGGAACCATGGAACCAACAACGGGCATTGTTTATTCTACGGCCGGTTTAGGGGGGGACAACACGCGGAGGCCCCAGCAATGGCAACCATGGGATCAACCTAGCTGGGAGACGCCAACCGTAGCCAGCAGCAGCAGCAGCAGCAGTAGTAGTTGGTAGTGACAAGGAGCGCAGTGGTCTGGACGCGAGACGAACAATCGATGGTAGATCGCTAGACCAGAGATAGTGAGGATAGTGAGTGGGAATAATATTGAGGTGACAGGCAATAGATCAGTTGACCTCCTGACTGACCGCCCATTCCATGCCTGAGGCCAATGAGGTGAGGTTTCTCCATTCTTTCCCTTCTTTCCGCCTTTCCCCCCTCTCTCCCTCTCCTCCGGTTCGACTATTCCCTACCCTTTTCCCTCCCAAAATTTACTAGAGACACTAAACTTACTCCCCTTTCTCCTCTTCCTCTTTCCTCTTCTTTTTCTCTCTCTCCTCCCCATCTTCTTGTGTCTTTCTTACTCTCTTACCTCTCTGTATTTGTTTCCCTACCTGCTTCTTTTTCTTGTTTATTTAACATTTTGTAATTCTTTAATCCACCTCCTCTCCCCGCTAACCCCCTTTTCTAATCCCGCCCGTTGTTGGTTTTCTGGTTCCCTCCCGGCAGTTCCTGGTGAGTTGACTACTACTACTACTACTACGGACCCCAACTGTTTTGATCTGCACGCCTTCCGGGGCCCTGCAAGAACCATGCCACCGTGCCTCTTTGCTCCCCCTCAAACCCTCTCTACCTTTGTCGTCCACCCCCCAAGCTGCCTGCAATTATCCTCTGCACTTTCCTCTGCCATTGAGACTCCCCAACAGTCCTGTGTTGCGTGATCCTCTCCGTTGCGCTGTGGTCTGCGGAGTTGCCAGAAAAAAAGGAGACCCGCCTCGGCTATTCCGTCGCAGCTTCCCTCCACGAGGCCAACTTTCTGAAAAGTGCTTTTTTTTCCTCCCCAGGAGACCTTCTTTACATCGTCTTGCCCGCTTTACCTGTTGCTCTTTCTTTTGGTTGCGTCATTCCAATATCTATTGATCTCGCACCAACGCTTCCCCGCCCCCTCCATCTTGGGGATCTTGCATACGTCTTTGCTTCTGCTAGTCGGATCAACTAACGTGGACGCTCCCAATTCGTTAGACCGCCTCGTTAAGTTTAAACCACGCCAAACGCTGCGAACCTTCCTTCCTCCTACACACCAATCTTAGACGAACTCCTTCTCCACAGCATGGCGTCCACAGAGGAACCTGTCACCCCAGTTGCTCCTGCGGAGGTGGAGCCGGAGATCGCGCCCCCTGCGACTCCGGTCGATTCGACCATCCTCTCGGGCAGCGAGGAGCCCGTCACGAGCCCGGATGTCTCCAAGGACAAGGAGAACGTCAAGGCCTCTCCGGTCAAGAAAAGTCCCTCCTCCACGACCAGCACTAGGCGTCCCTTGTCCGGATCGACCACCACCACCACCAAGCGTCCCACTTCCATGTCCGGGCCTTCCAGAACTACAACTTCGACCACACGCTCCGCCGCGACCAACGGCAGCACCCTGAACAGGCCTCCGACCCGGCCCGCGACTACCACCACGGTCCGCAAGCCCCTGAGCTCTACCACCACCACCACAGCCGGCCATCGGTCGCGCGCCTCCGTCAGCAGTTCCGCAGACGAAAAGTCCCACCGGTCGGTGGCCAGCTCCGGAGATGAGAAGCGTGGCATCTCCAGCACCGCCGCCAAGCGCATGTCGCTGGTTGGTACCTCGGCCACGAGAGCACCCGTCAAGTCCACTACTTCCACTCTGGACCGACGTTCCAGCATTGCGGGCTCGACTACGGCGGAGAAGAGAACATCTACCACTCGCCCTAGCACGGCCTCCACGGTGCGGCCCCTGACCAAGCCGGCTACCACCACCTCGACTTCTCGTCCGACTACTTCCTCCTCCGCCACTACTCGGACCACCACCAGACCCACGTCTACGGTGACGAGGCCAGCGACGACCGCCTCCAAGAGGTTGAGCACCGCCCCCAAGGGTGCCGAGGAAGACTCGGAGAAGTTGCAGTCACTTCAGACCAAGCTGGCCGAGAGCGAAGCCACGGTGACTAGCCTGAAGGCGGATTTGGACGCTGTCAACCTCAAACTGACCGAGCTGTCTCTCGCGCCGAACGATTCCTCCGAGAATGTCGATGAGGCCACCAAGGCGCTCCGTGAGCAGCATACCGCCGAAATCGAACAGCTGACCGCTGTCCATCAGGAGCAGCTGCAGGCGTTGCGTGCCCAGTTGGAAGATGTCGAGGCGAAGCACAAGGAGCTGGAGGAGAAGTCGGTCCAGGAGTTGGATGACGCCGCCAAGTCCGCTGCGGCTCAGGGTGATGACCAGACTGCTGCGGCCCTGGAGGAACTGAAGCAGTCGCACCAAGCGCAACTGGAAGCGCTGGAGAAGGATCTTGCCGAGCAGAAGGCAGCAGCTGCCGGATATGCCGAGCAAGTCGACTCTTTGAAGGCCGAGCTTGACCTGCAGAAAGGCCAGCTGACCGAAGCGAGTGCCAACCTGGACAAGACCCTTGCGAAACTGGAAGATCTCCAGCGCGAGCTCAATGGACGTGACCAGGTGGTCGAAAACCTGCACATGGAAATGGACCGGCTGGACCAAGCCAAGCAGCAAGAGATTCGGGCCGCCGAGGAGGCTGCCAAGCATGCCATTCTAGCCCTGGAGGAGAAGGTGACATCGCTCGAAAGCCAGCTTGCCGCTGCGGGTTCTGCGACCAGCGAAGGCAACGAGGAGACGGCCGCCCGCATGGCCGAGAAAGACCAGGAGATTGCCGACCTCAAGGACGCGTTGGAGAAGGCGCACGTGGAACTGGAGCAGGGCCGCCAGGATGCGGAAGCCCAGATCGCAGAGAAGACCAAGGAGCTGGAGGCCGCTCATGAGGCCGCCGTTGCTCAGCTCAAGGCCGAACATGAGGAGGCCCTGGCCGCCGCTGTTGAGGGCAAGGTTGGCGACAAAGTCAAGGAGCTTGAAGCTGCTCATGAGGCTGCCATTGCGGAACTCAAAGCCACTCATGAGCAAGCTCTCTCTGCGGCCGCTGAAAGTGGACTGGGCGACAAGGTCAAGGAGTTGGAAGGCACTCACGAGGCTGCCATTGCCCAACTCAAGGCTGAACATGAACAGGCCCTGACTGCGGCGATCGAGAGCAAGGTTGGCGAGAAGCAGAAGGAGCTTGAAGCCGCTCACGAGGCCACGATCGCGGATCTCAAGGCTAGTCACGAACAGGCACTTTCCGCTGCTGCTGAGAACGGGCTTGGCGATAAGGTCAAGGAGCTGGAAGCATCTCACGAGGCCGCCATTGCCCAGTTGAAGGCTGCCCATGAGGAGGCGTTGGCTGTTGCCGCTGCAGCTCACGCGCAGGAACTTGCCGCTGCGAAGGAGGCCGCTGAGTCCGCTGGAACCTCTCACTCCCAGCAACTCGAGGAACTCCGTGCGAAGCTCGAGGAGGCCGAGTCTGCTGCTGCCGAGGACAAGGAGGAGCTGATTGCCGAGCTTGATGCCGCCCACCAAGCCGAGATGCATGCTCTGAACCAGAGACTGGAGGCTACCGAGCAAAACCTTGCGGAGGCCCGTCAAGCTCTCGAGAACGGCAACAGCTCTGCTCAGGACGTTGCCATCCAGGAGATCGAGTCCCTCAAGGAGAAGGTCGGTGCTCTGGAGTCCCAGCTCTCCACCGGACAGGGCGAGATCAAGTCTCTACAGGACGAGATCCAGAGCAAGCAAGGGCAGGCGGAGGCGCTGCAGCAGAGCCTGGATGCCTTCGAGGACAAGACCAAGGCCAAGGATGCTGAGCAGGAAAGCCAGCTCAAGACTTTGGAAGAGAAGGCCGCCGTTGCCGGCCGGGAGCTGGAGGAGAAGTTCAAGGAAGCCGCTGTTGTTGCCGAGCAGCACGCACAGGCGCTCGAGTCCCTGAAGGCCGAGCACGCCGTCGCACTCGAGAATGTCAAGACCAATGCCAGCGGTTCCCACGAGCAGGCGCTTAGCGAGCTGCAGGCCAAGTATGAGGCGTCCATGTCCACCCTTCGTGACATGGAGTCCAAGCACGCTGAGCATATCGAGTCTCTTGAGGCCGAGCTCCGGTCCGCTCTTCAGCGCCATGCCCAGGAGATCGCGGAGCATACCGAGACCCGTGCTAAGGAGGTTGCCGAGCTTCAGCAGCAGCATGAAGAGGCCAAGGCCCAGTTCCAGGCTGAACTGCAATCCCTCCAGACGTCTCGGTCCGCTGAAACTGATGCTGAGCACAGCAAAGCGATCGAACAGCTCCTAACCATTCAGGATGAGAAGCTTTCCGGCCTTCGGGCTGATCTGGAGGCCACCAACCAGGCCAAGATCGAGGAGCTTCAGAAGAGTCACGACGCCGCCCTTGCGGAGGTCCACGCCCAGCTGGCCGAAGCTCACGCCGCCGCTCAGGATGTTTCGGTCCTTGAGAGTCTGAAGCTGACCATTGCTGATTTGGAGAAGAAGCTGAACGAAGCCGAGCAGTCTGCTGCGGAATCCAAGGAGCTCGCGGGCAAGCACAACGCCGATCTCTCTTCCATCCTTACGGAGAAGAACGAGTTGGAGCAGCAACACCAGGCCGTGAGCAGCCGGGTGGCGGAGCTCGAGCAGTCCCTTGCTGCTTCGGAGAGCGCCAAGTCGGAGCTGGAAGCCGTCCTGCAACAACTTGCCGCGTCCAAGGACGAATTGTCCAACCTGAAGAGCCAGCACGAGACCCTGTCGAGTGAACTCCAGGCGTGCAAGACGGAGAACCGGGCCATGGAGGAGAAGTTGGAGCAAGGCGAGCGCGATCTGAACAGCCAGATTGACAAGAACATGTCCCTCCTCAACCAGCTGGGCGAGGTGGACTCGTCGATTGCGGCCAACCGCAAGCGGGTGCGCGAATTGGAGGCCGAAGTGGCGGCATTGAAGGCCGAGAAGGATACGCAGGGCGGATCGGTCGGGCTGGAGGGTAGCCGCTGGGCGAGCGAGAAGGAGGAGGCCGCGGAAGGTGAGGATCTTGGCTCATCCATCCAGGGAACGGTGGGACTGCCCCGTTTAACTTCGTCCTCTACCACAGGACTTCCCCGCTTTCATCCCTTTACCTGACAACGGCCCGTTCCCTGACCCGGCATGGTTACTGACTGGCATGGTTTTGGTAGATGGCAAGCATTCAGGAACAGCTTAAGCACATCCGGACGTCCAACGATGACTGGTATGACGAACACCGACGGTAAGACCCCTCCTTCTGGCATGTGTGGAGGGCTTCGATTACTGACTATGTCTTAGAATCCTAGGCGAACTGGCGGAAATGTCGCGCCGGGCCACGCCTAACCCACCCAGCCAGTCTACGACGCCGCAGCCGGAGAAGGCGAGCAGTTCGTCGGAGCAGGGTGCGGACGAGGGATCCTCGTGAAGGAATGTTGCATGACCAGTGGGGAGGCTATGAATAGAGGGGACGAAGATTTCCTTTGTCGCGGCATTTTTCCTTTGTTGTATCGGCATAGGCTGTATGTAATAAGATGCTCGGGATACCCCTGTGTGCGCGTTTCTTGTGATTGCAACCGACGGGTGCATCGACATCCCTTGCGGCCATTTCTGGGGATCCCATTGGGCTAGCGACGTTGCACGAATTTATTGATTGATTCTTGTCTTATGCAGTGCAG
Source organism: Aspergillus costaricaensis CBS 115574 (assembly GCF_003184835.1). Lineage (NCBI taxonomy): Eukaryota > Fungi > Ascomycota > Eurotiomycetes > Eurotiales > Aspergillaceae > Aspergillus > Aspergillus costaricensis. Next base: position 536,653 of record NW_020291811.1, read on the forward strand.
CGTGGAATTAGTCTAATTGTAGTCGGGGTTGGCAGCCTTGCTGGTTCGGCGGCGCATGCGCGTCCACCCCACCCGGAGTGCAGTCCACCACGCATGTCGCTGATCCTCGTGGTGCTCCTGCTGCTTCCCATGCTGAGGTTGTCTCGCCGCCCGACGCGACTGTTCATATCGAGCCGGCGTGAGGATCCTCGCGGGGGGAGACACCCGCAGCGGTACATCTTCAGCATTGCTGCCACTATCCTGCTCCTCCTCATCCGACTCCCGCATCCAATGTAGAATCTCCCTCTGATCATCACTGCACGGAATAGCCCTATCACCATCCCCAGTTCCCTTTCCCTCTCCCTCCTTTGTATCCACCACACATTGTCCCCCTCCTCCTCCTCCTCCCTTTTCCCGCAAACACCTCTCCTCCAAACAACACCCTGTCTCCTCCTTAATCACAATCTCCTTTACCGGCCGAACACCCTTATTTCCATCTTCCTCCTTCTCTTCCTCCTGATACAGGAAACTCTCCTCCGTCCGCCCCTCCGTAAACGCCTCACAATACTCCGCATACGAACTCGTCAGCTGCTCATGCGAGACAGTCGGCGGGGGGATATGTATCTCCGATACCGAGGATGAATATGTCGATGACGAGGATTCCTCGATGGTTTTCGACCGCGGGGATAGGTTGAATAGTGTGCTGAAGTTGAGACTTAGGGGTGAGAGGGGGGAGAGGGGAGAGCGGGAGCGGATTTTGTTGTTCGTGCTTGAGGGGCAGGTAGGGCTGGTGGGTGGGGGTGTGATTGGATTCGTAGTATCTCTTGTTATTGTTGTTGTGGGGGCTGTGGGCGTGCCAGTATTTGGGGTGTTTATGGTGGTGTTTATGGATGTAAGTAGCGACGTAGGGGTATGTGTATGTGTATCGTCATCAGGATGGATTGTTCTCGTCTTGGTTTTGGATTTGGAGGAGCGGCGCGGGAGGGTTACTCTTCTGTAGAGACGGGTTGTTGTTGATGTTGATGTGTTGGTGGTGGTGTTAATGGTGGGTTTTGGGGTAGGTCTGCGGGTTGGTTTTGGGCGTGGGGAGGAGGAGCGACGATGGGATGATGAGGTTGAGGTTGAGAAGGTGAGCCAGCGGCGGAGGGTGGTTGTTTTGTTCTTTGGGGTTGTGGTGGTGGTGTTGGGGAGGTCGTCTTTGAAGGTGACGGTTGCCATTGTGATTGATAGTATGAATGTATCAATATGATTGATTAGTTGGTTGAGAGAATCGCTATGTGTTATGGTGAGGGTACGAAGAAGAGAAAGAAAGAAAAAGGAAGAAAGAAGAAAGAAGTTATCAAGGGATAAAGAAAGATAATATGGTAGTAGTTTGGATTTCATCCAAGGAGTCAGACCCAGTCATTCAGGTCAGCCACCAAGCAAACAAAGCAATCATGTATCCTAGCCAAGCATCAAGGGTTTTAATTCACCTCGCGATAGTCGCCAATATTAGCATAGCAGCACTACAGTATTCTCAGTGGCTAGGGTTAGAAGGGAGTCAATAAGAGTCTAGACTGGTTGATCTCCCGACAGGGATAAGAACAGATGCCTAAATCAAGGGCAAAAACCGGGTTATCATATACCTTAATAGAAAGTCAGCAGCACCACCTTGCTTTCTATTCCGCCAATCGCAGGGGCTGGCATGCTGCAGTTTGTCTTGGTAGGTTTCATCCCGCCTCCCCTCCCCTCCACTCCTTTATGGGGGTGGGTGCAGAGTATGCATCTCACATGCAGAAAGCATTAACGGTGCGATCAAGGTAGTACTGGCGCTGCGTTTGTGCCACGGCGGCATACTTACCGGCATATTGTAGATTAGGCTCGCGTGGCATACCATTGTATTGAGTGTATCGTGCGGTGAAGATAAAGTAGGTTGCGAATTGCTGAAATATCATTACAGGGATATCTATTGCCTATGTCACTTGTATCTGAATAATATACATACACATGACCAATGAAATTACTCAGAGACACCATCGCGTCCCAGTCCCCAGCGACCCACCTCACGCATGGCTTCGTCGCCGCCTTCGACGAGTCGGCCATCCGCGTTGGCGGGATGGGCGCTGCCCAGCACGCCCGCCACGCAGTTCCAGCCGTTGCGGCCACCGCCCCAGCGCAGCACTTCATTCTTGTACCGCTCACCGGCCCGGCGATCCACCGCCGCCTTGCCCTGCTGGAACACGTCCTCCCACAGCTTGTTGGCGATCGCCCGGTCGAAGATGTAGCTGTAGTAGGTGGCGCCGTAGCCGTGCAGGTGGCCGAAGAAGCCCTGCCACGAGGTCGGGGGCTTAGTATCGGCCGGATCGGGGAGGGTGCAGTGCTCCGCAGAGACCTGGTGGAAGACTGCCGTGCTGTCGATGGAGGCGGCCTGGCCGGCAGGGAGGGAGTGGTATGCCTGGTCGACCAGCGCCATCAGGATCTGCGACTCGTTCTCCATCGCGCCGTAGATAGACCCGTGCGCCGTGCGGTCCTTCTCCATGTGCTGCATCATGCTCTCCGAAAGAGGAGCATCCGTCTCCCAGTGACGGGCGTACAGTGCGAGCACTTCGGGTGCCGTCGCAAACCGTTCCATCAGCACCGACGGCAGCTCGGCAAAGTCGGTCGCGCATCTCGTTCCCGAGATGGACTGCAGCCGCGTCTGTCCCAGAATCGAGTGCAGCGCGTGTCCCATTTCGTGGAACAGGGTACGCACGCTGTGCTCGCTGAGCAGGGACGGGCGGCCCGTTCCTGTCGCAGGCGGTTCCGGGAAGTCGCACACCAGCGCGATCGTCGGCAGCTGGCGGAGCGTCTTGGCGTCGCGATCAACGGCCGTGGCCATGCCATCGTTGGGGTGGGCGGAAGCATCCATCGTCGTGGCGCACTCGGCCACCTCCTCCGCGGAGATCTCACGTGCACACCGCAGCGTGTAGTGGGCCGGGTTGGGGTGCTTGTTGGGGCGGGAGAACAGGTCACAGTAGATGACAGCAATGTGGCGGTCCGCCTCATCGACCACGTCCAGTCGGCGCACATCCGAGTTCCAGGTCTCCCCGGCAGCCGTTTCCTGGGGCACCAGCCGAACGCCGTAGAGTCGATCGAACAGCCGAGAGAGTCCCTGCATGACCGTGCCCAGGGAGAAGAACTCGGGCACCGCACTGAGCTCCCGCGACCGGCGCGACTGCGAGTACTGCAGTACCCGTTGATGGACATAGTAGGCGTGATCCCATGGTTGCAACCGACCAGCGGATCCCTTCATGCTCTGCAGCTGCGCCAGCTCCTCCTGCACGTAGGGTCGGTTACTGCCCACCAGCGAGGTCAAAAAGTTAGACACAGCCTCAGGGGACTTGGCCATCTTGTCGCTCAGCGTCATGTGGGCGAAGCTGTCGTAGCCCGAGAGCTGAGCCAGCTCGGCGCGCTTGGCCAGCAGCTGCTCGAGCCGCTGGATCTGGCGGGCGCTCGACGTGCGTGTAGCCAAGTAGACCTCCCGCCGCACGCCCTCGTCGTGGACGGACCGCAGCGCCAGGCGCGGAATCAGGCCCATGCTGGGCACAGAGGCCGTCCTGTTCCACCGCTTGATCTGCTGCACGAGGATGGGGTCGAGGCCGCGCAGGCTGTTGGCGCTCACGGTCACGTGCGACTTGGCCGGCTCGGCGGCGTTGACAAAAGTATTTCCCAGTTGGCTGATATCATTGGACAGGTTGACGAAACGCTGTCGGGCATGCGGGGGCATGTGAATGGCCGAGTTGGAAAAGTCCTTGATGAGGATCTGGGCGACGATCTTCTCCTCGTCGGACCAACGGGCCGTAACCTCGGGATTGGCGGCGGCCTTCTTCAGCTGGTCGTTGAGACCGGTAGTCGTATTCAAGACGTTCATGTACTCGAACATGAGGGCGTACGCCTGCGTCGCGGCCTCCTGCACGCGCGGATCAGGATGGATGACTCGGATAAAGTCCGATAGGTCGATGACTCGACACAACAAGTCGCTGAGGCGGTCGAGATCGCGGGCCATACTCCGGTAATCCTCCAACGTTGTACCGGCCAGCACCTTGGCCACGATGGCCTGGCACTTCTGCAGGGTGGTGGTCGCAAAGACGCGGAAACCATCGGGACTGGTCAGGTACTGATTTTGGACCAGACCGGTAGGTTTGAGGTGGGCAGCACTGCGCTGGCTGAATTCGCGCCAAAACGGCTGCGAGTCGAAGACGCGGCGCAGGGTGTCGTCATCGGACTTCTTTTGGGCATCGTTCTTACTCGGAAGGTAATCGAAGGCTGTGCGATGAGTCGCCGGCGAGGCGGCCGTCTCGAGCGAGCGACGGGCCTGCAGCAGACAGGTCCTGCAAGTCCACGGCCGACGCCGGAGTGGGAGCAGCAGAGGAGCTCCCATGATGGCGTTCAGGGGGAGACAACGGGAAAGGAAGTCGACATGGAGATTATACCATGAGTAGAATAAATAATGGTAGAATTAAACCACACGAGACGGTGGTGGAAGATTAAAAGGAGAGTGAGGGGAAAGTTAAGAGAAAGAGGGAGGAGAGAAAGAGAAGCGGACGATGACGGAGGCTCGAGCCGCAAAGCCGCCAAACTCACGAAAAAAAAGGCTTGGCGGCCGACCTCAGGCCGTCATTCCATCTTGAACCTCCAACTTAGCCTCTCTCTCTTCCACCTCCCTCCCTCACTTCTTCCCTCCATTGGCCTCCCCCATCATGTCTTTCCGGCCAATGCTGAAGCAGGTAAATCCCTCAGCTCCTGTTTCTTCCGTCTGCAACTTGAAGTTCCCGCTAACTCCTTCCAGCGGGCTGTGGCCCCCATCGCGGCCACCCTTCTGGCTGGCGGTATCGCCCTCTACCCCCGGCAGACGGCTTTTGCAGAGGAGCCTCGCGATGCTGTACGTGCTCGGAATATCTCTGCTTGCTTTCGCTCGAATCCGCTTCTGACTTGATACTGCGTCCAGAAAAAACCCATCTACGATGACTTCCCGACCGAGATCCCGGCCGTCTCCAAGCCCGTCGTCTCTCCGGCCCCGACCACCACCACCCCGGCAGCTCCGGTGTCCACTCCCTTCTCCTCTCCCTCTTCCCCTACTCCCACCGACATCCTGACCGCTCAGGTCCGTCAGGCCCGTCTCTTCCTGTACGAGAACTCCCTGGCCGTCGAGACCAAGTTCAACAACTTCCTGTCGCGTGCCCTGCACATCGAGAACGCCTTCGCCAACACCGTCGCCTCCCTGGCCCCGTCGCCCGAGTCCGGCGAACGCCTGCTCCCCGGCGGAGTCTACGTCGTTGTGGCTGCCATGGCCGGTTCCATCGTGTCGCGGAACCGCGGTATCCTCCTGCGCACGGCGTCCCCGCTGGCCTTCGGTACCGTGGCTGCCTGGACCCTGCTGCCCGTGACCATGCGCAACGTGTCGGATCTGGTCTGGGAGTACGAGAAGCAGGTGCCGGCTGTGGCGGACACGCATCTGCAGGTGCGCGAGAAGGCTGAGCACCTGTGGTACACGGGGATTGCGCACAGCGGTATGGCGCGGGCCATGATGGAGGAGAAGATCGGAGATGTGCGGAAGAAGTTGGAGGAGGTGGTGAGCAAGGGTCATTAAATTGGCCACTGCGTCAGTGTTTTAGAATGGGTTGATTTGATCTAGTTCTTGCATATGTATTTTAAGTAGACGAATGAGCGTTTACTATGCAGTTTTAGGAGACAGAGTAAGGTAAAGCACTGTTTACACTGCACTACATTCATTGTTCCTTATTTCATATCAAAGTCAGTATTATGAGTGATATTTACCGAGTGCAGCGTTAGATACTTATGCTCGATTTAGTACTAGTATTAGTAGTAGTGCTATAACCGAACAATATGCCAAGAAACAGCTTAGTATACTAGTAGTGCTATAGTTATTGATCGACATAATATATTTTGATACCATCATACAGTCCCAGTGAGACATAAACATCATCATCACTCATAACCCATCACTTCATAAAAGTATCATACCACACCCACACAACCTCATCCATCAAAATCCCTAACATCCACCAAACACACCTACACACTCTCCGCCCTACTACTCTCCTCCACCTCCCCCTTCTCCACCCACTTCCCATCACCATCTCCCTTCTGCTCATCCTTCTTCCCTCCAACCATCATCAAACCACACCTAAACCAACATTCACATTAGCCAATAATAACTTACTCAACCAACTATCCGAAATCTCAAGAATCGTAAACTTACAAAACCGCTGCACCAAACCAACCAACCCACCCACCCCAAAACAACACCCGCAACCCCCCTCCCATCATCCCTATAAACCAGACTCTCCTCACCCAAACTCTCATCTAAATAGACAGTAACACGCGGGCCCACGTCCCCAAAGGACATCTTTCTGGTAGCCAGGATGACCGTGAAGGCGAGGAGACTTGTCGTGAGGAGGAGGGTTGCGAGGGATATCAGTGCTTTTTGGATCCATGAGGGGTGATTGTTGTTGGCGTTTGACTTTGCGAAGATGAATCTAGGGAAGAGGAAGTAGATCGTGATAAATGTCAGGCAGGTCAGGATCGTCGTGAAGATATGGTAGGATGTTGTGGCGATGATGGCGGTGTCGTGGATGATGACCTTCGGCACGAGGGATGTTGCGGTGTGCGCGAGGTGGAGGTAGGTCGTTAGGGTGTAGGTTGTTAGGGAGAAGGAGGTGAGGAGGAGGAGGGTGGTGAGGATGGATGTGAGTGTGGTGATGGTAGTGGGAAGGTGGGGAGGGGACATTTTCTTATGTGTGTGTGGGTTGATGCTGTTGATGGGTCTGGATGGGTGGTTGGGTGAGGGGATGATGGGCTGATATTTATCCCATGGTGTTTTTGCTACTGGGAAGGGGGGATGGTTGGTGGAGGTGGTTTAAGCTACAGACATCGGAATTTTATCAATGGTTGATCAGGGTCTTGTCAGGACCGGTGCACCGGATTGAGCTTACGGTGGTGATGGTGGATGAAGATGGGAGAGAGAGAGTCAAAGAGACTAGTATGTTTTGAGGGGGAGTTTGCGAGTATTCGGGATGCGCGGGCGTTTGATTGGTCCATGCTCGTCTAGAGACATAAGGCCGAACCCGTGAAGAGGATGGAATGGTGGGTGATTGCTATCTTATCGATCTTATTCGTTTAGGGTATGATTAATTGTTTGTGGTGGATTGGCTTACTGGTAACTAGGTATCGACATATTCATTTGTCAAGGTTACCAAGCTGGCACCCACCGCAACTGTACCTCCCGGAGCTCCCTCACCTGCAGCGTCAACTTTGATATCGAGTCCTCCATCTGCTGCTGCAGTTTTCCTTCCTGCATCGGCTCGCACCGCGCATGCCGGAATAGGGTCGCCATCGTCCCCACAAATTCCACCTCCGACATCTTCATGCCCGGACATATTCTGGGCCCTCCGGACCAGGGGATAAATGTGCCCTTGGCCGGGGTCACCACTTGACCGGCGTCGTCGATCCACCGCGTGGGCCGGAACTCATCCACGTCCGCTCCCCAAACATTCGGGTCCCGGTGGATGCTCTGCTGCGAGACAAACACGTCCATCGGGGGCGTCAGCACGTGTGTGCCGTCAGCATCGGCGACCTGCTGCGTTGTGATCACGCAGCGTGTGGAGTGGAGGACAGGTGTGAAGAGACGGAGGGTTTCATACTGACAGGGTTAGCAGTCATTCCTTTTTGCTTTTTAGTGACCACGTACCATGACAGCCAGCACTCGTGGGCATTGAGAAAACACATCGTATCCCCAAGACGAAACATCGGCGTCCAACTGCGACAACTCCTCCCGCACCCAGTCCTGCCACTGGGGATACTGTGCGAGGAACATCACAGCGTATCCCATTGTGTTGGCTGTCGTGTCGAAGCCAGCGGCGGTAAAGAGAAAAAGATTGCCGCTGATTTCTGCCTCTGACAGAAACAGCTTCGCAGAGCTCTCCGTTCCATGTTGCGCATATCGCACCAACATATCTAGCAGATTGTGGCGCTTCTTAGACACCTCACTCGATTTAGTGTTTCGCTCCTCGCCCAAAATCTCTCTGACATATTCCGGCACCTTTAACATCTGGCGACCCAGTTGACGAATCCCCTCGGGCATGAATGGCATCACTTTCAGCGAGTTTGGGATCAACACCGCCTGCACGAACCGGTCCGTGACCATAGCAATCGTCTTAAAGTACGATACTCTGGCGTCCTGCCAGTCCTGCCCCAGAGTCTCGACAAAGTCAGGTGACCATGGCTGGTTCTGTCCGTACCCAGCTTGGCCGAGAACGTTGATGGCGATACTGCGAAGGCCGGTCAAGGTCTCGCCGCCAGGATTCTGCAGGAGATACTCAAGCATAGCACGGGACTGGCGACAGGCCTCTTCCCACACCTCACCCATGATGGCTTCGTTGAGCTGGGGAGCGATGATGCGCCTCTGGCGGGTCCAGTCTTCACCATTGGATTGAATTAGAGTTGGTCCGAAAAAGCCCATAAATTTGGCTACGACGTCGGGCTGGTCGAAATCCTTGCGTCGCTGCAAGACGGTTGCGCCGACGGTCGGGTCGGCGATCCTTGAAGGGGTCAGAACGATGTCAAAACAAATGTACCAGGGTCGATGGACTACCATAAAGAGCACTCATCAGGCGAGACAATGGCAAAAATCTTGCCATAACGACGATGCATAGCATTCTTGTGACGAAACTCCCAGCCGTGGATGTGGATATCCAGATGTTCGTAGAGCCATGTGGGAAGATAGCGCTTCAGCTGTACTTGGAACGTTGGACCCACGATCTGCCAGAGTGAATGGCGCGTAAACAAAGGGGTCACAACTAGGGGATAGCCGCTGCGACGACCGATGATGTAGAAGCGGATAAAGGAGAGAAGTTTGTAGAGGAGATAGATTCCGGCCAAGATGGCCAGGGCGGTGCGCAGGCTCATCTCCGCCATTGCCGACCGGGCTGACGGCGTTAGGGAGCTGCAGGGGGAAAGGAGAATGCAATAGTGAGACACAACGGTGGTTCCGGAAAGTGTCAGCGACAATGACAGCTGAGCTAGTTACTTATATGTGCATGAATCAGAGGCGGTAAAATTAACAAACTCAAAGGAAAGCGTGTCAGCACTAAGGGTTGCCTGGTGGGAATCCTGGTGTGGTTTCTGGATTGGGATGGGTCAGATCTTAGTACCTGATAAGTATTTCCTTTGTCCAGATCACTATTTTTTTTTTATTTCCCAGGGGAGCCCAATTACTGGCTTATACAGGATCAGGGTTGCGATAGTTGGAGCAGCGGTGGTTTGGCCAATCGAAGAACAAGCATTCTTAAGGCTTAACATCTTTCGATCCACATACTTACTTACTACTAGTACTCTTCTTCTATTCTCCATTCATCGAGGGGATTACTTATCATCAATTGATCGTACCCAACATCTTCTCGACTAGTACTTACTTACTTACTACTACTTAACCCTAGTAGTACTTGCTATTCCCATGATGAACAGCCGGGATGTGTTGTGATTGGCCATTGTTAGTGGCGGCACAAAGCACTGCCTTCCTTCTTCATCTCCCCCCCACACACACACCACAGCCTTGTCACTGTGTTGTTGTTTCCTCCCTTTTCTGATTCTGCATCCTTTTCATCTCCCCTGAAGTGGTCGATGTATTGCTACTTGTTCCGCAGCTCGGGTCCACGATGACCACCGCTCTCACCAAAGCTGCGAGACTGAAACCCGAAGTTCGTCTGGGGCAGGCTATCTCCGAATTCCAAGCCGATTGCTCATCGCGGGAGAAGGCGACGCTGCGGTCATACCAAGCCCCTGGCTTCCCTCCAAGTGTCCGAGATGTGATGCAATTGACTGCAGAAATCAACCGATCGGCTGGCCTTCGAGGACAATGTTTCGGCTCACGGCTCACGAGCATTCTTCAGGCGGTACAGGAGTTCGCTGCACTCGGGGACATCGTTCTGGGCGCATCGCAGAGCCTCCTAGCCTGTGGCATCTGGGCTGTAGTACGAATGTCGCTTCTGGTAAGTATTCTGCAGCATGTATGTCGGTCGGTGGAAAGCCTCTCTGATAGGGTCTTCAGTCCATTGTCAAGTACTCGACCTACTTTGAACAACTATCGTCCATGCTCATGGCCGTGGGCCGCTCTGCACCTCGCTATCAACTAATGGGCGCCGTCTATCCTACATCGCAACGTCTCAGAACATCAATGCTGGAATATTTCATTGTTGTCGTGCAATTGTGCCATCACGCTATGAAACTGAGTCGGAAGACGGCTATAGGCCAGTGGGTTTCTACGTTCACGTCTGCTCTGAAAGGCTACCAATCTGACCTGGAGATCTGGGCTACTGCCATCAAAGAAGAAGTGAACCTACAGATGGTTCAGCAACTATCCCTGGTGGCCGAAGACAATTCATGGTTTAGATCTCGGGTCGCGAGACGCTTTGAATCTCAATCCCACGCAAGGAGGCTTAGAGCGCGCCAGCGCGTACTGGATGCGTGCTCCACCTACGACTACGAACAGGAATGGAAGCGGATCCGCAAGCTCGGTGCTACCACTCTCTTGGAGACCTCAATGGTCTACAAGCAGTGGAAGGCCCCACGAGGTTCTGAAGGGCTGCAGTCGCGTACACTCGTATGTACAGGCAAGCTAGGATCGGGAAAATCCGTGATTCTCGCCAATATGGTGGATGACTTGAACTTGGACTCGGAAAGGAAAGCAGTGGTGGCGTACTTCTTCTGCCAACACGATTCGACGCAGAGCTTAACGCCGAAAACAGTTATAGGCTCTCTAGCGCGACAGCTGCTGCAGTCAGAATGCGATCTCGACTCCGCACGGGATGTCCTGGGAGACAGACAATCCCTCGAGGTTGACGGAATTCTAACCTTAATAAGACATCTGCTACCGCCGCACTTCGAGGCCCTTTTCGTACTTGATGGCCTAATGCATTGCGACGGAAATGTACGACAAGTTATCTTGGCTTCTCTACAGGAGATCCAAAAATCAATCAAGCTTGCATTGTGCGTGTCTGTCAGGCCGGAGCCGGCGGATTCTCTGCATGAACTCAAACAGCTTCAAAATCAGCGATGTTGGCCCGTGACAGCTAACAAATCTGACATCGATGCCTTCATCAACGCCGAACTAGAGAGATGTCTTGAATCTGGGAAGCTCGTAATAAACGACCCTGCCCTTGTCCTCGACGTTCGAGATAGCCTCTCCCAAGGAGCGGAGGGCATGTTCCTGTGGGTGGCTCTGCAGATAGAAGCTCTGTGTCTTGAGAGGACAGACGCAGATATACGAGAGGCCATTGCCAGTTTGCCTAGAGATCTTTCAGCATTATACACGATGATACTGGAAAGGTCTAGCCTTTCCGGGACCACGTATCAATCCAAGATTTTGGATCTGGTTGTGACCGCGTGCAGGCCACTGACCACAGAGGAAATGAGAGAAGCCCTCAGTGTCATCCCCTGGAAGACCTTCTGGGACCCCGCAAGGATACTCAATGACATACATTCCACGTTGGCTTGTTGTGGGGGTCTACTTACTGTAGATGAAGAAAACTCGAGTATTCGCATGGTACATCATAGTGTGAGAACATTTCTTTGTGACCACCGTGAAAACCATCGCGATTTGATGCCTGCAAATCAAACCATGGCAGAGACTATTGCGACATACCTGAGCTACGAAAATTTCTACAAGCAATTGTCAGCGGTTAAGACACCTAAAATCAGCTCTATCTCGGTGACAACGGCAGTGATCCATTCAGCAGTTTCCTCTCGTGGCCAATCCCAAGGAATTGCGTTGAATCTGCTGAAAATGAAGAGGAGTAAGGATACGGATGTCGGTTATAGTCTATTGCAACGCCTGCAAGCCTCCAGGGCAAGTGACGCCGTGCCCTGGGCCTTTTACCAATATGCAGTGGCCTGGTGGCAAGAGCATGTCTGGTATCTTGACCTCAACACGCCACACCTAAATAATCTCCTGATGACCATATTAGACACCCATGGCTATGACAAACCCGACTCCTCTGGACAGACACCGTTGTCACATGCCTGTCAGCGCGGGAGTCTGGCGCTTGTTGACTGGCTCCTCGCCCGTGGTGCTCGGCATACCGACGACCTTTTCGGACAGTCACCACTATCTTGGGCCATCAATGGGAGACATATCGCTGTCATTGAGTCCTTGTTGAAGAGTGAAGTTGTGATGCCGAATGCAGTAGGCCCGTCAGGAAAAACACATCTGACGTCTGCAATAATCCGAAAAGATGTCGAGCTGACCAAATGCTTTCTTGCTTGCGACCGGGTGAATCGGAACCAAGCAGATTCTGACGGCTATACTCCCCTTATGACAGCTACGCTCCACAACTTTGTGGAAGCAATACCTCTGTTTCTGTCAGGCCCGCACACAGACATCTTGGCTGTGACGCCATCCGGAGACTCGGCCCTCCATCTTGCCGCCAGCGTCAAGGGCCCTCCAATTATTTTTAATCTTCTTCTCGAATACGCGCGGCTAAAGGAGAAGGGCTCCCAAGCGGCATCGATGGCTAACAGAAAGGGGGAGACGCCGTTGTGGTTAGCAGCCGCAAATGGGCACCTGGAGGTCGTCCAGTCAGTCTGCCGACATCAGGACTATGACCTGGACATACCTGACGCTCGTGGGGAAACGCCATTCTGTGTTGCTGCCTCGAAAGGCTATACAGACATTGTCAAATACCTGGGGAGCTCGGGCCGAGTGAATATCAATCATCTCAACAAAGCTGGCCTTTCGGCACTGTGGGAAGCGGTATTGAACGGTCACGAAGACGTCATTAAAGCTATGATAACAATGGAGGATCTAGACCCGAACCACAGCGGAGTTGGAGCAGGCACCCCGTTGGAAGCAGCTATCCATCTCGGCAACGATAGTATCGTCAGGTTATTGGTTGCCATCGCAAGAACTGACGTCGACCGGCAAAGCCACGATGGTACGACTCCTCTACAGCGAGCTGTTGAGGAAGGATATGACGAGATAGTGGCAATACTCGTCTCCACCGGTCGGGTCCTTCTTAATCGGAGGGATCATCAAGGCGTAACACCACTCTGGGCGGCTGCGGACTGTGGCAACAGTGGTGTTGTCAAGGTTTTAGCTAATACGGAAGGGGTCGATCTGAACTTCCCAGGCAGTCACGGCAGGACAGCGCTCTGGGTAGCGGCATCCAAGGGGCACGTGGAAGTAGTCCAGATCCTGGTCTCCGCTGATCAGGTGAATCTCAATAGCAAGGGCCATAACGGTACAACGCCGCTGTGGGCCGCTGTGAACAATGGCCATACTGAAGTTGTCAGTATCCTGGCAAGCACTCATGGGGTTGATGTGGAGTGCCCCGATTATACGGGATATACGCCGCTCTCAAAGGCTGCAGCGAATGGTCACAGCGATATCGTTCAAGCTCTAGTAGCTACTGGACGAGTGACTGTCAATATGGGACATCCTAATGCCGCAACACCGCTGTGGACAGCCGCTGAGCACGGACATGACGCCGTTGTCAGGATCCTGATCGACAGCGGCGCGGCTGCGAATCATACCGAGATTGTATCCTATTCCCGCGGAACTGCTCTTTGGATTGCCTCCTGCAATGGCCATGCAGGAGTTGTGAAGGTGTTGGTCGCATGTCCTGGCATCGAGCTCAACCGGCGCGATATATTGGGGCACACCCCGCTAGGGATAGCGGCGAAGAGGGGCCACGCGAGTGTTGTTGCCATTCTGGCCGGCACCCCGGGGGTGGAGCTATTTCGACTGGATAAAAATGGCCAAAGCGCCTTGGAGATTGCACGGCAGTACGGCCATGAAGATGCGATTAGTGTGCTCGAGGCAATAGATCACGCATAAGCGTTGGGCTAACGCCTGGGCCTGTTTAAACGGGTACCCTTTCTCTATGGCCAATCTGCAAGACTACAGGTGGATCACCGTGACTGAATGTCGCGATGAACGCCGCCAATTATAACTAGTTCAACAGGTAGTCATTGTAGTAGCTTTTCGTTACTACTAGGATGGCCAATGGGTTATACATATATCCAATGCTGGGGGTCGACTCACGACAGCTGACTACTAGTACTACTAGTAGGCATGACATCAAGAAACCAAGGACCGGCTCCGTGTCCCCCCCTTCCCCCCAAGCAGGGAGATGCTTATCCACTAGCATTTAGAAATTCCCGTCCTCTTGCCTTCATGCATAATTAGTAATGCTTACCCCATTGCCCCAGGCCTGTCAGTGAGCCTAAAGCGGCGCCAAGTCACGCCTTGATCGGAACGTAAAAATAGACTAAATATCGCTTCCGTGATGCAGAAGTGCAATAATGGCCTAGTTACTGGGAAACAATGAATAACAAGACCTATTAGGCCACCATAATAACCGAGTTTCATGACTACTGTACACAATTGATCTCTTAACCCTAGTCTACTGGGCAGCCGCTGGCGCCGGACTGCCCGAGCTAGGCGGTGACCGCACCCCAGCCTTGGGCGGAGGCGGTAGCGGCGTTCCCCTGCGGGACGGCGCAAAGTCCTGCTCCTTGCTCTTCTGCTCGCCCTCCGCAAAGTAGTCATCAAACGATACTGCCGCAGCTGACCCGGTATGACGCGTCTTATGCCGACGACCCGCAGACGAGTGACTAGCGGGCGACGCCGCCAGATTCCTCGGAGGTCCCGACAACGGCGGAGGAGAGGTCATATTCGCCGGGACAAGGAAATGCCCAGATGGCGGGGGACCCTGGCCCAGAGCTTCCACTACTGGCGCGGATGAGCCGTCGTCCCGCGTCTCGAAGACCACCTCGCCGGGTCCCTCGACTTCCTCGCCCAGCCCAACCGGCAACCGATGTAGTGCTCCGAAACCCAATTCCGCACCTAGCGCTCCTTCCCCTCCCCAACCCCGTGTCGGCACCAGCTCGACCTCGCGCACCACGTCAAACTCGCTGTTGTATACCCATAAGACTAGTGTGCGGTTCAGATGGTCTTCGACGAGCTCCCCAAGTGCTGATTCTCCGCGTAATGTCCCGCTCGGAGTGCCGATGATGTAGTCGGAGTGTGGAAGGAGACCTGCGCGGTAGGCGGGGCTGAGTGGAGATGGAATCGAGAGGACGTGCCAGATGTTTTGGGTGGAGGAGAGGGGGGCCAGTTGGAGCGCCAGGCCCAGATCGGGGTTGGATGCGGGGACAGGGATGGAGACGGTGTGTGTTTTTTGACCCTTCATGATGGTATTAGCATATCGTAAAGGACGTTATTGGGTGTGTTTGTACCTTGGCGCTCCAGATTTCAAAGGTCACGCTGGATCCGGCGCAGTTGCGCACTTCCGTAGCGAAGAGGTTGGGGTCGGGGTCCTCCTGATAAGGTAGTTAGTCCAGCCCGCGCATAGAGACAGCCCTGTCTGAGGAGTCAAGTCTACTCACTATTAACCGCCCATTAATTCCGACAATGAAATCGAACCACGGCTCCAGAGGGAGCTCCGCATCCTTGTTGCGGAGGACCTGGAACCCAAAGGAGTTGTCGCTAGTGCTTTGAGCCCGCGCCTGTCGGGTAGGCTCAGCATCCAAGCCAATAAACCGATTAAGAGCCCCGAACATGTCTGCTGCGAGGGAGGGGGGTATATGTTTGTGGAGAGAGAGGATGGGAGCATTGGGCAGTGCGGAGGAAAGCCAGATGCGCAACGTGGAGAGCTGCCCGGCGCTGCAAACATTGCAAACACCGGTTATCGCTTATCGCAATGGCTGATAATCGTCGCGATGCGATTGCGCTCCGCCTTTAGCTTCAGTCCTTAATCAACTTCCATTTATACTGCGATCATGGCTCGAGACCCTACCGTGGAGGTTCCTCCGGAGGAGGTACATCATTATAATGATCTTGGCGAGGTGCCGTGGGATATTCAAAAGTAATACCATTATTCCCCGTCCATACGTTGCGGAACCGAAATCGACTAACACCGCGGAACAGTTACTGGGCGCAACGCTACAAGATCTTCTCTAAGTACGATGAGGGGGTCTGGCTGACAGATGATGCCTGGTTTGGGGTAACACCTGAGCCAGTGGCAAAGTGCGTGTTCTCTCGTCCATTAACAGGAGCTCTAGGCAACTAATACGTTAATGCAGCAAAATCGCAGAACACATGGCCCAGTCCGCCCCCGCAGGACGCAGCATCCTGGTTGATGCATTCGCCGGCGCGGGCGGCAACTCCATCGCTTTCGCGCTGTCCGGTAGATGGAAGCGCGTCTACGCTATCGAGAAGAATCCCGCTGTCCTGCAGTGCGCTAAACACAACGCCAAGATTTACGGCGTGGCGGACAAGATCACCTGGTTTGAGGGTGATTGTTTTGAGATTATTAAGAATCAGCTGAAGGATCTGGCGCCGTACAGTGTCTTGTTTGCAAGTCCGCCATGGGGTGGTATGTGCCCATAGTTTCCCCTTACACCCTTTAGGTTTCTTGGAAGCCAGCTGATCCGTTATAGGCCCCGGGTATCGCTCCGACACGGTGTTTAACCTGAGTACTATGGAGCCATACTCACTAGCGAAGCTCTACAAAGAGTACTCTATGTTTACAGAACACATGGTTCTGTATCTTCCTCGGACATCGGACGTCAAGCAGATGGCCAAGGTTGTCAAGGAGGGCCAAAAATCAGTGGTGATGCATTACTGCATGGAAGGTGCTAGCAAGGCGTTGTGTGTTTATTATGGTGGCTTTAATCTTGAATAATAATACTCACATTGATATCCTTTTCTTTCTCTTCTTTTGCTCATACTTCTGTCCCATTCTATTCTTCTATTGGACAATCTTCCCGACATTGCTTGGAGTCCTCGGATGCCGTTAATTGTACGGTACCGTTCCCAGTATCTATGTCATGCCCCATTCTCTTTCCGATTTCGCCAGTTTGCTGGCTTTGGCTATGCTAATACAGTACCATCCGTATGCTACATGCATCTCGGATCTCATGGCTCCAGGCTATGGGACAATGTATTCGTCCCCTGCAAAAGCAGTCCCTCTTCCTCTGCTCCACTCTTATCACCACCCGAGCTGACACGTATGTTCCACTGCGCGTGGACTGCCATAACATGAAGTTCATGGAGTAGGAATTCAGCATGTTGTACGTATAGTCTCCGATGTTTCTCGTTGATATCGTCATCATTCAGAACCTCACCCAGCCGCTCTGCTGCCTTGTGCGTGTAAAGTTCCATGCGGTCCTGACCCCTCAACCACTGCCGAGCTGCTAGATGCACCAGACGATGCATGTTTATGCACTTATCACTTGGTCGGATAGTAATGAATGAATAGGCTTTTAGAAGCCCAAGGGCTTCAACCATCTTTCTTCTCGACATTGGTCGTGGAAGAAACGATTCCGGTATACTTTGCTGGCCGAGACAGGCCAATAGAGAGAGGTACTCGGAAGCAAGCGGATCGAGCCTCTCGATTTGACGAAACGAGGCAAACCAAGTCAGGACTATTGGATTGACGGAAGTCTCGTAGCGCCCATCGGCCTGCAAATCTTCACTCAGAAGCTCCACAACGTCTTCTTCCTGCTCATGGAGAAGCATCAGATAGTCATATACTCCTATCTCATTTTCGTTCATATACGCGGCGGCTTGTGTAATAGCCTGTGGAAGGAAGGCTAACTGTTTGACGAGATAGGTCGCGGCATCTTTATCTTCAACTAGATTTTGTTGGATCAAGGACTTTTCCAGAAGTTCCACGTCCGCCCGTTCGTCAAGCTCGCGTACATGTATCACATCACGCGATGTAAGCTTCACGGCCAATTTGCGATTGCGAGTAGTGTAGATGATGCGGCCGCGTCTATTGGAGGGAAGGAAATCCCTGAGAGGCGCAGTTGTACCGTTGCCGTTCATCCACATATCCATGTCATCGGCGCCATCGAAGATCAATACCCACTCCTCGCTCGCCTGGCATAGGTATTCTTTGAGTCGTTCCTTCACCTCATCTGGCTTGGTATACTGGATCCCCAGCTGTTGCGCAATGGCTATACAAGCTTGCTCGATAGCTTCGTCACTGGTGCTTGGTATCCAGAATACTGAGCATTCAGCATCATATTCGTGCATAAGATAGGCCAGCTCCAGCGCTAATTGCGTCTTACTGATGCCTCCTAATCCAGTAATAGCGAGTCGCCTTGGTCCTTCCGATGCTGTAAGTAAGCTCCATAAATGTTCGACCTCATCTGTGCGGCCCAAAAAGCATGGTTTTCGTGTAAACGGGACCATGAAGTGGTGAGTATTACTGGTGTCCAAAAGGCCTATGGAACGAGACAGTCAGTAAGTACGAAGCACAACCAGGAGCTCCTCAGTTTACTCACTTTTTTGCGAATGAGGCGTCCAGTGTTCTAAGAAAGCCTTTGCGGTGGAGGCGGCAGTCGCTGCAGCGTAGGCTTGCCATAACTTGTTCTTGTGGCTATCCGCATAATCACACACACCTTTGATTATGAGCGATGGCAGACATTCCCACACCCCTGCTCCCTCCATCTCGAAGCCAATGACCTTGTCTCTTTTGATGATATTATCACGGTGCTTGCCAGACTTCATTACTGTATTGGCGGAGGCGACTGGCCCAACATGAATAGAAACCTTGTTCGCTTCAGAAGGGTTGCGAATACGCATTACAGTGCCCTTGCCACAGCCGAGAGAATTACAATCACTTTCCAAGGCATCTTCGCAGATTTCATCTAGCGAGCTACCTTTCAAGCAGCAGCAATCTAGATCAGGGCCATGCTCGCGATGTTTGTGAAGATGAGAACTTTCAAAAAGGACATCTTCAATGCCAGGGTGGTTCCACCTTTTGTCGGTGTGGTTGAGAACCTCAATATATTGTAACAACTGGGACTGAAAACCAGCCCGAGCAGAGGGTGTTCCCAAGCGACCAAGTAGGGTTCGAATCTCGCGATTGGGCCTTCCAGGCCTGTCATGGACCGAGTGCTCTCCACCGAATTCGTATGTAACGAGACTGTCACTGACGACAACGTCACCGAGAAAGATATCCTGGCTCTTCGAAGTTTTCGGAGCGCCTCCGCATATACCAACCACCAGAGCAAGTTGAACGCTCATGTAGCTTATTTTCAGGCTCGAGGCGACACTCGCTGCGCTAATTTTGCCCATTCCGGGCATATAGCAGAGCACGACATTGTGCTTGCCAACTCGTCCGTTAACGTACCAATTTGCATCTCCCTGCTGCTTTCCATAGTACTTGCAGAGTCGGTCATATGTTTCGTCGAAAAGCGCTTCGACGGCATCGGCCTCGAGCGGAAGAGCGCAAATTATCGCTATTGTGAAAGCGTCACGGGTTCTGGGGCGCATTTGGCCTCGAGACTAAGCTTCGTGGAGACCCTGGCCGTAGTGAATACTGAATACATAGTGTGTTATCTCTTCGAGGCTGATAACTGTTTATCCAGGTGGTGGGAGACACAGCCTCGTTGTTTCGTCCTCCAACCACATGGCTGCAATAGGCGCCGCAGGAGAGGGGTATATTTCGGGCTCGATTCTGGAATTGCAATGATCTTTAGCCGGCCACTGGTTAGTCATTAGATGTGCAATAGTTATTGAACAGCTAATTACCTCAGCCCACTGAACCATTGGAATAACTGACCTGCGAGAGGCCGTAGCTGGAAGCGCTGCGTAGCGCCTTTTATCCCCGCCTTGGACGCAGCTGAAGGTGTATATACTCCCCTTTGTCGAACAGGCTCGGAAACAATATGCGCCTTCCTAATCCCAGGGAAAAAAAGCAAAAAGAACCAACCTGGCACAGTGTAAGAACAAATCCTCCTTCTGAGGAGGATATGAGAGCTTTTGAAACCATCATGCCATATATATATATAGTATATACATATTTCTATAAAGAAGTAGTCAACTACGAGTTAAAGGATGTAAAACAGATCATAAGAAGTTACTCGTGTATATCTCAGCTAGCCATTACCTGAAGACTCAGTTTCCTCGCCAGATTGCCTGAACAATACCCATTGCTGAACCCGGGACCATGGAACACTGAATAGAGTCAAATCCCGCATCAGCCTGCTTGAACAATACAACCCAGTCTTCTTCGTCTCTGAGACGCGATTTGTATACTCCAAGCATCAACAGATCTATCCATCTGATGTATCTCTCCATAGCTAATGGCAGCGATCCACTCTCAGGGCAAAGACTCTCGTTCACCAGTACCTTGGCACCCGGTCGCAGGGAAGGTACCAGCTGTTGCAAGATCTGCACAACATACTCGTCTGCCCAGTTCATAAGCACCCAGCGAAAAAGGTAGACATCGGCGACGACTGTCTGAGGGGAGAAAAAGTCATGGACGTCGAACCGGATGTTGCGGTCTTCCTTTGCCGCGGCTTGGAAGTCTGCCGCGGCATATTCGAGATCCTGAACTACAACATTAATGTGCTGATAATGCTGCGCAATGAGCCGACCAACGTGGCCGTCGCTTCCTCCCACATCTACCACAACCGATCCCCGTGGAAGGTCGCCCCAAGGATACCCTTGGAGAAGAAAGCTGGGAGACGCTTCGGGTATGGCAACTGTATAGAACTGCATCGCATCAGCGAACTGCTTTGCTTTGGCCGGTCGGTCGCTGAGATAATCGAAAATACTCTGATTTCCATGGCTCAAGGCATATCCCTGACAGATCCGGATTAGTTAAGTCATCGCCTAAGCCAGTGTACACGGGACATACGGTCTCGTTTGGCTTATGCCCCGGAAACTGATCCATCGCGTCGACAGTCTGCATATGCAGCTTAGTAAGATACATAAAATGAGTAGTTATAGGTAGGGAGAGCGCTCACTCGTGAAAAGGCGCTGTACCATTCATCGAGCTGTGATACACCAGCAACGGCACCGGGGTTTTCTTGAAGGGAGCGTGAGCCAGCAGAATGAGCGACATAACCCCTTCGTTTCTCCAAAAATAGTCGGTGGTGGACAATTGCAAAACGGACATATTGTTTCAACTCATTGACCGGAACACCTGATGCCCGGGCGAGGTCCTGGTAGGATATCTCCCCATGCATCGGGACATGATTCGCAATGTGATGTCGGGAAATAGCCTGCAAACTTGCACCATTCCACTATGACTTGTATCAACAATGGTCTTTGGCTGTCTCGCTCTACTATCGTGCTTCTGTGGGTTTTGGCAGCGGATTTGAGTTACTGCCAACTTACCAATGGTATCATGCATTTCGACGGACCTTGCAATTGGTCCAGCAATTCCATACATGCATCTATAGCGTCGGCCTTTGCTGCCAGTACTTCTTTGCTTCCAGATCCAAAAGCAGAGGCCTCCGGTAAGTCGCTCCTTCCCGTGAGCGATACCTCGAGGGTAGCTGCAGCACGGGAAATGATGGACACCAACCGTCCAATCTCAGACGTCATCATTGCTAGACTTTGTTCGCGCGAGGTATTAATGTGTATGTTGTAAGCATGGAGTGACTGACCAGGTTCATTCTGTAAGAAGATGTATGCATCGCTATAAGTACTGGAGTAATTAAATTAACGATCGTCGGGATCGGTATGCGTAGGTAGGCTCATGCAAGCCGAACAAGGCCGGTCAATATTGGGCTGCGACAGGGGATGAGGCGCATTGTTTAGGGCTTACTGTCACGACTCACTAGTTCAGGCTGGTGGGGGTTGTGGTTCTTTGTTTGTCTGCTCAGATTAGTAGTGTACTGCTGCCGAAAGCCAATCATTTCTCCTCATCACTCTACTATGGTACATTGGTCCCATACTACTACTACTACTAACCGCCCAACAGGGTCGGTATGTCCTACTTTGAGTTCCCGTAGCTGTGTTGGCCTTTTAGACTTGGTCAGCTTGGGTTGAGATGAAGAGTTAAATACCTCCATCAACCGTGCAATTTTATCTCTTGTTTCCCAACAGCGCCATTTACCCATTTTCACCATATAAGTATTTGTGATCCACGTACTCCAATTTCTCACACTCAACCTCCTCATCCATTCTCGGATTCCAACCATGCCTGACACCTACGATTACATCATTGTCGGTGGAGGCCTCACGGGCTGTGCTTTGGCCGGTCGTTTGGCTGAGAAAGATGAGTCACTTCGAATCTTGATCATCGAAGCTGGACCCAACGTGGTCGATCACCCTCTGACGAGCACTCCTCTGGCATGCTTTGCATCCCACCACTCCCCTTTGGACTGGGACTACACCACCGTGCCGCAGAAACATCTCAACAACCGCGAATGCTATAACGCCGCGGGCAAAGCACTGGGCGGAGGCACAGCGATAAATTATGGGACCTGGACCCGTGGAAACGCTGCTGATTACAACCTGTGGGCAAACCTGGTTGGGGACTCCAGCTGGAGCTACGATGGTCTACTCCCATACTTCAAACGTGTTGAGACACACTACGATCCCAACGCCGACCCGGCCATTCACGGCACCAGCGGCCCCATCACCAACACAATTGTCGCTCTGACCAGCCCCGACCGCAAATACCCCCTCAAGGAACCGGTTCGTTCTGCTTGGGAGCGAATTGGGGTTAAGTTCAATCCCGATGCCAATGCCGGTAATGCGCTCGGCTTAGCCCACTTCGGAGAAAACTGGCGTGACGGACAGCGTCAGCTTGCCAGCGAAGCATACGGGTTGTCTAGACACCAGGGAATATCCATCGTTACCGAGACCCTGGTGGAGAAAGTTTTGCTCAAGGAGCAAGCTAGCCAGCAAGTTGCAACAGGAGTCGCAGTGGTCGGTGGACAGGAATACCGGGCCACAAGAGAAGTCATCATCTCGGCCGGAACGTACCGTACCCCGCAGGTTCTCATGCTCTCCGGGATTGGACCCGCAGAAGAGCTGGCAAAACACAACATCCCACAGCTTGTAAACGCTCCGGAAGTGGGTTATAACTTCCATGACCACATGTGCTTTCCCCAGTGGTGGAAGCTTCGTCACCCTGAACGAGGTCTCTCTATGGGTACGCCCCTTTGGGACAGTCCAGCATATGGGATGGGTGTGCCCTATGACTGGAACGTGACCCTGCAGACTCCTGCGGACGCGTTGATCCAGGCATTCCGAGAAGATGATGGACAAGCGCCTAGCAAGGACCATCCATTTTTGGATCCGAAATTTGCTCATTCAGAGATTCTCGTCATCTACGCACCGATGAGTCAAGCTGTCACCGGTTTTGAGACGGCCATGGATGGCACTCATATCAGTACGGCTGTTCTCTTGATGACCCCGACAGCACGCGGGAAGATTACCATTGCGGATGCGAATCCAGCAAGCGCTCCTGTCATTGATCCGAACTATTGCTCTAAGGCGGTGGACCGAGCGATTATCCGAGATGGAATACGCAGAGTGGCCAAGCTCCTGCTCGACACTCCCGAAGGTCACGATATTGTGGATACCGAGGTTCCTCGACCGGGCAATGAGCCGATTCGACTTGATTCCACCGATGAGGAAATTGACAGGAACATCAGAAATGGCGCAATTACTTTCTTTCATCCAGGTGGCTCGGCATCCATGGGGAAGGTTGTAGACACTCAACTTCGGGTGAAGGGCGTCAAGGGGCTACGTGTTGCAGATGCAAGTGTGGTGCCTGTCCCTCTTGTGGCGCACTACCAGGCTATTCTCTACGCAATGGCAGAGAAGGCGGCGGATCTACTCTTAGAATAGGTCATGTTGTGTTGTGTAGAGAGTTTTCAGATAGGAATATGAACGAGATTGAATTTGCTTTTGTGCTTTTATGTCGAATGTTCCTATTAGTTCACGAATTATGTAGTGACTGTTGGCAACAGGACCACCGTGCTCGTCCTAGCAAACTATGCCGCAGCCACTAAGCTACATAAGAAATCCTCCCAACCTACTTACACTTCCACCTTGCGCTTCTATCCCATTTCTCATTATATCCGATCGTCCTAGCCATGCAAGATTCACGGTACACATCTCTCTCCACGACAGAAGACTACCAGCCTCAATCAGGTGTCTTCCACAAGCCGTCTCGTTGGGAGGTCCACAGGAAGCGTACGTATTTGCTTCTAGCAGCTGCCGGACTTTTGTACATCTACCCGTTCATCCATACGGTGCAGAGCTTGCTCCTTTCGGACTCAGCACCAAGTGCCTTTGGTATGTACTCATACGCTCATCCCTTCATTACAGAAGGCCCAATATGATTAAGAAGTAATTAATATACGTCCAGCTCAAGTCGACGTCTTACGCACCACTTGGAAGGAATTCCATTGGAACACGGAGTACAGTCCCCAGAACCACAGCGACGCCGACCAACTGTGGGCGGCTATCAACCCTGCCCATGGCATCATTGCAGTGGATCGTCAATGGGCCGCGCAAAACCATTGGCCTCAATCGATGACTATGCCGGATGACGACTCAAAAGGGGTCTATTTGTTGGAGGCGTACCATCAGCTTCACTGCCTTGTGAGTCTCCGATTTCTTAATTCCAATGTTGTCTTTTTCCATCGAGACGTTTGGTGTTTGGTGGAGCTAATGATGTTCCCCTGCGGGGTTGGGCAGCAAATGCTCCGTTTGACCTTCTGGGAAGCTGTCGAAAGACGACCCTATACTCATCATCCATCGAATCACATGGAACATTGCTTTGATTATCTGCGTCAGGTGAGTCCCCTTCGGTCTAGACCTCCTCGGGGACTCCTTCTGCCCCGACACTACTCGCAAGAACATGGTGCAACTAACACAGGGCCCGAGTGGCTTGTCGAGGGCCTAGATTGTTCAGTGTAACGCCGACAACACTCCACTGTTCACGTTTGGGGAGTTCCGGGCTGGTGATGGGCAGCTTCATCGATGCCGGGACTGGGATCAGCTGCATGACTATGCTACTGAGAAATCTGCCTGTTACCGAGATAGCGTAGCGGGTATCCCGCTTAAGGAGCATTTTGGGTATTGTGAAAGCGCGGGGATGGATGGGTTGGAGGCTAACGCGTTCCATGGTTGAACTGGGGACCCTGGCGAACCCAAGAACATGTGCGCCTGTCTCCTACTTCCTCGACATAGCTAGGACACACCATGTCCTTGTATTTTGTTCTTTCGTTCTTTTCATTCTATTTTGCCTTTGTTCGAATTATCTCTTTGCTTCCCTCTTCCGTCCTGGTGTGCAAATCCAGCACATCCTTTGCGGTTCCCCCGATCGGCGTTGTCGAGCCCCTGTGACAAGAAAATCCTGGAAGTATTGTTTGCTAAATCAGTCGATATGAAGGCTCATCCATGTAGTGTAGTCCAGACCTACTATGCTTGGAAGTAAGGGTATCTGTACGGCAAGACCAATTCTAAATGGGAGGTTCACATCCTGCACCCGTCCGCCGCGGTGCATGAGTCGCGTGTATCCTAGAGCAGTTGAGAAGCCGAAATTTTGGTAAGGGGCTTATCGCCCTTTCAGCTCCCATAAACCAAACTGGATCACAATTCGCTATACTTGGCAAGCGGCGTAATTCACGCTGGGGAGTCCAGGGGTGCGAAACAGCCAACATTGGCTAGGCAAGAGTGAGGGGTAAGTAAGTGTTTGCCGACTAAAGACTTTGCTGTGGTGGCTTTCCTGGCGTCTCTCAGCCCCCCCACCCTCCATTTGTCACTATTGCATGCGATGTGATATGAACCTGCATTGAACGTTAGAAGGTGGGGGTTAGCTTTTCTTGTGGTAAGCTGAGACGCTTGGACGTGCACACCCGTGGATCGACGATTGGGGCGGTTCCACAATGCCTCCCACCAGGGGGGCTGAAAGTGCTGATGTGCAGCGCAATCAGCTATCTGTTGGCCGCGAACGCAGCACAGCATTTGCGCAGGGGTCGATACTCACTACCCGGAAAGAGTGGGCGATACCCCACCCCCGGCCCTGACCTCTTGACTTCTCGGAAGCAAACCGGATGTTGTAGCCGCCAATGCGTCTGCGGTGTCGGGTTCTTGGCATCTCTTAGCATCATGGCCGTTAATAGCGCGGGTGGGCCCGAAAACACAGAATCCGACGATGTCTTGGGTTGTCGATGTTTGCCTCGCCAGTTTTCAAGTGACAGATTAGCAAGGCACACTGCAGCCCCCGGCCCCATTCTATTCCAGAGCTGATGTATGCATGTCATGACCGAGATGTTTGTTGACCGAGCATAGCCGTGGAGAAATAAGCCTCAACTGCGTTGTCAGCTAGACGATCAAGTCCATGTATACTACTGTCGATGGGATTCCAGCATAGGGTGCAAGGGACTTGGCATGCAATTCATTGAACCCCGATGATTGGACCTCTCCGTGTCAACCATGTTTGACATCCCCAGATACTAAGTTTGGAATCTGGTGATGGGTGAAATGTCTTCCAGTGATTGTTCGTGGGGTATATGCTATACGACTTCGGGGCTCCTTCTCGGTGAAACATCATTGATTCTCCAAGTTTCATTTCGGTGATCATTTCACTAGTCATACTGGAGCAGAGGAGCCGTCAAAGATACCGTCAAAGATATTGGTGGACGTAGATCAGTGGCGGATACAAGATCCTCAGAAATACTCATGGTAATATAAAGGCCCGATGAATATGACGTGCTTTACAAATGCAAAGATACATATGATACCTGGAAGCGACAACATATTACTCACGTCTTAACTGTTTCTTTCCGAATTAAGGCGGCAAGGACTTCACTATTGGAAGAACTACAGAGTATCTGCTCGGGAAGCTACCGAAGAGGACAAAACACAAGGATAATACGCCTTGCTGTTACTGGCTGTGTTCATTCAGACAATCTCCATCAACCTAAACCACAGACGATCCACTAGACGAAAGCACGCGGTACATTCCCAATATCATCTTCCCTCATCTGCTTGAACCCTTGTCATTTTCCCTCAGAATACATCTCAGTAGGCATCACCAACACTGTCGAAGTCGGCATTCGCATCTCTCTGTTCTGAAAATTTTCTGTCAGCGTTTCCCATCACCCGCAATAGGAACAGATATATTATACCGTTGGAAGAAGGGGAGGCAATGGCAACAGAGGCCAGGCCCAGGATGAGAAACGAAATAATAGCTTTGAACTGCATGTTGAGATATAAAGGTAGCTAGGCAGATTGCACTTGGGAGGTTCGTTTATGTTTGAAGACTGGAATAGACTCTGAATTGAGGTTGAGAAATTGGATGATGCACGAAAAGTGAAGGAAAGGGGTGGATTTAGGCAGACTTTATACCTTTCGCTGCTCTTTTATCTCTCGGCATGACACTAACGATCAAAACTCCCAGGGCAGGGTGAATGAGCGACGGATTTGCTCGGACTTGTTCCCTCAACCACCCTGACCGATTTATCAGTCAGAATCTCAAGCCCTTCAAGCAGTGGGGTCATATCTAACAGGTTAGTTGACAGGGACATGGTTATGAGCTCGGTAAAGCGGCTTAGAAGCCATTGCTCCGATGCCAGCTGCATGCAATCTTGCCCCTCTGATGCAACGCCCGAGTTGGCGTACCTAAAGCTACATCCCTGTGAACACAACAGCGTCTGGGCGCAGAGGAACGCGATAATAATAGGTGTGCTGGATGTGGGTGAGTTTCAGATGTTCGAAGAGCGCCCATTCCCCCCTCCCCGAAATGTCTGGGGCAAATATCTGCCCATCCCTAAGGCACTCTAAACTTGTTACGGACTCGACTGCGTAAATGATGATCGAGCGGCTTATACGGTATGCATTAGAGGTGCGCCAGCTCTCTTCCTTGGTAAAAGATTCCCTGTCATTGTGTCTTCAACATTATTCTGAAATGGTCATTTGGTGTATGGGGAAGGGATATGTCTGGCTCTACGCCTATTCTAGGGTTAAGATCGTGAATTTCCCACTTATTGCCTACTTCGACTCTAGTATATACATTCAAAATGGGAAGACTGGAGTAGTCCCATGCAAAACCAGCAATATCCCCCCCCCCCCTCCCCCCACAAAAAAAAGCCGGCTGGGATAGAGCCTGTGTCCCCAGGATAGTATCTAGTGACGTGCCTAATTCAATCGCACAGTACCTCATTATGGACAGTAATTGTTGGATTTAGTAAATTCAAAGTATTTTCGTGATGAATCCGGCCAGCATAAAAGACGAATTCGTACACATTTCGTTGTCACAGTATACCAGGGTGACACAAAACAGCAACGACAAGAAAGGTACGGACGGCTTCTTCAGTATATGCTGTATCCTGCCGCAGCCCGCTCCCTTCACTTATGCCAAAGTTACAGTATGTTGTATGTCGTTCTGGACCAGGATCTGATTTGTGCACTGTTTCGATGACCACGGCAATACGGGAACACCGCCCTGGATAAGAGACGACCGGTCATGTCCTGCCACAGTTACCAGTGGTATCTCGTCCTGCCTTACATAATTGGTCTTGTTTGGTCGTGCCGCGCTATACTCTACTGATGGCGCCTGCCCATCATTGCCGGACCAGTTCGGACTCGCAGTGCTTTTCGTTCGGATGAGGGGCCCTAACAAAGGCAAACATGCTGCAACGATGCCGACGGATATTTCGACAAATGACCATATAGCCGCACCAACCGCCGTCCCTGCACAAAGGTGTCAGATATGGAGTGTGCTATGCATGGTATGTGTTCATCAATACTGACAAGTGGGGTCGACGAGACTCAGTCGCGTCATTGCTACGGCGCGAATAATACCAAAGACGCAAACCCTGGACCATGCAGTTCACGGTTAGTGATTATACCTTCCCAAAGTTTGACTATGTATGCCTTACACGCCTCCCAGCAAGAATATCCCCAAGACCTGCACTTTTTGAGTCTTTGGCATGTGAAGGTTGAGAACGGGCTTCACAGGCAAAGTTAGTATGGCCACATCAGTGAATATATTGACGATACTAGATCACAAGTAGGTTAGGCATGAGTATCGACATCAAAATTATTGATGGGGAAAGGGAACTCACGCTAGTCCGGTGAAGGGGGGCTCTGTGTTTATACACGACAAGCCACCCGTCCAAAGATCTGACAGTGGAATACACTGAAGACCGGCGATAAGAATGACAGCCAGATTATACATCACAACTATAATGCCAATAATCCATGAGCAAGCCATAAGCCACCGAGATCGAAAGAGTCGACGATAGAATATTAGTATCGAAATCTTCGTCACCATGACGGTATATGAGTAGCTGACTATGGCAGCAACATATCCCTGTTCACTGAATCAACTGACCGAACTCAAAACGTTTTGGAGGGCATCCCACCTTGCTGAATGACACTAGGTCCTTGATGAAAATGATGTGTCTCCCTTGGCCATTATTTATTGCTTTTGCGAATATAACGGCGTATGTAATTTCGCCCAACTGCAGAAAAGTCAATATCTCGAATGCTTCACGCCTCAGCAAGTGCAAATCTCGAACCATCGCTGCAAATATGGTCCAATCTTCTGGGCCAAGTTGGACCCTCGAGATGCGCCGAGCCGTGATACGAGCGCCGATGGCGACGATGGCCGCTAGGAGCCCACATACGAGAGAGGCGGTCTCATTAGGTCGCAAATCATCGCCAGAATGCGCTTTGTAGAAGGCAACTTGCTCAGGAGTAAGAGCTGGCATTGTTTCCTATGATTGATCTGGCTTCTATAGCTAATGTGGCTGTATATTTGAGAGCGAGAATGGTGGAGGAAGGGACAATGTGACTTCGGAGAGGGATAAATATACCTTGTAGGCAAAGGCGAAGGAGAATATGTTAAGTATGATACATATGGAGAACTCATGACAGGGAGCGCTTTTGAAATGGAGTAGTTTTCGGGAAATTGCATATCTAGCGCGGGTAGGAGCTTATTGAAGACTATGTGTGTTGCTGATAGGGGCAATGAAACTCGTCATTTCTACCGGGGTGGATTTGCATCAAGAAAGACTTGCTCGGGTCAGTTGTGGCTTTGCCATAGCCACTTTTTGCTTTTCTTCTCAAATCTATATCCTTGCAACGGTCATGTGTGAAAGTTCCAAATCAAAAACGGTCACCCGCAGTAAGACATGTACTATGCCCGCACAGTGGTGTGGTAAGGCTGACAGCCAACGTTTCTCACCTACCTTCTGATTAGAGCCATGAAAGGGGTAAGGACATGAGGGAAGAATTTATAGATGTGATGACCATGTATGCAGCCGGGAAGAGGCTAGGTTTTTGGATAGCGATTTGTTGAATTAGATAAGACTCAATTAATGATTATGTTTCCGTTCGCTGTACTCTAGACGCTGCGTAGGCCATTAAGCCAACGGTCATACTTACCATCTAGAGAGTTTCGACGCCCAAGTCCGACTTCATTACTTCCAATTCCACCGATAATCGCCGAGTGAGTAGGACTATACTAAGATCAGATGTACACAGTAATGACTCTTCATGCACCTCGCTGCTTCTCTTGATCTAATGACGAGAACACCACGCGTGTCTTGCTTTCTCATCAACACTTTAGACACGACCCCTGGTAGGGCACCGAAATGATATCAGTCCTAACGGAATAGAGTGGCCTTGGCCCCGGTATTGCCATTTACAGATCGAAGGTGCACACATATGTTGGAAAGGTGTTTGAAAAGGTCAAAGACACTCACATAATGCACCTAAGGCGTGAATCTAGCTATTAACCATACGCTTGATGCGTGCAACCACCGATTTACACCCATACATATTTGAAAGCCGTACATGATGTCGGGGGTAATTCTTCCTGGCCGGCTAAGGTTGGCTCTTCCAACTGCTTTACATGCGATAAAGCTCTTATATATTAAATATGCATTGGTCCGGATAAAACCAGGAAGCAAACCGGCAGAGGGCCAGTATTTTTCGATCACGTCGTTAACTTCATATAGTCTCCGCCCCGTCATGGCATATGGCAGCAACAATGTCAGGGAGCAGGAGTGTGGAAGCTGGAGTCAGTGAAAATTCAACCAAAGGGGACATCCAGGGTAACCCTTGAATATCACCAACATAATCTCGCACCCCTGAAACGTACGGCAAATGAAGCGAGATGCTTTCTAATCAATGCAAGACGATTAGAGGATATGTCTCTGCATCTCCACAATGAGGAAACAAACCTAGAAGCATATGACGAGGGTTCAATGGGATGTTGAAGAAGTGGATGATTATCTTACATCTGAGTCATTACGTAACGAAGAGTAGAATGGAAGTGAGCCTGAAGAGATCCACTAAGTTTGGGAGTGGACCTATAAATCCTCGCAACGGAATTTCTGCCGCACTATAAAGAATGCCGCTTCGGAAACCCGGATTTAGATCGGGGTTCACGTCGGCAATAGCGCTTTGAAATCGGCTTGCCGTTCACATACACAGACGAGCCGCCATTTCGGCCCGCGACATGTCCGAGGAGCGGAATTAGAGAACCGGGATTATGATTCTCGGTTTAAGGATTAATCAGTCTATTACAAATCTGTATTTCAGGACCCCGTCCTTCGGGGTTGGCTGGTTATAACCAAAGTATCCACTTCGATATGGAGCTTCCCGCGTGGCGAGACCCAAAGACCCTTGAATCCCGCTGTTTGATAATCATGACCGATCACTGACATTTGCTGAAGCGAAGAAACTTTGGCTGCGACTAGCACTTCAAGAGTCTAACGGCATTACAGTGGGTGGGTCAATGTTTTAGCATTAGGATTGCTTGAGGGCTTTTTCTAGAAGTCTCTCTATAGGTGGTAGACATGTAGCCCTCCTCAATGCCTGTATAAAGAGACAGGGTTTGTCTCTGATCGTAAAGTTGTTCATCACGTTAAATCATTGGGGACACTTCAATAAATTCCAACCCCTCCTGCATCTATCACCAAGATGCTTCTTTCCTCTCTTGCTCTCGCGGCCTTCTCGTTAGGCGCAGCGGCCAAAAGTCATGTCGACATACCCCCTCACTATGATTTTGTCATCGTCGGCGGAGGCACTAGTGGTTTGGTTGTTGCCAACAGACTTTCGGAACTGAAGAATTTCACTGTGGCCGTCATTGAGGCCGGTGAATCAGCATTGAACAACTTCAATGTGTCTAATGTCATGGGCTACAGCACGGCATTCGGGACGGAGGTGGACTGGGCCTACCAAACCGAGAACCAGACATATGCAGGAGGCTTGCAGCAGACTATCCGTGCCGGAAAGGCACTTGGAGGTACAAGCACAATCAATGGTAAGTCATCCTTTTCATTCCCTTACAAACACATGATACTTTGGTATTGACTAAATCTCCTACAATAGGAATGTCCTATACTCGGGCCGAAGACGTACAAATTGACAATTGGGAAGTGCTCGGGAACGAGGGCTGGAACTGGAAGAACCTGTTTCAATACTATAAGAAGTCGGAAGGCTTCCAGGTGCCCACTAAGGACCAGATCGCTCATGGTGCCAGCTACAATGCTAGCTATCACGGTTTGAACGGCCCTCTGAAGGTCGGCTGGCCTACTTCCATGACCAACAGCAGCGTCTTCCCAGTTCTCGAACAAACCTTTGAGAAACTCGGCGTTCAGTATAACCCCGATTCTGAAGGCGGCAAGATGGTCGGATTCACTGTCCACCCTGACACCCTGGACCAGGAGATGAACGTGCGCGAAGATGCTGCCAGGGCTTATTACTGGCCATATGAAGCCCGCTCGAACCTGAAGATCATCTCCAATACTCGTGCGAACAAGGTCATCTGGGCCAACTCCACCCAAGGAGAGGCTGTTGCCGTCGGCATTGAAGTTACTAACGCTTACGGCACGGAAACCATCTACGCTGACAAGGAGGTCATCCTGTCGGCTGGCGCGCTCAGATCCCCTGCCCTGCTCGAGTTGTCTGGTATCGGAAACCCTGACGTCCTCAATAAGCACAACATCCCCGTCAAGGTCAACATCACCACGGTCGGTGAAAACTTACAGGATCAGACTAACAACGCCCTTTCCTGGGAAGGTGTTGACACCCTCACTGGCTTGGCAACTTTCTCCGTCTTACCATCTGTGAACCAGCTCTACGGCGATAACGCCGCTGCTTTGGCTTCCTACGTCAAATCCCAGCTTGCTAGCTATGCTAAGACTGTCGCTGACGCCTCGAACGGCGCTGTCAAGGAGGCTAACCTCGTGGAGGCATTCGAGCACCAGTACGACCTGATTTTCAAGTCCCTGGTCCCCTATGCGGAGGTCGTCTTCGCTCCCAGTGGGCAATCCTTCGCCGTTGAGTACTGGCCTCTTCTCCCCTTCTCCCGCGGCAGCGTACACATCCAATCCGCGAACGCCTCTGACTATCCTGCCATCAATCCCAATTACTTCATGTTCAGCCAAGATGCCGAGGCTCAGATTACGGTGGCGCAATACATTCGGAAGGCTTTGGGAACTGCACCTCTTAACAGCCTTGTAGGAGAGGAAGTTACTCCTGGCCTCGACGTGCTACCCGCTAATGCGTCCAGTGCCACTTGGACCAAGTGGGTTCAGCAAAACTGTAAGCCTTTATGATTTACCCGAAACGGAATTCTGCAACATGGTCGCTAACGTACCTATTCATCGCAGACCGAACAAATTACCACCCCGTCGGCACCACCAGCATGCTTCCCCGCGAAAAGGGTGGCGTTGTCAGTCCCGAGCTGAAGGTTTATGGTACCAAGAATCTTCGTGTCGTCGATGCATCAGTCCTGCCATTCCAGCTCTGCGGCCATCTGACCAGCACTCTGTATGCTGTCGCTGAAAGGGCTTCCGATCTGATTAAGGAAAGTTACTAGCTTACAGATGATAAGCAGTGTGCCAGTTAGACATTTCGGTCACAACAACAAATAGATATAGAAGAGATATAAGCACCAGTTCACAACTGCGATCGGAAACTATTTCCATCCTGAGCGACTTTCAGTCCGGGGATGCAGTCTGGGATGGGAAGATGATCCGACTCAGGCGGCTAAATTAAATGAATGTAGTGAACTAGCAACTGCAGCTGAAGGGTGTCAAAGGATGAAATGTCAATGCCTCCCGCGGCACATTCATAGAGAAATACAACAAGTCCGGTCTTCTGATAGTGGTCTGTATTAATAACGTAACCAGAAAGCGGCAATAAGGCCTGTAAAAATGCATATCATTAGATGCCTTCGGTGGCTAAGAACTAGGACCACTAGTACAGATGTTTCGTTGCGTGTGTTCTCCTCAGTAGATGGAAAAGCATTAAAATTTAATTATTTCGAAATATGGCTTCAGATAGATCGCAGGGAACTGTAGAAGCTATTCAGATACGAAATACCAGCATCAGTTCCCTGATGGTAGGCCCAATGTGCTGCATCTCAGCCAGCCAAATTTTCTGAGAAATGTGTATATGATCATCATCCTATCCACGAGAGTATTCAATGACTCAACCCTGCATTCTCATCTATATAGAATCATGTCTCGGCTATCCTTATAGTACAGAGTAATGCTGTAAACTTGTATTTGAATGTTAGGGCACTCAACCTTTGCTATTTTCGTAGTCGGCTCGCTCTTTTCCAACTTCCACCTAATTATTGTCTTTGAATTCCTTCATTCATTTGAGCTTCGATAAATGCATACTAATGTGAGTTACAACCTAATTGGCAGAGTATACTACTTTTACACACAGTAGTAATGGCTCGGAGTTAAGTATCATGCTTTCAATTTATTACAGCTTCCTCTCCTACCAGAAGTACAACTTCTAGTACCATCAGCACACTATCAATCGAAAGGTCATCGGCTACATAGTAATGACATTGAAATGACTAGCTCAAAGCTATATATATTTGCAACGTGCAAAGTATATGCCACCCCTTCAATGGGTGTAGTTTGGTGAGTCAATAGATGATAGACCAATTAATGTCAAACTTGAAGCGTAAAGAGACTTTGATCCAAGTTCTGCTTACTGACAGAATTGTGCGTAGTAGCAGAACTCCAGATTGAGGGAAGTAGAGGGCGAGAATCATTGATGTTGTCGAGGAGCTGTCTCGAACCGCTGATCGCACTAACCGAATCCAGCTAGTGCCCCTCGTGACACGAACCGTTCTCAAAACAGGCGGAGTGTTGCGTGACTGGTCTTAGCAGCCAGCCGGAATCTCCGACGGGAGCGAAGGAGAGACGGTATTATTGCTTGTCCGAGTCTCGGCCAGTCGAGGTTGGGCTCATCGAGCTATCCTTTTCATCGCCTTTAACCCGTCCAGGTCTCTGGTAGACAGGGTCGTCTCGATGCCATCTCACAAGCGCGCCCTTTCTATCTCACCTCACATTCACCACTCGATGCCCCGCGTCTTCACCACCTTGTCTCCCGGGCGCTGATATCTACTCTCTTTCCCAGCTATCTCTCACCTCACCATCCTCCATCTCAGATTTCAACATAATGCCTCACGCAACAGAGCCCCCCGCGCCCGACGCGGAGGATACCGCCTTCGAGAATGTGATGCGACAGATGAACGGTCCCTTCGGGGAAGGCGACATGTCGTTTGATTTCCTCTCCCGCGACTTGGAACCCGGCGAAAAGGCAGACGACGCGGTGGACTACGAAGATTTCGATGACGACGAGCTACCCGAAGAAGAAGAGCGAACCGGACCGCCCGCCGAAAATGGACTCGGGGAACACGAAGACGACGCAGATAAAGGCTTGTTTGAAGCGGAGGAGGATGATCTCTTCGGTGGCCAGGAGGACGAAAATCAACAACCACCGCGCGATGAGCTGGACGACCTATTCGGCGATGGCCCCTCTTCTCCCCCAGCGGACCATGCCGACCCAACACGAGATTTGTTCTTCGAGGAGGAAGGAGAGGGTGAGAAGCCAGCAGAGGCTCCTGAGCCTGTCGAACCTGCGCCCGCGCAGCCCGAACCCGTGCCGATGGACGAAGACGAGGACGAACCTATGCAGGAAGATGAGGCGTTGAGTCCCACGGCGGAGGATATGGACCCGGCTTCTCTTCGCGCCTGGAAGCTCCAGCAGGCTCTGTTTGCTATGTCGTCTTATGGTCCAGAAAACGTGCCTGCCCCGCCGGAGAATGTCGAGGAGCTGTTGCATTCTTTGTTCCCCATGTTCGATAAGAACGCTCTCCCACGTTTCCTTGAGTTGATTCCCCATAAGAAGGCCTTCTTTGTTGGAAAGCAGCCCCTCAAGCCCCCGAAGCCGGTCATCCCTAATAAGGTGAATATCGAACTGGCTCATGACCAAGAGCGATCGTTCAAGTCTGGAGGCCAGTCACTCAAGCGCTCGCTAGAGTCGGAACATTCTGGCTTGGTTCCTGTCTTGGAAGCGGCTCAGGAGGAGGAACAGGAGATTAAGGAAGAGTTTGATCAGGACACGGATACGGAGGAAGTCCTTCCTGGAGGTATAACCCATCATGATCTTCGTGTTGTCTGCGCAGACTGGGATGTGAGGGATGACTTCTCCATTATGGACGTTGAGGAGGCGGAGGTTAAAGAGGCCGATGTTGATATGGAAGACGACTGGCTTCTAGAGACCACCCGCCCCGCGAAAAAACGGAAAATTGGAAGAGATCCGCTTGAAATCGTCGCCTTGTCCCATATTGATGTACCGGTGATTGACGACCCGCAACAAGCCACTTCCCGCATTGCTCAAAAGGTCACAGTCGACATGAACGATCCTCATATTCTCCTTGACGAGCGAGGTGCGGAGGCTGCTGCGCAGAAGCCCAAGGCGCTGGGTGCTCTCAAGCGGGACGAGTTGGATGCCAGTGTCACCAAACGTCTGACCTCACGTTACAACATTTCGAACGATCAGGCATACGATATGCTGAAACAGAACCATCAGAACAAGGTTCGCAGTACCCTGGGCAACGTTACTCTGGAGCACAGTATGCCTGCCCTCCGTCTGCAATGGCCTTACTACAAGACCGAGCTGTCCAAGGCCGAGGCGCGTTCTTACCATCGCCCTGCTCTCTCTTTCCGGCCTGGACAGACCTGTTGGTTCAAAAACCCAGCTCATATCAAACGAAAGCACCAGAAGGGCAAGGACGTCAAGCAACTCTACGATTCTACAAAATCGCTCTCTTTGGCTGACAACTCCAACGTTTTGCTGGTGGAATATTCTGAAGAGGTTCCACTGGTGCTGTCGAATTTCGGTATGTCAAATCGGATCATCAATTACTATCGGAGAAAGAGCATGGAAGACCCCACTCGCCCCAAGGCCGAAATTGGCGAAACCGCGGTTCTTCTCCCCCAGGATAAGAGCCCCTTCTCCATCTTCGGACACGTGGATCCTGGCGAGGTGACGCCGGCCATCTCGAATTCCATGTATCGTGCCCCATTGTTCGTACACGAAGCCAAGAAGACCGACTTTTTGATCGTGCGTAGCAGTACTGGCTCTGGCGGCAGCGATTATTACATCCGTAACATCGAGAACCTCTATGTTGCCGGTCAACAGTTCCCGTCGGTAGACATTCCTGGACCCCATTCACGAAAGGTCACAACTGTGGCCAAGAACCGGATGAAGATGCTGGTATACCGCTTGTTGAAAAAGAGCCCAGATCTTCGGCTCTCTATCAGCGATGTTACCGCGCACATCCCAGGAACCAGCGATATGCAAAATCGACAAAAAGTCAAGGATTTCCTCCAGCACGACAAAGATTCCAAGTACTGGGTACCGATGGAACCTGTGCCGGAGCAGGACGTGATTCGGTCATGGGTCCAGCCCGAGGACGTTTGTCTGCTTGAATCTATGCAGGTCGGTCAACAACATCTGCACGACACTGGTTTTGGCAATGATGCTGAGAAGACCGGCAATGAAGGCGAGAAAAAGGAACGGGAAGATGAAGACAGAGATGGCGACGAGGAAGGGGAGAGCTTCGAGCAACAGATGGCACCTTGGAAGGCAACCCGCAATTTCCTCCTAGCATCGCAGGGCAAAGCAATGCTCAAGCTACACGGTGAAGGTGATCCTACGGGGCGTGGCGAGGGCTTCAGTTTCATCAAGACATCAATGAAGGGTGGCTTCAAGGCGGTTGGCGAGAGTGTGGAAGATAAGCTCGATGCCCAGCGGCTCAAAGAGCTTGGGGGCCACAGTTACAATGTTGCCCGGCAGCAGAAGTCATATGAAACGTCCATCCGACGCATCTGGGATTCCCAGAAGGCCAGTCTGTCTTCAACAGTCGAACATTCGGACGAGGAAAGCGACATTGACCGCGAGGAAGAGGAGGAGTTCGGCAAGCCGACCCCACGATCAGAGGCTCCCACACCTGCTCCTTTCCGCCGTGACGACGAGACGATGAGTCAGTTCAGCAGGATGAGTATGCCCGCCGACCAAAAGGGCAAGGTTTTGCGCATTATGCGGACGCTCAGAGACGAAAAGGGTCAGCTCTACCAGAAGGAACAAACGATCTGGGATCCCCGGGTTATTCGCCACTACATCCAGCATCGGCATCGGGTGGAGGCACTGACCACAAAGTAAGCACACCCCACCGACCTCTAACATCTATCAGACTAACCGACCTTCTTAGACTTGAGTCCCTTCAGCCAACGGGCGACAAGGAGATCGACGCTCGTAACAAGAAGCTGTACGTCCGAAAAACACCAAATACCAACAACCTCCCTCACCCCCAATCCCCTCCAAAGACCAACTCACAATCTAACCTCCCACAGCTTGGAAGCCGAACTCAGCCGTCTCAACCGCAACAAAGAACGACGCTTCGCTCGCGAGAAGCAAAAGGGCGCAGCCCGCGCATCCGCAGGCGACTCACCGGCCGATGGCGGCAAATCCGCCGGTACACAACGGAAGTGTGCTAACTGCGGCCAAGTCGGCCACATCAAGACAAACAAAAAGTGCGTATGCCATAAATCAGGTCCCTCCTTTGGATTTCCAAACAACCCTTCAGATTTCGATCTCCCTTTCTTTACCAAGAACCCGTAGTCCTTTCCAGGGATCCCGTACTGTCAGGTTCGGCTTCATAATTTTCTGGTGCTAGCCCTTCTCAGCCCAGGTCGAGGTCCCGCCGACTACTATGGCCCAAGAGACAGAGGACTATCCCCTTTACCCTACCTACCCTACACCTCCCCCACACATCATACCCCCTTCTCCCTAACAGCAGTTTCTCCTACTCCCCACACTGCAAGGATTGATCTTTTCTTGCAACACATGCATTTGACACAAAAGCGCAAACAAAAACACAAACCATGCACAACAGCAACAGAAACAAAAGGGAAAATACACAAACAAGCAGCGCGCTAACCAATATCCACCAATTTCTTCTCGCCTACAGACTTTGTCCCCTTCTCAACGGTACCATGAAACCTGAAGATCGTGTCACCGATTCCGCCTTCGCGATGGGTGCTCCGCCCGCGCTGTGATTCATACATCATTCCGCCTCCTTCCTCCACGATATGCCTATCTCACTCTTCTCTTTCCCTCCCCTTCTTCTCCCTCTTCGGCCGTCGCCGTACACGTACGCAGAAAGACCACCTCTCGTGCCGCTAATTCATATCTTACTCTCCCTCCTTCCCTCTCTCGTGATACCCTACCTTTTTCTCGACACCAACATGCCTACATACCGACTCGAACTTGCGTCTGTTTTCGCTGGTATGCCTAATTCTTTCCATTCAAGGTAAAGCGACACTTCGATACATGTGGGTGTTAGAATACAGCTTTTTTTCAAGTTCATACTTTGCTTATTTTGTTCGCCTTGCAATATTGCATTGGGTGGATTATTGAGGGTCGCTTTTGTCAGACTGACACTTACACCTGGAGTTTCAAGGCGACGGGGATGGTTGGTTGGATGTGTTCTATGATGTCTGAGTTATGAAAAATGGAAGATACCTTTCCTTTTCCTTGATAAAAATTTTCGTTGGCACTGGACATTGCAGTGAAAGATAACATGTGCATCTGTCATGCAATATTGTCAATAGTACGTCATAGCCAGACAAGTGTGTTCCGTATGGATAGGACATTTAGGCCAAAGTAACAATGAGAGGCAAGAATACGTTTCGAAGAATACTTCGTGGTTTATGACAAGGTGGTGAATGAATATCAGAGCAAGACAGCAGCTCTCTAACCGTACAACTCCGACAGATGGCCTCGTGCCAGTAGTCCTCGCCCGCGGTCTGGGGCCAATGCCATCGCAACGGCATGGGGTCGGCGATAGGTATATCCCAAGAATGCTCCCCTCTTGCGCATCTCCAAGACCGTCATGCGTAGTTTGCGGTCTCGCAGCAACTTGTCCCGAGGTCGCTTCTTGTCCCTTCCCTTGCGGCGGTTTTTCTGAGGCGGCTTGCTTGCGACGGGACTCAGCAGGCTGTCAATATCCTGATATTGGGGTGGGTCTCCCCTATTTTGGTGGCGCTCGTCTCGCTCGTCTGCCTCGCTGGAGGGCTCGGCATGCTCTGCGTCTGAGGCTGCAGAGGCCTCATCGTGACCATGCTCATATCCTGCGTCATCGAAGTACCGGGTATCTTCCCAACCTTTGACCTTGGGGATGAACGGAGGCATTGACTGGTGGATTTCATTCCAGTTGATACAGCAAAAAAATGGATGGCTCTTGATGTCTGTTGCGTCATTGGGGTATACATAGAACCCGCGATAGTTTTTATTGCGAGGGTCCATACTGTAAAGGGGATGCTTGGCTGCCAGGCGAAAGGTGACGGAGTCATTCACGCGATACTTGTTGGAGGACAAGCGATGTTCTTTCTCCTGCAGGAGATTGTTTATCAAGTCGATTGCTTCAGCAGAGACGAGCTTATCGGATGGTCGATTTGGGAAATGTAGGGTTTGGAGATGATGCTTCGAGCACTCAGTCATCCCTCACCTGCACACCAGCGAAGGGGTGCTTACATGGATTTTTAACTTCGTCTTCTGGCGATCATCCGAAGCAAAGGGAGTAAAGCCATACAGGCACTGGTGCCGATGTCAACGTCTGCAGCCTCCTTAGCGACAGGGTATGTCTTACCTCGTATAGGATGATGCCAATACTCCACCAGTCACATCGCCCGTCGTACAGCTCTCCACGAACCACCTCGGGGGCCATGTACTGGTTGGTCCCTACGATGCTTCCAGCTAACCGCCGTTTCTGTGTGCGATCGCGCCATCCTAGGAGACCAGCAGTAGGGGGCGTCCATCCGGAGTCATCAACCGGTCCCGGATCCAGCCCACTGGAGGACTCCGCCATCCTTTTCGCCTCGGTCTGGTCAAGGTCATCACCGTCTACCCGGATCCCGAGCCGCTTGAGGAGGGTGTGGCGGTGGTCATTGTAGTAGACCTGATCGTGTGCCCAATGCCCGTCAAAGGCCAGACCAAAGTCCGATATCTTCAAGTGGCCCGAGGCCGAGATCAGAAAGTTGTCTGGCTTGACATCGCGGTGGATCCAGCACAGTCGATGAGCCTCTTCAATGCAGAGAATCATCTCCGCAATGTACCATCGGGCAACTGTTTCGGGCAACATGTTTCGACGCATCAGCAAGCCGAGGAAATCCCCACCCACCATGTAGTCCATGATGAGGTAAAGGTGGTTCTGATCCTGGAAGCTAGCTATCAAGGGTACAATCCAGCGAGATTTGGCCGACGCCACCAGGAAGTCTCTTTCGGCTCGCAAGTGACCTTCCTGGCTGTTACGGATCATCGCCGACTTACGAATAACCTTCATCGCGAAGACATCCTTCTTCACGCCAGTCATGATTCTGCGTCGGCTGCTCTTGGTTCCATCATTTGCAGACCGAAGGGAATCAAGCCCATATGCTCGAGAGTTTGTACCTTCATTTCTCCAGCGCAAGAGCTTGTCTTCCGAGTCGCCGTCATGGTTTGTGTCCTCTGTTTTCTCTTCCTTCACGAGGCGCACGACCCCAAAGCTACCCCGTCCGAGCACTTTGATAACCTCAAACCCAGCGAGAGACACAGTCGTATCATGGCTACCGCCGCCATGCGACCGACTCTTGAGGACGCGGCATTGGCGGAGGTAGTGGCGCTCCTGGGTAATCCAGTTGTCCCAGATGCGTGCTCGTTCTTCGGGGCTCAGTGGCAGTCCATACATGTATTGTTCCAGCTCCTGGCGACGCTGTGAGCGAGGGTCTGTCCCGCAGAAGACATTGTTAAAGTAGGTCTCGAAGAAAACCTTGGCATTGGCAGCAGCTTCGACTGTAACAATCGACGGCGACGTCCCTGAAACTTCGGTCGAGCTCAAAGCTTCTTCCACCGAATGGGGTGAAGGAGAAGAATGTGGTAAAGCTTTGGCTGGACCGCCAAGGGCCTGTTTCGAACCCCGTGATGGGTCCTCAGAAGTGGGGGGAGTGGACTGTGTACCCAACGGCGATACACTGCTTATGGGAGATGTCGACGGACTCGAGCTGTCATTGGGGCTCTCCACCAGTCTGCTTGGACCTGGTGAGGAAGCTGGATAATGCACTGGCATTATGTTAAGCGGCGAACGAAGATGCGAGCGACGAATGACAGTGGGATTACCGAATGTCGTGGACAGTTTTGTAGACACCATACTAGTCAGAACAGCGGGCGTTGACTTGCTTCGTTTGACCGCGGCTACTGAACCGCTCTGTAGCTCAGGCATCTCCGACTTCCGTGCTCTTGCTGTATCGCCTGATTGTTCTGGAGAGACTGCCTCCCTCGGAGTAACAGATGTCATAAATGTCTCAGGCAATGGAGTCGTACAGCTGTGGGTGATGCAAGTCAGCAGGCCCTCACGGCCTTCCTCTTCCTCCATGGCGGTGCTGCTAGATGGGGCTCGGATGTCAGCTGGAAGAGAATGAAAAGACTGTGATGGGTTGCTCTCGCTCGAAGGTTTCTGCGGGGCAGTGGTTTCACGCGTGGTCACTGTTTTCAATACTATGTCCCACGTCAGCCTTCAGATGTTTGTTTCACCAAAATCCATAGCCCTACCACCGCTGGGGCCTCGAAGCCCCAATAAAGAGAGGATTCTAGAGCTCCGTTGCTTGATGCGATCCCGGATGCCGTTGCTTTTGTGTTGGGCTACCTGATACTCCGCATCGGCTGAGATGGTTGAGGCGCTGCCGGAGAGTTCCACAGTGGCCTCCATGGTGAGGTCTGGGTGTGCTGGGCTGCCACGGGGAGTGGAAGTCTTGGTATCGGGCGTGAGATGGACGATCATCACGATGGACGATCCATGGACTGAGTGTGTCAGGCCAGTGAATAAATCATGCGCTTCCTGAAGAGGGTTGATATAGTATCTTAGCGAAAGAGAGTGGTATGAATGGAAAAGATTGGGGATATGTGCGGTATTGGTAATTCCCCAGAGAGCAATGTTGGAGCCAGATGGTGCATGTGTCAGTCTATCATCTTTATGGACAGATGAAAGTGATAGTGAAAGTTATTACAAGGCAGGGTGTGGTATAGAGGGCTTCATCCACGGCAGGCACAACGGGACGAAGACAACGCACATTTAGGGCAGGAACAGAGTAAGGTCTACATGAACATCTACAGATCCACTACGATAGCAAAAACGCCGCCCAAATGAATCAAACCAAACACTTTTTTATTAGACAAAGATAGTTGGATGGCTTGCAATATCCTCATCCCTGCCAATATGCATCGGAAGGCTGTGCAAGAGAAAAACAAGTCGGATATCACAGGACTGATGTCAGATTGAACGAACCCCCAAACACCGGTGAAGCAAACCCAAATGGAGTAACAGACACAGACAGCTAGATGTTAGTAGGGGAACTCAGATCTATTTGATCTCGAGAAGCTTGACGTCGAAGATCAGCTTGGAGTTGGCGGGGATGCCGGGAAGAGCACGCTTGCCGTAGGCGAGGTGAGGGGGGATGCTGATGCGGCGCTCACCACCGACAGCCATGCCGGCGACACCGATGTCCCAACCCTTGATGACCTCGCCCTTGCCGAGCTTGAAGGTGAAAGGCTTGCCCTTCTTGTTGGCTACACAAAGAGTTAGCACCAGAACTTTCTGCTCTTATTATAGGACTTGTGACTTACCATCGAAGACCTTGCCGTCCTCGAGCTTGCCGATGTAGCGCATGGCAACGGTGTTACCAGCCTTGGCGGCGACACCCTGACCCAGCTTCTTGTCGTCGATCTTGACGCCCTTGACCTCCTTGACACCCAGGGTGCCAGTGGACTTCTCGGCAGGCTTCTGCTGGGTGGAGCCAGTCGGGCCCTGCTCAAGGTTCTTGGCGAACTGGACCTTCTTGGCCTCCTTGCCCTCCTTGGCTTCCTTCTTCTCCTCAACGGGGGCGGCCTCG
Organism: Aspergillus costaricaensis CBS 115574; assembly: GCF_003184835.1. NCBI lineage: Eukaryota > Fungi > Ascomycota > Eurotiomycetes > Eurotiales > Aspergillaceae > Aspergillus > Aspergillus costaricensis. The sequence continues at coordinate 580,690 of NW_020291811.1, forward strand.
CCGTTGTTCTTCTTCAGCTTCTTCTGCTGCTTCTTGCTGAGGGCGGGCTCAGGCTTGGCCTCCTCGGGCTCAGCAGCGCGCTTGCCCTTACCCTTGGTCTGCTTGGACTCAACGAGCTTGGGGGCTTCCTCCTCCTCGCTGTCGACCTCGGTGATACGGGGGTTCTCCAGGTTGTCGAGGTCATCGCTCTCGTCATCCTCGCCGATCAGGTCCTCCATGTCGAGCTCATCCTCATCGGGAGAAAGGTCGTAGTCCTCCTCATCGGACTCCTCGTCATCATGGTCATGGTGGTGGTCGTCGGTGGGCATGACATAGTTACCGGTCAGGTAGATGGTGTGGGTACCGGTAACCTTGAAGAAGACGGGCTCCTCCTCGTTGACAACGATGTCGAGAGGCTGCTGGCAGTTCTACATGGGGGGTTAGCGCGCATACTCGCATTAGATGATTCTGAAGTTTCGCATACCTTCTCGGGGTCCAGGGTACAGATGACAGTCTCGTCAAGCTCAAGACCCTCATCGGACTCGGCATCAGACTCCTCGTCATCGTTGGCGGGGGCCTTGCCCTTGATCAGCTTGGAGATGGCGGCCTTGAGGTCAAACTCGCCCTCCTCGTCGTCCTCATCCTCGTCATCATCCTCATCCATGGCATCCTCGAGCTCCTTGCGAGCGGCAGCCAGCTTGAGCTTGCGAGCCTTCTCCTTGTCGCTGGGACCACCGTTGACCTCCTCGTCGTCCTCGGAATCCTCATCCTCGTCATCCTCCCAGTCCTCGTCATCATCGTCCTCGCCCTCAAGGTCGAGACCAGGGGGAGCGCGCACGAGCTTCAGGGTAGCACGGGGGCGCTTGTTGGAGTCGAAACCGTCCTCGTACTCGGGAGCCTCATCGGGGTCAATGGCAGCCATGCTGACACGGAACTGTCGCAACGGTTAGAAGCGGGGATACAATGGGCTCAATGGCTGCAAATTTGGCTACTGACCATGGCAGAGAACTCCGGAACAGCGGGGATCAGAGCGCCATTGGCGGGGACGCGCAGGGCGTAGACAGCAACGGGCGTAACACCGGACATCTTCACAGGAGATTATACAGATGCGAACAAGATAATAATAGTAAAGAAAAATGAAGAAGAAAAATCAGACCAAAGAATGGATGGTCAAGAAATGATGCAAGGGAAAGAAAGAAAGATCGTCTACCCGGAAAAGCGTGGTAAGGACGAGGAAAAGCAAGTGAAGGGGAGAAGAAGAGGAAGAAGGGAAAAGTTTTGATGCTGGCAGACCTCCCGCCGCTTCGATGGCAACCGTTTCCCGCTGCTCTTATTTTTTTTCTGCTACTGACTTTTTCCCGCAGCCAATCAGAGACATCAAAAAGGCGGATCTGCCGCGGCTCACCGCTGTGGATCCTGCCACGTCACGTGGTAAAAGCTCACCGCTTTCTACATCACATGATGAGCTGATTTCCTGTTTGGGATAAGAACATTCCAGTCACTTCAAATAATCGATCGATCACCACAAGAACGTGTGCCAGACCCCATTGGTTCATGCACACTGCTGATCCACTCAATCCAATGCCTTTTTTACTAGCAGTCAGATATTGCCAGTGGTGACCGCTCAATGCTGTGGTTACGGTAATTTGGCCCTCCTAGTTATTCCTATCACTCGTACATGCATACTGTGTATGAGAACATGGCTCTCTATCTCTTCTCGAAATAAGATGAGATCATTCAGTGTCTATCAAATTGGAATATTGTGGGAACATCTTGTACTGGACGTATATATAGTAATCGCAACCTTGAGTTCAAAGACTAGTCGGCTAGTATACTTACTATATAACCTACTAGGTCCACCCCTAGTCTTTATATATATCTACGCCAGCACCAGCTTGTGGCGGATCGTGGGATTACTAAACTAGTACCGTGATAATATTTTGACTAATATAATTGGCATAGTCTACTCCACGCAGTATCTGAGCAGCAAGGAACTGTAGCAATGAAAGCATACTATAAACCGAAGGGACTGTGCAAATAAAATTCAACCCTAGCTGATATACTGTGTATTCACTGATGTCCGATCCTACTACCAAGTAAATAGTCTAGGTCTTGCATCTACTTCGCACTTGAGTCACATATCCATAACATAATCACCTCAAAACAGCCAATTCCAGCGAATTCAACTGAAAAGCACATTTACCACTGACTGATACCATATATAATACTACCTCAAACCCACGCAACCTCCCTAAACCACTCCACCATCCTGCCCACCAACCCCTCCTCCAACCCATCCACACTCAACCCCCTCAACCCCTCCGCCCTCTCCCTCGCCTTGTCCGTCACAAACTCCAATCCCCTAAACGGCTTCTGACTCCCATACTTTCCCTCCCAGAACCCGACCAACTTGACCGGCGGATTCCTCTCCGGATCCGCCACATCCCTGACCCGCCGAATCCACTCCCCGAACTCCACATCCTCAAACTCCAACCCGGCAGCCCTCAGAGCAGGAAGTAGATCCTGTGTCCAATGGAAGCTGTACGGGTTCAAAATATTATACACCTCCACATCATCCACCCCCTTCTTCCTCCCCTCTCTTTCCTCCTGGTGAAGCGTAACATCCACCACCGCCCCAGCAACAACATCAACCGGCACCCACCGCATCCTCTCATCTAGCCTCGGCAACGCCCCCACCGTAACCGCAGCCCTAAGCATCAGCGGAATTGCCTCCGTGGCATTCCATACCCCGTGCTTGGTGTCGCCGATGATTTGTCCGATACGGAGGACACGGGCATCCAGGTAGGGCGTGGCGTTGGCGCAGATGTGTTCTGCGATGAGCTTGGACTGCGCATAGCCCATGGATTGCGCGGCGGTGAGGGAGTCCGGGAGGGATTCCGGGATGGGGGAGACGGTGCTGTTGACGACGCTGCTGACGGAGGAGCAGAAGTTGAAGGTGGCGGGTTCGGGGCGCTGGGCTTTTAGGGCTAGAGTGAGGAGGTTGTGTAGGGTGGGGAGAGTGTCGTGTGCGAGACTGCTGAGTTGGAGGTTGAAGTTGACGGGCCAGGCGCAGTGGATGATGTCTGTGGTTTCGGTGAGAAGGGTGTTGTAGGTTTCTTCCGGGAGGGACAGAGTTGGGTGGGATAGGGCTGGGGCGGGGAGGGCGATCAATTTGGCTTTGGAGGAGGATGAGAGAGGTGTATAAAGATGGCGGGCGTGGAGGGCGTCGTGGAGGCGCTTGTAGGCTTCGATGGGAGAGGAGGCGCGGATGAGGCAGTAGACTTTGTTCACGGAGGGGTTCTGCGCGAGTTGATGTGCAACGTGGCTGCCGAGGGAGCCGGTGGCGCCGGTGAGAACCTGTGATTGTTAGGAGGGTGTACTTGAAAAGATGGTAAAGGTGACTTACGACGTAACGACCGGGAAGGTCATTGGGACGTGGAACATGTGGTTCAAAGTGGCTGAATTGTGAGATGAGTGCACGCATCTGTTCAGGGATCGGCTGAGAATCTGGAAGGGCTTCTCCGGACTGTACAGCGGCTAGAAAACGGGCGAGCACGGCAATAGTGGGCTGCTCGAAGGCAATGTTGAGCCCAAGTTGTTGGCCCTTTGTGTCCAAGTTCTGGACGAGCACAGTGCGTAGTTGGCTGGCTTGTAGGGAGTCCATGCCCAGTGAGAAGAAATCGGCGTCATCTGTCAACAGGCTGGTGTCCTTGAGGGGCAGAATTTGCAAAATTTGCTTCTTAAGGAAGTCCCTCAGTTCAGGCTCAGACAGAATTAGCGTGCCAGTCATGGCGTCCACAGCGGCATAAACCTCTTCAATCAGAGGTTGGAAGTTCTTGTAGAAGGCTTGACGGATGATGGTGCCCTTATCAGTCCGAGGGTAGGGAGTGTCTGCAGGCAACACTCGGACCATATTCTTCGAGAGTTGTCCAAACGCAGGTAGCGCCTCGTGAGCCTTCTCAACAGCTGGCCAAATGCTGCCAATGACCTCCTCATCGGAGAGTGACTCGGTGCCAGGTGCACGAACGACAGCCAGTCCGATCTGAGCTTTGCCTGCTCCGAACGCAATGGCTTCGGCAACAGTGCTGCGCTGCCGGACTCGTCCTTCCAGGTCAAGTGGGTTGACCTTTTCTCCATTATATAGGATGATTGTATCGTCCAGACGAGCATAGTACTTGTATGCCTCCATGGTGGGATGCTTGACAAACAGGTCCTTGGTAGCGTACGAGCCATCGGGTCGGTTGGTCATGACCTTAGAGGGCCAGCCATCTAGACACACTAGCTCGAATACTCCCGGAAAGCGCTCTTCAAATCTCAAGAATTTCTTGACATAATCAGAGGGGCGGAGCCAGTCCCATCCTTTGTCTTCGCGAGGCCTGGTGGACATCATGAGCTGACCGGTTTCAGTTCTGCATGTGTGTTAGTAGAATATTCTAATGCGGTTGAGAAGCACTCACGATCCGTAGTGACTGATGAGATGAACACCATTCTCGACTAGCAAGTTTCCTAGAGAGTCCGGGCATGCTGACCCTCCGAACATGACGGCCTTAAGCTTAGCCAAAGCGGATATTCCCTCCTGTGTCTCAGCCAATAACTTCAGCGCATAAGGGACACCGTAGAATATTTCAAATTCATTCGATCCCATAATCTCGAGCAGATACTGCCTGGTCAATGGAAGATTGGCATTGTAGAGATGCAGCTGTTTCTTAGCGTGAATTGTCCGGAAGAGACAGCTAATTCCATGATTGTGGTACAGCGGCAAAGTAACGAACCCGGACATGTTCATATGTCCCGAGTAATTCTTCAGTGCAGCAGATTGGGTGTGGAAAATAGGCTTCGGAAGTCCAGTCGAGCCACTGGAATGAATAATCCATGCGATATGCTTGGACTCGATTTTCGGGTCAAGGTGTGGGACCAGGTTCGTGTCAACATCCTCTGTAATGGGATAATGATAGTTTTCCTCAGTCGGAATCTCATCAATGACAAGCTCAGGTATCCGCTTCTTGATATCTTCAGCGGTGTCTCGGAATGAGCTGTGAATGAAAATATGTCTCGACCCGGTCTTTTCCAGTAGCGAGACGTATGCATCCACGGATATTCTGGTTGATAGGAGCAGTCCACTGTGACTCAGCTTAGCCAGGGAAAGCAGCATCACCAGGTAGTTGAGGTCAGATGGTCCCAATAAAGCGATGACTTTGGGGGTTTCAGTTGACGACTTCCGAGGCGGAATGCGATCTGATAGCACCTTGGAGACGCGGAATGCGAAGACATCCAGTTGCTGCAGTGGATAGTCCACATATTCGATGCCGGTGCTCGGATAGGAGATGATGGGCTGTGCGGCTCCAAGTGATGCACGTTGGCGAACAAGTTCGTCAATTGTCGAAGGCTCCTGGGATTCCAAAGGCAATGTGACATCGCCTTTAGACCGAGGCTCCTGTAGTGTGGGTGGTTGTGGTGCGATTGTAGAGAGCATCTTAAGTTTTGGGTCGTTGTTGTTACATAGACAAGATATTTAGTAAGCAGTATCAACCTTGAGTAACTTGGATCGATCATTGAAGAAATGTCAGTATTTAAATAAGTCCCAGATACTCTATTGTTCAATGAAGACGATGTCCGATGCCGTGATGGAGGGCTCGGAAATGCTAGTGCTGAACGGATATTTATCCGACCACTGCCTCCGCACGAACATCACCGGAGACAGTGCACTCACTCATCGAACGCCGTAGTATATAGAGATTTGAATTTTACTTATTGTGATAAAATGGGTAAATAGAGTGTGATAAAAGGTCATATTGTTGGTCTCGACTTCCAGAACTATGGTCACAACTCGAGTGAATTCAATTAGTTTTCCGGGTAGGGTTTGCACGATTGCATACTTGAGCTACAAAACAACTTTTCCGAGCAATCAATACCGACTAGTTCTGGAACTGTGAGATGAATATGGAGTATCAAGATGGGGACAGATGATGCAATAAAGGAGAAGTTTCCGAGATGACAAGAAGCATAGAGGAAAGAATATTCACAAGGCGAATGCGAGGCAGCCGATCATGGAGATCCACTGCGGATTCCTCTCCGGGGGTCATTTGCAACTATCCCACTGGCTACGGATGCATGTCCTGCCCTGACAGGATATGTGGAGGTAATATCCGCTATTTACTGACCACGTGCAAGTAAAATCCCATGGAAAAGTTTTGTCAGGCGCAGAACGGCACAGGCACCCTCATGTTATCGGTTGTTGACGTTAGCATATTTCATCAGGACCAGAATTAATTTTTCATCTCTGTGCTGATGTTGCGAAAGGCTTCTGGCATCTTTTAAGTCACGATAGCAGCTCAGAAGACCGCACTTTCAACCAGGTCTCTCGGTGACTGTTAGTAGATATGAAAGCAATTGGAATCGGCCATATTCTTGCTAGAAGATGCCAGGTCAGAAAGGCAACTGAGGGCTTTTAACCGCATGGGAAGACCACACTGGTGGTCATCAATGACGACTTCAAAGTTAGCATGGTGCTAACTGCTATGGTGTGCAGAAAGTAACTTGAAGTCTTCGGCATGTTAGCAATTCAAATACAGGCCATTGATTGACACTGGAGGCTTTATAGGAATAGCGTAGAAGGAAAACATGAAAGATGGTGGAAGACCTAGAAGAGGAATTTTATAACGTGTAGGAAAGTGTATGGTATGGAAGATGTCGCGAAGTGAATTAAAGCCCTTGTGTAGCCTCGAGGTATCTCACCTTTAATGGATTTTCTCTCACCCCCAAACCATCGGAGCTGTTAACATGTCTGAGATTCTATCTCTGGTCGGAGTTCTCGAAAATTTGGTAGCGACCGGCTGCAAAATAACCGGATTTCTCGAACTACGAGCCGCGAGGACTCAGATCTTTACGTACTATGATGTTATAGTGGCGAGTGTGGAAGTCTCGGGCATACTGAGAAATGTGAAGGTTATTCGCCGATGTACTGTGACACAGAAATTACTCATGGGTTGCGTTCACACATTCCGAAACTGGAGGAGAGCTCATCAGATTGACAAGGGACCCTTTGCATCCATTGTTACACAGTGGGGTAATCAGATCCATAGTAAGCTTATAGATACTTTCTGGAACGAGCTCTGGGAAGCAAAAGATTTTATATCTGAAGCTTAGATAGCCGAACGCTTTATCCTCCAGCCAATTGTGTAAGCGGCGATGAGCTTCTGGATGGACCTAATATGCATCTTGCAGACGCCCTCCCATAGAACGTACGTCCTGGTTCGACATCTCATCTTTTCATGTACTGGAAGGAGAGCGCCATGGGCAATGCTTGGGCCTCTGTAACGCAAGCTGCAACCATAGGATGCTGTGAAATGCTCGTATCTGCATCTTTCAGGCAGCATCTACACCTTTTTGCGCATCTCCGCTCGCCTAGGCAGCCTCTGATGGACATCTACATCATTATTTACCACACTGTTCAATAGAGTAACATTTGAGTAACTATACTGACTGCAATTGTAGTCATATATCGTCGTCATCTTTGGTCAAAGCACTTCTGGATCCCTGCCTCTGTCGAAGGCATTGTGCACACCCGCGGGTATATAATTGAGCAGTTCCTCTCGCTCATTTCTGCTCTCAATATCATGCCATCGTTCTGATCGGTGTTCGGATTCAACATATTTTATCTTTCAAAAATTTAGTTTATCATTATCAATCTTCCAACATGCTTTGGGAAAAGCCAGGTGGCGGTGAACCGGCCCAGATTACCTGGGACCTCAAGGAGCCATTGACGGTCAAATGGTCCCACGTCTCGTGAGTTTTTGCCATTATATTTCTTTATATGTCCAATTGCTTACTGGAAACAGTGGAGAGGAGAACAAGGCCTTTTGCATCTACCTCACCAACCGCGTTGACTATCCTCCAGTGACCGAGGTGGTCCTGCGCTACGCCGTCATGGGCCGAGATGAGGTTACTATTCCTCCACCCGGCCCGATGGATGTCCCTCTTAAGTATGTTATGCCTGGTATACTTAGAAGTAGACATAGTGTTAATTATCTTTTCTAGTTGCAACTACCGCCTTTGGGCTAGTGCTTGTGGAGACCCTGAGACTATCTATGCTGAGACGGAGCTGTTCTGCATTGACATTAGAGACAATGCTGATCTCTAGTTGATGCCCGAGGTACTAAACTTGCTGCAGTGCACAGGGTATCTTCGATTGTGATTTAGCTTGAATTGTTGAGAAAGTTGATGTCTACGATACGCCAATCACCGTCGGATGTCCAGTAGTGTTGACCTTTAAGCAAGAGACTGCTAGTATGTAGTAATTTTTATCTCCGATATTCGACCGAATCTTCCTTGTAGATGCTTTATTAATCATCAAATGAAGTAAATTTGTCATACAAAGGATGGCAGTGATTCGAGACTCGTTCTTTGATGGTGCCATAACTTCGGCCGAACTCTCGGTCCAAGCCAGTATATAGACCAGCTGTCTTCGGCAGTGTTCACTCCAGAACTACAACTTCAGTTCACACGAACCATAAGAGTATTTTACTTTTACACTTTAGCGTTTCTTCCTCACCCCAACTACGAAAATGGTCAAGGTTGCAATTGCTGGAGGCTCTGGAGGTACACTCTTCCATCGTTCCTGGTCTCACCAGTTATATCACTGACACTCGAACAGGTGTTGGCCGAGAGGTTATCGACGCCCTTATTGCTGCGAAGAAGCATACAATCATTGTTTTGACCAGAAAGGTTCGTCATGTCCGATGACCGCAGTCAATGGAAGAATTTTTACATTAACCAGTCTATACAGGATACTCTAGCCCAAGAACTTACCCAAGGCATCACTTGGGTCAAAGTCGACTACAACGACACCACTCAACTAACCAATGCTCTTCAAGAAGTGCACACCGTTCTCTCTTTTATCACTACGCAGGATGATCCCGGAAGCACCGCTCAGAAGAACCTCATCGATGCGGCTGTTCAGGCCGGAGTGAAGCGCTTTGCGCCAAGTGAATGGACTTCGTGAGAATTTTATCCCACTTCTACTATCATCCCAACACTAACCTAGTATAGCTCCCGCTTGGACTACCTGGACTGGTATGCCTACAAAGGCGAAACGCGCCGGTATCTCCAAGAGCTGAACAAGGATAAGAAGGTACGAATATACAACGTTCTACCAGGCAGAACATCTAACACAACTCAATCAGGTCCTCGAGTATACCCTCTTCCAACCCGGCGTGTTCGTCAACTATCTTACCCATCCACATCAATCGGCCCGCCACCTGCCCTCAATCGCGACCCCCTTCGACTTTGCCAACCGCCGAATGATCTTGGTGGACGGGGACGATGGAACCCGCATCACCTTGACGGCAGTTCAGGATATTGCTAGAGTTGTGGCCAGAGCCGTTGACTATGAAGGCGAGTGGCCAGTTGTTGGGGGTATCCAGGGTTCCAACATCTCCATCGGTGAATTTATTGCTCTAGGGGAGAGAGCTCGCGGTAAGTTTGTTCTCTACAACATCACATAGATACAATCATTTCCTGATTCATTATCTCCAGGTGGGCTCCCATTTACCATTGAGCGAGTGAAGGCAGAAGATTTGGAAGCTGGGAAGTGGGAGACGTCGTGGACACCAACAGTGGATCATCCTTCTATTCCGCCCGAGCAGGCGGCAGTGGCCTCGAAATATATGAGCAGTCGGATTCTTTTGGCGGTTAATGCTGGATCCTATGCCGTTTCGGATGAATGGAATACTCTGCTGCCTGACTTCGAGTTTACCCCTGTCGAGAAGTTCTTGACTGAGGCGTGGAAAGGAAAGGCTTGAGTATGCGGTTGAGAAGGTTGTTACGGATAAGCAGGTAGAAGATTTTATCTAGCTTAGTAAATATAACACGTCTTTCGAGACGTTATCCAGCCATAGCGTATTGTACTAGGGCTGATGTGAGCATGGCGTTATTCCGCCGAGCTCGGGCGAATCCAACACCTTAGCCCGAGATCCTTCCGCAGAGCATCTCATTTATTCTCTGCCCCCTCACATTTCGACCAAGAGACACTGAAGCCTGCCTGGTAGTGACTGGAACGAATATGGATAAACACTCCCAAGAGAAACGGAGAAAAGTCCGCAAGGGCACAAGGAGCTGCTGGGAATGCAAGCGGCGCAAGGTTCGCTGTATCTTCAGCTCCTCCTCCAATACCATCTGCAATAACTGCAGGCGACGGGGATCTACATGCATCAGTCAGGAGCTCCCAGGCAGCCCTATATCTACAAGCAAAGACTTGGTCGATGCTCGACTCGACCGAGTGGAGAGGATTCTGGAACAGCTGGTTGGCTCAAACATCACGGAAGCTGTATCTTCTGGGGACTCCCCCAAAACTCCCCCGACCTCTGGGACACTGCTGGACAATTATAGTATAAGCTGCAGCCAAGAAGAACAAGTGAGTTCAGCCTTACTCTTCGTTCCAAATACTCAGAGCTGATACTCTCAGGTGCCGTCTCTAGCCAACAATATCCCCGGGGGCCCGCATGAGAGCATAAACCGCGACCTTTTCGCGGCCTGGCCCAGCCAGAGGGAGCTCAACCATATCTACAATCTCCCTGTTGGCATATCGGTATATATGAACTATGAAATCTGGGTCCCTAATTCCCTCTCCACAGACGACAGCCTACCGACTCCCCAAGAGATGCTTCAATTACCAGCACCAAACTCCCACCCCGTCCTAATAGCACGCAAACTCCTTACCCTCGCCATCTTCCTCCAAGGCATCTCTCCACCGTCCATCAAAAGCTCATCTGACCTATCCATCTCCCACCACAACATAATGACCCGCGCCGTCACCCGCGCCACCAGACTAGTAACCACAAACGACGAACTCACTCCCTCCATCGAAGGCCTGCAATGCATCATGCTGGAAGCCCAATACCAAAACTACGCTGGAAACCTCCATCAGGCATGGCTAGCCACCCGCCGAGCCACAGCCATCGCACAAATGCTGTCGCTCCACCGAGGGCTTCCCACATCATCCCTAAAGACTCTCGATCCAGCTATACGCGACAAACTAGACCCAGATTACCTGTGTTTCCGCCTCATCGAAATGGACCACTACCTCTCCCTCATGCTCGGCCTACCACCTACCAATCTCGAAGCACGGTGCCTCTCCCCAAAATCCTTAGAAACATGCACACCCCAAGACTGCATGCACCGCATGCACTGCATTATAGCAGGCCGTATCCTCCACCGTACTGAAGCAGATATCAACAATATCTCCCTTACGAACGACATCGACCAAACGCTCCAAAACACAGCCGCCCAGATGCCTCCTCAGTGGTGGCTCACCCCAGACCTAACACCCAACCAAACCAAAACCACCATCATCCAGAATACCCTCCGTCTGAACGCCCATTTCACGCACTACCAACTCCTCCTCCGTCTACACCTTCCCCACATGCTCCGCTCATCCCAAGATACTGCAGTGTACGACCGAAGCAAACTCACCATCATAACCGTAAGCCGGGAGATACTGGCCCGGTATATCGCTTTCCGTGCCTCGAATCCAGCGCATTATTACTGTCGTGGTGTGGATTTCATTGCCTTTGTGGCGATGACTGTGCTTTGTATTTCGCATATCGACTCGTTCAGTAATATGCAGCCTGGGAAGGGAACGATAGTCAGTTTCCTCGGACATAGTCGACCAAGTGATCGCGGGATTATGGAACGGACACTTTCTATTATTGAAGATATGGTAACGTCGGGTTCTGGAACGGATGAAATTGCGGGGAAATTGGCGGGTATAATGAGGCATTTATTGGGGGTGGAGGAGAGTGCTGCTGGGGGCGTTGGGTATGTGGCTAGGGAGAATATGGGTGAGGATGGGAAGGGAGGAGGGGAGTATGATGGGAGGGTCGAAGATGGGGGGAGGAGTTTACATGTATATATCCCGTATTATGGGACGATTGGGTTTGAGAGGTTTGAAGGCATGGATAGCATTGGGGTGGGAGAGTGTGGTGGTGAGGAGTGGGATTTACATGCGGTGGATGTGGCGCTATTCAATAGTTTATTTGGAGACATGGTGGTTCCTGATGTTGGGGAGGAGAGGTGGGAAGAATGGGTTGGTGTATAGAGATGAAGAGTAGGTCGACACAGAAATTATCTGAATCTCTACGAATATCACCTGTTCCCTCCGCTCTATATCCACCATGATATGAAGATCTCTATACCCTCTATAGTCTTCTCCCGGAGGGAGATTCAAACAGCATTCCACATATCCCACCCCGAAACAAGGGTACTAACCACCATCCCAACGCCAACCCCCAACTGACCCATTTCAATCCACCCCAAAAAGGTACCAGGGATGAGCAGATCACAAGCATCAACACAGAGCATCCTCTTCAGGAGCGAGAAGCGGTTGATAGAAGGAGCTTCTTTCTTCTCCTTCTCATCCTTCGTCTTAGATGCAGACGACGCCGAAGAGAAGGTAATATCATAAGCAGCCCCCAAAATAGAAAACCCCAGCGCATAGAACCAGAATTTATTCGCTTCTATTAATATGGCTTTGTTGTAGGGGTTTGGGTAGATGGATGTTGCGTGTAACTTGCATGTCACTTTAGTATTGTATCATGGGTTGGATAGTAAGGGAAGGGAGTACATACCAGGGTTAAGTCCTCCAGGAGAAAGTAACATCCAAAGCAGGACCATTTACTTATCTCAATGACTGTCTTGATGACATTACCATGAGCGGAAGAAGGGCTGCCCAGCAAGGCAAACGCCCGGTTGAAGCAGTCGATAAAGTTGAAGAAGCGGAGGAAGCGTCGTGCTGTTTAATTTTCAATACTGGTTTATTCTCATGGTGGATGTGGACATTTAGTAGGATTATTGGAGAAAACTAACTCAAAGCAAACTGTGTCTTGGCGACGTTGAACCGCGAAATGGACTCATTTTCCAGAGTGGGTATTTGCAGGGCGAGCACGCAGAGGGATTGGACCAGACGAAGGGTCTTTTCGAGGCCTGGCGTCGTGCGTGTAAAGCGGTATAAGTGGTCTAACATTCTGCTTTCTTTCTATTGCTCTGGGGGTATATATGTGCGGGGGTATGCAGTCTATTGTAGATGTGTTATTTGGCGGCGGTGGGTAATGACGCGCTTTAAGTACTAGAGATTAATTAGGCTATTTGCCAAGGGGCTGGTATGGCGGGTACGCGATATCGGCTCGGTATCCGCTTATCTATCATATTCACCCCCATCAGGTTCACAACGAGGATGATATACGTGACATGTCACTTTCAAATACACACAATTGTTCAACGCTAATCTACACATCTACAGCAATCACCGACCTCCAGCAATATCCTGTCCCAGCCGGTATCCTCCGACCTTCTCCCACTCAACCTTCTGCCGTGTGATCGGCAACTGTCTCCGCAGCCCCTTGAATACTCCCTCGGCCGTGCTAACAAACGCCCGGTTCAACTCCTCCTGGTAATCCCGCTCCGCAGCTGCGATCCGCGAAATGATGGCACTGGCATCCACGGATTGCACTGACAGATTCACCGGCTTGTTGGTGTTGAGAGCCACGTTGCCGTCTTCATAGTAGTGCACATCGACCTTGATCTGGCCGGAGATGGTGGTCGAAGAGGAGTTCACGGGGAGAGTGTAGATGGCGCGGAAGCGACCGTTCCTGTCACCAATTAGTATTTCATCATCCAGAACCTGAAATGGGGGTGTACCAGAAGTTATTAGGCGAGTAGCGGTTCGCAACGAGAACAATGGCCACGGCGGTGTCGTCCTCGATCGGGTACACGCCGTAGCTGCAGGTGCGGTAGTGTTCGGTGGCGTGTGCGGAGAGGGACTTGAGGAGAGATTTGCTGCAATCCTGTTAGCAATACACCCCGTGACTGAGTCAGATACAAGGGGAAAGTGCGTACATCAAATCCGCATTCTGAGACTCCAGGACGTATGACTGTGCTGCCGATGCTTCCTATTCCCCGTCAATTCCTTATCTTCCCAATGGCTTGTGTCCACCCACCTGCGTGACATGGTCCACCTCAAACGACGTCTGACTTTCCACATCGAAGTACCGGTTTCCCTCGAGCTTGTTGTATTCGCTGATCAGGACCTAGAGGTTGTCAGAACGGTCGATCGACTCCACCATCAGGAAGCTAGCTGCCTACCTCCTGGCTCGCACCGGGAAGCTTCACGGTCGCCAGTTGTGTCTCATTGTAGCGCTCAAAGGCCGGTGCGAGGGAGGGGATGATGTCGGGACCGTCGGAGGTGAGAGCCTTGACGTCTGTAGAGCTGCTTAGTATGGTCTCGGTGCAGGGTACGATGAGGGTGGCAACGATCGAAATGAATGGTCTGGATTGCATTGCATACCTGCGACAACGTCCGCGAGCTAATAGATACTGTTAGCTATGTTCGGGTTCATGCAGGTATAGGAGCATGAGGGGGTAGCTGCCTACCTCGCCGGGCGGGGCACCCTCGATGAAGGAGGATGCGAGTTCGGTTGTGGATGCCATGGATGATTATAAAACGTACTCAGCTGCCAGAGTTGAGTATGTCAAAGGGTAAAGGTAAGCTAGTAAGGGATTAAGCACGAAGGATAGAGGGGCAGTGGATGCTGGGTGAGCAGATGGAGCTCCGATGTCAACACGGAGTTAGCGCGAGTCCCGCCGAGCCCGCACGTGGCCCCTGACCTGCCGCTATCCGTATAGCATTTCTACAACACTACTTACTATATCACTGATGTCTGACAAGCAACTCTGATGCATTCACTTCAGTATGCAGTATAATGTTTATTAATATTACTTATGATGCAGTTAAGCTATGTCCCAAGTATAGCACCAATAAATGCAAAGATAACGCCAAACTCAACCGATCCCGCTAACAGCATTGAATCCTTAGTCGATACCGAAGAATGTTGTAATAGTTATAATGATGTAGACAGGCTCAGCCAGCCTACTCAATGCTCATGTTCATGAAGCCATCGCTGGTTTCATTCATCCCATGCAGTCCTACTCGTTTCAGGGTTCCGGTATGGTTGTTACCATTGCGAGGTCCATTTTCGGTGACAGGCCGGTCGGGGAACAGCGAGCCAAGGTTCGATCTTGGTGGGCCCCAGATGCTGGGACTCGTGTCTTTGACCACCGGTGAATTAGGCATGACCGGGCTACTCTGTGCGCTCATGCTTGGCGATACCGCTCGCCGCTTGAAGAGGTTTGGATCGAAATCATCATCCCGACGGCGTTTCCTCCTGAACTCGCCGACAAACCCAGCCGGGGCGCCTTGAGATGCTTCACTGCGCGAGCCGGGTCGTTCGCTCGGTTTAGCAAATTCTGTAGTCGATCCTACAGTGGTAGATGGTGTGATGTCCATAGCAAGGTCATCTTCAGAGACCGATGAAGCTCCATGTCGGCGTTGGGGTGGGGGCGGCGTGCGGTAGCGCTCGTCGAACGAATTCCAGAACTCGACTCCTCCCGAATTTCGGTTGGCCTGATCGATGAATTTTGGTTCGTCCGGTGTCGTCAATCCGGCTTTTGGAGGGATTTCCTCTGGGGTTTGCCCGTGAGCAACAGGAGTGGACGTGTCAAGAGCCGATAAATCACCCAGCGGCGATTTTGCTTCAACGTCAGGTTCGTTCTCTTTCACTTGTCGAATAACTTCCGCTTCTCGCTTGGCCTCGCTATCAATTGGAGCAGACTCCTCCATCAATGCCGCCCGGATACGCGCAAAGGTTTTCGTTTTTGGCTAACAGAGTCAGATGCATCCTATGTGATCGGTATAAAGTACTTACGAGTAAGCTCCCACGACGGGTAACGGCCCGTCGAATTACCCCCAAAGGCCCGCCCTCGGAGTTCGACGTGCTTGGGCTCTGCCCACGCGCACCGCGGTTCTCACCCTCGTCGCTGACATCTGAAAGTCGCAAATCCCGCGTACCCATGCTGAGACTAGCCCGTCGGGCACCTGCGCCAAAGTAACCCCCATTCTGACCTTCGATACTCTTCATCACCGGTGGTGAGAGAGGACCCGGACTTTGCTTGGAACTGCCACTAGCACTGCTGGAGCTGTGCCTGCTTCGTCCCTTACGGAAACGGGCCCGCTGGAAGCTCATGAGGCTCGCGGCTGCTTGCGAATAGCCGCCCATCCACTCATTTCCTGGGCTGGACACGTTCCCTACAGCAAACGGACTCATTCCACCTCCCAACCGCTTCGCCTGGGGTGTATTGGTGATCATCATGTCGTCACGGTCGCCAATCATGGGTTCGTCATCCTCCTCACTACTGCTTGTATCGGATTCCATCATGTTGACGCTGGATACCGAGCTCGAAATTGTGGCCTTGTCGGCGGGGTTCGAGGTGGAGAACTGGAGGCCAGAGACTGAAGCTGGCGAGCCGCGCCGCTGCGGGATATTTACACCGCGCCCGCCAACCGTTGGGGAGGAGTCCGGGGACGCTTCTGCAAGGGTCGAGTGATGGAGATTGGTGCAAGCTCGCGAAAAGTCCAGGCCTCGGGAACGACGGGGCAGCACGGAGCCCGGCGAGCCGTAGATGGCCGAGGAATCGAGCTTCGGGGAAAGCGGGGCACGATTGGATAAGGATAAAGGTCCGGAGGATCTGGCAGAGAGGTTCAACGAGAGACTCTGCATCGACGGCCGCTGGGGCGTTTCGGGGGTGGAGGAGAGGGAGGAGTCATCTTTGCTGGGCGGGCGGGAATCATCGTGATTGATCGGCATGGCGGAAACTGGTTTTCCCGCATCGCTCAGCGAGCGAGTATTCGGTGAAGGACGCAATGGAGGCCCAAGTGTAGGTGTGTTTCTGTCGCCGGCATGGTCGGAATCGGTGCCTGAACTGGTTTGCCCGGTCCGCTGCGACAGTTGTTCGCTGAGCCGACTCGCGAATGGGATAGCCCGGCTATGGGATAGAGTTGAAGGGGTGTTAGACGACGTCATGTTTGCAACTGAGACCACTTTTTACACGTGTCACGGTGGCAGTTGTGCGTATCAGACCGCATGGAACATGATGAGGTTCTCACGAATTTCTCCCGGGGCGGTTAGTTCAGGTGGTCGACTTCACGATAAGGAGAGGGATCGAATGGTCGAGACAGTGTGGCGTGGATAAAACGTGGGATGGCAGTTATGGTTATGGTCTGGATGGATGAGAGACAAAGATAAACATCAGCACATGATGGGAGAGGTCAAGCAAAGCGCCAGACGCGGTTGAGGCCATCCGCACGCCCATGCCTGCCTCAGGTTGGCCAATCCTCCGCCAGTCCGGTGACGCCCTTGACGTCCTGCCCGCCACTTCCGGCCAATCATACACCATCTGCCCCGCCTCTAGGCTCGCCCTATGATTGGCGCGCGGACCCTAATCGTCTTTATGCCTTAGGCATTAAATATGATCGTCATACTAGTAGTGGTAGTAGTCTGTCTACCTACGGTCTAAGTAGTTTAGTGTAGAGCTAGCATTGCACTCGTTCTTAGTACTATGATTGATTCCCGGGTATCTTCCCCATGGTGAAGATCCTATGGCCGCAATGGCTCACATGCACATGGCATTATATTCTGCCGCGGCCTAGAGCGGTCAAACAGGGCGGTCACAAATTATACAGAATGCAACTCGCCTTTTCCGGAGCTGTTCAAAAATATATCTGCTCATATCCGCTTATATCCGTACTTTTTCCTGCGAGGTCGACTAGGTTCTGCCGGCCTTGGCGGTCAGCGGAGCGGTCAAATTGGCATTATCGTCTCCCAGCCACTCTGTGCTTGCGGTTAATGAGGGGTCTAGAATCCAGGGCTTTAATATGTTATACACATTAGTCCTCATGTCTGATTGGAGGATTCTCATAAGAAGATATCATTGTGTATCTACATCAGGTGGTAACTTTGATCTTATGCCTCGAGTCCCGGTATTTACAAGCCACCTCCTGCAGCCATCAACCAATGTAGGCTAGCGTCAACAGATCTCTCTCTCTCTCTCTCTGTGTGTGAGCGTAATTTCACCCAAGATGAAAAGTACAATACTGCTTGTTTTGGGCCTGTAAATTGCATCCTCATCTGACACCCGAACGGCATGGATCATCGTCTTCAACTAACTGCAGTAGCTAACCTCGGCTCTGATAAGCCATGTTTGGTTATATTCCAACCCCGCCATTTAGTACAATCCTGGTATTTTCAATTGGAATTTCCAGTTCCTACCCCCAACTTGTCTGGCGCGGGATATCTTATGAAAAGTCCTTCTTTGGGATAAGTAACGATATTGTTACCATCTCCTATTAACACAATTTACCCATACCGAAATAATACTTTCAACGCCTCCGTCAATTCGCACCTACAAATCACACCCATCATGAACCCCCGAGTAGGCGTAGGCGTCTTCGTCATCAACCACAAAGGGCAGATAGTTCTTGGTCAACGCAAAAGCAGTCATGGCGCTGGTAAGTAGTACCCCATCTAGAGTCGATGGATTTGTTTTGGTCATACAACGGTACTATTGAACTCACTACTATTTTTGGTTCTACACAGGTACCTGGGCCCTACCCGGCGGCCATCTCGAATTCAACGAGTCGTTCGAGGACTGCGCGGCACGTGAAGTACTAGAAGAGACAGGCCTCAAAGTCAGCGACATACAGTTCCTCACAGCGACCAATGATATTATGAAAGAAGAGGGAAAGCACTACGTTACTGTTTTCGTGGGCTGTACTGTTGTTGGAGATGATGCGCAGCCGGAGGTTAGTGTTATTGCAACATAACTCACATAAGGCCCTATTTTCCAGAACGACGCTACGTTGATACACCCTCAGCTAATCATTCCTTCTAGCTATTGGAACCCCACAAATGTGAACAGTGGAAGTGGGTGACCTGGGAAGAAGTTTCCTCGTATCATAGCGATCCAAACTCCAACCACAGGCTGTTCATACCCTTGGTCAATCTGCTCGAGCAGAGACCGGGATTTCATCCTGCTAGACGGGGATGACCTTGTTTCTCTCAATGATTTAGGAAGATTCACCGTTGTTTCTTTATTACCTAGAGACTATTACATACAAGACTCCAGTAGGTAGCGGCTAGCAAATTGATTTCTGTCTCTGACTGGTCTCGAGTTCCGATCCAGGCCATGATGTCTGGAGGCTGAAGGATGGTACCCCAAAGAGACTGGGGACTTGCGCTTGTTGGTCATACCTATCTTTGTTGCAGGGGGTGAGAGCGGGGATCTCGTGGTATCGTCGCTGCGATGATTAGTGCGCATTATGCTTCTGCTGCATTGTAGAAGGGGTTTGCGTCAGAGCTTTTCTGAACTTCATGTAGCTTTCTGGTTATTGTTATGACACGGTGTCTCCTGTCTTCTAATACGTGTGTGATGGCTCTTCAGTAGAGA